>NC_134136.1:54042500-54667500 GCF_040939455.1 Microcebus murinus
CACCACATGACATCAAGAGTTACTATAAAGCTACTGTAGTCACGGCAGTGTGGTCTTGGTAAAGGAATGGACAAATAAATCAAGGGAACAGAATAAAACAACCAGAAAAAAACCCACAGGACTGAACTTTGACAAAGGAAACCAAAGAATGGAAAGAAGGTAGTCCTTCAAATGATGGCAAAACTGGACATCTACATGCAAAAAACTTAAAATAAATCTGGATACAGACTATAAAACTTTACAAAAATTAAGTATAAATGGATCATATATATATATATATATATATATATATATATGTAAAATGCAAAACTTTAAACTGCTAAAATACAACATTAGAGAAAATTTAAATGACCTTGGCTTGACGATGATTTTTTAGAGGCACAACCAATGAAGGAAATTGATAACCTTAGACCCCATTTAAATGCACATATAGTAATAACATTCATTGGGCGTCAAGCAGGTGGGAGGGGAGGAGGGGATGAGTATATTCACACCTAATGGGTGTGGTGAACACTGTCTGGGGGATGGACACGCTTGAAGCTCTGACTAGGTTGGGGCAAGGGCAATATACCTAACCTAAACATTTGTACCCCTATCATATGCTGAAAAATATAAATAAATAAACCAACCAAACTGTGTTTGGAAAAAGATACTGTTAAGAGAATTAAAAGATAAGGCATAGACTAAGAGAACATATTTGCAAAATGCATTTGATAAAGGACTCCTATTCAGACTATACAAAGAACTCTTAGACTCAACCACAAGAAAATAAGCAACCTCATTTAAAAATGAGCAAAATATCTGAGGAAACATCATTTGAAAGGAGATATACAGATTCAAAATAAGCATATGGAAAGATGCTTAACATCACATGTCATTAAGTAATTCAAACAACAATGTGATACTAATTAATACATACTTATTAAAACAGTGAAAATCCAAAACATTGACAACATCAAATGCTGGTGAGAATGTGGGGCATCCAGAAGCTTCATTCATTGCTGATAAGAATGCAAAATAATACCACCATTATGGAAGACAGTTTGGTGGTTTCTTACAAACCTAAACATATTTTTACCATATGATTCAGCAGACATGCTCCTTTGGTATTTACCAAAAAATGTTGAAAACTTATGCCCTCACAACAACCTGCACACAGATATTTATAGTAGCTTCATTCATATTTCTGAAACTTTGAAGCAACCAAAATGTACTCCAGTAGGTGAAAGGATAAATAAACTTTGGTACATCCAGAAAATAGAATATTACTCAGTGCTAATGAGAAATGAACTATCGAACCATGAAAAGACATGGAGGAAACTTAGCAATGCATTACAAAGTGAAAGAATTCAATCTGAAAAATGCTACACACTGTATTATTCCAAATACTAAATTGTTATAAAGGCAAAACTATGGAGATAGTAAAAATATCAGTGGTTGCCAGGTGTTAGGGAGTGGGAGAGAGAAATAAGTGAAACACAGGATTACTAGGACAGTAAAAATGTTCTATATTATACTATACTGGTGGATACATGTCATTATACATTTGTCAAGTCCCACAGAGTGTACAACACCAAGAGTTAATCCTAATGTATGAATTTTGAATGATAATTATGTGTCAATGTAAGTTCATAGAATGTAAAAATGTATCACTCTGGTGTGGGAAGTTGAGAGTGGAGGATACTGTAGGTGTGTGGAGTCATTTATTGGGTGTTGGGCAGGTGGGAGGGGGGCAGAGGGGATGAGTATATACAAACACAATGAGTGAGATGTGCAACGTTTGGGGTCTCGAGGGGGGAGGAGGGGCATGGGCAATATACATAGCCTTAACACTTGTACCCCCATAATACGCTAAAATTAAAAAAAAAATAAAAATAAGGGTAAGACAGTCCCTACGCTCATGGAGCAAAAATACATATGATACATGAAATACAAGGAAAACAAACAAAAAATACATAACAGCTCTAAAAAAATAAAAATGGAATGCTTTGAGGACTGAGTGGAAGAATTCACACATTTATTTTTTATAAAAGTATTTCTTTATAAACTATTTTGTGCCAGATATTGTTCTAGGTAATAAGGGTGATCACTGAACAAGACAAAAATATGTCTTCACATAAAGTATATTCTCATTAGGGGTGACAGACAATATATAAATAATTTAATAAATGCAGTATATATGATGTTAAAAGTTGACAACTGTTATGGAAATAAATAGAGGTTTGTAGATTAGAAGGCCTGATGGCAGGTGTAAGGTAAGAGCAAATGCAATTTTAAATAGGGTGATTATAGGAAGTCTAACTACAAAAGGGATATATTAACTTGAAATAAGTTATAGACTTAGCTTTTGAGATATCTGTTGGAAGGGAGGGGGGAGAAGGGGATGGGTATATACACACCTAATGGGTGCTGTGTGTACCGTCTGAGAGATGGACATACTTGAAGCTCTGACTCGGTGGGGCAAGGGCAATATACGTAACCTAAACACTTGTACTCCCATAATATGCTGGAATAAAAAGGAAAAGATAACAGATGCAGATGAGTACCTTTTGTCCCAACTTGCCAAAGTTTTATTTCCCTTCTGGTGGCCATGAGGCTAAATATGTCATTGAAAAAAATTAAACAATTGATCTCATTTGATTTTGATTATACATGTGTGAACAGTAAATTGTTTTATTCATTTCTCATTTCTGATAAACAGTAAATTATTCTAACAACATTTACAACATATTTATTTTTCATTTGAGAATCATTAGAAGTGAGTGGCTATTAAAGAAAATTTTGCAGGTGGCAAACATGAAACTTACATAATTATGTTTTATTTATTTTTCCTCTGTGATCACCTTAGGAGTATCTTCTTACTTAAATACATCAACACTATAACATATATATGTATATATAACTAATATATATTTATAGGTATATGTGCATGTGTGTGTATATATATGATTTTATATATAAAATCTTAAATGTCTGCAAAGGCCAGGAGTGCTCACCTCAATGTGTATTCATTGGGCATCATATAACAATAAAAACATACCATTTGATATGCAATCTATTTTAGGCTATTGTTGAACTTAATATCAACTGATTACTTTCTGTGATATAAAAGGGTATCTGTTCATCTCAATCTAATTTCTTACTTTTAGTGGCAATTGTATTTAGGTAGTAGTTGCATAGCTAGCAACTTGCATGACAATAAGACTAGTTCTCACCAGTGGCATGTGAGTAGAAGTGATCTCTGTCTCTCCTGGCCAAGGCTTTTGGAGATAATTCCTTTAAGTGAAGTATCACAACAATGGAAGAGCAAAAACCATATGTACTCACTACTAAATTGAAACTTATAGATCTACACTCATGTGCACATATGGTAGTAAAATTCAGTGGAAATCAAGCAGGTGAGAGGGGAGAGAAAGAGATGGGTATACTATATGAGGGATGGACACACTTATGACTTTGACACAAACTTTACAAAAGCAATTTATGTAACCAAAATGTTTGTACCCTTATAATATTCTGAAATAAAAAAGCAGCAGAAATGAGAAAAAAAATGAAGCCAGTGTACTTTCTTCATGTTCTTCTTCCTTTCTGAACACTTGTATGGCAATCTCCTGGGTAATATTAAACATCAAATTTTGGAAAAGGCATAACTAACCTGGAACCTATCTGGACACTTGGGTGAGCAAGAAATAAACTGTTTTATTGAGTCATTTTATATTTTAATCTGTTACCACATTTTAGCCTACTTTTCTTAACATAGTACCCCCAATTTTTTTCTTTCCTGTAACCAAGATTGAATATGGAACACTATCCCTTTATCACTGACTATTAATAATAAGTATTGTTTTCATGTTCATATGATTTCCAATTGGTAACCTCAATTTGTACTCAGTATAATGTGGTAGAATGTGTATATTTCTGTGTATAGGAAGACTTCAATTGGAACCCCACTTTGCCACTTTCTATTCATGTTACTTTGTATAACTCATAACCTCTAGGTTTCAATTTCCCCATCTGAACACTGTTTGACAATACATATTTCACAGTTGTGTGTGTGTTGTGTAAAATAACTAAATGGGACAATATTTATGAAAATTCCAACCATGTGCTTAGTATTCACATAATTTGAATAATAGGAAGGAAGCAAGAGAAATAAGCAGGCATAACCCCAGGATTTATATAGAGAATATAAGTCCAAAGAATTTAGTTAAGTGGCATTGGTGAGATGAAGGAGAGGCTGTCATTTTTACTTATATTTTGCTAGCCCTTTGCTAGCGAATGTTAATAATTATTGGGATTAAAGTAAAGATTTCATGAAAACACTCCTTGGGGAATTAACAAAAGCAATGAGAACTGGTCAGCTTAGAGCAGGCGTCCTCAAACTGCGGCCCGTGGGTCACATAAAAGCCACCTAGCACATTTATCCAGCCGTCCAGGTGTTTTTGCTGCCACTGCCTGTCCTGCTTAGCAGCCGACTGGTCCCAGGCCCACAGCGCACACTCTCCAACGGTCGTAGGGACAGTGAACGGCCTGGCCCCCTGTTTAAAAAGTTTGAGGACCCCCTGGCTTAGAGAGCTACTTAAGAGAAAAAATATAACAATAGAATTTGGTAATGTATTGGAAAGGTGGTATATGGTAAGAGAGAGTAAAGGTTCTGAAACAAGATTGCTTAGATATGCAATCTGTTTCACCACTATCTGTATAATTTTGGCTAAGTTATTTACTATAATTCTCTAGGTCTCAATTTCACTTGTAAAATGTAGATAATAGTATTTTACACATTGTGTTGTGAAGATTAAGGGAGATAATCCATATAAAACACTAGGAACCATGTTTGGCAAGGTGAACTCTCAACTGTTAGTTATTTTTACAAATGAGAAATATGTGGTGCATATAAGAAAATATGAATGCTGAAGGTTAAAAAAACAGAGAAAAATTCTGCTGATTGCATCAGTATCTGACTAACTTATCATTCAGGTGGCTTACAAATAATCATCTCTAATATCATTTTAATCACAACTCAAACCTTCAAGTCCAAGTTCATTCACCCATACAATTACCTAACTATAAGGAAGCTTTTGGTTTTCACTTTGCAAGTGGAGATAGATAACGGTAGACATATAATGATGTTGAACTGTGGTTGAAATGTCATTCTGAGTCTACTTCACAATGCCCAGTATTATCACATGGTCAGGAGACATGAAAAGCACTAGCATAATTATTTGTAATTTAACAAGACTTCTGTTTCCTTTAAATATTTTGTTCCGTGTTTATGATAAAACTAAATTATTGTTTGTTTGTTTTCTGATTAAACAAGCACCTCCCTGGTAACCAAACATGATTTTTGTACCAGGGTAGAGAATTTGGAAAGTCAAAAATGTAATGGATTCCTTAAAACTGTTGGAGGGAAACTTAGATCCCTGTTTGACTCCAGCCTGTCACTGGGGCACTGTAACACTTAACTCATCAATTGACGTATGTCAATTGATTATACTGCCCTAAATTATACTGCCCTCTTTTCAATAGTAGGTAGCCATGGAAATCTGTGAACACAAGAGTGGGTAAGTTGTTGTTCACATCCATAGGACTTATCTTTTAAAGATATTTTAAATAAAAGTATCTGTGCTGAAAAAAATATCAGGCAGAAATTTTGAATTTAATTTTAACCTAAGTTTTATTTTGTGGAAGTAGAACTATAGGGTGACAATGTCAAGGACTTTTTAATATGAAAATAATTTTTATTGCCATATTCAAGAAACTGTTTTTGAAAAAAGTAAATTTTCCACACAGTAACTATAGTATATATGTTAATTTTACTTTTAGCTGCTCGAATTAGTCAACTAGCAATTCCATTAATGTTGGCAGTTGATTATTTTCATTTGCTTGTGTCCTGTTTATAGAATCATCTTCCAAAAAATACCTATGTGAACAATGTCGATTCGACTAAAATACTTAAGTTTGCAAACTCATTAATGAATAAATAATGCTGTACATCCTATACCTCAAATTTGTATTTGCAAATAGCATCTCTTCATTAAAATAAATTGTAATTGTTGGAATAAGATATATATTTTTACTTTAGGGCAAAATAACTGGCACATGAAAAGAAAAGAATTGTTTCAAAAAACATTAAGACAAATATTCAAACTAACTTGTAACCATATTCAGATTTTCTTCTTACCTTTTTGATGTGTGTGAGAATAATAAATTCTTCAGAAGCACTGCTAACTGGCAAGCATATTCCTTCCAATGTCATTTTCACTCATTTATCTTCCAAAGGATTATGTACTTAAACCTCGAGCATCGGTCCCCAACCTTTATGGCACCAGGGACTGGTTTCATAGAAGACAATTTTTCCACGGACCAGAGTGTGGGGATGATTTGAGGATGATTCAAACACATTACATTTATTTTGCACTTTATTTTATTTTTATTACATTATAATACATAATGAAATAATTATACAACTCACCATAATGCAGAATCAGTGGGAGCCCTGAGCTTGTTTTCTGCAACTAGATGTTCCCACCTGGGGGTGATGAGCGACATTGACACCCAAAGTGTGTTGTTTATGTCCAGTCTACTCCATAATCTTGTTTTGGTTGCTGTTACTGCAGAAAACTCTGCTTCACAATGACAGGATGTTGAAAATTGAAGAAGGCTTTTCAGTGCTTTTGTGGCAATCTCAGGATATTCTACCTTTACTTTAATCCAGAATGTATGGAGATTTGAAATTGTCACAAACATACTTTTAAGGCCACCATCATTTGCAATCTCAAGCACTTGATCCTTTTCTAGCACAAAGTCTATTAACCTTGCTTATTCACAAATGGGTTGCAGATTCATTCCTTCCCAGTTCAGGTGTCTTTCATGATAGGAAAATAATGCTCAAACTCTTGGAGGTGAGGATAGATGATCATGCACCAGCTGGGAGTAAGAAGGCACTGGCTCAGTCTCTATCAAAATCTCTGCTAATGTTTGAAACATGTCAAACATTCCTTAAAAGAATTTGTCTAGGCCAAGCTCCTCTTTAAGATATTTGCCAGATTTTGAATCACCTTGAAGTAGCAGACCAAAAGATCTAAGCAGGAAGGGATGACGATCTCAGAAAATATAAATACATTAAATTCAAAACAACATTGATGGTTTGAAATAAGAATAATATTAATATCTTCTGAAATCTATAACATATGTAGAATGAAATATATGACAATAATAGCACAAAGGGCCAGTGTAAATAAATGAAATTATATCATTGTAAAGAATTTACAATTTTCATGAAAGTGGTAAAAGTACTAACATAAGATGCATATAAGAAGTCAAAGATACAGACTATACATTTAATAGTTTAACGAAAGAATCATTATATACATATAAAATATTAAAGGAGATAAAAAGATAAAATTTATTTTACCTAATATGTAAAATTAACTTTATAACTATTAATATTAAATATCAACTAATTTTTATTATATTTTTGAAGTATCTAAATAGGTATTCCTGAGGTAGAGGTGGGCTGACAGATTTATAAAGAGAAAGAAAAAATACCACTTAGAAAAGTTAATTCAAGATCGATAAAGGACTTCAATGTAAGGCATGAAATCATAAGAATTCTGGAAGAAAATGTTGGAAAAACTCTGCTGCATATTGGCCTACTCAGAGAATTTATGAAAAAGAACACAATGGCAATCACAGCAACAACAAAAATAAATAATTGAAACTTGATTAAATTAAAAAGCTTCTGCACAGCCAAGGAAATTAATCGAGCAAACAGACAACCTACAGAATAGGAGGAAATATTCATAAACTGTACATCCAATAAAGGACTAATAATCAGAATCTACAAAGAACTCAGGCAAATCACCAAGAAAAAAAATCAACTCCATTAAAAAGTGGGCAAAAGACATGAACAGAAGCTTCTCAAAAGAAGATAGACAAATGGCCAATAAACATTTGAAAAAATGCTCAATGTCACTAATCACCAAGTAAATGCAAATTAAACCACAAATGAGATATAACTTTACCCCAGTCAAAATTGCCTTTATTAAAATGTTCCAAAACAATAAATGCTGGCATGGATGCAGAAAGAAAGGAATGCTTCTACATTGTTTGTGGGACTGAAAATTAGTACGACCTCTATGGAAAACTGTGTGGAGATTCCTCAAAGAATAAAAAAATAGACCTACCATTTGATCCAGCAATCCCACTACTGGATATTTACCCAAAGGTAAAGAAGTAATTTTATCAAAAAGACACCTGCACCCAAATGTTTATTACAGAACAATTCACAATTACAACGATGTGGAATCAACCCAAATGCCCATCAACTCATGGGTTGGATTAACAAAATGTGGTATATGTATACCATGGAGTACCTCTCAGCCATAAAGAAGGATGACTTAATGCCTTTTGCAACAATATAGATGGAACTAGAGACCATTATCCTAAATGAAATATCTAAAGAATGGAAAAACAAACACCACACGTACTCAGTATTAAATTGGAACTAACTGATGAGCACACGTGTGCATAGAGGAAAGTAAAACGCAATGGAAATCAGGCAGAAGGGAGGGGGCAGAAGGGATGGGTGAAAACCTACCTAACAGGTACAGGAATGCCATCTGGGTGATGGGCATACTTACAGCCATGACTAAGCATTATAAAAGCGATCCATGTAACCAAAAATACTTGTACCCCTGTAATACTTTGAAATAAAAATAACAAAAACTTAAAAAAAAAATCCAATGTTCCCTTATTGCCCCCATAATTCCAGTTTCATATTGAAAGTAGCCACTTTATCTGCCAACTGTAACATTGTTGGCAGTTGTCATTCTCCCCTGAAGTAACAGATTGAGTTTGTTGAGCAGGTTTAATATGTCACACAAGTAAGCAAGTTTTGCAATCCATTCTGTCACTGAAATGTGCTACCAGTGGTGACATTTTTTTCTAAAAGGAATCTCTGGAGCAGCTCTCATAACTCAAAAACTCTGCCCAGTGATCTACCTTGAGGAAGTTATCTCACTTCTGTGTATAAGAGAAGATGTGTGTGCTCTGTGTCCATCTCTTCACAGAGCTGCATGAACACATGTGAGTTAAGGGCATGTACTTTAATGTGGTTGGTAATAGTAATCGCATCCTGCAAAGTGCTGTGTAGTTCAGCTGGCATTTTTCAGCTAGCCAGCATTTCTCTATGGATGACACAGTGCGTAGACTCACATTCAGAAGTGACCCCCTTGACCTGAGGAGTGAAACCAGAACAGTCTAGTTATGGCAGCTTCTCCATCTGTGCATATAGCAACACAAAATGACCAACTCAGTTTTCCTGATATGTAATCATTGAAAGTGTGCAGCATGGGAAAGAGGCATGGACAGATGTGGTAAATAAAATAATGGGTGGACCAAGCTTGGGCTAAAACAGATTTTAACTTAACCTATCCAATGACTTGAATAGTTCTGTAGCTGTGGTGTTGGCTGGCAACAAAAGTGCACATGACATATCCCCATGCACATCCTCCTGAAAAATAAATGGCACAAAAACAAGCATTGCTGCCTTGTTGTCAACATCAGTAGATTCATCAACCTGGATGGCATACCATGGTGACTCATTAATCCCCTCTAACAATTGTGCCTGAATATCCTCTGCTATTTCATCAATTCATCTAGTTATGGTGCTAGCTAAAAGAGGAATAGTTGGCACCTTTTGAACTACAGCCTCTTCTAAAAGTTCACAGCAAATGTCCTGAGCAGTAGGTAAGGTCAATATTAAAGGGCTTCTTAGCTTTATTTTTTTTTTATGTTTTATTGTTTTTTTATTTACTCAGGATATTATGGGAGTACAAACATTTGGGTTACATGCAATGCTGTTTTCCCTGCCCAAGAAAGGGCTATAAGTGGGTCCCTCCTATATACAGTGCATTCCGCTTCCATTAGTCGTTAATTTACCACCCCCACCCCGACTGGCACCCATGTGAACAACTTAGTGTTGGTCAATTAGTATCAATTTGATGGTGAGTACATGTGCTGCTTATCTTTCCATTCTTGTGATACCTCACTTCAACGGATGGGCTCAAGCTCTATCAAGGATAATATAAGCAGTGCTAGTTCACCGCTGTTTTTTTTAGTTGAGTAATATTCTATGGTATACATATACCATATTTTATTAATCCACTCATGTATTGATGGGCACTTGGGTTGTTTCCACATCCTTACAATAGTGAATTGCACTGCAATAAACATTTGAGTGTGAATGTCTTTATTATAGAATTCTTTTTGTTCCTTTAGGTGGATGCCTAGTAGTGAGATTGCTGGATCAAATGCTATTTCTATCTTTAGCTCTTTGAGGTATCTCCAAATTACTTTCCGCAGGGCTTGTACTAATTTGCTGTCCCGCAAGTAGTGTAAGAGTGTTCCTGTCTCTACACATCCTCACCAGCATTTGATGTTTGGGGGATTTTTGATAAAGGTCATTATCACTGGAGATAAGTGATATTTCATTGTGGTTTTGATTTGCATTTCTATGATGATTAGATATGTTGAGCATTTTTTATATGTTTGCTGGCCATTATTCTGTCTTCTTTTGAAAAGTTTCTGTTCATGTTATTTACACATTTATTGATGGAGGTTTTTTTTTATTTTTTCTTGTTGATTTTTTTGAGTTCTATATAGATTCTTGTTATCAGCCTTTTATCAGATGTGTAGAAAGCAAATATTTTCTCCCATTCCATAGGCTGTCTATTCGCTCTAATGATAGTTTCCTTGGCTGTGTAGAAGCTTTTTAATTTGATCAGGTCCCATTTGTTTATTTTTGTTGTTGCTGTGATTGCTTTGGGGGTCTTCTTCATAAATTTTTTGTCTAGGCCAATGTCTGAAAGAGGCTTCCGTACATTTTCTTCTAGGATTCTTAAGGTTTCATGCCTTAGATTTAAGTCTGTTCTCCATCATAAGTTGATTTTTGTAAGAGGTGAGAGGTGGGAATATAGTTTCAATCTTCTTCATGTAGTTATCCAGTTTTTCCAGCACCATTTATTGAAAGGAGATTCTTTTTCCCAGTGTATATTTTTGTCTGCTTTGTCAATGATTATATGGCTTTATGTAGATAGTTTCATTTCTGGGTTCTCAGTCCTGTTCCAAAGGTCTATATCTCTGTTCTTGTGCCAGTATCATGATGTTTTGGTTACTTTAGCTTTATAGTAAAGCTTGAAGTCTGGTAGACTGATACCTCCTACTTTGTTCTTTTTGCTTGAGATTGCTTTGGCTATATGAGGTCTTCTCTGATTCCATACAAAGCATAGAATTATTTTTTCTAAATCTGTAAAGAATGAAAATCTGTACTTTGATAGGGATTGCATTAATTCTGTAGATCACTTTAGGTAGTATGGACATTTTAACAATATTGATTTTGCCAATCCTTGACCAAGTTAGATTTTTCCACCTGTTTACATCTTCTACAATTACTTTTCTTAGTTTTTCATAGTTTGCCCTGTATATGTCTCCCACCTCTTTCATTAAATATATTCCTAGATATGTAATTTTCTTTCAACTTGTGAAATGTGCTGCATTTTTCATTTTATTTTTGGCTTGACTGTTATTGGCATGTAAGAATGCCACTGATTTGTGTGTGTTGATTTTGAATCCTGACAGTTTACTCAATTCATTTATGAATTCCAGGAGTCTTTTGGTTGAAACCTTCGGGTTTTCTAGGTATAATATCATATCATCTGCAAGGAGTGAGAGTTTGATCTCTTCTACCCCCATTTGGATGCCCTTAATACCGCTCTCTTGTCTAATTTCTCTCATTAGGACTTCCAACACTATGTTGAATAGAAGTGGAGATAGTGGGAAACCATGTCTGCTTACAGTTCTAAGTGGAAATGTTTTCAATTTTTCCCCATTAAGTATGATATTGGCTGTGTGGTCAGTGTATATAGCCTTAATAATTTTAAGGTATGTCCCATCTATGCCTATTTTGTTAAGAGTTTCTATCATAAAGGTATGCTGCATTTTGTCAAATGCTTTTTCTGCATCTATTGAAATAATCATATGGCCTTTTTTCCTGCTTTTATTTATGTGATGAGTTGCATTTATAGATTTGCATATGTTTAATCAGCCTTGCATCTCTGAGATAAAGCCCACCTCGTCATTATTTTTTGGATGTGCTGTTGGATTCAATTTTCTAAGATTTTATTGAGGATTTTTGCTTCTATATTCGTGAGGGATATTGGTCTCTAGTTTTCTTTGTTGTTGTGTCCCTTCCTTGCTTTGGTATCAAGGTGATATTGGCTTCATAGAATGAGTTATTATTTTTATTTGGAGATTTACTACAATTTAAGGAGATGTATTATGTGTGTCATGTTGACAAGGGTTGGCCTTGTGATATGTAATTGTATGTGTCAACTTGACTAGTGCACAGAGTACCCAAATATTTGGTTAAACATTATTCTGGGATTGTTTGTTAAGATGTCTCCAGAGAGATTAACATTTGAGTAAGTAGAGTGAGTAAAGCTGGTTACTCTACTCAATGTGCCAATGCAGATAAGTCCCATCCAGGCCATGGAAGGTTTGAACAGAACAAGAGAGAATTAATAAACTCTCCACCTGGCTATTTTTGAGCTGAGATATTGGCTTTCTCCTGATTTCAAACTCCAACTGGAACTAAGCCATTAATTCTCCTGGGCCACCTGTTTTCTAACTGCAGATCTTTCGATTTCTCTGCCTCCATAACTGTATAAGCAAATTATTTATAATAAATGTGTGTATAAATGGTATTATATTTACATATTATATATTATATATTTTGTACATATTATATTTATATATTAATTATATCATATTATTGATATATACTATCTATACAGTCATGTATCACTTAACAACAAGGGTATATTCTGAGACATGCATCATTAGGTGATTTTGTCATTGTGCAACCATCAAATATACTTACACAAACATAGATGGTATAGGATACTACGCATCTAGGCTACATGGTATTGCCTATTGCTCCTAGGTTACAATAAATGTAGGTAATTGTAATACAAGGGTAAATATTTGTGTATCTGAACTTACTTAATCATAAAAGTGACACAGTAAAAAATATGGCATAAAAGATAAAAAATGGTACACCTGTATAATGCACTACTATGAATGGACCTTGCAGGATGAGAAGTGCTCTGGGTAAGTCAGTGAGTGAGAGGTGAATGAATGACAAGGCCTATAGCATTACACTATTGTAGACTTTATAAACACTGTACACTTAGGCTATACTAAATTTATAAAAAAAGAAAAAACTTTCTGTCTTAATAATAAATTATCAGCCTACTGTACCTTTTAATTTTTAAATGTTTTTTTTAAACTTTTAGACTCTTGTAATAACAACTTAAAACACATACATATTGTATACTATACAAAAATATTTTCTCATTTATGTTGTCAGCTTTTTTCTATTTATTTATTTATTTATTTTACTTTTTAAACTTTTTTGTTAAAAACTAAGACATAACACATAGATTAGCTTAGGCCTATACAGAGTCAGGATCATTAATATAACTGTCTTCCACCTCCACATCTTGTCTCATTGGAAGGTCTTCAGAGGAAATAGCAGGAATGGAGCTGTCATCTCCTATGATAACAATGCCTTCTTCTGGAATATCTCCTGAAGGACCTGCCTGAGGCTGTTTTGTAGTTAATTATTTATAAGTATAAGGATTACATTCTTAAATAAATAAAAATAAAATACAATATAGTAAATACATAAACCAGTCATGGTTTATTATGATTATCAAGTATTATGTATTATATGCAATTGTGAATGCTATACTTTTATATGAATAGCAGCAGAGTAGATTTGTTTACACTAGCATCACCACATATACCTGAGTAATGCATTGTACTACAATGTTACAAAAAATATGGTATCACTAGGTAATAGGAATTTTTAAGCTCCATTATAATCTATGGGGCCACAATGGTACATGCAGTCTATTATTAACTGAAATGTCATTATGTAGAATGTGACTGTGTATATTTGCTAAAACTTGTAACTACAGAATGAAAAAATAAGGAAGACTGTAAAACATGCATACTGATTATCTCTTTTATCTTTCAAATGATCTTTTTCATGTCCCTATGTGTATATAAGCTACAGTGTTTAGGTTGTTCATAGTTTTTCACTATTTGAAACACTGATACAAGAAATAAGTTTTTCCCATTTTTTATTATTTTCATTTTTTAATAAAATACTAGAAATGAAATTTCTTGGTCGAAGTTTGAAATGTTGTTCAAACAGTATAAATTCGGTTAGCAGTATATGAGAGTACTTGTTTCCTTACACCCTCACCATTACTGGCTAATTGACATATTTTTTGCCAATATATTAGTTGATAAAATGAAACATTTTAATTTTCATTCATTTATTTATTAGTGGGATTATATATATCTTTTTTATTGGTCATTTAAACTTACATTTGTCAAACGTTCCTGTTTATATCCCTTAAACATGAGTTTCATAGGCCACTTTAAATTATTAATCTACACTAAGAATCAGTGATTTATTTTTCCAACTAGAAAATTGGGTATTTGTATCAATTCCAGAGGTATAGCTGGTAGAGAAATTTATTACCTCTCCCACTTCACCATAAATTGTAGATAAATTAGAGAGAAACTAAGTTCTTATATGAACTCCCTGTATTATCTGAAGTGTAAAAAATAAAGGTTTAGATAAAAGAATCCATATTCAATAAATAATACTGAGAAAATGGACAGCCACATATAGAAGACTAATACAGGTTCTACATCTCTCATCACTCACAAAATTAATTCATGATGGATAACATACTTAAACCTAAGCATGAAACTACAAGAATTCTAGAAAAAATGTTGGAATAACTCTTATAGATATTAGCCTAGGCAAATAATTTATGAAGAAGACCACAATGGCAATCAAAGCAACAACAAAAATAAATAAATGGGACATGATCAAATTAAAAAATGCTTCAGCACAGTCACGGACACCATCATTAGAGGAAATATAGAACCTACAGAATGGGAGAAAATATTTGCAAGCTACACATCTGCTAAAGGTCTAATATCCGGAATCTACAAAGAACTCAAGCAAATCAGCAAGAAAACATCAAAGAACCCCATTAAAAAACTGGCAAATATATGAATAGAAGCTTTAAAAAGAAGATAAACATATGAAAAGATGTTCAATGTCAATAATCATCAGGGAAATGCAAATCAAATCATAACCACAATGAGATATCATCTAACTCTAGTGAAAATGGCTTTTATCAAAAAGTCCCCAAACAACAGATGCTGGCATGGATGTGGAGAGAAAAGGAAACTTATACACTGTTGGTAGGACTGCAAACTAGTACAACCTCTAGTGAAAGTAATATGGAGATACCTCAAAGACTAAAAGTAGACCTACCATTTTATCCAGTAATCCCATTATTGTGTATTAACCCAAGGGAAGAAAAGTCATTTTATTTAAAAGACACTTGCACTAGAATGTTTATTTCAGCACAGTTCACAATTTCAAAGCTGTGGAATCAACCCACGTGCCCATCAATACATGAGTGGATTAATAAAATGTGGTATATATACCATGGAGCACTATTCAGCCATGAAAAATAGTGAACTAATACCTTTTATAATGCTCTAGATGGAACTGGAGACCATTCTTCTAAGTGAAGTATCACAAGAATAGAATAACAAACACCACAAGGACTCACTATTGAATTGGAACTAATTGATCAACATTCATCTGTACATATGGTAGTAAAACTCAATAGAAATCAAGCAGGTGAGAGGGGGAGGAGGCGATTGGGCAAATTCACACCTAATTGGTACAATGCACACAATCTGGATGATGGACACGCTTATAACTTTGACCCAAACAGTACAAAAGTAATTCACATAACCAAAACATTTGTACCCTAGCAGTATTCTGAAATAAAAATAAACAAATAGATAAATAAATAAAATAAATATAAAATAATAAAATGAAAAATAAAAAATAAATTAAAATAAAAATTATTTATTATTCATTGCCTTCTTCACTCTGCAGGACATGGACTTGCCTGATTTACTCACTTCAGTAACGCTAATGCCTAGAAAAACATTTGGCATATGGTAGGTGCTCAGTAAATAGTTCCCAATACATATGTTGAGTGAATACATAACCTCAGGTTACATTTGGTTTTGTTTAACTGTATGGATGATGTTACCATTCACTGAGACAGAGTATATTAGAAGAAGTTCAATATTGAATGACAAAACTTTTGTTCTGTTCTGAAAGTATTGAGACAGTTTAGTAAATATGTCAGGTAGGCAGTTAGATATAAGTCCAGAAGTCAGAAGAGACTTCTGATTTGGAGATATAATTTGTAAAATCACTTATGTGTAAGTGGTAATGAAACTTTGCATATCAATGGGATTATATTATCTATAAATAGAAACCACCGAACAAGAAGGACCTTATAGTTAGCCTTAAATAACTCACATGTTTAATGGTGAACATTCAATAATGACACAGAAAGAGAGTCAGAGTGATAAAAGTCAAGAGCATTTGATGGAAAACAAGGAAAGTAAGTGCTGGGAATAATTATGCATAATCTTGATTCTATGTTTTTGTGTATTTTTTCCTTGTGAGCTTTTTAATCAATAAATATTTATAACATTTTACTTATTGTGATATCATTTTATTATTTCATAAAATTTTTTATAAAATTAAATATACTAATTAGAAAAAAATTTGGCTGTATCATAATTGTATTAGTTTCCTATTGTTGCTATAACATATTACCACAAGTTCAGTGGTAGAAAACAAAGCAAAAAAAATCATTATCTTATGGATCTGAAGGTCAGAAATCTAAAATGAGCCTTAAAGGGCTAAAATCAGATGTTTCCAGGGCTGGTTCTTTTGGGAGGCCTTAGTGGCAAATCTGTTTCCTTGCCTTTTCCAGATTCTAGAGGTCAACTAGATTCTTTGACTTGTGGTCTTTTCCCCCTTCTTCAAATACAATAGCATGGCATCTTATCTCTTGTCTTATCTACTTCTTCCTTTATATAAGGATCTTTGTGATTATATGGGCCTACCTGTATAATTCAAGATGATCTCCCTATCTTAATATCCTAAACTTAAGTACATCTGCAAAGTCCCTTTTACTATGTAAGATAACCCATTAACAGGTTCTAAGGGATAGGACATAGACATCCGTGGGACCATTTTTCAGCCTATAATAATGATTTTTGTTTCAGAAAATATAATCAACCCAAGGTTCACATAAAGTGAATTTCAGATACAACACAAGCATGGTTGATATAGACAGATTATGTAGATCTCCAACATTACTTCTTTGATTAAGAATCAGGAATTTACCAGGAAATGGAGAGATAATAGTTTAATAACAGTAAGGAAATACATAAGTAGTTATTACTGCATATCATGGAGATGGGAAATAGCAAGCATTAGAACCAGGAAGGTAGGTTAGAATTTCTTGAAATAGAAAAGCCTTGACATAACAAGGACTGGAATTCATGTAACATTGGAATAAAGAGATTTGAGAGAAATAATATTAATAGAAAAGACCCAAATGAACCTGACGATTGACTGAACTCAGACAGCAAAGGTAGATTTCATGATGTGAAGCTCAAAGAAGGTTTGGAGATATAAGATGATGAATTCAGGTTTAGGTATGCTGAATTTGAAGTGATAGCAGAATATGAACATAGAAATTTTTATCATAACAGTGAAAATAATGATCTGGACCTTAGGAAATATCATCAAAAAAGATATTGAAGTCCTGCACTTAGAGGTGATAATTGAAGACATGAGGGTACATGAAATCACAAAGAGAATCATGAAGTGAGAATAGTAAAAAAATGTCTCTCTCTCTCTATATATATATATATAGAGAGAGAGAGAGAGAGAGGCACACACACACATACACACACAGATACATATATAACACATATATAATAATAGTATTAGGTTATTAAGTATGAAATGTCCGATTTCCTTTAGTACTAAGTTGACAGTTGATATCTCTGAAATTTCACTTTGGTACTTCTTTTAATTTAATTTAATTTTATCTATATGTAAAACCACCAATTTTCCACAGTAGATAAGAGTATATAGCAAATAAAAGACATGTTTATATGCTAATGTGAAGGATATTTACCATTTAGCTTGTGTAGAATTTCTTTGCCTTGATAGATAACATTACCTGAAAACGTGAAATGAACCTGAGTCTAAGACATAAAGCAAGACCTTTGGAAAACAAGCAAAGAAAGTTTCTGTTGTTAAGAGGAAATTCAAGAAAATATTCTCAAATCAACAATCATCTTTACAGCAAAGGATAATTATTATATTTGTTCATTGCTTTTCACTTCTGCAGATATCAGCCAATGTTAAGTTTTAATCTAGGACACATATAAATATCCATGGCGACTACAGTTACACAAATATCTTTTCAGATTATGCAGTGATTAGTATCATGAAATTAGTAGCACTCAGCTGCTTTAGCTCTCTAGGCATATGTATTTCTGTCTTCATCAATCAGCTCTCTGCTAGAAACAAATGCATGGTTACATTTTACCCAGATTACACTATTGTTTAAAAAAGCTATTTAAATAACTTAATGTTCAGTTTCACCAATTCAGGGTATATTTTGAGTTGAGCACATAACTATGTTAGTACATTATTTTATGAAACTTGTCTCTGGGGAGCATTTTCCCTATCGTCCTGTTCTTTACAAAGAATATAGAAGGACTTTGGTTGTTCTGTAGAGAATGGAGTAAAAACCAGTATTATTAATGTCACCTGTTTTTACTCCAAACTAGTCCAGCTGCTACTAAAAAAAAAATTACATGGGTAAGACTTTGTAATAAACAAGAAGCAAAGGCATTACATGCAATGAAAATGTTTGTACCCTCATAATATCCTGAAATAAAAAAAATAAGTAAAAATTTAACATGAAGAAAGATGACTTCTTTTTGCTATTTTTCATTTACAAGAAATGCAAAAAAACTATTTTAACCAAATCAAATATTTGAATTGGGTTTTGTCATTTAACACAATTATTAATGGTGGTGATTTTTTACATTATAGGTAATATGTTTATATCATAGGTATTTATGAAGCATAAATTTGTAATATAAAATAAACATCTATATACATACAATTTATTTCTGCTTAATCTTTTTTTTATTTTTTATTTTTTCATATTATGGGGGTATAAATATTGTTAGGGTTACATATATTGCCCCTGCCATTCCTCCCCACGCCCTCCAGCACCACCCCTTCCCCTGCCTTACCAAAACATCAAGCATGTCCTACTCTCAGGTGGTGCACATCGCACCTATTTTGTAAGTGTAAATTCTTCCCCTCCTCCCCCCTCCCATTTGCCCACCACCCGATAAAAGTTTGTTTGTCTGTTTTTCCCCTATTTTGACCTTTAGGTTACATTGTATATCTTAGCCTTTCCCTTGGAAGGTTTAGATGTATTCCTTCTCCCCCCCCCCACTATGCTCACCACAACCCTAAGGTGTGTATCTCCCCCTCCCCCAAACCCTAGTGGGCACTTTCCCCATTTGAGCATCATAGTTTTAATCAGTCAGTACCAATTTGATGGCGAGTAGATGTGGAGCCCGTTTTCTTGATCTTGTGTCACCTCACTTTGGATAACAGGTTTAAGCTTAATGCAGGATAGCATAAATGGTGCTAATATACCTCAGACAGCTAGATATAGAAATACCATTCAACCCAGCAATAGCATTGTTGGGCATCTACCCGAAAGAGCATAAGACATTCTACTATAAAGACATCTGCACCCGAATGTTTATGGCAGCACAATTCACTATTGCAAGATCATGGAAACAACCCAAGTGTCCGTCAATTCACAAGTGGATAACTAAAATTTGGTATATGCTCACAATGGAATACTATTCAATTTCTGCTTAATCTTTATATTTCTGACTCATTTATAATTGTTCATGGAATTCAGGTCAATAAAACAGTTATTTAGAGAATAGATTTTGCATTTTTCTAAACTCACATACTTACACATATTTTTTTCTTGACAATTACTCACTTCCATACCATTGAAATATTGTGTAATAAATAGAAAACATTTTTAAAAATATGTAGCTCATATGACAATTTGCCTTTATGTTGTGTTGTGATTTTCCTTCTTAATATCTAAAAAATTCATATTCTGTCAACTTTTCTAGGCTTGTGACTTCAGGCAATGCAAGTATCATTAACCCTACTAATAGAAGAAACAGCTGTCACCCAGAGAGTTTCAGGTACTTATGAAACACATCTAGGTTTTGATGACTAAGCCATAAATATAGACCTAACATCAGGAATGAAGAAAGGATGCCTGCTTTGATCACTTTCATTAAACATTGCAGTCATTGAAATAAAGCAAAAGAATACCAATAATAAAAACTGGAAAGAAGAAATAATAGTAACTTTATTCATAGATGACATTATTATGCACATAGAAATGGTAAGGAATCTACAGAGAATGAATTATTAGAAATAATTAAATTAAGCAATGTGAAAGCATATATTATTGATCTAAAATTCCAGTTGTATTTCCATATACTAGTAACATAGAAGTACAAATAGACATAGCATTTAAAATAGAAAGAATACACACACACACACACACACACACACACATATATATATATATATATATATAAAGATGTATGAATGAAACCTGAACTAAATTGAAAACCATTGCATAGGGATATTATAAAAACTCAATGCAGGGGTAAACTATATGCATGGAATGGAGGTTTCAGTACTTTTAAGATTGCAATTTCCTCCAAAATGAGTAATTGATTCAATGTAGCACCAATGAGAAACCTAACAACGTTTTTGAAAGAAATTAACAAGCTTATTTGTTGAATTTATATGAGAAAATGACATAGTCGTAGAATACTTGAAGTAATCAAGAAATAGAAAAACAAGTTTGGAGAACATGAACTCAGTGTTTATATAGATATTGCTATCCTGACAGCATGAGGAGCTTTGCATACTCACTTTACAGCAAAGAAGTTGAACATTCTTTTTAGAAAACAATTTAAAGTCTCTGAGTTTTTTTGGAGATCGGCATCGCTAAGATAGGGAAGAAGGGAATACCAGCCTTCACCCTGCCACACACACAAAAAAAATATAGACAACTATCCACCAACCAAAATAACCCTGGGAGTATTCAATGGCCCATTTAAGAATCTGCAGCCACACAATGCAGCAAAAAAGTGGAGAATATCCATACAGAAATTATTGATGGTGGGATCAGCATACCTGAGAGGCCAGAATATAGCTAGGTACAAAGAAGAAAGGTAGATACTATTGATATCAACTATGTGGTTGGAACCATCATGGTTTCCAGCAGCCTGCCCTGATGAGGACAATGGAATCTGTTACCACTGAGGTAACTAACCACAATTCTCAATGAGGAACCCCAAAGAAGGAAATGCAGCCTCACACATTCCCCCCTTAAGAAGCAGCAACAGTGCTGCTGCTCTGATACGTGAGCCATAACCTCTCCTAATCCTGTGCATGAGCCCAGAAGCATCTCACCCTGAGCTATGGCTGATATGCAAGTGCCAACATTCCAGAGCCCCCATCTCTGTGACTACACTGTACCTTCCCATTTCTCAGACACCAAAGTCATACCCATAGCAAGCTAGTTCATGCCCTGGGCCCTGGAACCAAGGTCTCTCAGTGGGTACCTGTACTCCAGACACCATGTAGTCACCATAGAGAATTTACTTTTGCACCAGCCCTTGAAGCTGCTGTAGCAACATGTGCTTCTGTGTTCCAGAGCAAAATTTACACCTATCATTTCATGGTTGCACTGTTTATAAAGTAAACTAAAGGGTAGTAAATCAGTTCTAAAAAATCAGTTTAAAAGTAAATCAGAGTTAAAAAGTTGATTTTTCAATTTAAGTACTACCACACTTAATTATTTCCTTTTTTAATCACCTATCTTTTTTCTTCTTACCTCTGATATAATGAAATAAATATAAATACATATTTTTTCTAGAACTTTCCCTTTGTACCTCACTCCATTCTTTTTTTTAAATTTATTTATTGTTAGCGTATTATGGGGGTACAAGTGTTAAGGGTACATATATTGCCCATGCCCCCCTCCCCTCTCAAGTAAGAGCTTCAAGCGTGTCCATCCTCCAAACGTTGCACATCTTACTCATTGTGGTTGTATACCTAACTCCATTCTTTATGCCCATACTAGGTCATATTTTCCATAAAAAATCACTCTGATTTGGCCCAACCCTAAACAAAAGTTGTATACCAAGAAAAGTTTATTTTTAGTGCCTCTCCAACTTTCTTTCTATCCCTTATTGACTTTCCACACAATCCTTAATTTCTTTATTTCCTATTACCACCTGACTTCCATGAGGAAGTTTCTGCCAATATCTGCCTGTTCTGGATTAAGGTTCATATTTCAAGCATTTTTTCCACTAAAAATAATTTTTGACATCTCATTGCTTTAAATTCCTCTTCTTAAAAAAATATGAAAAATTATATGTTAGTTCTGTGTTGAGATATTATTTGGGTGATACCTATAGAGACACATTTTTAGTTTATGAAAGAAAACACCTTTCCCAGGGATTATTCTTTAGGGTTCACAAAACTCTTATAGGATCCAGAATATCCATAAACTTGGGTTAGAAAAATTACATTTCTCTTTTCTCTACCATTAAACTGAAATTTAGTGTTTCCTTTTATTATATATGTAGACAAAAATCTGATATATTATTAGGAGTATCTGTGATTGTCTTAGTGACAGAAAGTAGATGTTGTTCAAATATATTATAGCCATTGCAAATAAATGTCATTTGATAATAATTTCCTCAAAATTACGAAAGCAGACGCACCACTATATATATATGCTTTTAAGTGAGCTGATAAGTACATATTTTACTATATTACATTTTAGTATTTTGATAGTGAATGATCCTTAGGTCAATGATAAAATTAGGATAGAAATAAAAAAAAATTAGGAACAGAACAACAATTATGACAAGAGTATCAGAAATCTATGAGATACAGTAAAAAGTAGTCTTAAGAGGGAAATTAATAACCTTAGATGAATACACCAAGAAGCCAGAAAAATCACAACTTAACAATCTATTTTCACACTTCAAGGAACCAGAAAAAGAGGAAAAATCAAACTCAAAGCTAGCAGACGGAAAGAAATAAAAAATCTCAGAGCAGAACTAAATAAAATGGAAACTAAGAAACTATACAAAGGAACAATGAAACAAAAAGTTGGTTCTTTGAAAATATAAACAAAATCAATAGACATCTAGCTAGATTAGCCAACACTAAAAGAGAAAGGACACAAATGAGTTCAATCAGAAAGGAAAAAAGAGACATTACTACTGACACGACAGAAATTTTTTAAAAAAATTACATCATCCATGAATACTAGGAAAGTTTCTATACACACAAGTTAGAAAATGTAGAAGATATGGATACATTTTAGGAAACACATGACCTCCTAAGCTTGAATCAGGAAGAAATAGAAATCTCTAGCAGATCAATAATGACTAGCAAGTTTCAAACAGTAATAAAAAAATCTACCAATAAAAATGATCCAGAGCAGATGGATTCACTGCTGAATTCTACCAGACCTACAAAGAACTGTTACCTATCCTAAAGAAATTATTTCATAACATAAAGAGGGAATCCTTCATAACTCATTCTGTGAAATCAGAATCAACCTGATACCAAAGTCAGTAAAGGACATGACAAATAAAGAAAACAGAGACCAATATCGCCTATGAATATACATGCAAAAATACTGAAGAAAATAATGGCAAATGGAATTCAACAGCGCATCAAAAAGACAATCCACTTTGATCAAGTGGGTTTCATCCCAGGGACGCAAGGATGGTTTAACATACACAAATCAATAAGCACGATTCACCACATACAGAGAAACAAAAACAAATACCACATGATCACCTCAATAAATGAAGAAAAAAGATTTGACACAATACAGCATGGTTTCATGATAAAAACCTTCAACAAACTAGGCGTAGAAGGTACATACCTCAGGATTGTAAAAGCCATATAGGACAAACCCACATCCAACATCATACTGAATAGATAACAGTTGAAAGCATCCCTCATAAGAACTGGAACAAGACAAGGATGCCTACTGTCACCATTTCTATTTGACATAGTATTGGAAGTCTAAGCCAGAGCAATCAGGCAAGAGAAGGAAACAAAGGACATTCGGATTAGGAAAGAGGAGGTTTAATTATCCCTGTTTGCTAATGACATAGTCTTGTATCTAGACAACCCTAAAGACTCCACCAAAAGACTCCTAGAAGTGATAAATAATTTCAGCAAAGTTTCAGGTTACTAAATCAATGTACACAAATCAGTAGCATTTCTTTATATTAATAACAGAGAGTCAAATCAAGGAATCAATACCATTCTAAATAGCTACAATGAAAATAAAATACTTAGAAATATGCTTTACAAAGGAGGTTAAAGACCTTTACAAGGCAAACTACAATACACTGATGAAAGAAATCACAGATGACACAAATATCAAAAAATGTCCCCTTCTCATGGATTGGTATTAATAGAATCAACATTGTTAAAATGGCCATATTGCCCAAAGTGATTTACAGACTCAATGCAATCCACATCAAAATACTAATGTTATATTTCACAGACCTAGCCAAATCTATTTCACACATCTACGCTTTATTAGAATCAAGAAAGAGCTCAAATAGCCAAAGCAATCTTAAGTAAACAGAACAAATCTGGAGGCATCATATTACCTGACTTCAGAAAAAGCTTCTGAATAGCAAAGGAAATAATCAACAGAATGAACAGACAACCTACAAAATGGGAGAAAATATTCACAAACTATACATCCAACATAGGACTGTTATTCAGAATCTAAAAGGAACTAAAACAAATTGGCAAACAAAAAAGAGACAACTCCATCAAAAAAGTGGGCAAAAGCCATAAACAGAAGTTTTTCAAAAGAAAATTATGACCAACAAATATGTAAAATGCTCAACATCAATAATCATCAGGGAAATGTGTGGACAGGCCATGGGCAGATCAGCTACTTCTCCGTCCAAGAAACTGGGTCCCTTAGGTAGTGGTAGTAACAGAGAATAAGAAATTAATAGGAAATAGAGAAAATAATGGAAATAAAAGAATACACAGAGAAGAAGGTAGAGTGTTATAGATTTATATTAAGAAAAAGCAAGGATACTCAGGGGTCTTCTCTACCTCTCCATTAGTAGTGAAGCCACTAGGTTAGTTTCACATAGATTTTATAATCACAGATATCAGTTATCGGTTGCCAATGGTAACAGATTTACACAATAACAGGTAGTGAGGTTGCTATGGGTAACAGATTTACATAACAGGTAGTTCGGTCCTGGCATAAGATTTACATAATAACAGGTAGGGTTTGGATTAAAAAGTTTTTTCAAAGGGCTTCTAACAATTTCTAATCTATTCTATCTATATGAACAGTTACAAAATCTTTCAAGGACTAACTTCTATGTTCTAAGAGATAGCTATCAATTAACAGAGGAGTAACACAGAGATATAGTGGCTCTATATTTCCTTTATCTAGTTATTGTGGATTTGAGACAGAAAGTCAGGAGAAAGCAGGAAGCCGAGCTCTGCATTCTAAATTGCTCATAACCACAGGGGTTTGTCTCTGGGCTAGGGCACTCATTGTTCCAGCTCTCACCCTGTGATGCCATGCATATATCTGTCTTGTCTTTCAAGATCAGGGGGGCATCACAGATATGAGATAGGAGAAGCTCCTTGGAATGCATCTACTGTAGCTTAGAAAGCCCTCCCAAGGAGAGGCACCCCTTGATAGGCAAACTAAGGAGTTCACATATTCCTTCAGGGCAAAACCCTGAAAACTCCTGAAATCAATTCTGTCTTTAATATAGCAATATTGGGTGATACAATAAAATAATAATCTTATGAGCCACATCTCATTAATTTCTCAATCATCTTTCCTCAACAGAAATGAAACTTAAATCCACAATGAAATACCACCTTACCCCTATCAGAATGGCCTTTATTAAAAATTCAAAAAACTATAGATTCTGGTGTGGATGCAGAGAGAAAGGAATACTTATACATTGTTGGTGAGACTACAAATTAGTACAACCTCTATGGAAAACACGGAGATTCCTCAAAGAAATAAATATAGACCTACCATTCGATCAAGCAATCTCACTGCAGGGTATCTATCCAAAGAAAATTAAGTCATTTAATTATAAACATATCTGCACTCAAATGTTTATCACAGCACAATTCACAATTACAAAGATGTGGACTGTATCTAAGTGCCCTCCATTTCAAGAGTGGACAAAGAAAATGTGAGATACACACACACAAACACACACAACATGGAGTACCAATCAGCCATTAAAAAATTAAAAGACAAAAAATAATATCATTTGCAGCAATGTGGAGTGAACTAAAGACTGTTATCATAGCTGAAATATTTTAGGAATGGGAAAGAAAAACACCATATGTTCTCAATAATAAGTTGGAGCTATTAGATGTGTATACATAGACACAAAGTGTTATTAAAGAACATGAGAATGCAACAAGGGGAGAAGGTGGGAGGGTGAGCATGGGGCAAAATCTTACCTATTTGCTATAATGAACACTATTGTGGTTATGGACACAACAAAAGCCCTGACTTAAGCATCACATAAGATATCCTTGTTTAAAAATAAAACTTGCACATTCCTAATTAATATTGAGAAATAAAAAATGGTTAAATATCACAGATGATACAAATGGGAAAACACCCTATGTTTATGGACTGGTCCCATCTATATCATTAATATGTCCCTACTGCCTAAAGTGATTTACAAGATTCAACACAGCCCCCATCAAAATACCAACATCATATTTCATAGATCTAGAAAGATAATTCTAAGCTTCATGTGGAAACAAAATGAGTCCAAATAGCGAAAACAATCTTAAGCAAAATGAACAAATCTGGTGCCATCACATTTATTGACTTCAAAGTTATACTACAAGGCTATAGTAACCAAAACAGCATGATACAGGTATAACATTAGAGACATAGAGCATTGGAACCCAATAAGGAACCTAGAAATAAAACCATCTAGCTACAATCAACTGATATTCGATAGAGCAAACAACAGACACTGGGAAAGGAAGCCCTATTTAATAAATGGTGCTGGGAAAACCAGATAGCCACATGTAGAAGACAGAAACAGGACCCCTCTTTCACACCTTATTCAAAAATTAATTCAACATGGATAAAAGACTTAAATTTAAGGCATGAAACCATAAAAGTTCTAGATGAAAATATAGGAAAAATCTCTTCTAGATATCGACTAAGGTGAAGAATTTATAATAAAATGCTCAATGTCTCTAATCATTAGAGAAATACAAATCAAAACCACAATGGGATATTACTTAACCCCAGTGAGACTGGCCTCTATCAAAAAATCCCAAAATAACAAATGATGGTGAGGATGTGGAGAGACAGGAACACTCGTACACTGCTGATGGGACAGCAAATTAGTGCAACCTCTGTGGAAAAGAATTTAGAGATACCTCAAAGAGCTAAAAATAGAAATACCATTTGATCCAACAATAGAACTATTAGGCATCTACCCAAAAGAACAAAAGACATTCTGTAATAAACATGTCTGTACCCGAATGTTTATGGCAGCACAATTCACTATTGCAAGGATGTGGAAACAACACAAGTGCCTGTCAATTCATGAGTGGATTATTAAAATATGATATATGTATAAAATGGAATATTACTTAATTATAAGAAATGAGAGTGATCTAGCATCTCTTATATTTTCCTGGATTGAGCTTGAGCCCATTATCCAAAGTGAGATATCACAAGATCGGAAGAACAGGTTCCAATTGTACTTGCCATCAAATTGATACTGACTGACTAACACTATGGTGCTCACACGGTAGCAATATTCTCCAGGGATTAGGGGGTTGGGGGGGGTAAACTCACAACTAAAGGACACGGTGAGCATTGTAGAGGGGAAGGGCATGCCTCTAACCCTCGCTAGGTAAAGGCAAAGACATAAAATGTAACCAAAATGTTTGTACCCTCATAATACCCTGAAATTAATTAAATAAATAAATAAATGGAAAGTTTATCTCTGTCATCTACCTAAAAAAATAATAATTAGGATACTTTGATTCATGAGATGAATGAGTGGTAAATAGAAATAAAGAGGTGACTACAGGAACCAGAAAATGTCATAGCTATATATTCAGACGAAAAATCTGTTTAGAAAAAGTCTTAGCTGTGAGAGTTATCACAGTCAAGGTCGTAGCATTAATTTTACTTATTTACTTAACCATCTCCCTTAACTATACTATAGTCTTAATAGGGGAAGTTTTCTGTTGTGGATGTTGTTGTTTTGTTTTTGCTTTGTATATTTTTTATTTTTCCACTGATATAGCCCCAGCACCTGAAACTTTGGATGATGGATGGCATATACTAAACAACTATGGGTTAACCAAAGAAATGAATAAATTAAAAATAATAATAAACAACAAAAAAAGAATTTATGACTAAGACCTCAAAAGCATATTGAGCAATAGCAAAAGTAAATAAATGGTACTTAATGTAATTTTAAAAGCACAGCAAAGCAAAACAGCAACAGAATAAATAAACAACCTACAGAATGGTATAAAATGTTTGCAAACTATATATCTGACTCAGGACTGTTACCAAGAATCTACACAGAATTAAAACATATCAGCAAGTAAAACCAATCCTATTAAAAAGTGGGCAAAAAACATGTACAAAAGTTTTCTAAGACAAATGGCCAACAGACATATGAAAAAATACTCAACATCATTCATCGTCAGGGAAATGAAAATTAAAACCACAATAAGACACCATATTGCCCCTGTCAGTATGGTCATTACTAAAAAGTGAAAAAACTAGTGTGAATGCAGAGAGAAAGGAATGCTTATACACTGTTGGTGGAACTGCGAATTAGCACAACATCTATGGAAAACATTATAAAGATTCCTTAGAGAGCTAAAATGGAGATTCCTACCATTCGATCCAGCAATCCCACTGCTGGGTATCAATCCAAACAAAAAGAAGTCATTTATTCAAAAGACAGCTGCACTCAAATGTTTATCAGAGCACAATTCACAATTGCAAAGTTGTGAAATCAATCTAAGTGCCCATCAATTGATGAGTCGATACAGAAAATGTGATGTATACACACACACACACACACACACACACACACACACACACACACCCCAGGAGTACTACTGAGCCATAAAAAGAAATGAAATAATGTCTTTTGCAGTGATTTGAATGGAACTGGAGACCATTATCTTAAGTGTCTCAGGAATGGATAAATAAAGACCACATGTACTCTCTAATAATTGGGAACTAAATTAAAAACTTACCTATTGGGTACAATGAACACTATTCTGGTGATGGGCACACTTAAAAAATGTGTACCCATTTAATATTTTGAAATAAAAAAGGCAGATTAGTGGTTGCCTAGGACTGTAGGTGCATGAGATATTTATAGATTGATAGCTGATGGGTGCTGGGTTTCTTTTTGGGGTAATGAAAATGTTCTATAATTGAATGTGATAATGTTTGCACAACTCCATGAGCATCCTATATCAAATTATGCTGCTCAAATGAATGAATTATATGGTATGTTATTTTCTAATAAATCTGTTTTAAAAAGAAACAAAGAGAAACAAAATGGAGTTAATAATAAAGTTGTGCATTTTTATATTGATTCATGAAGACATATAAAAATACAGAAGTTAATGTACTTAACATTAACATTTATAGTCTAAAATTAATATCACTAATATAAATTGGGACAGGATAATGTTTTGTGGATGACATGGGTAAGTGTATTAGTTCCCTTATCATTTGAATGAAGATTATCAGTACAGAGTGACTAAAATGGATAAGAAATAATTTTTTAGGAATATTATGTAATGCCAAAAATGCAATCATTTGTGGAGCTATATGTGATGGCATAATGAAATCACAACAGGACTAGAAAGTGCTAGTTAGAGATAGTGTAGTGTAAATAAACTACTTTTTTCATATTTTATAGCAGAGATTGAGTTACATGTACATATCAATAGAAGTGTTAAGTATATTATTTCATAAAATTCTTAAATGTAACCAACAGAAGAATTTATATATAGACAACAGTAACAACAGCAATAGCAATTAACCGAGATTACCTCTTGAGAGTGTGCTTTTGAGCAGAGGATGAATGCTTATTTTTCATTGTATAGCCTCTGGCATTACTTGATTTTTTTCCCTTCTTTCTTGCCTGCTGTCCTGCCTTTCTTCCATCTTGCCTGCCTTTCTTCCTTCTTTCTTTTCTTTTTTGTTCTATGTGCAGCATTATTTCTAAAATTAACAAATGATTAATCAAAACTATGATGACAAATATTGCATTTATATGAAATATTCAGTATAAGCATATTCATAGAAATAAAAAATAGATCAGCGGTTGCCTAGGGCCATTGGTGGATCAGAGGTTAGGAGGTTGATGGCTTAGCAGTGCAGTATTTCCTTTGGAAGTAAGGCAAAACTAACATCAAAAAAATCTTCAGGCCGGGCGCGGTGGCTCACGCCTGTAATCCTAGCTCTCTGGGAGGCCGAGGCGGGCGGATTGCTCAAGGTCAGGAGTTCAAAACCAGCCTGAGCAAGAGCGAGACCCCGTCTCTACTATAAATAGAAAAAAAAAATTAATTGGCCAACTGATATGTATATAAAAAATTAGCCGGGCATGGTGGCGCATGCCTGTAGTCCCAGCTACTCGGGAGGCTGAGGCAGAAGGATCGCTCGAGCCCAGGAGTGTGAGGTTGCTGTGAGCTAGGCTGACGCCACAGCACTCACTCTAGCCTGGGCAACAAAGCGAGACTCTGTCTCAAAAAAAAAAAAAAAAAAAAATCTTCAAATGTAATGTTAAGTTAAAAAAGCAAGACATAGTATAACATGCTCTCTTTAATCAAGTAAATATGTATAAGAAAATATTAGAAGGAAATACTTCAAAATATTAACTGTGGTATTTATGATTCCTAAAATTTTGTTTGTTTTCAATTTCTATTTGATTTTAAGATATTTTCCAAATGATCTACAATGAGTTTTTTTTCTTTCTTTTTTCTTTTCTTTTTTTTTTTTTGAGACACTCACACTCTGTTGCCCAGGCTAGAGTGCCATGGCGTCAGCCTAGCTCACAGCAACTTCAAACTCCTGGGCTCAAGCGCTCCTCCTGCCTCAGCCTCCCAAGTAGCTGGGACTACAGGCATGCACCACCATGCCTGGCTAATACATATACATACATATTTTTTTTAGTTGTCCAGCTAATTTCTTTCTTATATTTTTAGTACAGATTGGGTCTTGCTCTTGCTCAGGCTGGTCTCAAACTCCTGACCTTGAGTGATCCTCCTGCCTCGGCCTCCCAGAGTGCTAGGATTACAGGCATGAGCCACCGTGCCTGGCCTACAATGAGTTTTTTTCTATATTTCTATAGTTTTCAAAGTGTTATGCTGATTTTATGACTAAGCAAATTTACTGTTTATCATTGATTAATGCTCCTTTGCTATAGTTTTGGAATTAGGAAGTTATATAATAAAATTCCAAGAAACTAGGACTAAATGTGGTCGACTTTGCTGATCTTCATAGGCTATTTACAACATTTTGGAGTAGCTATATGAAAATGAGAAAACCAACTCCTCGAATAGGATGGCATCAATGAAAACCACACCACTTTCAATCCTTCTGACAACCAAATGCACTTACAAAAAGAGAATACTTTTAAGGATTTAGAAAAACCAGCATTGATTTTATTTCAGTTTGCATCTCAAATTATGGCCCGTTTTTCTGTTTCATGGTAACAAAAACATGCCCCCTATGGATATGTAACCTTACAATACAGGAAAAGCTGTAAAATTATAGCTTGATGTTTCCTATGTATTACTTACCATAGTGTTTCCATACAGGTTTTATTCTGTTTACAGTCAAAATATTTCTCATTGACTTGAGTTCTGAAAAACAAACTATGTTTCTTTTGTCTTAAATAATATAATCTATTAATAGTGACAACTTGGGTTAATTTTTTCAGAGTTTATCTGGACATACAGATACCTGTGTCACAATAAGAGACTGTCATATATAAGCATCAAGTGGTTTTGTTTGTTTGGTTGCATGTTTTACCATCAATGTGAAAGTGAATGAGAAAATTCACCAATAGCTCAAAATTTGTCAGAATTTTGTGTTGATGGATTATTTTCATTTATACTTCTGTGGTTTTTTAATCTCATGTAGCCTACATTGAGCATATTTTACTTTGGCAATTAAAAGTATAATCTAGGATAACTAATAACTTAAAGCAATAATTTGTGGGTCAGTGTAGAAATTTATAAAATTAATAACATTTCTATAAAGTATCAATGATAAGTTGGAAAATAATAGGGGAGCGTATCATTCACAATAGTAACTGAAATATATAAAAATATTTTTTTTAAATGAGAGGATTTGGTGAATAAAGGATATGCTGAACAAATAGAAAACTACACAATTTTACCCAGGAACTCAAAAGGACTTATCAATAAATTCAGAAACATACCAGGTTACTGTAATGAATGGCTTTGTAGATAGAGGTAACTCATGTTTATTGGAGGTTAATCATTTGCCAGGCACTGAAATTTGCATCTCAAATTATGTGATAAATTTTTATATATGTTCACTTAACATAATATAGATAGCAATCTTATCCAAATTTATTTATATATCTAATACAATACCAAGGAAAATATGTAAAAAAATATTTTTTTAATTTCAGGAAATTATGAAAGTACAAACATTTTGGTCACATTTTATATCTTTGCCTCTCCCTAGCAAGAGTTAGAGTCATGCCCTTCCCTTCTACAATGCCCACAGAAAAAATGAATTTTTAATATGACAAATTAGTACTAAATCTTACCTAGATTAGAACATATATATATATATATATATATATATTTAAAATGCTATTTAAAATATAAAAAATAGGGAGGTTTCTATTATACATTTATGCCTATTACAACATTAGTCACCAGTGTACATAAGAAAGGCATTGCCAAACATTTCTGTAAAAGGATCCCATAAAATTATTTTTGGCTTTGCCAGTCATATGGTCAGTAACTTTCTTAACTACTCAACTCTGCAGTTGTAGTGTGAAAGCAACATTGAAAATACATTTAAAAATGGATATGGGGCTATATTCTAATAAAACTTTATTTAAAAAAACAGTTGCAGGCAGGATATTGCCTGCTGTCCATAAGCATAATATGTGGAGCCCTGTATAAGAGCATAATATATCATAAAAGTGGCATTTCAATTCTGTTTTGGAAACAATAGTTCATTCTACCATTGATATTGATATATGGCTGGCAAAAAATGTGAGAAGAAATGAGGTAGATAATCTCTACATATTATTCCACACATACAATCTAGATAGTGTATATTTAAATGCATATTTTTAAAAAGCACAGAAAGAATGTATATAGATGAATACATATATGCAGGTTTGAGGAAAGAGTTCATAATCATGAGAAATGGCAAAAAATACAATAAAAATATTTATTTACTTTTACATGAAAAGTAAATGCACTTAAAAGAACACTCTGGAGAAATGCTTTGCCACATATGTGAGAGGCAAAAAGTTAATAGTCTTTTATATAAAGAGGAAAGCATATATGGACATATTACTTTAAATACAAAAGAGGATATGAGCAGAAAATTGAAACACAGAGAGTTAATCAATATTTGAAAACAAAATTCAGCCTTAATAATAAAGAAATGCAAATTAAAGCAACAGAAAACTATTTTCACTTATGATATTCACAAAAAATTAAAAATAATGCCTATTCTTCCTTACTTCAAAAGTAGTTACTTTCTTAACACACTTTGAGGATTATAAATTGGCATAAAATTTCTTGAGGGTATTTTGCCAATGCAGATATTAAAAATTAATATCTGCATAAATTTTACCTAGTAATCCTCCTTATAGAAATATATGCTAATCACAGAAACTTGTAAAAACTTCACTTCAAGATGTTCATCACAGGGTTGTTTATGAGCATGAAAAACTGGAACCCATATAAATGTCAAACAGTAGGTAGTCAATTATATAACACATGAGACATTTATAGAATGTCATATCATGAAGCCTTTAAAAATGCCATGTTTTCCAAGAGCAGTGTTTATGATACAGTAAGTGGAAAAGGCAGCATACAAACAAGCATGTAAATCTGATTTCAACAATATAATAAGAATGTAAGGACATACGCTGACAATGTTAACAGCCTTCATGTTTATGTATTGGGAATATGGGCAACATTAATTTTCTTTATATTATCCTGCATTTTGCTAAATGTTCCATAATGAGCACAAATTACCTTATCAGAAAAAAACAGAAAAGTTGCTTTAAGGAAATAGAAGTTTGAATAAAAAGCAATAGTTCGCCCATCGGAATTATTTACAGAAGAATATCTAATGAGCATCAAATGTGTTTTCCCCATAATCACTAATAAAAGAAGGTATCAAACAGATTCATAATATGGGCAGTTTTTGTATAAAAAATACACGTTTGGGCCTTGTGTAGTTAATAGACTAGTGATATTTGTAAAAGAACGGATAAATACTGTCCAGCTACTAGTATTGCAACAACAATATCAGCAGCTACGGTCAAGTGCTATAGAACTAGAGCACCTAAGAGACCTTGAGGACGAGCAGGAGTGCTGGTCTGCTACCTAGAGAAAGGGGGGAATGTAGGGCAGAGAAAGGGCAGAGGAATTTGTAGGGCAGAGGAAGGGCAGAGGAATTTTTCCAATTGTCAGGAATTTACTTGTGTGGGGCAATGAGCTAACCGCAAACTTTTTGCTTCTGGTCATTGCTTGCTTGCTACACTGCTGTATGGGAAATTATGGGATGAGGTCATTGAAGCACAGGCGACTGGCCCATCAGGCAATGGAGGGCAACCAACCTGCCAATTATTTCAAAAGGCAATAGTGGGCAACCAATCATTTTAAAGGTCAACGCATGATCCACGTGTGATCAGCTTGTGCGCAGCTTGTGCACCATAGAGACAAAAGGCATGTCGTTGTTCCGGTCGGTCGAGGTCCTTGCCTGCGAGAGTGGCCACTGTGTTGGTGCTCTCGGGCTTGGACCCTGGCTAGCCAGAAAATAAACCTCCTCTTGTGTGATTGCAAAAAAAAAAAAATGCATAAAAATGATTTTCCATAAATACATAGCAGTGTAACAAATTATTACTGGATGAAAAGACTATGAATAATTTTTCTTTTTGTTTTCCTTTCTGTTCTCTAAATTTGGTATAATTAACTGGTGTTTTTCTTATGGGAAGAAAATAAGTTTGGAATAAATATGAAAATGCATTATTTTATGATTTTTAATTAAATCTAAACATAATGAAATAGTGGATTAAATTTTAACACAGAAACAATTTACAGGACTCATTGATACTTACCTTCTCCCTTTGTTTATCTAATCTTAGTCAATTCAGTTTTCAATCTGAGATAAGGCATAAGACTAAATAGCACTAACTTTTTCAAAGCAAAACCTGAAGTAGGCTTAGAAATTAATTGTATAGACCTCAAAGTATTTACTTATAGGATACAAATTGCAGTTTAAAATATAATAATCCAAGATATGTGGTGGTAGAGGAATACAAAATAAAATAAAAACACACAAACAAAAAACACTTGACAAAACAAAACAGATGTTCAGTATCCATTCATGGATTTGACCAAAAAGCCATGATGGACTGGAATAAAAAGAAAATTATAGATACATTCATAATGTACTCTGCAAAAGAGAAGACAGTGAAAATCTAAAAATTTATAAACAAAGATGCCTTAATATTTATGTAGAGAAGAGGGAATATATTTCAGGGAACATTATTTTTAAATCTAAATTTTAATTTTAGACCCTTCACATGAACTGACATATCTAAATAATAGGGATTCAATATTTCAGCATGAAAAAACTAGAACATTTCTCTTAGAAATTTTCTAATAACCTTAAGTAATATTGAATGAATAGTAATATGAAAATGTCATGTTGACTGTTATGAATTAAAGTAAGTTTTATACAGAGGCACTCATAAAATATATCTTCAAATCTCATTTATTCATATTTACCAACCATTGTCTTTTCATGTTTGCAATAACATAATACACTGCAAATGGTTATTAATGTAGTAATTTTAATTTAGAGAAAAGTTCAGTCTCTTTTCTCCCTCTTAATTTTCTTCTTCTCTAATCCAGTCAGCTCAGGAAAATATGTTCCTCATGTAACATAACCCACAGTAAGTAAAAACTTGCAAAGTTTATGACCATGAATATAAGTATAATTTTATGAAGAGTCTTCTTCATCTAGGAACTGTGATTAGGAGTTCAGGTAATTTCTATTAATAAGCACTACACATATTTTGTTATTGTTGGCTTTATTTCAAAGTGTCTTGTTTTCTTTTTTTTTTTTTTTTTTTTTTTTGAGACAGAGTCTTGCTTTGTTGCCCAGGCTAGAGTGAGTGCCGTGGCGTCAGCCTAGCTCACAGCAACCTCAAACTCCTGGGCTCGAGCGATCCTTCTGCCTCAGCCTCCCAAGTAGCTGGGACTACAGGCATGCGCCACCATGCCCGGCTAATTTTTTGTATATATATCAGTTGGCCAATTAATTTCTTTGTATTTATAGTAGAGACGGGGTCTCGCTCTTGCTCAGGCTGGTTTTGAACTCCTGACCTTGAGCAATCCGCCCGCCTCAGCCTCCCAAGAGCTAGGATTACAGGCGTGAGCCACCGCGCCCGGCTGTCTTGTTTTCTTGAATACTTTATTATCATTGAGCTTTGCTTATTGCCACTGAGTAGTTATTTTTGTTTTTTCCCAGGTCCTAATATCACCATTCCCTTCTCCTGAAAAGATTTGTTCTTACTTCTTCCAAGTACTTGGAAAATTACTGAGTGTGAAGTCATTCGACATTTTCACCGAAAATGGGGAAGGATCATATTAGATCCCTCCTTTAAATAGATCCTGTCTCTGAGCTCATTGTTGTATAAGGTGTGTGATACAGGTTAAGGTTTATTTGCCTGTGAATGTATAATTGCACCAGCACCATTTGTTGAAAAGACTATATTTCCTTCATTTACTTGCTTTTGTACCATTGTGAAAAATCAGTTGGCCAGAGTTGTGTAGGCTTGCTTCTGGATTATCTGTGTTATTCCATGGATCTATGTTTTTGTTCCTACACCAATACCAAATGATTTTGATAACTGTAGTATGTAATAAGTCTTGAATTTGGATACACATTTTATTCTTCTTTCTCAAAATCATTCTATGTTAGTTGATTTTCCTTTCCATAAACTTTTTAAAAAATCTGGTGTATATCTATAGAAAAATTATTTTGGATGGAAATATGAAAAAATTTGAGTTTAAATTATAATCAACCTAGGAAAAATGACATACTTGTTATGTTGATACTTCTAATCCATAAACATGGTATGTCTCACCATTCATTTAGATCTTTAATTATTTTCATAAGCAACTTGAAAATTTCAACATACAGATGAATTCATACCTATACTACAGAAATTATTCCACAACATTCAGAAGGATGGTATCCAACCTAACTCATTCTACGAAGCCAATATCACCTTGATAGCAAAGAAAGTAAAGGACACAACAAAAAAAGAAAACTACAGATCAACATCCCTTATGAATATAGATGCAAAAATTCTCAACAAAATTTTAGCAAGTAGAATTCAGCAGCACATCAAAAATATAATTCACCATGACCAGGTGGGCTTTATTTCAGGGATTCAAGGCTGGTTCAAGACACACAAATCTATAAATGCAATTCACCTCATAAATAAAAACAACAACAAAAACTATATGATTCTCTCAATAGATGCATAAAAAACATTTGACAAACTCCAGCACACCTTTATGATAAAAACTCTTAACAAAATAGGCATAGGAGGCTCATACCTTAAAATTAGCAAATCCATTTATTACAAACCCACAGCCAATATCATATTGAATGGGGAAAAATTGAAACCATTCCCACTTCGAACCGGAACTAGACAAGGATGCCCGCTATCTCCTCTTCTATTCAAAATAGTGCTCGAAGTCCTAGCTATAGCAATCAGGCAAGAGAGGGGTATTAAGGGCATCCAAGGGGGGACTGATGAGATCAAACTCTTGCTCTTCACAGATGATATGATATTATATATAGAAAACCCCATGGATTCATCCAAAAGACTGCTAGATTTGATAAACGAATTCGGTAAAGTCTCAGGTTATAAAATCAATATACACAAATCAGAGGCATTCATATACGCCAATAACAGTCAAGCTGTAACTCAAATAAAAAATACAATACCTTTTACTATAGCCCTAAAGAAAATTAAATATCTAGGAATATATTTAACGAAAGATACGAAAGACTTATACAAGGAGAACTATAAAACACTAAACAAAGAAATTGTAGAAGATGTAAACAGATTCTATACATTTCTTGTTAGAGTCACACCTAAGTATTTTATTTCTGAGTGCTTCTTGATGACATTTTATTTTTAATTTCAGTGTTCACATCTTCATTCCTAGTATATGGAAACACAACTGATCTTTATTGTGATCTTGCTGAATTCAATAATTAGTTTTAGGAAGATTTTTTGGTTTTGTTTATTTTAGCTTTTGTTTTGTCTTGTGTTGTTTTTAGATTCCTTGAGGTTATTTATGTAGACAATCATATCACCTGCAAATAGAAATAATTATATTTCTCCTTTCTGGATCTTCATGCCCTCCCTTTTTTATTCCTGCCTTATGGCACTGACTAAAATCCCCAACATTGTGTTAAACTTAAGTTGTAAGAGTGGACATCTTTGCCTAGTCTCCAACTTTATGGGAACAGCATTCACTCTTTCCCCATTTAGTACAATATTGGCTATAGGATTTTTTTTAGATACATTTTGCCAGGGTGATGAACTTCCTTTCTATTCTAATTTTCTGAGAATTTTTATAATTAATGGTTATTGAGTTATGACAGCTGCCTTTTCTACATCAATTGATATGCTTATGTGATTTTTATTCTCTAGCATGTTATTACAGTAGATTATATTGGCTGATTTGAATGTGAAACAGTCCTTGCATCCCTGAAATAAACTCCATTTAGTCATAGAAAATAACTATTTGTATGCTATTCAATTCTATTTGCTCGTATTTTGCTAAGGATGTTCATGAAGTATGTTGGTGTGTAGGGTTTGTTTCTGTGTGTGTGTTCTCTTTTTCTGGTTTTGGTATCAGGATAATACTAACCTCACAGAATAAATTACAATGTGATCCCTCTTATTATATTTTCAGGAAAGAGAATGTGTAGAAGTGGTGTCAATTTTTTAGATATTTCCTAAAAATCTCCTTTGAAATCATTTGGGTTTGGAGATTTCTTTTTTTAAGAATTTTATGTTTTAAATTTAATGTTTGTCTTAGTTATAAGACTATTAAATTATCTATTTCATATTGGATAAGTTGTATTAGTTTGTATTTTTTCATAAATTGGTCCATACCTCCTAAGTTGTCAAATTTACATGTGTAGAGTTATCCATAGGAATCCCTAATTTTCCTTTTGATATCTGCAGAATGTGATCTGATATTCTTTGCTTTATGTGTAACAGTGGTACTTTGTTTCATTTACTTTGAAAGAATTACTACAGTTTAATTTAATTAATTTATTTTTTCAAATGACCAGTTCTTGGTTTTATTGGGTCTCTTTACTATTATGTCCCTTTCTCCCCCATGATTTAAAATATAATTATCTAAAATATTACCTCTACATAAATATAAATTAAGAGTATATATTGTAATTTTTGCTTCAAACGTAAAACATAATTAGAAATTTCAAAAGGGGAAAGTCTATTTACCCATAGTTTTGTTTTATTTATAGAGCTACAACAAAAATAAAGAACTGGGACTTGATTAAATTAAAAAACTTCTGCACAGCAAAGGAAATAATCAACAGAGTAAATACACAAACTACAGAATGGGAGAAAATATTCACAAACTATACATGTGATAAAGGGCTAATATCCTGAATCTACAAATAACTCAAGTCAACAAAAGAAAACCAAACAACACCATTAAAAAGTGGGTAAAAGACATGAACACAATTTTCAAAAGAAGATAGACAAATAACCATCAAACATATGAAGAAAAGGTCAACATCACTACTCATCAGGGAAATGTAAATTAAAATCATGATGAGATATCACCTTACCCCATCAACTCAAAGAATTTAAAAAAGAATAAGCCCAAATATAGCAGAAATAAGGAAATAGTAAAAATTGAAGCAGAAACAAGCAAAATGGAAAATAGAAACAGTATAGGACAAAAACAATGAAGCTAAAAGTTGCTTTTTAAAAAAGATTTTAAAAAGTTAGCAAACTTTAGGTAGATTAAAATAAAAAGAGAGAAAACCTAAGTAAATAATATCAGAAATGAAAGAGAAGACATTACAACTGATGCTATAGAAATGAAAAGGATTATAAGAGATTCATATGAACAATTATATGCCAATAAATTAGATAACCTAATAGAAATGGATAAATTTCTAGAAGCATAAAAACTATCAAGACTTAATTGTGAAAAATAAAAATCAGATCAGATCCTTAACAAATAAGGACATTAAATCTATAATCAGAAACCTCTCAACAAAGACTAAATGGCTTCACTGTTGAATTTTGCCAAACATTTAAAGAATGTCAATCCTTCTCAAACTCTTCAAAAATATTAAACATACTACAAATATGTATGCAGTGCATGGTAATTTAGACCACTTCTGACTCAGCTCAAATAAAAAATCAATGCGCTTCATCAGTTATTGGTGAGTTTTTAGTTTGTAGTCTTTTTGTGGTGGTGGTTATTTAGAAGTAGCATTTTCTAATTGTAGACCTATACAAATCTATTCCATTTAACTCATACACATTTGTATAATGAATGTTTAGCCTACTACTATACACAAATAATATACTTTTGACTTTAAATTAATTTTGTTACCTAAGATTAAGATCCTCTTCTATATCTATCATCCACTTATTTGAATCATAACATTTATTACCTATTATAGATAACAACTGTTTATTTGTTGCTCTTCCCAACAAGTTATAAGATTCTTGATGACAAGAACTATGCCTGCCTTGTTCACCATTACATATTTATTGCATAGCACAGTATCCGAAATATAAAGGACACTACATAAATCTTAATGGAATGATGAAAGAAATAATTGAATAACATAATGTTTTTCTGCTGAGTGAGAAATCCCATGTTAGGCTGAGATAAAAAGCTTAAAAATTTTAGGTACACATTATACCTTTTTTTAAAAATGGCAAAGAAGTAAAAAGCTGTCTTGCAAAAAATGAGGAGCTATGTAACATTTCCGTGTTAGCAAAAGTTCTTCAAAGTTGTAATAGTACATATGGCATTGATTATTGTGATGACTGTGATATAAATTATTGAGTGATCATGAGAAAATGAACTAGTAATTACACTTACACTATAGATGTCTAGGTGTCTCACAAAAGAGATGAGAGTTCTAGTAAATTACTGGTGAAGACAGTGAAGAGAAATGGTTAGTAAAGGATAAAGGTTTAAATATTTCAAGAAATTACTGAAAACTACAAACAAATCTAAGTAGCATAATTAAAACAATACAAGCACATTTGTAAATTATAGCCCATAAGCTTGTATAAGACCTTCAGCAAAAGAGACATAAAGCTGAAATGGTAAACACTGGATTGGGGGTCAATCTGATAAGTGCATTTAATTGACACTAAAATACACAGGACAGACAAAAGCAAAATAGATTATCAAAATGCCAACTGTAAATAATTTTTAAAGTATATGAAATATTATTAAATTTTATATCAAACATCCATGAAAAGAGACCTTCCCTCAGACATTCAATTAAACCAAAAATAAAAACCGTCTCCTGCTTCACTATAACCAAATTTGGCCACCATTAATGAACTATCCTTATTCTGGAGTATCTATGAAGGAGAGAAGGAGTTTCTATGTAATTGGGTAAATGTGCATGATAAAACAGATTTAGTAAGTTGTGACTTTATTAAAAATCAAAAGCATTGCTTATTGGTGATTTTCACTAAACTCTATTCTCTGAATCTACTATTTCTAAAAGTTATTGTTTTTCATTCTATTTAATATCTAGAGGCAAGGAAAAACATAAGGTGACATCATAGGGTTTCTTCTAGTGCCATGATTCAATACCATATAAATCCAAGTATTTTTATACATTTCTTATATTAGTCAATAAAAACAAGCTAATAAACTTAAACATCCTTTCTATAATTTGTAAGGTGCTAAGAAAAGATTCAATATGTTGGAATATTTCCCAGAACAACTTTGAGAATTTACCAAGATTCATTAGGAAATTTTCTGTCAAGAAACCCTATAAAGATATTATTTATGTTATTTAAATTATCATCTAGTCTACAGTCTTAAGGGAACATTAGATCAAATTTAGTCATTACCAACTATTTAAAATTTGTTCTGTCATATTTATTAAATAATTCAGATAAAATTATGCCAAGCAGTATTGGTTTTTAATGACTAAAAACAATTTCACAAGCTCAAGTTTTTCCCTTACAATTATTTTTACCTCTTTGCATAATATCACATATTTAATATTTTAATAATTCATTGTTACTCCCTCCTTTCTTGTTAAAGTATCCAAATCATTTTGAAGACAGAAAGGGAAAGATTCCTCAGACTACTGCACAAGAAAGAGACTCAAATCTTAATCTCATTTTTCACAAAGAAGTAAGGAGGAAGCTGTATAAAAAAGCATGTCTTAGAATGTATAAAAATATCTACAGAGTTGATTGGTGTCTCTCCTCCAAGGAATATGGAGGAATACCTGATGGGATGACATAGCTTATAAAGAGGTATGCTGCCTTCCTGCAATGTATTACTGAAGTGTGACTGGGAAGATAAGAAGTTTGTCAAATATCCAAACTGTTTCCCAGCCTTGTGAATTCAAGTGGTAAAAACATTACCACCAGAAGAACCCTAGGAAATATCTTTTAGGGAGATGACAAAAACTACAATTGCATGTTCTGCTATAAAATTCAAATCCTACTGTAGTTTAAAAACAAGAATACATGGTCCTGTAAAATCACTGCTGCTGAGATTTTCTGAGTGCAACAAAAATACATAAATTTCTAGATATGCATTATTCCTGTATATCAAATTTTGTTCAGAAAAAATAAATATCAATGAATAAAATGAGTAGCAAAACAAGCAATAATATGTCATCAATTGTTTATGAGCAGATATGACCTCACCAACAGAACACAGTAAGAGTGTCAATACCAAATAAAACAAGAATAAATAGAAAACACAAAGAAATCAAGAATATGGCCCTCATCTATTTTAGTGACAAACATCTGAGGAATGGATTGTTAGGCAGGAATCATGTAGCACCAGATATGCACACATGCATACATCTACTGCGTGGCTTATTAGTCTGATCGAAAGAATTTAAGCTGACTTTACAGAAGTTGGACAGGGAAAGATGGCCAAATAAAACTCTCCAGTGACATTACCCCACAAGAACATCAAATTAAACAACTATCCATTCAAGAAAACACCTCCAGAAGAACCAAAAAATCAGGTGAATGATCATGGTACCTGGTTTTAATATGGTATTAAGAGGCATACTGAAGAGGCACTGAAGAGGGCAGGAAAGACAGTCTACCATTGCCTACTCCTCCCCTCCCCCATCAACTGGCAGTGCCATGACAGTGTCCTGAGTAGAGAGAGAACCTGTGAGACTGGGGAAGGGAGAATGAAGTGATTGTGGGACTTCACATTAGAACTCAAGGCTGTTCTGTCTGTCACAGGGGAACACAACACAAGGCAGAATTCTGCCAACATGCACAGAGGGAGCATTTGGATCAGCAAAGAAAGAGTGTAATCCTCCACCCCAGTGGTAGAAATCTGAGTTCTGACTAGCCCCACCACTGACCAAAGACAGTGGGCTAAAGCTGAGAATAAATTTGTAAGGCAGTCAGGCCACAAAAACTGCAGTCCTCAGAAAAGTCCTGTGGAAGCGCTCACTCAGTCAGCGGATTTGCGGTGCATGTGATCCAGCGAGACACCAATGGTGGTGACCAAGCGAATGACTGTCTCACCCTCTCCCCAAACTCCAAGTAGTGCAGCTTGAATAGTATCTTCTTCCCCTTGGGGAAAAGAAAGGGGAGAGTAAACAGGACTTTGTGTTTTAATGTAGGTACCAACTCAGTCACAATATAATAGAATACCAAGAAGACATTTGAAGCCCCTGATTTCAGGCCTTAGTTTCTGGATGGCATTTCTAGACACACTCTGGGCCAGAGACACACTGCCCCAAAGAAAAGAATCCAGTTCCAGCAGGATTAAACACCTGCTAACTAAAGAGCCAAGGGGCTTTAAATATACATCAGACATAGTGAGGCAGCAGTAACCATGGGCTTTGGGTGAGACTTGGCTGACGTCAGATGTGACCTAGAGCAGTCCCAGCTGTGGTGGCCATGAAGGAGTACCCATATCACTCCACTTTAAACATCAGGAGCTCAGCATGGAGATTGAGGGATAAGAGTGAGAGACATTCCCTGGTAAACCAGGAAATTGTCTTATATCTTACCCAAATCCACCAAAGTGGTGTAACAAGGTATCTGCAAGAGAAACAGCATTACTGGGCTTGGGGTGCCCCCAGTGCTGATAAGGCTGCAAGAACCAAAGACTTAGAACACAATACAATTCTCTTTGAACATGTGGAACACCTTTTTTTTTTGTCTTTAAAAATTCTTTAATACTAAAATACTCATACACAATTTTTCAAACAACTTTCCACTTTAAATGCTATTTTATCCCAACTGGCAAGTCTCAAATCTATATTTCAGTATATCTCCCCACCCCCAACAAAAGTGAATTTCAAGTTTTAAGTCTAACTATCAGACCTGGTGATAGCACCCAGTATTCTTAAAAGGAATCTGACCTTACATTGTATGAAGTTTAGACACCATTAGGCACATTTAAATTTATATTTAATTTCTGAGAGGGCACTTAACATCTCAACAGGGTACAGTGACACATGGTGCCCAGTGACAGGTATTTTACTAATAGTCATCAACTACACTCATAGGATCAACATAGTGGCAACTGATCATCATTTTGTGTTAACTTTAATTAAAACAGGTTTGCCTTTAATTTTTGAAGACAAGGTAGTTGTAGAAGATGGATACTATGCACATCATGGTTCAGATGTCAAGATAAATACTTTGGACATGTCAGAAGCACAAACTTGAGTGTGCACAGGACCTGGGTGGGCATTCCTGGGGACAGGGCCATTCCCAGAGACAGGACAACTGGCTTCTCACCACTCGGGTGCCAGACGAATTTCCCCACAAGTGGCCATATTTAATAACTTCCCAACTGCATGCATGCACAGCTTGAGGCACTCCCATTCCCACAGATTCACACGTGCAGAGCTGCTGCCTGACTGTACTTGTATGTATGGGTACAAGTTTAGGTACAGATCCAGGTTGGTTTCTGACGCCAAAGAATCTTGCGGTGTTTGTGCAGTTTTTGCTTGTGTTTTGCTTCCCATTAATGACAAAAGATTGAAGCTGTTTAGAAAGTCACAAGTCCTCATAAACAAATATCCCCCAGACTCTTAGAACAAAGGTGGGCAGGTCAGAACATGGGCCATGTCCATGGTCACGGCTGGATGCGTGGTCAGCTCCAATGGGGAAAGGCCCTTCAAGCTTGGGGCGGTTACCCCAAAGCTTTGTTTAATCTGGTTTATAAACTGGTATTCTAAAGATTTTCAAAGTTAGTATTATTTGCACATTAACAGTTTTTGGAAAGGGGAAGGGACCATATTTAAAATGTTTGCAGTATTTCCTTCAGAAAGGTCATAAAATAATTTGGAAGTAATATCAAAGTGACTCAACATCCTAAGATTTTACTACTGTCAAACACAAAAATAAGTTAATCTCCCCCAAAGTGCACTGCAAAACCAATTCTGATGTTTTGACTTATGCAGAAACCCCTCCACTGGTAGGAAAGGATCTTTTGGACAAGTGACAGCATCTGCTCACACCTGTCAGAGGGGCCCCCAGGGCCTTGGCTCCAAAGACCTGTCACTGCAGCAGCCTTCCAAGTTCAGGGCATAAGGAGCATACACCTGTGAACCAATCCAGTATTTTCTGAAGACAATCTGAGAAAAGTTAGAGTTCTAAACTGAAAAACGACTCCCCACTGCCTGTCTTACCAGATGACTGCATTTCCTGAGGTAACAGCCTACACATGGAGAAATCAGCCGACTGCAGAGCCCCTGTTTCCTTCTGGTCCCTTTTTGTTTGGGACCATGATAAAAGGGCCAGCAGGACGGTCACCAGTCAGTAGAACTTCCTCCCACAGTCAGTGCTTTGGGGAGGTGCTGAGCCCCATAGGTCCTCACACCTGAAACCCAAGCGTGCGGGTCACAAACCCATGTAGTCAGTCTTAGGTCCAAAGACACACTGTACTTTGATAAGGCAAAAAGGATAACATGAAAGAAAAGGAGACCTCAGTACAGTTTTCAAGAGTTCTGTAAACTTTCCTGCAAAATGGATGTTCTCCTTAAGTTATTTTAAGAAAAAGCCAGAAAAAAAAGCAGCTGCTGCTGAGTGTTCTAACTGCCCCCCAAGACAAAGCAGCGCTTCAGGGTGCACATGCCTTCCCCTTCCCAGGGTGCTCCATACTTTCCAGGGTCAAGAGGAACCCTCAGAAAAGAAGAATCAAGTCTTCCAAGAGTCTATCAGAATATAGTACTTGGATATTCCCCACTTTGTAGGGCTGGACCTTTTAATAACTTTAAGATAATTGAAATCTCACAGGGAAGTGGGTATCAGACCTGGCTCAGCACAGATGCCCACATGCATGCACACACACCCACCTGGTGGAGAGCAACTGAGATCGGCACAGTTCAATATTTCTAGTGACAGACCCACAGAGTGCTGAGGTGGAAATCGCTTCAGATGGCGATAGCTTGAAACTTTGGGTCTCCTCAGACCACGCGGTGTGTCCCTTGGGGGGTGGTGCCTGTAGGGCCCTTTGAGATTCCCTAAATTACCACTACGGGCAGACTGCAGTATCACACCCCTATCGAGATGACCCATTCTGCCTCGGGACTCAAGGCTGCACCAGTAAATACACTTTTCAGTCGGTGGTGATTTGTGGAATGGGTTTAGCAAAAATATATTGAGAATAAAAACCAGAACTAGAAAGGAAAAGCCAAATGAAAAAAATATAGTTTTCCCCCGGATGTTGATAATAGGTCAGAAGATAGGCCCAGGTGAGAAGTGGCACAACCTGGCCAGGCTGGGAAAGGCTGCTCTGGGTGACCTGTATTCTGAAGGTGGACAGGTTACTGGCATTTAGTTCAACTCCATGAAAAGAAAAAGCTATAGGGAAAAATCTTACTAAAACACTATCACTGGCCGGGCGTGGTGGCTCACGCCTGTAATCCTAGCACTTTGGGAGGCCGAGGCGGGCGGATTGCTCAAGGTCAGGAGTTCAAAACCAGCCTGAGCGAGACCCCGTCTCTACCAAAAATAGAAAGAAATTAATTGACCAACTAAAAATATATATACAAAAAATTAGCCGGGCATGGTGGCACATGCCTGTAGTCCCAGCTACTTGGGAGGCTGAGGCAGTAGGATCACTTGAGTCCAGGAGTTTGAGGTTGCTGTGAGCTAGGCTGACGCCACGGCACTCACTCTAGCCTGGGCAACAAAGTGAGACTCTGTCTCAAAAAAAAAAAAAAAAAAAAAAAAAAAAAAAAAAAAAAAAAAAAAAAAAAACTCAGCTGTTTCAGAAGAGCAAAATAATCAAAATCACTGTTTCCGAGGAATCCAGGGTCCGAGTCCTTGCACTGGCCCACCCTGGTCTCTCCTGAGTGGTGACAACACTGTAAATGAAAGCAGAATAACATTAAGGTCAGAGCTAATAGTGATGCTTTAGAAAAAATACTATTATATACACTTCAGATGAGATAAAATACATTTCATAAGCCAATTAACTTTCAATCATAACTTTAATCTAAAAAAATAGAATGGGAGGGAACCTTGACATTCTTAGAAATTCACATGGAGCACCTTCTTATGAAGGACTGATTCAAACAAGTCCAGACTGTGAAGATTAGAATAAATACCTAACTCTTCAATGTCCAGACATAGATGAACATCTGCAAGCATTAGAAACATCCAGGAAAACATGATCTCACCAAATGAACTAAATAAGGTGCCTGTGACCATCCCAGAGTGGTGGAAATATGTGACCTTTCAGACAAAGGATTCAAAGTAGTTGTTCTAAAGAAGCTTAATGAAATTCAAGACAACTCAGAGAAAGAATTTAAAAGCATATTATAGAAATATAACAAAAAAATTAAAATAATAAGAAAAAATCAAGTAGAAATTCTGAAGCTGAAAAATTGAACTGACGAACTGAAAAATGCATCAGAGTCTCTCAGCAGTAGAACCAATAAAACAGAAGAAAGGGTTAGTGAACTTGGTGGGACTGCAAACTAGCACAACCTCTGTGGAAAGCAATATGGAGATACCTTAAAGAGATACAAGTAGATCTACCATTTGATCCAGCAATCCCACTACTGGGCATCTACCTAAAAGAACAAAAGACATTCTATAAAAAAGACATCTACACTTGAATGTTTATAGCAGCATAATTCACAATTGCAAAGATATGGAAACAACCAAAGTGTCCATTAATACATGAGTGGATTAATAAAATGTGATATATGTATACCATGAAGTACTATCCATCTATAAGAAACAATGGTGATATAGCACCTCTTGTATTTTCCTGGATAGAGCTGGAACCCATTCTACTAAGCGAAGTATCCCAAGAATGGAAAAATAACCACCACAAGTAGTCACCATTAAATTGATTTCACTGATCAACACCTAAGTGCACATACAGGATTAACATTTATTGGGTGCTGGGCAGATGGGAGGAGGGAAGAGGTATATACATACATAATAAGTGTGATTCGCACTGTCTGGGGGATGGACACGCTTTAAGCTCTGACTTGGGGGGGAGGGGGCAAGGGCGATATGCATAACCTAAACATTTGTACCCCCATAATATGCTGAAATAAAAATAAATAAAAAAAAGAAAGGAAGGAAGATTTTTTAAAAAGGAAAGAAAGAAGACAAAAAGGAGGAGAGAATAAAGAAAGAAAAGAAAAACTAACAAAAAAGAAAATACACAGTAAGAAGAGACAAAATAAAAAAAGTAAAAAAGAATGAAGCATGCCTAAAGACCTAGAAAATAGCCTCATAATGAAAATGTAAGAATTATTGGCCTTAAAGAGGTGGTAGAGAGAGGGAATGGAGTAGAAGCTTACTCAAAGATAATAATAACAGGGAACTTTCCAATGTAGAGAAAGATATCAATATTTAGCTATAAAAAGGTTGAAGAACACCAAGTAGATACAACCAAAAGAGTATTACCTCAAGGCTTTTAATAATGAAGCTCCCAAAGGCCATGGGTAAAGAAAGGGTCCTAAAGGAAGCAAGACAAAAGAATCATGTGTAAAGGAGCTCAAGTACATCTGGCACCAGGCTTCTCAGTAGAAAGCTTACAGGCCAGGAGAGTGTGGCATGACTCATTAAAAGTGCTGAAGAAAAATAAATAAATAAATAAATAACCTTAACCCTACAATATTATATCCTGCAAAATATCCTTCAAACATGAAAGAGAAATACTTTCCCAGACACACAAAAAAAGCTGAGGAATTTAATCAAAACCAGATCTTTCCTACAAGAAATGCATAAAAGGTGTTCTTGCATATGAAAGAAAAGGATCTAATGAACAACATGAAATCACCTGAAGATATAACACTCACTGGTAACAGTAAGTACAGAAATACAGAATATTCTATTGCTGTGGTTTTGATATATAAACCACTTATATCTTGAATAGGAAGACTAAAAGGAAAACCTATAAAAAATAATAACTACAACAACGTTTTGTTGTTGAGGTAGATAGTATAAAAAGATATAACTGGAAACAACAAAAAGTCAAAAAATGTAGGAGGTGGACTTAAAGTGTAGCATTTCCTTTAGATTTCTCTTTGTTTATATGTTTTTTTTTCTTTTTCTGTAAGCATAGATAAGTTGTCATCTGTTTAAAATAATCAGTTATAAAATGTTTTTTTGCAAGCCTTATGGTAACTTCAAGTCAAAAAACCTACAACAGATACACAAAAAATAAAAAAGATAAATTAAAATACACTACCAGAGAAAATCACTTTCACACAAAGGAAGACAGGAAGGAAGGGAGAGAAAATGAGAGGAATACAAAGCAACCAGAAATGAAATAGCAACATGAGAAAAGTAACTCCTTACCTATCAATAATGATATTGAATGTGAATTGGCTAAACTATCCAAACAAAAGACATAGAGTACTGAATGATTAATAAAACAAAATCTAACTATATGTTATTTACAAGAAAACAACTTCACCTATAAAGACATGTATAAACTGAAAATAAAAGGATAGAAAAAGATATTCTATGCAAGTGGAAACCAAAAACAGCAGGAGTAGGTATACTTTTATCAGATAAAATAGATTTCAAGACTAAAACTGTAAAAAAAGACAAAGAGGGTTATTATATATTGATGAAGGGGTCAATTCAGCAGGAGGATATAACAATTCTAAATATATATGCACTCAACTTTGGAACACCCAGATATATAAAGCAAATATTATCAGAGAGAAAGAGAAAGACCCAAACACAATAATAGCTGGAGACCTCAAAACTGCATTTTCAGCATTGGACAGATCATCTTGACATAACATCAACAAAGAAACATTAAACTGAATCTACACTGTAGATCAAAAGGATCTAATATATATATATATATATATATATATATATATATATATATATATAGTATCTTTTGTCCAACAGCTGTAGAATATATGCTCATCTCCTCATCACGTGGATCATTCTCAATGATGGATCAAATGTTAGGCCAAAAAACGAGTCTTAAAAAATGCAAAAAAGTGAAATTGTATCAAGTACTTTCTCTGACCACAATGGAATAAAACTAGAAATTGATAACAAGAGGAATATTGAAAACTATATAAACATATTGAATTTAAACAATATGCTCCTGAATGACCAATGATTCATTCTAGAGATTAAAAAGGAATTTTTTAAAATTTCTCAAAACAAATGAAATGTAACCACAATATACCAGAATCTATGGGATATAGCAAAGTACCAGAGAAAATCACATTACCTGACCTGAAATTATACTACAGTGCTATAGTAACCAAAACAGCATAGAATTGTCATGAAAACAGACACATGGACCAATGAAACAAAATAGACAACCCAGAAATAAATCCACATATGTATAGTGAACTTATTTTTGGCAAAGTTCCCAAGAACATACAGTGGGGAAATGACAGTCTCTTCAATAAATGGTGCTGGGTAAAATGGATATCCATATGCCCAGAAATGAAACTAGACCTTTATCTCTTGTGATATACAAAAATCAATCAAAATAGATTAAATACTTAAATATAAGACCTGAAACTATGAAACTACTAAAAGAATACATTGGGGGAACTCTCCAGGACATTGGCCTGGGTGCTGATTCCTTGAGTAATACCCCAAAAGTACAGGCAAGCAATGAAAATTGGACAACTGGGATCACATCATGCTAAAAAGTTTCTGCACAGCAAAGGAAACAAACATCAATGTAAAGAGATTACTCACATAATAGGAGAAAATATTTGTAAACTACTCATCTGGCAAGGAATTAATAACTAGGATATATATATATATAAAATATATATATTATATATATAATATATAACATATTAATAATAATATATAATAATAATATATAAATATATATTTAATATATATTTATATATATTTTTATATATTTTATATTTATTTTATTTATATTTTATATATATTTATATATATTTTTATATATTTTTATATATATATTTTTATATATATTTATATAATATATATATTTATATATTATATATAAATATAATAATAATATATAATAATATATATTATATATAATAACTAGGATATATATATATATTCAACAAGTTCAACAGGAACAAATCAAATAATCTGATTTATAAATGAGCAAAAGATCTGAATTGATATTTCTAAAAAGAAGACATATAAACTTTCAACATATATGAAAAAATGCCCACGATTTTTAGTCATCAGAGAAACGCAAATCAAATCTATAATGAAATATCATCTCACCCCAGTTAAAATGGTTTTTATCAAAAAGGGAAGCAATAATGAATGCTGGCAAGAATGTGACAAAAGAGGAACCCTCATTCACTGTTGATGAAAATGTGAATTAGTGCAACCACTAGAGAATAGTATGGAGGTTCTTCAAAAAAATAAAAATGGAATTAACATATGACCCAGCATCCTCTACTAGGTATATGTCCAAAAAGGGGAAAAGATATATTTGCAGCACTAGTCACAATAGTCAAGATGTGGCATCAACAAAAGTGTCCATCAATGGAAAGATGAATAAAGAATATGTAGCCAAGATAAGAAGTTGGTCTCTAAAAAATAAATAAAATTTCACACAGAGTCCTACCGCACAATTGCATTCACTCCTAGAAGAATATGTAAATAAAGTATAAAAGCTCCTAATCAATAGATCAGAGGCAAACTGATAAGAATGATATGGTTTTGCTTGTATAGTCTGTGGAAAGTGTCAAAGTAAAATGTTACTCAGACATTACCTGAAAAAAAAAAAAAAAAAGCTATTCTATATTTATATCCACAGCAAGTAGAAAACAGCTTTTCTGTTTGGAGAAGATGAAATCATTAAAATGAATGACAGCAGTAACACAAAACCATTCAATCTTAATATAATAGACATCTCTATTTAGAATAATAATTGCCAGGCAAAAATTTGTGGAACAAACACTGGCAAGAAAAAAACTAAAGCCAAAGGTATTTGACATTGATTGTTAGAGATCACTTAATTAATTTACACAAATTCAAGACTGTAGTTTACAAAAATAGTTTCCAGATGATATTGCCAAAGCACTGTTTACCATCTTTTAGGAATCATGGTCATCAGAAGAAGTAACAACAAATTTAATTAGGCAAATGTGACACTTTATTTATTTATTTTTATTTCAGCATAATATAGGGGTACAAATGTTAAGGTTATGTACATTGCTTTTGCCTTCACTCCCCTAGCGAGTCAGAGCTTTAAGCATGTCCATCCCCCAGACAGTGCACATCACACTTATTATGCATATATATATCCATCCCCACTTTCCCCCTCCTACCTGCCTGACACTCAATAATTTTTTTTTTAACATTTTGTTTACATTTTATACCTTTGCCTTTCCCTAGCAAGGTTTAGAGGTATGACCTTCCCCTCCACACTGTTCACCACATCCCTCAGATGTGGGACTACCCCCCCCCACCCTCCAAATCCCTGGTGAACACCACCACTCTTTGAGCACCATAATGATAATCGGTCAGTACCAGTTTGATGGTTGGTACATGTGGAGCCCATTATTCTGATCTTGTGTCACCTTACTTTGGATAATGGGCTTAAGCTCAATCCAGGATAATATAAACAGTGCTAGCTGGCTGTTGTTTCTTAGAATTCAGTAATATTCCATTGTATACATGTACCAAATTTTAATAATCCAGTCATGAATTGATGGGCACTTGGATTATTTCCACGTCCTTGCAATAGAGAATTGTGCTGCCATAAACATTCGGGTGCAGATGTCTTTATAATAGAATATCTTATGCTCTTTTGGGTAGATGCCTAATAATGCTATTGCTGGGTCTAATGGTATTTCTATTTTAATACTTTGAGGTATCTCCAAATTCTTTTCCACAGAGGTTGCATTAATTTGCAGTCCTACCAGCAGTCTAAGAGTGTTCCTGTCTCTCCACATCCTTGCCAGCATTTGTTGTTTTGAGATTTCTTGATACTTTCTTTTTAAAGACGGACTACAGTGCATTCTGCAATGAGTCAGTGAGTTTGATATTAACTACAAGAAAGATGGTAGAGTACAGGCTCAGACAACCCAACTTACAGCGTTCTGTATTATGAATGGGCTCTCAAGTCTCTGAGATATGGATAGTTTATAATTAAGTAATTAATAGTTTGAGAACTAGTTTCTTCCATACATGTAAACAAACCTACATGGCATAAATGGTTCATTGGTGCAGTATCTTTACACTAGTAGCAAGTCTCATTGTGTATACAGTTGCTTACACACAGCATCACTTTCATCTTAATTTTTTAATTCAATTTTGTGAGTGTGTGTTTACCCTATGACCATGCCTCCAAAGTGAATGTCCACTGCATGTCCAGGGGAACTTGTAGTAAGAGAAAAGTGATAAAATGGAAACAAAAGTAGAAATAATTAAGCATTCCAAGAAAGACCAGATGCCATCATTCATTGGAAAAGCAATAGGCTTCAGTCGCTCGACTATCAGAACAATTATAAAGCATAAAGTAAAAATAATGAAATACGTGAAAGGCAATTCTCCAATGAAAGCATCAATCATTACTAAGCAGCACAGTGGATTAACTACTGAAATGGATAGGTTATTACTGATTTGGTTAGAAGATCAAAATAAGTGTAATGGTCCAATTAGCTTTGCATGGATATAGGAAAAAGCCTGAAGCATTTTCAACAGTTTAAAAGCCGCGCACATAGAAAGTGAAGGTAGTTGTGTTGAAGAATTTGTTGCAAGTAAAGGTTGGTTTAATCATTTTAAAATTAGAGCAAATAGGCATAATATTAAAGTGCAAGAGGAGGTAGCCAGTGGCAATGTAGCTGCAGCAACTAAATTTCCTAAAATGTTGAAGAAAATTATTGAGTAATGAGGTTATTTGTCAGAACAAATATTTAATGTAGATGAAAGTGGATTGTTCTGGAAAAAAATGCCTGAAAGAACTCACATCTCGAAAGAAGAAAAAAGTGTACTAGGGTATAAAGCAGCAAAGGACAGGCTAAACTTTTTGCTTGGGGGTAATGCATCTGGAGACTTTCAGCTCAAGTCTTTGCTTGTTTACTGCACCAAAAATCCAAAAGCACTTCACCACATTATTAAAGCAGCTCTTTCCATTTGGAAGTCAAATCTAAAGGCCTGAGTCACACTTATCACGCTTGAATATAAGTTTCTTTCCTGCTATGTGACATTATTGTTTGGAAAAGAAAATTCCCTTTAAAATCCTGTTTATGCTGGGCAATGCTGCTGCCCATCCAACGTCTTTAGATGACCTTCACCATAATGTAAAATTTTTATTTTTACCACCCAACACTACATCATTGCTACAGCAAATGGACCAGGAAGCTATTTTTGCATTTAAGGCTTATCACTTATGGCATATGTCCACACAAGCACTTAGGGCTACGAAAGATGATATGATGACCTTGAGAGAGTTCTGGAAGAATTATAACATCCATAATGCCATAGAAAACATTGCTGATTTTTTGAGAGGAAATGAAGCAATCAACAATGAAAGGTGTATGTAACAAACTGTACCCTGAATTCTGGGATAATTTTCCTGGTTTCACAAAGGAAAACATTGCTGAAGCCAGAAAAGCTGTGGTGGATAGTAGCAATGTATTGCAATGGGACATCAATAAAAATGATGTCATTGACTTACTAGAGTCCCATTCAGAAGAATTAACCAGTCAAGACCTTATGAAGATGGAGAAGCAGCTGATAGAAACACAAAAACACTAAGAATCAGAAGATTCCGAGCCAAGAAATTTATGATGAAAGAATTAGCCGAAACTTTTCTTCTCATTGAAGTAGGATTTGTTAAGCTTGAGCAGCAAGATCCTAACATTGAGCAGTTTACAAAGGTTTACCATGTAGGTAGTGAGAATATCAGCAGCTACAAGGACATTTATGATGAAAAAAAGAAAAAATGCTGTGCAAGGACATTTATGATGAAAAAAAGAAAAAATGCTGTGCAAACAAACTTGGATACCTTTTTCAAGAAACCAACTTCAGTGGTATGCTCCCCTCCTCGAGCAACAGAATCAAATCCTGATTCTCCAGTACCTACTCCATCTTCTCCAGCACCATCTCCATCATTAACTTCTGATTAATGTTAGCTTGCCTTCTTGCCTCAAAAATGTTTCTTTCAGTTAGACCTTGGTGTAACATTAGCTGAATGTTAACCTTTAATATTCTTTTTATGAATTTCCCCTATCTCCCATCTAAACTTTTTGCTTAAGTTTGACTTTATGTTCTGTTTGTTTGAATTCTAAGAGCACAATAGTTTCTACAACTTATTACAATACAGGGATATTAGTATTATTACTACAGTATTACACTATATTCTAATTACCACATATTAGCCATTATAGTATTGTTATTATTATTATTATTACCATATATTCCCTGTTCATCAGGGATCTCAGTTACATACAAATCCAATCTAAAGATGTCCTCAAAAATATATCTCATTCATAACCCAGGGACTGACTGTATATAGATAAAATAATAATTTGTAAATATTTAATACAACAAGGACACTGTATTAGAAGTCAGTTATGTCATAAAAACATCATACAGACATGCTTGTAGCAAAGCAGCAGGGAAAAGGGAAAGTGGACTGATTGACTCTCAAGGTCGGATTTCCAAGAAGGATTATATACATTCCAAAGAGAGCCTGGAGATCTCAGGTCTAATTTGAACTTGCATCAATATCCAAGGGGTTTTCAGAGTGATAATGCATTAAAGTGTCTAGTACCTGGTTAAAAACTCATGCACGATTTTCAGGTTCAATCATAGGCAATTAAAAAGGTTTTACCAGCAGGCCTCATGTGGGGAAGTTGCACTCTCCAGACCAGAGTGGGTGCTCAGCCAGTGTGTGGCAGTCTCTGAAAGGAACTGAAGTCAAGGACTCAGGGCTTTTTCTTAGACACCTTTGATAAGTCCTCATTATGAAATGGGGGATGGGGAGAAAAACTTTGAAGATGCTTTTCCTCATTATGACTCAATATCCAGTACTTTTTCACTCCTAGCCCCCCTGCTTAGTTCTTCCAAGCCCCAGGGCCCACAAAACTGCCCAGTGTCTTTTGTTTGAGGCTATATTATAAGCTAAATTTTGTTCCCTCAAAATTCATACATTAAAGCTCTCATCTCTAGTGAGCACCTCAGAATGTGACTGTATTTAGAGACAAGAGCTTTAAAGAGGTAATTAAGGCAAAATGAGGTAATGTGTGGTGTGCTGATCCAATCTTGTTGGTGCCCATATAAGGAGAGGATATGTGGACACAGACACTAATAGAGGGAAGACCACGTGAAGACATTTGAGGAAAACAACCATCTACTAGCCAAGGAGAAAAGACTTAGAAGAAACAAACTCTGATAACACCTTGATCTCAGAATAATAGCCTCCAGAACTATAAGAAAATACATTTCTGATGTTTAAGCCACCAATTTGTGGTGCTTTATTATGGCAGCTGTACTAGAGCAACCACAGCAAAATACCACAGACTGAGTAGCTAAGACAACAGAAATTTATTTTCTCACAGTGCTGGAGACTGCAATTCTAAGATCAAGGTATTGGCAGATTGTATTCTTTTGAGGCCTCCCCTTGATTTGCAGACAACTACTTTCCCCCTTGGTTCTCATGTGGGCTTTTCTTTTTGTGTGCACATCCACGGTATCTCTTGTGTGTCCTAATCTTCTCTTCTTATAAGGACAGCAGTAAAATTGGATTAGGGCCTACCATGATCTTGTTTTAACTTAATCACCTCTTTAAAGGCCCCATATACAAATATAGTCACATTCCTAGGCATTGGGGATCAGAGCTTCTACGTGAATTTTGACGTTGCACAATTCAGTCCATAACATCATCTTTATCAAACTAATATGGGCACCCTGAACAGTGAGATGATCCTCATGTCTACACTGATCCAACTGACCTTCTATCAGTACACTGTTTCATGAGGGAAAATGGAATATAGGGAGTCAACACTTTTCTCAATTTTACCCCCTTGTTTCTATTATCCATTAAGTAATTAAAGATTTAGTTGCTACTTTGATTTTTGACTTATTGCTTTAATCAGTTACTCTGACACCTGACATCTCATCTCCCTCTCTAGTTCAGCTGAGCTCCTGACATACATAGATGAGTTAAAAAAAGAACCCAGATAATGAGTGAAAGTATAGGAACAATGCTCAAATGTTAGCTCCCAGCTAATAAAAAGCATTCAAGAAATTAAGATGTTCAGAGACATACAGCCAAGCAAGTAGGGACTCAATGGAAAAACAGAACCAACCAAACAAGGTATAAGCCCAGTTTTTGTCAATAGCTACATTCTCCAGTAACTTGGAGGGGTAGGAACAAGTAGATATCAGTGTAAAGATAAAAATTAAATAAAAATTATGCATACCTGAATTTAAACAATGATTAGAATCAGATGTTAATGATAAAATTTCTGAAAGGATGTCAAAGTGAGAAAAAAATGGAAGTTTTGTAGAGTTACAGCTAGAGATGTTCCTCAAATTATAAGGAAGTTACATCCTGATTATCTCATCATCATAAGTTGAAAATATCATAAGTCAAAAATACATTTAATACACCTAACCTACTGAACATGATAAGTTACCCTAGCCTTCCTTAAATGTGCTCAGAACACTTAAAATATCCTACAGTTGGACAAAATTATCTCACATAAAGCCTACTTTATAATAAAGTGTTGAATGTCTTATGGAATTTTTTGAATATCGTGTTGAAAATGAAAAACAGAATGTCTGTATGGGTACTTGAACTACAGTGTCTGAGGAATCACCTATATTTGAATGTCTATATGCAAGGAGATCTGGTTAAGGTATAATTATCAAACTAGAGGGATTTTCAAATAATTTTGCCATCATCTCTATTCTATTAGATATTTTTATTAGTGACGTGGACAAGGACATTAATTATTTGCTGATGAAATTGATGGAAAACATAAAGCAGGAAGAAAAAATTGACATGTTCAAAAGCAGGTGAAAATCAATAAAAATCGAATAGAGGCTAAATCTAACAAGATATAATTTAATAAAAATAAATTTAAAGTTATACATGTAATTCTAAAACCTGCACAAATTGAAAGAAATTTGGCCTAATGGGTTTATGTGACTAAAAGAGTTTTACAAATATTATTAAATGCATTTATGGAGAGAGGCTTCAATATAGCTGACTAGTGGAATCTAGTACTCACCTCTTCCACAAAGAGTCAAAATATTAATAGCAAGTAGATAATCATACTTTGGATAGATCACCTAAGAGAGAATACTGGAACTCAAAAGAAAAGTGACAAGAAACACCTAAAGCATGGAAGGAGAGGGAAGCAAGGCAAACTGGTCAACTGGGAGCCCAGAGAATCTTTTGGATCCAGGGAAAAAGGAAGTCAGCGACCCCCAGCATTCCACATTCCCACTCCTGCAATCCTAGCCTTGGGAAAGACTTTCATCCCACGTAGGTCATAAGACTGACATAGGGAGCTGCTTGGAGACAGTATGATAGCATTGTTCTAGAAAGGAAGATCACACTGGATCTCACACAACCACTGAATCCTAAGTACCTACAGCAAGGTGCTATTTTGAGAGCATAGCCTCCACCAGACTGCATCCTGCCATGGGACCCATTATCCTCTGCATCCTCACATGTCTGGAGCCCCTTTGCTACCCACTGCCTGTGGCCAGGTGCCACTACTGTCTGCTGTCGTCAGGGCCAAAGCATGAGTCATTGGCAGAGATCCTACTATCTACAGTAGCAGGGCCATTACACAGTTATAAGTCCCCTGAGGAAGGCTACTATGTATAGACCTGCAACCTGGGGCTGAAGTGTGTGCTCCCAAGCTGCCTATTTATGGCTGCTGCCATTGAAAGCAACTCCATCATTCTCAGCAACAGGGACTCAGTACAGCTACTACTGCCCCCACCTGAGCAATCTGCCAGGAGCTTGGGGATCACGCCATCCCTGCATACCACACCCAGCACCCACATGCACCACTGGGGGCCTAAGAACAAGCCTGCCCAGCTAGGATTCAGCTACCTCCATGCTCAAGCACACCATCCAGAAGCCTGGGACTCACCCTGCCCAATCCACCACCACTGGGACCAGAGCACTCTTCTTAGGGGCCTGAGAAAGGTCTCAACAAACCTGCCACTATCACCACAACTGGCATTAATGCACATACACCACCTGCAGACCTGATGACTGGGCCATACAGCTTGTCACAGCCACTGTCAATACCACTATGGACTACTTGGGAGCCAAAGGATAGTTCTGCCACTTTTTACGCCATTGAAAGCAGCCCAAGGACCTATACACCTGTCCAAACCACTGCTGCCACCCAAGCAAGCTGCCTGGAGGCCCCAAAATCACTCCCTTTTGCTCTGATAACACCAGTGTCAATGCTCACCACACTGGAGCCCAAGACAATCATGTTTGGTCCACTGTTGCCACCACTGAGGCCCATAGACTAGCACACCTAATTTCCCCATCCTCAGAAAACCAAACAGCTTCCACTAAAAACTACCTTTTAAGCCACTGAGGGAATTACAGACACTACTGACACAGTTTAGAGCCAAAGAAATCATAGAGTGACTACACTACACTATGCAGAATTAAAGCCAAAGTGCCCAACCCAACCAACACCGTAGATGCATCTTCAGAAAAATGCCTTGCCCCCATAAAAGCAAAATCAAAAAATTAGTAAAAGTAATTGTTACATCAGATACACAAATGTCAACATAAGGGCACAAGAAACATAAATGAAACAATGAAATATGATCCCTCTAAAGGAAAATAATAACCCTCCAACAACATATTCCAATGAAGTTTATGAAATGTCTAAAAATAGTTCAAAATACTTATATTAAAGCAGCTTACTATGATACAAGAGAACTCAGAAAAATAATACAAAGAAATCAGAATAATATTAAAGATACAAATGAAAGATTCACCAAAGAGATAGACATCATAAAAAAAAACTGAAATTCTGGTAATAAAGGTTTAATTGAATGAAATACAAAATACATTCAAAAGGTTTAGTAATAGGTTATGTCAAGCAAAAGGAAATAATAGAGAAATTGAAGATATTTTTTGAAATAACCCTGTTAGAGAAAAATAAAGAAAAAATAATGAACAAAGCCTATGTGAAACATGGGACATCATAAAGTGATGAAATATTTGAATTATTCATGTCCCAGAAGGTAAAAAAGAAAATGAAAGGGATAGAAAATCTATTTAATAAAACAATATCTGGAAACATCCCAAGTCTAGCAGGAGATTTAGACACCAAATACAGGGAGCTCAGAATTGCTCAAACAGATACAATTCAAAAAGTTGTTTTCTGTGGCATATTACAGCCAAACTGTCAAAAGTCAAACAAAGAGTAAATTCTAAAATCAACAAGAGTAAAGGGTCTAGTTACCTATAAGAAAATTCCCTTCAGAATAACAGCTCATTTCTCAGTAAAAACCCATACCGGCCAGGAGAGAATGGGATAGCATATTCAAAGTGCTAAACAAAACAAAACAAAACAAACTGCAGCCAAAGACTGTATGCCCAGAAAAGTTATCCTTCATAAATGAAGGATAAATAAAGTATTCCCCATACAATCAAAAGTTGGAGGAATTAATCATGACTAGGCTAGTCTACAATAAATGCTAAAAGGAGTCCTACATGTAAAAGTGATGGTACAATGACTACTATCCTGAAAACATGCAAAATTATAAAATCTACTGATAGAGAAAATATGCAAATGAAGATGAGAAGGAACTGAAATATTACCATTACAGAAAACTACCAAACCACAATGATAAACACTAAGAGATAAATAAACAAAAGATATGCAAAATAACCAGAAATCAATTAATAAAATGGTAAGACTGGACACAACAACAAAAAAAAATTACAGACCAATATCCCTCATGAATACAGATGCAAAAATCCTAAATAAAATTTTAGCGAATAGAATTCAGCAGCACATCAAAAAAATAATTCACCATGACCAGGTCAGCTTTATTCCAAAGATGCAAGGATGGTTCAACATACGCAAGTCTATAAATGCAATTCACTTCATAAATAAAATCAAGAACAAAGACCATATGATTCTTTCAATAGATGCAGGAAAAGCATTTGACAAGGTCCACACACCTTTATGATAAAAACTCTTAACAAAATAGGCATATATGGCTCATACCTTAAACTTATTAAATCCATCTATGACAAACCCACTGCTAATATCATTCTACATGGAGAAAAATTGAAATCTTTCCCCCTTCGATCCGGAAGTAGACAAGGGTGCCCACTATCTCCTCTCCTATTCAAATAGTGCTTGAAGTCCTAGTTTTAGCAATCAGGCAGGAGAGGGGTATTAAGGGCATTCAAGTGGGCGCAGATGAAATCAAACTCTCGTTCTTTGCCAATGATATGTTATTATACCTAGAAAACCCCATGGACTCTTCCAAGAGACTCCTAGACTTGATAACCGAATTTGGTAAAGTTTCAGGTTGTAAAATCAATATACACAAGTCAGAAGCATTCATATATGCCAAGAACCATCAAGCAGACACTCAAATAAAAAACGCAATACCCTTTACTATAGCCCCAAAGAAAATTAAATATCCAGGAGTATACCTAACGAAAGATACAAAAGATTTATACAAGGAGAACTATGAAACACTAAAAAAAAAAAATTGCAGAAGATTTAAACAGATGGAAAAATCTACCTTGTTCATGGATTGGTAGAATCAATATAGCTAAAATGTCAATATTACCTAAAGTGATCTACAGAATCAATGCAATCCCCATCAAAATACCACCAGCATTCTTTACAGATCTAGAAAAAAAATAATTCTTCACTTTGCATAGAACCAGAAAAAACCTCGTATAGCCAAAGCAATCTTAAATAAAAAGAACAAACTTGGAGGCATCAGTCTTCCTGACTTCAAGCTGTACTATAAAGCAATACTAGTTAAATCAGCCTGGGACTGGCACAAGAACAGAAGCATAGATATCTGGAATAGATCTGAGATACCAGAGATGAAACCATCAGTATACGGTAATCTAATCTTTGATAAAGCTGACAAAAATATACATTGGGGAAAAAGAATCTCTCTTCAATAAATGGTGCTGGGAAAACTGGCTAGCTACATGCAGAAGAGCGAATCAGGATCCCTACCTCTCACCTCTCACAAAAATTCAATCGAGATGGATAACAGACTTAAACTTAAGGCATGAAACCTTAAGAATCCTAGAAGAAGATGTTGGGAAAACCCTATCAGACATTGGTCTAGGCAAAGAATTTTTGAGGAAGACCCCCAAGTCAATCACTGCAGAATCAAAAATAAACAAATGGGATCTGATCAACTGGTATTAACTGAGTAGCACCTAAGTGGACACATAGGTACTACAGTAATAGGGTATTGGGGAGGGGGGAGGGGAGGCGGGTATATACATACATAACGAGTGATATGCGCACCATCTGGGGTATGGTCATGCTGGAAATTCAGACTTGTGGAGGGGGAAGGGCATTTATTGAAACCTTAAAATCTGTACCCCCATAATATGCCGAAATAAAAAAAAAAGTTTCTGCACAGACAAGGAAACCATCAGTAGAGCAAATAGACAACCCACAGAGTGGGAGGAAATATTTGCTCTCTACACCTCTGATAAAGGTCTAATAACAAGAATATATCTAGAACTTAAAAGAATTAACAAGCAAAAGTGAAACAATTCCATCAAGAAATGGGCGACAGAAATGAAAAGAAACTTCTCTAAAGAAGACAGAATAATGGCATGCAAACATATAAAGAAATGCTCAACTTCTCTAATTATTAGAGAAATGCAAATCAAAACCACAATGAGATACCACCTAACCCCAGTAAGAATGGCCTATATCAAAAAATCCCAAAACAACAAATGCTGGTGAGGATCTGGAGAGACAGAAACACTCCTACACTGCTGGTGGGACTGCAAATTAGTGCAACCTTTGTGGAAAAGAATTCGGAGATACCTCAAACAGCTAGAAATAGAAATACCATTCGACCCTGCAATAGCATTGTTGGGCATCTACCCCAAAGAGCATAAGACATTCTATTATAAAGACATCTGCACCCGAATGTTTATAGCAGCACAATTCACTATTGCACAGTCATGGAAACAATCCAAGAACCCATCAATTCATGAGCGGATAATTAAAATGTGGCATATGCTCACAGTGGAATATTACTCAATCCTAAGAAATGACGGTGAGCTAGCACCGTTTATGCTATCCTGGATTAAGCTTAAGCCCATTATCCAAAGTGTGGCTACACAAGACATGGAAAATGGGCTCTACATCTATTCACCATCAAATTGGTACTTACTGATTAAATCTATGGTTTTCAAATGGTGGCAATGCTCACCAGGGTTTGGGGGGGGCCCAATCTTAGGGATATGGCGAGCATTTTGGAGGGGAAGGGCATAACTCTAACCCTTCTTAGGGAGAGGCAAAGATATACAATGTAACCAAAATGTCAAAACAAAACAAAACAAAACAAAACTTTTGATCGGGTGGTGGGCAGGCGGGAGGGGGGAGGAGGACAGGGGTGTATGCTTCCATAACGTGTGTAATGCACACCACCGGGGGATTGGACACATTGGGAGGAGGGAGGGGGGCAGGGGCAATATTTGTAACCCTAACAATATTTGTACCTCCATAATATGATGAGATGAAATAAAAAAAAAATAATGGTAAGACTAAGCCCTCACATATCAATGGTAACATTGAATATAAATAGATTAAACTTTACACTTAAAAGATATAGATCAGGCGAATGGACAACAAAGCATAACAGAAATATAAACTTCTGCAAGTAATTAATCTCTCTTGTAAAGCATATATATAGCCTGAAAATAAAGCAATGGAAAAAGATATTCTATGCTAACAGAAACCAAAAATCAGCAGTAGTAGCTACACTTATGTCATATAGAACAGACTTTAGAGAAAAACAGTCAAAAGAAACAAATAATGTCTTCATATAATGATAAAGAGTTCAATGTAACAATAGGATACAATCATTCTAAACATATATGTACCCAACACTGGAATATCAGATGTATAAAGTAAATATTATTAGATATAAAAGGAAAAATAGACTTAAAGACAATAATAGTTTGGGATTTCAATATCCCACTGTCACCATTAGATCATCTAGATAGAAAATTAACAAAAAAAGCCCCATTGTATTTAAACTATAGTTTAGACCAAATGGACCTAACAGACATTTACAGAAGATTTGAGCCAACAGCTACAGAATAAACATTCTTCTCATCAGCATATGGAACATTTCCAGGATATACTGTGTGTTAAGACAAAATAAAAAGTTTATTTTTTTTAAATTGAAATTTTGTTGAGTACCTTTTCTAATCACAATGGGATAAAATTAGAAATAAATGCAAAGAGGAACTTTGGAAGCCATATAAGTATATGAAAATTAAATATCATGCTCCTGAATGATTACTGGGTCAATAAATAAAGAGGAAATTTAAAAATCCTGAAACAAATTAAAATGGAAACACAACTTAGTAAAACCTGTATAATACAGAAAAATAAGTGCTAAGAGGAAACTTTATTGTAGTAAACACATCAAAAACTAGAAACAATTCAAATAAATAATCTAAGAATGTACCTCAACAAACTAGTAAAACAAGAACAAACCAAACCCCAAATTAGTAGAAGGAAATAAGTAATAAAGATCACAGCAAACCCAAATCAAATAGAGACTTAGAGACAAATAAAAACAATGCAAAGATCAGCAAAACAAAAAGTTGTTTTTCTGAGAAGATAAGAAAAATCACTAAATACTAGTTAGATTAACCAAGAAAAAAAGAAGATTCAAATAAATAAAATCACAAATGAAAGAGGAAACATCATATCTGATATTACATAAATACAAAAGATTATTCAGAGATTATTATGGACAACTATGCACTAACAAACTGGAAAACTCAGAGGAAATGTATACACTCCTGGACACATATAACCTAGCAAGATTGCCTTGGGAAGAAATGGAAAACCTGAACAGACCAACAATAAGTAATTAAATTGAATCAATAATTAATAAGTACCCCAAAAAGAAAAGTCCAATGCAGGATGGCTTTACGCCCAAATTCTACCAAACTTTTCAAACGATAAGTAACAACAATTCTCCTTAATCTATTTCAAAAAATTGAAGAGGGTGAAAATGTGTTCTCTCTAACACATTTTATGAGGCCGGCGTTACCCTGACACCATAAGCATACAAGCACTCAACAGAAAAAGGAAATTACAAGCCAATATCCCTGACGATCATAGATGCAAAAATCCTCAAAAAATACAAGCAAACTAAATCCAACAGTGCATCAAAAAGATAATACAACATGATCAAGAGGGATTTATCCCAGGGATGCAAGTATGGTTCAACATGTGTAAATAAATAATCATGATATATTACATCAACACAACAAAGGACAAAAGCCACATGATTATTTCAATAGATGCAAATAAAACAAACAATTTGATAACATTCAAAATATTTTCCTGAAAACTCACAACAAAATAGGAATAGAAAAACTTACTTCAACAAAATAAATGTCATTTATGATTAATCTATAGCTAAAATATTGAATGAGGGAAACTGAAAACCTTTCCCATACAAATTGGAGCAAAACAATGATGCCTACTTTCCCCACTCCCATTCAAGATAGTACTAGAAGTCCTAGCTGGAGCAATCAACCAAGAGAAAAAAAGAAAAAGCATCCAAATTGAAAAAGAAGGACGTTAAATTGCCCCTTTTTGCAGTTGACAAGATCTTATATCTACCATGACCTAAAGACTTCACCAGAACACTCTCAGATTTGATTTAAAAAATTTAGCAAAGTTGCATAACATGAAATCAACATATAAAAATTAGTAGCATTTCTATATAGCAATATAATGAGTGAGATGTGCACCATCTGGGGGATGGTCATGATGGAGACTCAGACTTTTGGGGGGAGGGGGGAAAATGGGCATTTATTGAAACCTTAAAATCTGTATCCCCATAATATGCCGAAATAAAAAAAAATAAAAAAAAATAAATAAAAATAAACAAATTTTCATTAAATTAGAAAAAAAAAAGGAAAAAAAAAAGAAGGAAATCAATCCCATTTTCAAGAGCTACAAAATACTTAAATGACTAGAAATAAATTTAACCAAGAAGGTGAAATAACAGGAAAATTAGAAAGCTCTGATGAGAGAAATTGAAGAGGACACTAAATGGAAAGTCATCCCATGCTCATGGATCAGAATAATTAACACCATTAAACTGACCATACTACCCAAAGTAATGTATAGATTCAATGCAATCCTTATGAAAATACCAATGTCATGTTTCACAAAAATAGGAAAAAACAAAACAAAACAAAAAAAATAATCCTTCAATTTGCAAGAATCCAAAAAGGGGACAAATAACAAAAGCAATCCAGTGAAGCTGGAGACATCCCACTACTTTACTTAAAATATAAGGTTAGAGAAATACATATATAGACAAATGGAACATTATGGAGAACCCAGAAATAAATCCAAGTAGTTATAGCTAACTCAATTTTGACAAAGGTTCCAAGAACATACATTGTGGAACTGACAATATTATCAATAAATGGTGCTGGGATAATTGGATATCTAGATGCAGAAGGATGAAACTGAACCTTTATCTCTTGTCATATAAAAAATCAACTCGAGATGAACTAAAGACTTGAATGTAATACCTGAAACTATAAAACTACCACAAGAAAACACAGGGGAATACTTCAGTACATTGATTTGGGCAAAAATTTTATGGTTAAGGCATCAAAAGGCAACTAAAACAAAAAATAGACAAATGGGATCATACTAAATTGAAAACTTTATACAGCAAAGAAGTAATCAACTCAGAGAGGAGACAACCTGCTGAATGGGAGAATATAATTGGAAACTATTCACCTGACAAGGGACTAATATCCAGAATATACAAGCAATTCAGTAAAAAAGAAAATCCCATTAAAAAGTGGGCAAAGGACATAAATAAATGTTTCTCAAAAGAGGACATACCAATGGCCAACATATATGTGAAAAAATGTTCAACATCACTAAGCATCCAGGAAATGTGAATCAAAACCACTATGATATATCATCTTAACCAATTAAAATGGTTATCATTAAAGAAGACAAAAATAACAGATGATGGCAATGATGCAAAGAAAAGGGCACTCTTCTATGTTGTTGGTGGTAAGGTAAATTAGTACAGCCATTATGGAAAATAATATAAAGATTGCTCAAATAAAACTAAAAGTGGAACTACCATAGGATTCAGCAATCCCACTACTGGGGTATATATCCAAAGGAAAAGAAATCAATATATCAAAAGGATATCTGTATCGCCATGTTTATTGTGGCACTTTTCACATTAGCAATGATGTGATTCAAATTATGTGGCTATCAACAGTCAGATGGATAAATGAAATGTGGTATATATACACAATTAAATAGTATTTGGCCACATAAAAGAATGAAATCATGTCTTTCTGCAACATGGTTGGAACTGGTGGTCATTAGGTTAGGGAGGAGGAGGGGATGGGTATACACAAACACAATGAGTGAGATGTGCAACGTTTGGGGGATGGTCACGTTTGAAGCTCTGACTTGAGGGGGAAGGGGGGCATGGGCAATATACACAATCTTAACATTTGTACTCCCATAATATGCTGAAATAAAAAAAACATTAAATAAATAAATAAAAATAAACAGGCAGAAGAAGAAGCATATCACATGTACTCATTCATATGTTGGAGCTAAAAATGTTGATCGCATGAATGGGTAAAGTATAGAATGATATATCCTAGAGACTAGAGAGGGTATGTAATGTTGGAAGGATGAATAAAGTTTGGTTAATGGGTAAAAACATACAGTTAGGTAAAAGGAATAAATTCTAATATTTGATAGCAGAGTAGGGTGACTATAGTTAATATCAATGTATTATATACTTCAAAATACCTAGAATAGAGGATTTGAAATGTTATCAACACATAAAAGTGATAAGTACTAGATTTGATGTATACCTTAAACATTCTGTATTGATAACTACACATTCTATGCATGTAACAAAATATCACATGTACCCTATACATATGTAAAAATATTATGCATCAATAAAAATAAATACATTTCTAAGGAGATATGATTGATGTTTACTAATACTCTATATAATAACATGTGAAAGAAAGATTACATTTAGTGTCAACTTTTACAACAAAACTAGCATAATGTGTAAAATTTAAGGGGAAATTAAAGTGGGTCAATAAAATGCAAAATTTTATAATAGCTAAAACTATCAAAAAATACCCCGAATTTTTTCAAGAGCTAACGAGTTCCCCTTCATTGGAACTATTCAAGTTGAAGATGAATAGTAAGGTATGTTTTTTTCATATACATTTAATAAACTTACCTGTTTTAGTTCATAGGTGATTTAATTCAATCGAGAATTAAATACATGCCATTATTCAACTAACTTAAGAAACAGGCTGATAGTCAAAAATGTTTTTACAGCACTCACAAGATTTAGGTTGTTAATAGAGAAAATTTGAGGCAAAAGTCAATAAGGGCCCAGCAATTAGATATAATAAACCACTGTGGAAGTCATTTTATCAAAAAGACAGTTACCTGATGATTAGAAATGAGCATTTTGTCATGCGTTTGTTGGCCATTCGTCTATATGTTCTTTTGAAAGCTTCTGTTCACATCTTTTGCTCACTTTTAAATGGGGTTGTTTGATTTTTTCTTGCAATTTGCTCGAGTTCTTTGTAGATTCTGGTTATCAAATCTTTATTGGATATATAACATGCAAATACTTTCTCCCATTCTGTAGGTTGTCTATTTTCTCTAATGATTATTTCCTTGCCAATACAGAAGCTTTTTAATTTGATCAGGTCCCATTTATTTATTTTTGTTGTTGCTGTGATTGCCTTTGGGATTTTCTTCATGTATTCTTTCCCCAGGCCTATGTCTATAAGAGTTTTTCCAACATCTTCTAGAATTCTTATAGTTTCATGCCTTAGGTTTAAGTCTGATATCCACAGTGAATTAATTTTTATGAATGGTGAAAAGTGAGGATCCTGTTTCAGTCTTTTACATGTGGCTATCCTATTTTCTGAGTACCATGTATTGAATAGTGATTCTTTATCACAGTATATATTTTTGTCTGCTTTGAGGACAAATTTATACCTGGCTTCTCTGTTCTGATCCATAGATCTATGTCTCTGTTTTTGTGCCAGTGTAATGCTGTTTTGTTTACTACAGCCTTGTAGTATAGCTGGAAGTCTGGTAAATCGATGCCTCCCAATTTGTTCTTCTTGCTTAAAACAGCTTTTGCTATGTGGGGCCTTCGCTGGTTCCATACAAAGAGTAGAATTATTTTTTCTATATCTGCAAAAAATTATGTTGGTGGTTGAATAGGGATTGCATTGAATTTGTAGATCACTTTGGGTAGTATAGACACTTTAACAATGTTGATTCTGTCAATCCTGAGCATGGTATGTTTCTCCACCTGTTTACATCCTCTGCTATTTCCTTCCTCAGTGTTTCATAGTTCTCCCTGTAGAGGTCTTTTGCCTTCTTAGTCAATTATATTCCTAGGAAATGCAAATAAAACCCACAATAAGATATCACTTATCTCCAGTGAGAATGGCCTTTATCAAACAGTCCCAAAACAATGAATGTTCATGTGGATGCGGAGAGATAGGAACACTCATAAACTGCTGGTGGGACTGCAAACTATTACAACCTCTGTGGAAAGTAATATGGAGATACCTCAAAGAGCTACAGGTAGAACTATCATTGGATCCAGCATCTACCCAAAAGAACAAATGAGATTCCATAAAAAAAGACATCTTCACTGGAACTGGAACAGTTATAGCTACACAATTTATAATCGCAAAGATGTAAAAACAACCCAAGTGCCCATCAATACATGAGTGGATTAATAAAATGTGGTATATGTATACCATGTAATAGTACTCAACTACAAAAAAGAACATTGGTGAACCAATATCTCTTGTATTATTCTGGATGAAGCTGGGGCCCATTCTCTTAAGTGAACTATCACAAGAATGGAAAAAAGAAGCCCCACTTATACTCACCATCAAAGTGTCACTAATTGATCAACACTTATGTGACATTTGGATATAACATTCATTGGCTGTTGGGCAGGTGGGAGAGGGGGAAGGGGATGGGTATATTCACACCTAATAGGTGTGGTGTGGACTGTCTGGGGGATGGGTATGTTTGTAGCTCTGAATTGGGCAATGCAATGGCAAAATGTGTAACCTAAATGTTCGTACCCCCCTAATATTCTGAAATTAAATAAATAAATAGAAATAAAAGCAAATAAGTTCACACTCTGAGGTACTGGGTGTTATGACTCCAACATAGGTTATACCTAGGAGTGCAAATGCTGATGCATATGATAATTCTGTGTTTAACTTTTTCAGAATTCACCAGCAATGTATGAAGTGTCTGGATTCTCTATGTCTTTGCCAGCACTTATTACTTTCCTTTTTCAATGATAGTCAACATATTTATCACTTTTTAAACTTTTTTCATACAGATGAAATTCAAATTCTCATTAGGACAATGGGAGGGTTAATATGATATTTTCAAGTGTGAAAAGATATAGAACCAATGATAAATTATGCATTCTTCTTTGAACATTACTATTTTTGGACTTTTCTGTTCATAAAGAAATATGCAGAAAATTAGCAATAAAATACAATGATTTATTTTCACAATAATATATCATTGGTTAGAAATAAATACTGATAAAGTTAGTACTCATTGGATAATTATTTTACTGCCAATTCTCTCTTTGTGGCAAAAACTTATAACATGGGGTTTTCTATGTGAACATGTGCTGTTGATATGAGTTTTTTTATTGTTGATTTTCATCTCTTTCTTAGAAAGGTATTGCATAAGCCTAATTAGTTTCTCTGTTAGGTCTCATTTAAGCTCCACTAATAGACCATTCTGTATTATACGAAGTTAATAAAAGTAATATGAAAGTTAATACCATTCCTATTTAATCGTTGTATAAGATTTGTGGCCCTGGGAAACAGTAAATTATTGTTTATAGTAACATAAATATTAATGTTTTAGGATAGCAAAACACAATGTTAACATCAGTGTGAGGAAGTAGATACCTTCAGATTTGGTTCACGATTCTCTATAGTGTACCATATTTTATGCCCAACTTCACATTTAACACATAAATAAAGGCAATATTTCAATTGATATGTTGTAAAATCCACTTTGCATATAAATCCAAATGATGAAGAGGGTATCATCAGGAAATAGGAATATTTATCATGTTAAATTTTTTTTCAACTGCAGTATTTAATTCTGTGAGGGTTATACTTTCCCTTTATACTGTACAAGTAGTTTGTATTATCACCAAACATTTTGTCCAATATATATAAAGGAAATGATATATTTCTTCAAACACAGGGAACACAGAAGGACAATCATTTTTGCTGATTTTCTGCTGCATAATCTAATTTTGACAAGAAGGCAGACATTTGATTAGGCATGTAACATATCTTCCAAAATTCTGCACATTTCAATTTTAAAGAATATATTCAAGTTATTATTTTAACATATCTACAAGGCTGTTGGAAACATTTCAAAAATATGTATGAATTGGAAAGTCAAACTGAGTTTGGTAGAAAAACTGAGTTATTTAATCATGAAAAAAATGCTAAAAAATTAACCAGCATATATGCTGCATGGAGAGCTATGAATCACTTAAGTCATGGAAGAAAGTCTACCAGAAATCTTGAAGTTTCCAAAAGCAAATTTGTGAGAACAAGCTCCACCCAAGAAAATGAATCACTTGTTCCTATATGTGCATGAGAAAATATTGAAAAAATATTCCACTAGCTTATGTTCAAGATACATAAGAGCTTCCATTGCAGCTATGTATATTATTTTTAAGATAATTAGGTAACATATAATTTAAACAATAATATTTTCATGATCTGAATTATCTAATGCTATATCACTTCTTTCATATTTCCCTTTTTTTTTTCATTTCCAAGAATGAAACTTCTTCTATTTTCTCAATTTTGGGCTCCCCAAAGATACAGTGAATTCTACTTCTTTATGCTTCATTTGCCAATAAAATAAATTGTGATAAAGTTTATTTAGCCTAGTCAGTTCTTCACTAAATCTTTCCTAGCCAAACTTGCATGCCCAATTTTTATGCTATTGAACAATAACAAAAAAATATCTAATATATGTTTTAGGAAAGAAAAAAACACAGTGTCATAATTCTACTGTTCTCCTGATTCTGATGCTATAAAAACAGAAAGAAAAACAGAACACACCAGTCATAATTACCAAATTATTAAGTTATTGAATTTCCCCTTACATTTTATATCAGTCTCTAATATTCCTATAATCTGGGAAATTTTTAAAATGAAAAACCTTTGTGACCTTCCCGTGAATATTGAAATTTCTTTACTAGATAATAAATATAATACATTCACATTCCCTTGGTCTTACCACATGTTATTTTAGCAATTTCATATACTAAATTAAGATGGAAAACCTATGGATAACATAGAATATGTGACCACATATAGTTCTCCACTGGCTTAGCCAAAGGTCTACAATTTTCCTAGTTATTCACAAATTGGGACCAGGTTATTAAAACTCCTTGTTAGGAGTTACATCAGCAACATAGTGGAATAAGAAATCCTGGATCCTCCCTACCCACCATAAACACCGATTTAACATCAATTCATGGACAAATTTCCTTTGTGAAAAATCCAAAAACTAGTTGAGAGACTCCAGCAACACAAGTAAGCATGAAACTACCCACATCAAAGCCAGAAGAGAAATTTGAGAAACCATCTCACCATAATATCTATTCTCTGCACAGAACCATATGACTGGGATTTAATCCCCTAGTTCCCAGCTTCACCCTGGGGAGGGAAAAAGGTGGACTGTACATCCAGAGCCCATAAAACATATTCTGGCGGTTACCTGGAGAACTGGCTTCATCTACCCTGTCTTGGAATACTGACAGGACCTGGAATAATCTAGCTACCTGAAGACCAGTGAGAACAGAGATGACAGTTTGATCTACCACATGGCTAGTCACCACAGCCCCTACCCCAAACTTAGTGCAGAGAAAATAAACCAAAACACCAGATCCCAGCTTCTTCCTGAGTAGGGAAACTGCTAAACAGAGTGTTCAATGATCTAACTTTTCTGAGAACTGCCTGAAAAACTTGCTTCAGTGACACTTCTCACAGAGCATGAAGAAACACTGGTTACTGGCTCTAGATTCCCAGGAGCCAGTAAGAACCAAGAAGGCAGGTTGGACCAGCATGAAGGTTAAATAGGCAGCCAGAATATTTGCGGGGGCTGGTTGGTGAAAGACTTCTCCTGCAGGAGGCCAGTCCATGAATACTACAAAATACTGTTTTGTCTAATGTGCAGACAAAAACACAGAGAGTTAAGGGGAAAAAAGCCAAACAAGCAAACCAAGGAAATTGTTCCAAACAAAGAAAAAAGAAAATTCTCCAGAAACTGACCCTAATAAAACAGAGTTATATGATTTACTGGGCAAAGAATTTGAAATAACCATCACAAATTAATGTGGTAACCTGGGACAGGAGACCAATGCATGAAAAAAATGAGGATTTCAATAAAAAATAAAAGTGTACCAAACATAAATCATGGAGCTGAGGAATACAAAAACTGAACAGAAAAAAATAAATCACTAAAGAAGTTTAATAGATGACTAGAGCAAGCAAGAAAAAGAATCAGTGAATCTGAAGATAGATTATTGGAAATTATTTATTCCAAGGAAAAAGAGGAAAAAATAATAAGAAAAGACTAAAGAAAATTTTAGGAACCTATAGGACACCATCAAAAAGACATATATAGGCCGGGCGCGGTGGCTCACGCCTGTAATCCTAGCTCTCTGGGAGGCCGAGGTGGGCGGATTGCTCGAGGTCAGGAGTTCGAAACCAGCTTGAGCAAGAGTGAGACCCCGTCTCTACTATAAATAGAAATAAATTAATTGGCCAACTAATATATATACAAAAAATTAGCCGGGCATGGTGGCGAATGCCTGTAGTCCCAGCTACTTGGGAGGCTGAGGCAGGAGGATTGCTTGAGCCAGGAGTTTGAGGTTGCTGTGAGCTAGGCTGACGCCATGGCACTCACTCTAGCCTGGGCAACAAAGCGAGACTCTGTCTCAAAAAAAAAAAAAAAAAAGACATATATATATATATATATATATATATATATATATATATATATATATACATTATGAGACATCAAAAAGAAGCAATGAAAGAAACCAAAAAAGTTATTCAAGGAAACAATAGCTGAAAACTTTCTAAATTTAAGGAAGGACATGGAAGCCCAAAGAACCCTGATAAGATGAAGTAAAAGTTCCACATCGAAACACATTATAATCAAATTGCCAAAAGTGAAATAATTTTGAAACAAGCAAGAAAAGTGACACTTCATGTAAAAAAAAAAAAAAGATGTCCATAAGCATATGGGGAGGTTTTTTCAGCAGAAACCTTGAAAGCAAGAAGGATGTAGGATGACATATTCTAAGTGCTAAAAGAGAAAAAATAATCTGCCAACCAATACCACACTCAGCAATACTATTATTCTAAACTAAAACACAAATAAAATCTCAGGGAATTTATCATGAGGCCGGCAGTAAAAGAAATGCTAAAGCAATTCTTCAGGTAGGAATAAAAGGATGCTAATAACAACATGAAAATGTATGAAAGTATGAAACTCATTGTAAAGATAAGCATAGAGTTGAATTTAGAATACTTTAATACTAAAATGGTGGTGTATCAATCACATTTAATGATATTATAAAAATTAAAATTTTAAAAAGCTATAGATATAATAATATATTAATGAATAAACAATACAAGAATATATAAACTATGACATCAATAATATAAAATTTGAAGGAATAGAAGATAAAATCTACAGTTTTTGTGTGGGGTCAAAGGTAAATTGTTATCAGCTTAAAATAGACAGTCATAAATACAAGATATTTTTTGTATAAGCCCTATGGTAACTACAAAGCAAAATCCTGTAGTAGATACACAAAAGAGAGAGAGAAAGGAATCAAAGCATAACACCACACACAAAACATCAGATCACAAAGGATATAACAAGTGAGAAAGAAAAGAGCAAAAACCTAAAAATACTCAGAAACAATTAATAAAATGTCAATAGTAAGCCCTCACCTATATCAATAAGTAGTTTAACTGTAAATGGTTTAAATTCACCAATCAAAAGACATAGAGTGACAGAATGGTTAAATAAAAGGAAACAAGATCCAACTATATGCTACCTACAAGTGATTCACCTTACCTTTAAGGGTACACAGGCTAAAAGTCAAGGGGTATGAAAAATATTCTACATAGATTGTAACAAAAAAGAATAGAGGTGACTATAATTTTATCCAGTAAAATAGATTTTAAATCAAATACTGTGACAAGAGATAAAAAGGCCATTATATCATGATAAAGGGACCAATTCATCAAGAAAATATAATTGTAAATATGTATGCACACAATGTTAGAACTTCTAAATATTGAGAGCAAATGTTTACAGTAAAGAAGTGTAAAGTAAACAACAAAACAATAATTGTAGGGGACTTCAGTGCCCCACTTTCAATAATGGATATATCATCAAGAAAGAAAATCAATAAGGAAACAGTGAACTTAATGCCATAGACTGTGTGGACCTAACAGTTATGCACAGAATATTCCACCAAACAGCAACATAATACATATTCTTCTCAAGCACATACAGAAAATTATCCAAGATAGATTATGTTTAGAACACAAAAGAAGTTTTAATAAATTTAAGAATATTTAAATCATATCAAGTATCTTTTCTGAACATAATGGTATGAAACTAGAAATCATTAATAGGATTAAAATGGAAAATTCAGAAATATGAGGAAACTAAATAGCACATTCCTGACCCACAAATTTATCAAAGAACAAATAGAAATCAAAAAAATCTTGGCCGGGCGCGGTGGCTCATGCCTGTAATCCTAGCACTCTGGGAGGCCGAGGCGGGAGGATTGCTCGAGGTCAGGAGTTCAAAACCAGCCTGAGCAAGAGCAAGACCCCGTCTCTACTATAAATAGAAAGAAATTAATTGCCCAACTAATATATAGGAAAAAATTAGCCGGGCATGGTGGTGCATGCCTGTAGTCCCAGCTACTCGGGATGCTGAGGCAGCAGGATTGCTTGAGCACAGGAGTTTGAGGTTGCTGTGAGCTAGGCTGATGCCATGGCACTCACGCTAGCCTGGGCAACAAAGTGAGACTCTGTCTCAAAAAAAAAAAAAAATCTTTGTTGCTGCTGTGATTGCCTTTGGGGACTTCTTCATAAACTCTTTGCCCAGGCCGATGTCTAGGAGAGTGTTTCCAACTTTTTCCTCTAGAGTTCTAATAGTTTCATATCTTAGGTTTAAGTCTGTTATCCAGCGTGAGTTGGTTTTTGTGAGAGGTGAAAGGTGTGGGTCCTGTTTTAGCCTTCTACAGGTGGCTATCCAGTTTTCCCAGCACCATTTATTGAAGAGGGATTCTTTTCCCCATCGTATGTTTTTGTCTGCTTTGTCAAAGATGAGATGGCTATATGAGGATGGTTTTATATCAAATAAATAAATGGGACATGATCAAACTACAAAGCTTCTGCACAGCCAAAGAAATAGTCATGAAAGTAAACAGACAACCTACAGAATGGGAGAAAATTTTTGCATCCTATGCATCCGATAAGGGACTGATAACTAGAATATACTTAGAACTCACGAAAATTAGGAAGAAAAAATCAAATAACCCCATTAAAAAGTGGGCAAAGGACTTGAACAGAAATTTTTCTAAAGAAGAAAGAAGAATGGCCAACAAACATATGAAGAAATGCTCAACATCTCTAATCATCAGGGAAATGCAAATCAAAACCACAATGAGATATCACTTAACCCCAGTGAGAATGGTCTTTATCAAAAAATCTCCAAACAATAAATGCTGGCATGGTTGCGGAGAGAGAGGAACACTCCTACACTGCTGGTGGGACTACAAACTAGTTCAACCTCTGTGGAAAGCAATATGGAGATACCTTAAAGCGATACAAGTGAATCTACCATTTGATCCAGCAATCCCATTGCTGGGCATCTACCCAAATGATCCAGTGACACTCTACAAAAAAGACACCTGCACTCGAATGTTTATAGCAGCACAATTCATAATTGCAAGGCTGTGGAAACAGACCAAGTGCCCATCAATCCAAGAATGGATTAATAAAATGTGGTATATGTACACCATGGAGTACTATTCAGCTCTAAGAAACAATGGTGATATAGCACACCTTATATTTTCCTGGTTAGAGCTGGAACCCATACTACTAAGTGAAGTATCCCAAGAATGGAAAAACAAGCACCAGATATATTCTCCAGCAAACTGGTATTAACTGAGTAGCACCTAAGTGGACACATAGGTGCTACAGTAATAGGGTATTGGGCAGGTGGGAGGGGGGAGGGGGGAGGGAGGTGGGTATATACATACATAGTGAGTGAGATGTGCACCATCTGGGGGATGGTCATGATGGAGACTCAGACTTTTGGGGGGAGGGGGGGAAATGGGCATTTATTGAAACCTTAAAATCTGTACCCCCATAATATGCCAAAATAAAAAAAAATAATTAAAAAAAAATCTTGAGACAAAAATATTAGATCGAAAACATAGAAAAATTATAGAATGAATCAAAAGCAGATCTAAGAGGAAATATAGGAGTGATGAACACTTAAAATATGAAAATTAAAAGAAAGATCTCAAATAAACAACCTGACTTTACAAGTTGAAGAACTAGAGAAGGAAGCTCAAAGTTACCAGAAGGAAGGAAATAAAAATCAAAGTAAAAATAAATGAAATATAGTCTAGGAAAACAATAGAAAAGATCAATAAAACCAATAGTTAGTTTTTGGAAAGATAACACCAAGAAAATTTTTGCTAGGCAAAGAACAAAAGATAACATGTAATAGATGAAATTAGAAATGAAAAAGGAGACATTACAGCTGAAACAACAGAAATACAATGAATTAGAACATATCATTATAAAAAATTATTAACCAACGAATTAAATAACCTGGAGTAATGGAAAAATTCCTAGAAACATACAACCTATCAAGACTGAATAATGAAGAAAAATAAAATATATATAGACCAAAAATTACTAACCAGGATGAATCAATAATCTAAAGCCACCCAACAATGAAAGGCCCAGGCCCTGATGGCTTCACTTATGAAGACTAACAACTATTTAAAGAAGACTTATAAGACTCCTACTCAAACTCTCTTAAACAATTGAAGAAAATGGAACACTTCCAGACACATTGTATGAAGCCAGTATTACTCTATACCAAAGCCAGACAAAAACATGACATGGAAAAAAGTCCTTACAGTCCAATAATCTAATGAATAAAGATTAAAAAAATGTACTCTATGAAACACCAGAGAAACTAAATAAATAACACATTAAAAAAATTATCCCACTATTTGACACATAGGTACTACAGTAATAGGGTATTGGGGAGGGGGGAGGGGAGGGGGAGCGGGTATATACATACATAATGAGTGACATGTGTACCATCTGAGGGATGGTCATGCTGGAAGCTCAGACTTGTGGGGGGAGGGGGGAAAGGGCATTTATTGAAACCTTAAAATCTGTACCCCCATAATATGCCAAAATAAAAAAAAAATTATCCCACTATGATCAAGTGGGATGTATTCCTGGGATGCAAGTTTAATATGCAAATCAATGTGACACACCACATTAATAGATTGAAGGATATAAATGATATAATCATCTCAGAAAAGGCATTTGACAAAATTTGACATCGTTTCTTGATAAAAAATCTTAACAAAAATGGATAGAAGGACTGTACCTCAACATAATCAAGGCCATAGATGACAAGCCCACAGGTAATGCCATACTCAATGGTAAAAACTTGAAAACTTTTCTTCTAAGATCACTAATAAGACAAAGATGTCAACTCCCCTGACTTCTATTCGTTGTGGTATTAGAAGTCGTAGGTACAGTAATTGGGCAAGAAAAATAAATACAATTATCAAAATCAAAAAGGAAGAAGTAAAATTATCTCTGAAGATGATGTAATCTTATAGATAAAACTCTAAGGACCCCACTAAAAAGCTTTAGAACTAATAAATTCAGAAAAAATTATAGGATACAAAATCAACTGCAACAATCAATTGCTATTTCTTTACAATAGCAACATATTATCCAAAAACAAAATAAAGAAAACAATGTTGGTTTTAATTTTTTTTTTACAATAGCATCGAAAGATAAATAAAATACAGTTTGAGTTTCCCTTATCTGAAATGCTTGGGCCCATAAATTTTTCAGATTTTGAATATTTTCAGATTTTATAATATATTCACATTTACTTAATGAGATATCTTAGGATTGGGACCCATGTCTAAATACAATATAAATTTGTTTTATATATACTTTATACACATAACCTGAACGTAATTTTATACAATATTTTCTAAAATGTGGTACATGAAACAAAGTTTGTATGCATTGAACCATAAAATATCAAAGATTTCAGCATCTCAACCACTCAAGTAAATAATCTGTAGTTCTTGGCATCACCATCATTCCTAACTATGAATTTACATACTATCAATAAACAATCATTTTCTTACATGCACACATGTTATTTTATTACCCGTTTTGGATGTACTTCCATAGAGGAATCTGATTGTGCATAGAAAAGATATATCACACCCGAAGGAGGCTAGGAGGGTCATTTATTCCTCTGATAATGTTGAAGAAACCATGTGTTGTGCACCTGTGTTTTGATTGTGACCCATCACATGAAACCGGTGTGAAACTTTCCATTTTTGGTATTATATTGGCACTCAAAAAGTTTCAAGATTTTGGAGCATTTTGGATTTTGCATTTTTGGATTAGGGATGCTCAACCTACATTTAAGAGTAAATTTAACCAAGGAGGTGAAAAATTTGTACACAAAAATAAGATATTGAAGAAAAAAATTGAAGAATACATAAATAAATGGGAATATATCCTGTGTTTATAAATTATAAGAATTAGCATTGCTATAATGTCCATAGTACTCAAAGTTATATATGAATTAAATGCAATACCTATTAAAATTCCAATGAAATCTTTGACAATAATTGGAAAAGCAACCCCAAAATTTTTTGAAACCACAGAAGACCCAAAATAGCCAAAGTAATCTTGAGCATGAAGAATAAAGGATGAGGCATCAAACTACTTGATTTCAAAATTTATTACAAAGATATCATAATGAAAACAGTATGGTGTTGGCATAAACACAGAAATATAGACTGATTAAACAAAATAGAGAACTCAAAAATAGATACATACATTTACAGTCAAATGATCTTAACAAGGTGCCAATAACATGGAATGAGGAAAGGACAGTTTCTTCAGTAAATAACACTGGGAACCTGGATATCCACATACTAAAGAATGAATTTGTAACCTTTTCTTAAACAATATATAAATATCAACTTAAAATTTATTAAATACAAGACAGAAGCTATAAAAATATGACAGGAATACATAGGAGAACATCTGCTTGGCACTGGTTTGGACAATAATTACTTTTGGATATGACTCCAACATCACAGGCAACAAAAATAATAATAGACATCTTGGACTGCATAAAAATCATTCTGCATAGCAAAATAAACAACAGAGTGAAGAGACAATCTATGAAATAGGAGGGCATATTTTCACACCATACATCTCATGAGAAGTAAATATCCAAAAATATGTAAGAAAAAAATCAATTCAATAGCAGTGAAATGAATAACTAGATTAAAAATAGACAAAGACATGAATAGAAATTTCCTAAAATAAGTCATACAAATGGCCAACCATTATATGAAAAAATGCTTAAGATCATTAATTATCAGGAAAATGCAAGTAAGACAGCAATGACATATCAACTCGTACCTGTTAAAATATTCATCATCAGAAAGACAAAGAACAAGTGTTGGTGAAGTTGTGGAGAAAAGGGGACCTTTGTATACATTTGGAGGGGAAATATAATAGTATAGTTGCTATGGAAAAGAGTATGGTGGTTCCTCAAAAAAAAAAAGTAGAACTACTTTTTAATCTAGTAATAACACTTCTGGGAATATTAAAAATAATGAAGTCAGTATCTCAAGGATATATCTGAACTCCCATATTCATTGCAGCATTACTCACAGTAGCCAAAATATGAACAACACCTAAGTGTTCATAAACGGATGAATGGATAAAGAAAACGTGGTATACTTATATGTACAATGGAATATTATTCAGCTGTTAAAAAGAAGAAGAAAATGCTGCCATTTGCAAATAAGGATGAACCTAGAGGACATTATGCTAAATGAAATAAGCCAGAAATAGAAAGACAAATACACTATAATGTCACTTATTGTGTAATCTAAAATATTTTCAGTTATGAAAAATTATTAATTCTGGAGGTCTAATGTACAACATGGTGACTGTAATTAATAATACTATATTGAATACTTGAAATTTGATGAGAAAGTAGAGCTTAAATATTACCACCAAAAAAATTAATGGTACATATATGTGGTGGTCAACAGAGTGATAAAGCAACCTACAAAATCAGGGAAAATAGCTGTAAACCATATATCAGATAAAGGGAGAAAATATTTGTAAACATGTATCAGATAAAGGATTAATTTCCTACAATTCATTAGACCAAAAAATATTTTTTTCTCTTTCCATATTTTATTTATTTTTTGCCTTTTCAAAATTTTATTTCAAAATATTAAAGGGGAACATACAGATGTTTTTGTTACACAGATACCTTTTATTATGCTTAATTCAGGGCTTTTAGTGTGCCTACTACCTGAATAGTGTTCATTGTACCCAATAGATAAGTTTTTACCCCTCACCACTTCCCCTTCTTGATTTCCAATGAAATTTACATCTCTTTGTGCCTTGTGTGCCCATTGATTAGCTCCCAATTATTAGAGAGTACATGTGGTACTTGTTTTTTCATTCCTGAGATACTTCACTTAGGATAATTGATCTCCAATTCCATCCAATTGCTGCAAAAGACATTATCTCATTCCTTTCTGTGGCTGAGAAGTACTCCATGGTGCGTGTATATGCATGCGTGTGTGTGTGTGTGTGTGTGTGTGTACACACACACGCACATACACACACCCCACATTTTCTTAATCCATTTATGAATTGATGGGCACTTAGGTTGATTCCACATTTTTGCGACTGTGAATTGTACTGCAATGAACATTCGAGTGCAGGTGTGTTTTTGATAAAATGACTCATTTTCCTTTAGGTAAATACCCAGTAGTAGGATTGCTGGGTTGAATAGTAAGTCTACATTTATCTCTTTGAGGAATCTCTATAATGTTTTCCAAAGGGGTTGTACTAATTTGCAGTCCCACCAACAGTGTATAAGCATTCCTTTCTCTCTGCATCCACATCAGCATTTATTGATTTTTGACTCTTCAAATAATGGCCATTCTGACAGGGGTAAGATAGTATCTCATTGTGCTTTTAATTTGCATTTCCCTGATGACTAGTGATGACAAGCATTTCTTCATATGTTTGTTGCCCAGTTGTCTATCTTCTTTTGAAAAACTTCTGTTCATGTCTTCCGCCCACTTTTTAATGTGGTTGTTTGTTCTCTTCTTGCCGATTTGTTTGATCTTTCCCTAGACCCACATCTTAGGGATGTGATGAGCATTGTGGAGGGGAAGGGCATACCTCTAACCCTTCCTAGGGAGAGGCAAAGATATAAATGTAACCAAAATGTCAAAAAAAATTTATCGGGTGTCGGGCAGGTGTGAGGGTGGAGGAGGGGATGAGTGTATACTTACATAATGAGTGTGGTGTGCACCACCTGGAGGTGGACACGCTTGAAGCTCTGAATTGAGGGGGAGGGTGGCAAGGGCAATATATGTAACCTTAGCAACATTTGTACCCCCATAATACGATTAAATAAAAAAATATAATTTTTTTTTTAAAAACTAATAACCCAATTAAAAATGGGCTAAAGACTTCAATAGACATGTCTGTAAAGAAGACATACAAATGACCAATAGGTATTATGAAATGATGCTTAGTGTCATTAATTATATAAGAAATGCAAATCTAAGTCAAATGACATATTAAATCGCACCTGTTATGATAGTTATTTTCAAAAACCAAAAATATTTATTTTAGTTAGCATAGTATCCTCCAGGTTCATTCATTAGGGCAGATTTCCATATTTTTCATGGATGAATAACATTCCATTGTGTCTATAAGTTTATATATATACACATATACATCACATTTTCTTTATTTATTCGTCTGCAGACAGTAAGGTTTTTCTATATCTTAGCTATTGTGAATAATGCTGCAATGAACATGGGAATTCAGATATATCCTCCAGTTACTATTTCATTTTCTTTGTTTCTACACCCAGAAGAGGGATTACTAGAACATGGAATAGTTGCATTTTTAATTTTTAAGGAAACCTCCACGTTGTTTTTTTGTAATTGCTGTACCAATTTTCACTCTGGCCAACAATGTACAAGGGTTACAATTTCTATATATCTTTGCTGACACTTGTCTTTTATTTTTAATAGTAACCATCTTAAGAACTGTGATATGATACATCAGTGTAATTTTGATTTGTACTTCCCTGATAAATAATGATATTGAAAAACTTTTCATGCAATTGTTGACAATTTGTATGTCTTCTTTTTTTTAAAAAAATGTCTATTCAGGTCTTTGTCCATATTTTAATTGGGTTATTTGCAGTTTTTTTTTTTTTTACAATTGAGTTATATGAGTTCCTTATATGTTTTGAATATCAATCTCTTATCTGATACATGGATCGAAAATATTTTTTGCCAATCTGCAGGTTGCCTTTTCATTTTCATTTAGTTTATTGTTTCCCTTGTTGTGCGGAAACTTTGTACTCTGATGTAGTCCCACTTGTTTTTAGTTTTGCTTGTGTTGCCGTGCTTTCGGTGTCTTATCCAAAGAGTCATTGCTAAGACCAATGTCAAGCAATATTTTACCTATGTTTTTTTTCTAGGAGTATTATGCTAAGTGAAAGATACCAGACTCAGAAAGGAAAATACCATATGATCTCACTTATATGTGGAATCTGAAAAAGGTGAATTCATAGAAGCAGAGAGCGGAATGGTGGTTAACAAAGATATGGGGATAGGGAAAATAAATAAATAATGATCAGAGATCACAAAATTTCAGGTTTGTAGGATGAATAATTTCTAGAGTTTGAATGTACAGCATGATGACAACGGTTAGTAACACTGTATTGTATACTTGGAATTTGCTAAGACAGCAGATATTAAGTGTTCTCACCACAAAAAAGGTGACTATGTAAAGAGATGGATATGTTAGTTAGCTTGACTGTAGTAATTAGTTTACTATGTTTACATAGAGCAAAACATCATATTGCACACCTTACATATATATACTTTTATGAAAAATTAAAACTGAAAACAAACAAAACCATTAAAAAACAAAAAACCACAGAAAAGTCAAGTGTGGAGAAATTGGAACACTCATACATTGTTGGTGTGAATGAACAGTAGTGAAGCCATTATGGAATACAATATGGAGACTCTTAAAAATAATTCCAAGTAAAATTATCATATGATCTTACATTCATATCCCTGTACATTTATCCAAAAAGATTCTATTCTGTATCTCTAAGAAATATTAGCACACTTAGATTTATTGCAGCACTAATCACAATAGCCATGATTTGGAAACAACCTAAATGTCCATCGACAGATGGATGGATAGAGGAAATGCAATATATACATACAATGGAATATTATTCAGCCTTATACAAGAAGGAAATCCTGCAATATACAACAACACAGATGAATTCATTATGCCACAAGAGTCCATTATGCTCATTGAAATAAACCAGTCACAGAAGGATAAATATTGCATGTTAAAATTATATAAGATCCTTAAAATATTCAAACTCATAGAATCAGAAAGTAAAATGATGGATGCCAGGACCTGGGGACATTGAAAAATGGGAAGTTGCTAATCAATGGACATAAAATTTAAAGTATATAAAATGAATAAGTCCTAAGGATCTATGGTACAGCACTGTTTCTATATTTAACAATGGTATATTGTATGATTAAAGTTTGTTAAAAGGGTTGATCGCTTGATATTTATTTTTACAATACTAAAATACATGCAATAAAAATAAAATAATAACTTATATAACTGAGAATATTATAGAGGCTTTATTATTCACTTAAAGTTCAATTTGAACATATATATCAGATTAGTAATGAAGAACACAGAATCTTGCAATAGCCCAGGGCACTTAGATTTCTAGAAAATTAAGTGAGGATATGGGAGACATATATGGATATATAGATATGCACAAACACACGTGCACATACATACATATATATTTAGATATCTCATAATATGTTAATACCAAAAGAGACTAAAACTCTTAAATATGGGATGGTATCTTTTCTTTCTTTTTTTTTTATTTCATCATACTATGGGGGTGCAGATTTAAGGTTTCAATAAATGCCCCTTTCCCCCCCTCCCCCCAAAAGTCTGAGTTTCCAGCATGACCATCCCTCAGATGGTGCACATGTCAATCATTATGTATGTATATACCCGCCCCCCATTCCCTCCTCCCTCCCCAATATCCTATTACTGTAGTACCTATGTGTTCACTTAGGTGCTACTCAGTTAATACCAGTTTGATGGTGAGTATATGTGGTGCTTGTTTATCCATTCTTGGGATACTTCACTTAGTAGTATGGGTTCCAGCTCTAATCAGGAAAATATAAGATGTGCTATATCACCGTTGTTTCTTAGAGCTGAATAGTACTCTATGGTATATATATACCACATTTTATTAATCCATCCTTGGATGGATAGTCACTTGGGCTGTTTCCACAGCCTTGTAATTATGAATTGTGTTGCTATAAACATTCAAATGCAGGTGTCTTTTTGTAGAGTGTCATTGGATCTTTTGGGTAGATGCCCAGCAATGGGATTGCTGGATCAAATGGTAGATTCACTTGTATCGCTTTAAGGTATCTCCATATTGCTTTCCACAGAGGTTGAACTAGTTTGCAGTCCCACCAGCAGTATAGGAGTGTTCCTCTCTCTCCGCATCCACGCCAGCATTTGTTATTTGGAGACTTTTCGATAAAGGCCATTCTCACTGAAGTTAAGTGATATCTCATTGTAGTTTTGATTTGCATTTCCCTGAGGATTAGAGATGATGAGCATTTTTATATGTTTGTTGGCCATTCGTCTGTCTTCTTTAGAAAAGTTTCTGTTCAAGTACTTTGCCCACTTTTTAATAGGGTTATTTGATTTTTTCTTACTGATTTTCATGAGTTTTAAGTATATTCTAATTATCAGCCCTTTATCGGATATGTAGGATGCAAAAATTTTCTCCCATTCTGTAGGTTGTCTTTTTACTTTCATGACTGTTCCTTGGCTGTGCAGAAGCTTTTTGGTTTCATCATGTGCCATTTATTTATTTATTTATTGCTACATTGATTGCCTTTGGAGACTTCTTCATAAACTCTTTGCGTAGACCGATGTCTAGGAGAGTGTTTCCAATATTTTACTCTAGAATTCTAATAGTTTCAAACCTTAGGTTTAAGTCTGTTATCCAGCGTGAGTTGATTTTTGTGAGAGGTGAAAGGTGTGGGTCCTGCTTTAGCCTTCTAAAGGTGGCTATCCAGTTTTCCCAGCACCATTTATTGAAATGGGATTCTTTTCCCCAGCGCATGTTTTTGTCTGCTTTGTCAAAGATTAGATGGCTATATGATGGCTTTATATCAGGATTCTCAGATCTGTTCCACTGGTCAATATTCTTATTTTTGTGCCAATACCAGATTGATTTAATTACTACAGCTTTGTAGTATAGATTGATATCTGGCATATTAATACCTCCCATTTTGTTTTTGTTGCCTAGAATTGTTCTTGATATTCGGGGTCCTTTTGGGTTCCATATAAAGTGTAAAAATATTTTTTCTATATCTGTGAAGAATGCTGATGGGATTTTAATAGGTATTGCATTGAATCTGTAGATCATTTTGTGTAGTATAGACATTTTTATGATGTTGAGTCTGCCGATCCATGAGCATGGAATGGATTTCCATCTGTTTACATCCTCTGCTATTTCCTTCCTCAGTGTTTCATAGTTCTCCCTGTAGAGGTCTTTTACCTCCATGGTTAAGTATACTCCAAGGTACTTTAATTTCTCTGTTGCTATTGTGAAGGGTATTGAGTCTTTAATTTGGCTCTCAATTAGATTGTTGTTGGCGTATATGAATGCCTCCGATTTCTGTGAATTGATTTTGTATCCTGAGACTTTACTAAATTCATTGATCAGTTCCAGGAGTTTACTGGTTTAATCTTTGGGGTTTTCTAAATATAACATCATATCATCAGCAAACAGTGAAAGTTTGATCTCTTCTGCCCCTATTTGGATACTTTTAATTCCACTTTCCTGTTTGATTGCTGTAGCCAGGACTTCCAACACTATGTTCAGTAGAAGTGGAGATAGTGGGGAGCCTTGTCTGGTTCATGTTCTAAGTGGATATGCTTTCAGTTTTAACCCATTCAGTATGATGTTGACTATGGGTATGTCGCATATGGCTTGTATCATTTTTAGGTATGTCCCCTCTATGCCTATTTTCTTAAGTGTTCATACCATGAAAGGGTGTTGAATTTTGCAAAAGCTTTTTCTGCATCTGTTGAGAGAATCATGTGGTCTTTGTTTTTGCTTCTGTCTATGTGGTGAATTCCATTTATAGATTTACATATGTTGAACCATCCCTGCATCCCTGGGATGAAGCCCACTTGGTCGTGACGGATTTTTTTTTTTTGATAAGCATCTGGATTCGGTTAGCTAAGATTTTGTTGAAAATTTTTGCATCTATATTCAGTAGGGATATTGGTCTGTAGTTTTCTTTTTTTGTTGGATTCTTTCCTGGTTTTGGTATCAGAGTAATATTTGCTTCATGAAAGGTGTCGGGGAGGTTTCCGTTCTTCTCGATGTTGTGGAATAGTTTCTGCAAGATAGGTACTAGTTCTTCTTTGTAAGAGTGGTAGAATTCAGGTGTGAAGCCATCTGGACCAGGACTTTTCTTTTTAGGGAGATTTTGAATTGCTGTTTCTATTTCAGCCGTTGAGATTGGTCTGTTCAGGGAATCTATTTCTTCCTGATTCAGCCTAGAGAGGCTGTGTGTTTCTACAAATTTGTCCATTTCCTCCACATTTTCCAATTTGTGTGAATAAAGATTTTTGTAGTACTCATAAATTATATCTTGTATCTCTTTGGGATCTGTTGTGATATCTCCTTTTTTGTTTCTGATGGAGCTTATTAGACATTTCTCTTTTCCACTTTTCGTCAGCTTAGCCAGTGGAGTGTCAATTTTGTTTATTTTTTCAAAGAACCAACTTTTTGTTTTGTTAATCCCCTGAATAGCTTCCCTGTTTTCAATTTTATTTAGTTCTGATTTGATCTTGTTGATTTCACTTCTTCTGCTGGGTTTGGGGCTGGTCTGTTCTTATTTTTTGAGCTCTTTGAGTCATTTCATTAGATTGTCTATTTGTGATCTTTTTGATTTTTGGTTATAGGCATTTATGGAGATAAACTTTCCTCTCAGAACTGCTTTAGCTGTGTCCCAAAGATTTGATAACTTGTCTCTCCATTGTCATTTTCTTCATAGAATATTTTTATTTGCATCTTGATTTCTTCATTTATGAAGTAATCATTTAGTAGGAGGTTGTTTAATTTCCACGTTTTTGCGTATTAATGTGAGTTTCTGTTATGGTTGATTTCTACTTTTATTTCACTGTGATCTGAGAAGATATATGGTATGATTTCTAATTTTTAAGTTTCTTGAGATATACTTTGTGTCCTAGGTTATGGTCAATCTTAGAGAATGTCCCATGAGGTGATGAGAAGAATGTATATTCAGTGGATTTTGGGTAGAATGTTCTGTAAATGTCAGTCACAATTGATCTATAATTTTGTTTAAGTCCATTATTTCTCTGTTAATTTACTGATTGGACGATCTGTCTCTTGCCGTCAGTGGGGTGTTGAAATCTCCGTTGATTATAGTATTGCTATTAATCAATTTGTTTAGATCCAGTAAGGTTTGCTTTATGAATCCGGGTGCACCTAAGTTGGGTGCATATATATTTAAAATTGTTATCTCTTCTTGTTGAACTGTGCCCTTCACTATTATATAATGACCCTCTTTGTCTTTCACTACTTTTGTTGCTTTAAAAACTAAATCGTCTGAAATTAGAACTGCCACACCAGCCTTCTTTTGGCTTCTACTTGCCTGGAATACTGATCTCCATCCTTTTGCTTTTAGTCTATATGCATCCTTGAAGGTTAGATATGTTTCCTGAAGACAGCATATACTTGGCCTGTATTTTCTTATCCATTCAGCCAGCCTATGTCTCTGGAGTGGAGATTTTAAGCCATTCATGTTTATTGAGAGAACTGATAGGTAAGGTAGATTACTGTTCATTCAGTTGGGTTGGATGTTGTTGCTTTGATTTCTCTCTTGAGCCATAGTGATATCTGGCCTTTAATATCTTTGGGTTTTGGTTGTTTTTATATTCGTGGGTTATTATTATGATGTTCCGTGCGTAACGCTGTTTTAAGTACTTCTTGTAGGGCTGGTCTTGTCTTGGTGAATTCTCTGAGCCTTTGCTTGTCTAAGAATGTTTTTATTTCTCCTTCATATACAAAGCTTAGTTTTGCAGGGAATAATATTCTAGGCTGGGCATTGTTTTGTTTCAAAAGAGTGAGAATTGGGCCCCAGTCTCTCCTTGTTTGTAAAGTCTCATTAGAGAAGTCTGATGTTATTCGAATTGGCTTTCCCTTATATGTTATTTGCTTCTTTTGTCTTACAGGTCTTAGAAGGGCCTCTTTAGTTGACACTGTGGTCAGTCTGATGACTGCATGTCATGACGTCTTCCTGTTTGCGTTGAATCTCCCAAGGGTCCTCTGAGCTTCTTGAACTTGTATATCAAGATTTTGAGCAAGGCCTGGGAAATTTTCCTCTATTATATCTTCAAACAGCTTGTCCAACCCTTGAGTGTTGTCTTCATCCCCTTCTGGTAACCCTATGACCCGCACATTAGGTTTCTTCACATAGTCCCTCAGCTCTTGTAGGTTTTGCTCTTTTCTTTTGTTTCTGAGCTCTGTCTCTGTGACTGATTTATTTAATTGGAAGGTGTTATCTTCAATCTCTGAGATTCTTTCTTCTGTTTGTTCTACCCTGTTCTTGAGACTTTCCACAGTATTTTGTAATTCCCTGAGTTGATTTTTCATCTCCAGGAATTTGGTTAAAGTTTTCTTCACTGTGTCGATCTCTTTAGTGAACCTTTGTTCCATATCCTATAGGCTTTTTGTGATTTCTTTGTGTTGGTTATTGAGTTGTTCTTGCAGGTGGGTGAGTGTTCTTATGATCCACATTTGAAATTCCTCTTCTGTCATTTTGGTTGCCAGGTTTTGGTTGTTGTCTGTTTCTAAGGGGCTGGGGCTCCTCTTTGGGGGTGTGTTTTCCATTTGTTTCTTCATATTTCCTGAGTTTCTTCTCTGATATCTTCCCATTTCGCTCAGTTGTTGTTTCTTTCCTTTAGGTTTTCTTTTGGGTATTCACACGTCTTGTTTAGTTTCTGAGCTGGTAGGTGGTGTTGCTCACTGGCAGCAGCCATCCCTGGGCTGGTGTTTGCAGGTCTCTCTACCCGCTAGGGAGCCAGCAGTCTGAGATTTAGTGGAGGGGAAACAGCCTATTACCCTACCCTTCCTGCTGGTCTCCGGGCTGCTCTGGCGGCCTCCTGTCTTCTGCCTCCTTAATTACACAGGTGGAGGTAGATGGCAGGAATGGGAGCAGTTCCTATCTCAGCTCCACCCGCAAGGCAGGGCTAGAAACTTTGGAGCCGAAGGCCCAGCCCCAAGTCACCAGAGTGTGTGGGTCTTAATGTCTCTCTGTCTTGTATTTACCTAAGACAGCCTCCTACTATGCTTTGACCTGCCCAGGCAATCTCCAGGGCCTGGACACCGAGCGCAGGAGACCTGTGCATGCAGAGACGGGCCTGAAACGGGCAGGCCCATAGCCAGACCCACGATCCCCGTCTTCTGTCTCTTTAATTACACTGGTGAAGATAAGCGGTAGGAATGGGAACAGTTCCTATCTCAGCTCTACCCCCAAGGCGGAGACAGAGACTTTGGAGCCAACGGCTCAGCCACAAGACACTTGAGCGTGGTGGACGTAAAGTCTCTCTGCCTTAGAGCCACTAAGGGCAGTCTCCCACGAGGCTCAGCCCTGCCCAGGCGGGCTCCGCACTCTGGACACAGAGTACAGGAGACCTGTGCAGGGAGAGACTGACCAAAAGCAGGCAGGCAGGCAATGGGACCCACCAATCCCTGTCTTCTGTCTCCTTAATTACACAGGTGGAGATAAGCGGCAGAATGAGAACAGTTCCTATCTCAGCTCTGCCGCCAAGGTGGGGACAGAGACTTTGGAGCCAACGGCTCAGCCAGAAGACAAGAGACGGTGTTGGACGTAAAGTCTCTCTGCCTTATAACAACTAAGGGCAGCCTCCTTCAAGCCTATGCCCTGCCCGGGCGGGCTCCACACTCTGGACAAAGAGCACGGGAGACCTGTGCAGTGAGAGATTGTCCTGAAGCCAGACCCACCAGGCCCCGTCTTCTGTCTCTTTAATTCCACAGGTGGAGATAAGCGGCAGGAATGGGAGCATTTTCTATCTCAGCTCCGCCCCCAAGACGGGGATACAAACTTTGGAGCCAAAGGCCTTGCCCCAAATCCCCAGATGTGGGGGGTCATAAAATATATCTGCCTTATAACCACTAAAGGCAGCCTCCTACAAGACCCAGCTCTGCCTAAGCGGGCTCCACACTCTGGGCACAGCCTGCAGGAGACCTGTGCAGGGAGAGACTGACCAGAAGCAGGCAGGCAGGCAGTCAATGGGACCCACCAATCCCTGTCTTTTGTCTCGTTAATTACACAGGTGGAGATAAGCGGCAGGAATGAGAACAGTTCCTATCTCAGCTCCGCCCCCAAGCCTGAGACAGAGACTTTGGAGCCCAGGGTGGGGCTCCGGGTCACATGAGAGTGTGGAAGGCAATGTTTCTCTGCCTTAAATCCACCAAGGGCAATCTCCCCTGTAGCACTGCCCCATCCAGGCAGGGTCCACTCTCTGAGCACAGAGTCAGTGCCACTTGTGCAGCAAGTGACGGTCCAATATCAAATTGGTGGAGCAGTGGCGTGTACCAGCGCTCTCTCTGCACCTCCTCTCCAAACGCCGAGCCCAAGTCAGCGCTGGAATGCCGAGTCAGCGCCGGAATGCGGGGGGGGGGGGGGGGGGGGGGCGGGGGGGGCGGGAGCGGTGCGGGAGGGGCAGAGGGAGGGGGGTCCTAATGGATCGAGGAGTCTCACTTTGTGCACTCTGACCTCTCAGTGCTATCCCAAACCTCCTCTATATCCAAAGTCAAAGCCTCCTTCTGTGTAAACTCCTCTTAACCTTGACCTGGGAGTGTTTTGCAGGGAGAGCCCAAGTAAGCTCTGGTTCCTGCTGCACGGAGAGCGGTTGCTGCGCGCGGACCCTCCCACCTTAAACTGTGGTAGCTGTGTGCTCTGGAGAACTCAGCTTGTTCCCTGCTCTAGTCTCCTCTCCACATGGCTTAGTCCCACGCTGCCACTTCTCACCAACTTCAGGCACCTCCCAGCCTACATGGAAGTGGAGCTCGGTGTAGTAGGGGGTGTTTCTCAGCACCGGGTAGGGCTGGCACCACTGCCCGCCGGCAGCGGCCTAAACCACTCCTCGCCCCCTCCCTGTTGTGCACCTCTGAATCCTGGAGTTTTGCGGAAGAATGATCGGTTCACCTTTGCTTTAGGCTGTAAATGGTCTTATCCCTCCGTTTCTTGTTGGATGTCTGCAGGCTTATGAAGCTGGTCCCATGGAAGTGTAGATCGCTCGAGTGTGGCTATCCGCTTTCTTCACTTTTCGCTCTGGGAGCAGAGAGCCAGGAGGGCACCCCTACTCTGCCATTTTCCCTCCCCCGAGATGGTATCTTTTCTTCACCTTTTCACCTAATTATGCACTCTCTGGCTCTAAAAGTTTGAGTATGCACAAACATTTATGTTACAGATAGATGGCTTTTGATTGCATACTGAAAACTTAGATTATGTATATTGTGAGCACTCTGAAGACGAAGTTTAATTTCAAAGTTTTGTTAATATTTTTACATACTATTTGATTCAGAATTTTGTTAACTTTGCCGTAATTTGAGAGGTACAACTAAGATTAATAAGTAAGCATCTATGATAGTAAAAATAGCTAACTTTCTTGGATGTTTGCCAGTTTCAAGTCACTGGGTTTAGCATTTGTGAGTATATTCGCTTACTGAATTGTCACAACACTAGGAAGTAATTCTATTATCATCCCTATTTTGCACATGAGGAGCTGAATTCACTGAGAGTAAACAACCTCACCAGTATGTAAGTGTGAGGTAATATTTGAAAGTGCTTTTGTATGATTTCAGAATCAAAATACTTATGAAATATGCCACATGAGTTCTGCGCAATACAGTAGAATTGTTTGGTAGTCAGGGGAATTCAAAGAAGTCCAAAGAGAGGTTATGATCCCTTATATTTGAAATGTTACAGCTGAAGCTTGATGACCACTTGACAGAAATATAATGAATATTAGAGCACAGTACAAGTGAAACTCTCTCCAAGTTGTGAGATTCTCTTGTTCTAGATATGAAATGAGGTGAGGACAGGGCAAAAGATTGAAAGCCTATTTATTGAATATTTTCCTATGTGAACTTATTTTTCGCCCTAGTGTTGGGAATTCCCAGAATCTATATTTAAATGGAAGAATGAAGATCTCTTCCAGAGCAGATTATAATATTATTGGGTGATATCCATCATTTTGTTTTATCTGAGCCATCATTACCTTTCATTAATGCAAACAATCAAAAGTGAGTAAATAAACAGTGCTAGAAATAGCTGTTCAAGAACAATAAAACAGATTCATGTGAGTTTACATATGTTTATTACACACATATGCTAGATGTGATAACCTTTAAATACATAGACTATAAGACTTATTTGGAAAAACTAGTTTTTTATTTGAAATTTACAAACTATGTGAATGTGTGTTCCTTTTACTAGGAAAAACAATTATATCACTTGGATAATCCAACTCCAATAACCACCTCTATGTATTACTGCTGCTTTACATGGCAGTCACTTCATTAAAAGCATTAATTGGCCATAATGAACTAACAACCTGGCAGTTAATTGTTTCTAATGATTGGTTTCTTGGAGATAATAGCCCAAATGTATTTTAAAAGTTGTGTGCTTCCAAATATGGGTTCTTTTCCCTTGATTTGTTGAAATAAATACAAGAAAAAAAATCCTACCACATATTCCTGTCATAAGATAGATAGTATATACTATTTTTAATTTTACTCATGCACTGAGTGGATTATCATTCTCTCTATATGATATAAATTTCTCTTTGCAGACATGCAATATAGTTATAGTTGGTCGCATCTGCTAACACAATATTTAACTAAGAAGGATCATTATAATAATGCAATCATTTATTACTATATGTTTTATCAGGACTTAGATAAGGAAATGATGATTGTATTTGAAATCCCTTTGAAAGCAGTGACCTTATTAAGTTCAATTCATAGGCTTATTTACATAAAATAGCCACTCATTGTGAGAGAAAAAACAAAATCCTTGTTATAACAGAACATTGTTATGTGTACCAAAGTAGTGGTACTTTGGGCTCCATAGAGTAGCCAAAGCTTATTGACTCTCAAACAAAATCATATCTGGGTGACAAATACATTATTTTTTTGCAAAGACAAAAATATGAAAATTCTAAATTGCTTGCCTAGGTGTTGCAAGCAATAAGGGAATGTACACTATATTTTTTAAAGAAGAATACAAATTCCACTTGCAAAAGGCAGAAATGTTAACATTCTTCACTTTTTTACTTGCATAGGTGATATTGTTACTGTTATTTGAAATTCAGAACTTACAAAATAATATAAAAAGTGAACATTTATTCTGGGCTTTGTTTGGATATATTTTATTACTGTTTCAATCTTGCTACTTATTATTAATCTTCTAAGGATTACTATTTATTCCTGATTCAAACCTTGGAGGTTGTATCTTTCCAAAATGTATCTATTTGCTCTATTCAGTTTGTGTGCATAGAGATTTTTACACTCTCAGATAATATTTTGCATTTCTGTGGTATCAATTGTAATGTCTCCTTTTTCATTTCTTATTGAGCATATTTGAATGCTTTCTCTTCTATTCCTAGTTAATCTAGCTAGTGGTTTATTTATTTTATTTATCTTTTCAAAAATCAACATTTTTTGTTTCATTGATTCTCAGTATTATTTGTTTGATTGTTTGGTTTGGTTTCCATTTCATTTAGTTCTGCTGTGAGATCTACTGGTTTTAGTTTTGGTTTGTCCTTCTTTTTCTAGTTCCTTGGGGAGTGACATTGGATTGTTAATTTGTGATCTTTCTCTCTTTTTTATGTAGGCATTTAGCACTATGAACCCCTATCTTAGTAGTGCTTTTTCTATATTCTGGAGATTTTGGTAACTTGTGTTATTTTTGCCATTCAATTTGAAAATTTTTGTGACTTTCATCTTGATTTCTTCATAGACCCAAAGATAATTCAGAAGCAGTTTGCTTAATTTACATGTATTTGTGTAGTTTTAAGGCTTCCTTTTGGAATTGATATGTAGTCTTATTTCATTAGAATAAAAGTCTGAGAAGAAACATGACATGATCTTGATTTTAATCAATTTTCTGAGACTTGTTTTGTAGCCTAACATATGATAAATCTTGAATAATGTTCCATGTGCTGAAGAGAAGAAGATATATTCTATAGTTTGTGGGTAGAATGTTCTGTAAATGTCTTTTAGGTCCATTTGTTCTAGACTCCAGTTTAATTTCAGTGTTTCTTGTTCATTTTCTGCCTTGATGATCTGTCAAGTTCTGTCAGTGAAGTATTGAACTCCTTGGCTATTATGATGTTGCTATTTTTTCTTTACTTAGAACTAGTAGACTTTGTTTTATGAATCTGGGAGCCCCTGTGTCAGGTGCATATATATTTAGAAATGTTATAGTATGTTGTTGAACCAATCCTCTTGTTATTATATAATGACCATCTTTGTCGTTTTTACTATTGTTGATTTAAAGAATATTTTATCTAATATGAGAATACTTTTGCTTGCATTTGGTTTTTATTTGCATAAAATATTTATTCCGCCCCTTTGCTTTGTGTCTATGAGAATCTTTATGAGTTTAATAGGTTTCCTAGAGACAGCATATATTTGGGTTTTTAAATATATCTTTTAAGTGGGACATTTAGAACTTTTACAGTCAATGTCCAATTGATATCTGAGATATTGTATAAGTTTTCATGTTTATCGCTATCTAGTTACTTTATTTTCTCCCTTATGTTACTATTTTGTAAGAGCTGTGAGTTGTTACTTTTGGTTGTTTTTATAATGGTGGCTACTGATTGCTTTGTTTGACATATAGACCACCTTTAAAGATTTTTTGTAGGGCAGGTAAAGTGGTGACAAATTCCTTTAGTGTTTGCTTGTTTGGAAAATACTTTATTTCTCCTCTATTTATGAAGCTTAGTTTTGCAGGATACAAAATTCTTGGCTGACAGTTACTTAACACACACACACACAAGAAAGATAGGATCTCATTCCCTTCTGGATTGTAAGGTTTCCTCTGAGAATTCTGTTGTTAGTCTGATGGATCTGATGGATTTTCTTTTAGAAGTTACTTGATGCTTTCATCTACCAGCTTATAGAATTTTTTCTACCATTTTGACTCTGATTAATCTGATGAGTATGTGCCTTAGAGATATCTTCTGAATTCCATCAAACTTACAAAAAAATAACTGACACCTATCCTACTGAAATTGTTTCCCAACATCTAGAAAAAGGGAGTTCTCTTTAACTTATTCTACAAAGTCAATATCACCCTGATATCAAATCCAAGCAAGGACACAACAAAGAAAAGAAAGAAAGAAAGAAAGAAAGAAAGAAAGAAAGAAAGAAAGAAAGAAAGAAAGAAAGAAAGAAAGAAAGAAGGAAGGAAGGAAGGAAGGAAGGAAGGAAGGAAGGAAGGAAGGAAAGAAAGAAAGAAAGAAAGAAAGAAAGAAAGAAAGAAAGAAAGAAAGAAAGAAAGAAAGAAAGAAAGACTACACAGCAATATCCCTCATGAATGTAGGTGCAAACATCCTCAACAAAATACTAGCAAACTGAATTCAACAGCATATCAAAGAGATAATTCACCATGATCTAGTGAGTTTCACCCAGGGAAGTAAGGATGGTTCAACATACGAAAATCAATAAATGTGATTCACCACCTAAACAGAATTAAGAAACAAAAGCCATGTGATCATCTCAATAGATACAGAAAAATAATTCAATGAATCTAGCACCTTTTCATGATAAAAATCTTCATCAAATGAGGCATAGAAAACCATACCTCAAAATTATAGAAGCCATGTATGACAAGCCCACAGCCAACATCATACCGAATGGGGAAAAGTTGAAAGCATTTCCCATAAGAACTGAAGCAAGACAAGGATGCTCACTGTCACCATCTCTATTTAACACAGTACTGGAAATCTTAGAGCAATTAAGCAAGAAAAAGAAATAGATGACATCCAAATTGGAAAAGAGGAGGTCAAATAGGGTTTCATCAGTGTTTTCTAAATTTCTAGTCTGTTCCATTAATCTATGTGTCTACTTTTATGCCAATACAATCCTGGTTTGGTTACTACAGCCTTATAGTATAATTTGAGGAGAGGTAGAGTGATGCCTATATATTTGTTGTTCTTGTTTAGGATTCTTTGATTCTTCAGACACTTTTTTGATTTCATATGAAATTTAAAATTATATTTTTCTAATTCTGAGAAAAATACCACACACTTATAACTGACTTGTTTTTGACAAAGCAGATTAAAAATACATGGGGGAAAATTCTGTATTCCATAAATAGTGCTGGGAAAATTGGATAACTGTGTGCAGAATGAAACTGGATCCCTACCTCTCACCATATAAAAAATTAACTAAAGATGGATTAAAGACTTAAACGTAAGACCTTAAACAATAAAAATTCTACAAGGAAATATCAGAAAAACTCTTATAGACATTGGCCTAGGTAAAGAATTTATAAATAAGATCCCAAAAGTAATTACAGCAACAACAAAGATAAACAAATGGGACTTAATTAAACTAAAAGTTTCTGTACAGCAAAATAAATAATAAACAGAATAAATAAAGAACCCATAGAATGGGAGAAAAGCTTTGCAAAATACACACATGACAAAGGACTAATATCCAGAATCTAAAAGAAACTCAAAAAAATCAACAAGTTAAAAACAGAACCCCATCAAAAAGTGGACAACAGACATGAACAGATTTTTCCAAAAGAAGATATACCAATGGCCAACAAATATATGAAAAAATGTTCAACATCACTAATCACAAGTAAAATGCAAATTTAAACCCCAATTATATACCACTTAACCCATGTCAGAATGCTATTATTGAAAAGTTAAGGGGGGTGGAGCAAGATGGCGGATGAGAAACACTGCCAGACACAGTGTCTCTGCAGAAAAGACAGATTCTAGCAGAAATTAGAAAAAAGAAGCAAGAAGACGAGCATACAGCAGACGAGGGCCGGAAGGAGGGGTACCTGAGACCCCGGGAGACTCCACGGGAGGAGGCTGCAGAAGAGAACTTGAGGCTGAGACCACCGGAGCAGCCCAGAGACCAGCGGCAAGGGTAGGTGGATTTGCTGTTTCCCCTGCCCTGAATTTGGGACTGCTGGTGGGCTCCACAGGGGGTGGAGAGACCTGCGGACACCAGCCCAGAGACGGCTGCCCACAGCCAGCGGTGAGCCTGTAGCAGACGTGGCACCAGGTTCCCAACTTCCTCCAGGCACCTCCCTGTGCACAGACCCGAGGCGCGTGGCAGGCGCCATATTGCCTCCTCCTTCCCTCCGCCGACCCTACCCGCAGCTGCCCAGAGAGACAATACAGCCACCAGCTAGAGGCACCTCCAGGGAACGGGACCTTCCCTTTTGGGACCCTACAGCTGACTAAGGGGAACTCAGACTGTGAGCTCCCTACCCGCCAGCTCTCCCAGGTGCTGCTGGCATGGTGTTCCCAGGACAACGGTGCCGACTCAGAGGCTGAGAGACATAGACCCAGCTTAGGCTCCCTCTGGGTGAATTGGGACCAGAAATCCTCTCCCTGCTGGGGATACAGTTTGAACTCTGGGACCCAGAGGTCGGACCTACAGACCAGATTCCCTGCACTGAGGGCTAGCATTGCCCGGGGCAGAGAAGGGTTATATGTGAACAACCTACTGACGTGTGTGTGCCTCCAGGGGCAGATCAGCATCCTAGAGGGGAACCCTCCTCCCAGGAGGAGGCCGTGCGCCCAGCCCAGGTGGCATTCCCGTGCAGGGAACCTCCCCGCCGGCATCACACTCCAGGGACGACTGGTGGCTTTTGGTCTGGCCTGCTGGCAGAGGCCGAGGAGTAGCTGCAGAGTTGGGGAGGGTGGAAAGAAGCGAGGCCTGCTCCAGACTGCGGGTCTCAGACAGCCCCACCCCCACACACAGACTTTCGGGCTGAGCGGGACCATTCCAGCCCTGCACTGACAGCTTTTCCTGGAAGCAGAGAACAGAACTTTGACCCCTGCTAACTGCCTGAGGGCAGGCTTATTCAACCCAGCTCCGCCCAGAACAAGAGCTGACAACAGGACACAAAATCAACAGCATAGCTTGTTCCTCCAAGCAAACACCACCTACTGACAGGGACGGCATCTTGCACAGCCTTTCCATGGCACCCACTGACTAAATATACAGGGAGTGATCCAATCTCACCCACAGACACCACCTAACGCCTAAGAAACTAAACAAGGTGTGTGAATACCCAAACAATAAGCTAAAGGAAAGAAACAACAACTGATCGACATGGAAAGAAATCAGCGAAAGAACACAGGAAATATGAAGAACCAAACGTAAAACACACCCCCAAAGAGGAGCACCAGCCCCCTAGTAACGGACACCAACCAAAATCAAGCAAACAATATGACAGAAGAGGAATTTCGTATATGGATCATAAGAACACTCACCGAGCAGCAACAACAACTCAATAACCAACACAAAGAAACCAAAAAAGCCTCCAGGATATGGAAAAAGAAATAGACACAATGAAGAAAAGTTAACTGAACTCCTGGAAGTGAAGAATCAATTCAAGGAACAACAAAATACAGTGGAAATTCTCAAGAACAGGGTAGATCAAACAGAAGAAAAAATCTCAGAGCTTGAAGATAACACCCTCCAATTAAATAAATCAGTAACAGAAATACAGCAGAGAAACAAGGGAAAAGAGCAAAGCCTAGAAGAGCTGTGGGATTATGTGAAGAAACCTAATGTGAGGGTCATAGGCATACCAAAAGGGGAAGAAGACAACACTCAAGGGTTGGAGAAACTATTTGAAGATATAATAGAGGAAAATTTCCCAAGCCTTGCTCAAAATCTTGATATACAAGTTCAAGAAGCTCAGAGGATCCCTGGGAGATTCAATGCAAACAGGAAGATATCATGACATGCAGTCATCAGACTGACTAAAGTTTCAACTAAAGAGGCCATTCTAAGAGCTGTAAGACAAAAGAAGCAAGTAACATACAAGGGAAAGCCAATTCGAATAACATCAGACTTCTCTAATGAGACTTTACAAGCAAGGAGAGACTGGGGCCCCATTCTCACTCTTTTGAAACAAAACAAAGTCCAGCCTAGAATATTCTTCCCTGCAACACTAAGCTTCGTATATGAAGAGGAAATAAAAACATTCTCCGACAAGCAAAGGCTCAGAGAATTTACCAAGACAAGACCAGCCCTACAAGAAGTACTTAAAACAGCGTTACGCACGGAACATCATAATAATAACCCATGAATACAAAAACAACCAAAACCCAAAGATATTAAAGGCCAGATATTACAATGGCTCAAGACAGAAATCATAGGAACAACATCCAACCCAACAGAATGAACAGTAATCTACCTTACCTATCAGTTCTCTCAATAAATGTGAATGGCTTAAACTCTCCACTCAAGAGACATAGGCTGGCTGAATGGATAAGAAAATACAGGCCAAGTATATGCTGTCTTCAGGAAACACATCTAACCTGCAAGGATGCATATAGACTAAAAATAAAAGGGTGGAGATCAACATTCCAAGCAAATAGAAGCCAAAAGAAGGCTGGTGTGGCAGTTCTAATTTCAGACGATTTAGCTTTTAAAGCAACAAAAGTAGTAAAAGACAAAGAGGGTCATTATATAATGGTGAAGGGCACAGTTCAACAAGAAGAGATAACAATTTTAAATATATATGCACCCAACTTAGGTGCACCCGGATTCATAAAGCAAACCTTACTGGAGCTAAGGAAATGGATTAATACCAACTGCATAATCACCGGAGATTTCAACACCCCACTGATGGCACAAGACAGATCCTCCAAACAGAAAATTAATAAAGAAATAATGGACTTAAACAAAACTCTAGAACAATTGGGTCTGACTGACATTTACAGAACATTCTACCCAAAATCCACTGAATATACGTTCTTCTCATCAGCTCACGGGACATTCTCTAAGATTGACCATATCCTAGGACACAAAGAAAATCTCAAGAAATTTAAAAAAGTAGAAATCATACCATGTACCTTCTCAGATCACAGTGGAATAAAAGTAGAAATCAACCATAACAGAAACTCACATTTCTACACAAAAACGTGGAAATTAAACAACCTCCTACTAATTGATTTCTTCATAAATGAAGAAATCAAGACGGAAATAAAAAAATTCTATGAAGAAAACGACAATGGAGAGACAAGTTATCAACTCCTCGGGGACACAGATAAAGCAGTTCTGAGAGGAAAGTTTATCTCCATAAATGCCTATAACCAAAAGACAAGAATATTACAAATAGACAATCTAATGAAACAACTCAAAGAGCTGCATATAGAAGAACAGACCAAACCCAAACCCAGCAGAAGAAGTGAAATCAACAAGATCAGATCAGAACTAAACTTAATTGAAAACAAGGAAGCTATTCAGGAGATTAATAAAACAAAAAGTTGGTTCTTTGAAAAAATAAACAAAATTGACACGCCATTGGCTAAGCTAACGAAAAGCAGAAAAGAGAAATGTCTAATAAGCTCCATCAGGAATAAAAAAGGAGTTATCACAACTGATCCCAAAGAGATACAAGATACAATTTATGAATACTACAAAAATCTTTATGCACACAAACTGGAAAATGTGCAGGAAATGGACAAATTTGTAGAAACACACAGCCTCCCTAGGCTCAACCAGGAAGAAATGGATTCCCGGAACAGAGCAATCTCAACCGCTGAAATAGAAACAGCAATTAAAAATATCCCTAAAAGGAGAAGTCCCAGTCCAGATGGCTTCACACCTGAATTTTACCACACTTACAAAGAAGAACTAGTACCTATCTTGCAGAAACTATTCCACAACATTGAGAAGAACGGAAATCTCCCCGACACCTTTTATGAAGTGAATATTACTCTGACACCAAAACCAGGAAAGGATGCAACAAAAAAAGAAAACTACAGACCAATATTCCTAATGAATATAGATGCAAAAATTTTCACCAAAATCTTAGCTAACCGAATCCAGACACTTATCAAAAAAATTATCCACCACGACCAAGTGGGCTTCATCTCAGGGATGCAGGCATGGTTCAACATACGTAAATCTATAAATGCAATTCACCACATAAACAGAAGCAAAAACAAAGACCACATGATTCTTTCAATAGATGCAGAGAAAGCTTTTGACAAAATTCAGCATCCTTTCATGATACGAACACTTAAGAAAATAGGCATAGAAGGGACATTCCTAAAAATGATACAAGCCATATGACAGACCCATAGACAACATCATAATGAATGGGGAAAAATTGAAATCATTCCCACTTAAAACTGGAACCAGAAAAGACTGCCCACTATCTCCACTTCTGTTCAACATAGTGCTGGAAGTCTTGGCTACAGCAATCAGACAGGAAAATGGAATCAAAGGTATCCAAATAGGGGCAGAAGAGATCAAACTTTCACTGTTTCCTGATGATATGATATTGTATCTAGAAAACGCCAAGGATTCAACCAAGAAACTCCTGGAACTGATCAATGAATTTAGTAAGGTCTCAGGATACAAAATCAATATACAGAAATCAGAGGCATTCATATATGCCAACAATAATCTAATTGAGAACCAAATCAAAAACTCAATTCCCTTCACAATAGCAACAAAGAAATTAAAGTACCTAGGAATATACTTAAGCAAGGACGTAAAAAACCTCTACAGGGAGAACTATGAAACACTGAGGTAGGAAATAGCAGAGGATGTAAACAGATGGAAATCCATACCATGCTCGTGGATCGGTAGACTCAATATCATCAAAATGTCTATACTACTCAAACTGATCTACTGATTCAATGCAATATCTATTAAAATCCCATCAGCATTCTTCACAGATATAGAAAAAATAATTTTACGCTTCGTATGGAACCAAAGAAGACCCCGAATAGCAAGAGCAATTCTAGGCAACAAAAAAAAATGGGAGGCATTAATATGCCAGATATCAAACTATACTACAAAGCTGTAGTAATTAAATCAATATGGTATTGGCACAAAAATAGGAATATTGACCAGTGGAATAGATGTGAGAATCCTGATATAAAACCATCCTCATATAGCCATCTAATCTTTGACAAAGCAGACAGAAATATACGCTGGGGAAAAGAATCCCTTTTCAATAAATGGTGCTGGCAAAACTGGATAGCCACCTGTAGAAGTCTAAAACAGGACCCACACCTTTCACCTCTCACAAAAACCAACTCACGCTGGATAACAGACTTAAACCTAAGGTATGAAACTATTAGAACTCTAGAGGAAAAAGTTGGAAACACTCTCCTCGACATCGGCCTAGGCAAAGAGTTTATGAAGAATCCCCAAAGGCAATCATAGCAGCAACAAAAATAAATAAATGGGACATGATCAAACTACAAAGCTTCTGCACATCCAAAGAAATAGTCATGAAAGTAAACAGACTGCCTACAAAATGGGAGAAAATTTTTGCATCCTCTGCATCTGATAAGGGACTGATAACTAGAATATACTTAGTACTCATGAAAATCAGGAAGAAAATATCAAATAACCCCATTAAAAAGTGGGCAAAGGACTTGAACAGAAACTTTTCTCAATAAGACAGAAGAATGGCCAACAAACATATGAAAAAATGCTCAACATCTCTAATCATCAGGGAAATTCAAATCAAAACCACAATGAGATATCACTTAACCCCAGTGAGAATGGCCTTTATCAAAAAAATCTCCAAATAACAAATGCTGGCGTGGATGCGGAGAGAGAGGAACACTCCTACACTGCTGTTGGGACTGCAAACTAGTTCAACCTCTGTGGAAAGCAATATGGAGATACCTTAAAGCGATACAAGTGAATCTACCATTTGATCCAGCAATCCCATTGCTGGGCATCTACCCAAAAGATTCAATGACTCTCTACAAAAAAGACACCTGCACTCGAATGTTTATAGCAGCACAATTCATAATTGCAAGGCTGTGGAAACAGCCCAAGTGCCCATCAATCCAAAAATGGATTAATAAAATGTGGTATATGTATACCATGGAGTACTCTTCAGCTCTAAGAAACAATGGTGACATAGCACATCTTATATTTTCCTTGTTAGAGCTGTAACCCATACTATTAAGTGAAGTTTCCCAAGAATGGAAAAAAGAAGCACCACATATACTCACCAGCAAATTGGTATTAACTGAACAGCACCTAAGTGGACACATAGATACTACAGTAATAGGGTATTGGGCAGGTGGGATGGGGGAGGGGAGCCGGTATATACATACATAATGAGTGAGATGTGCACCATCTGGGGGATGGTTATGATGGAGACCCAGACTTTTGGGGGGAGGGGTGAAATGGGCATTTATTGAAACCTTAAAATCTGTACCCTCATAATATGCCGAAATAAAAAAAAGGAAGAAAAGAGAAGTCAAAAAACAATAGATGCTGGTATAGATGTGGTGAGAAAAGAATTCTTAGACACTGTTGGTGGGAATGAATATTAGTATATTCTCCGTGGAGAATAGTATGGAGATTCCTTAAGGAACTAAAAGTAGACCTACCACCAAATCCAGCAAACCCACTATTGAACATCTCTTTAAAGTAAAAGAGGTTATTATTTCAAAAAGACATTTGACCTGAATGTTTATTGCAGCACAATTTACAAATGAAAAAGTATGAAATAAACCTAACTGTCCATCAACTGTAGAATGAATAACAAAAATGTGATACACATATTTGCATATATACATACCATGGAGTACTGTTCAACCATACAATAGAAATGAAATAATGTGTTTTACAGCAACTTGGATGAAACTGGAGACCATTAGCCTGAGTTTCCATAAAATGGAAACATTTTCCATAAATGGAAAAATAAATGCCAAATGTTGTCACTTATAAGTGGGAAAGATGAGTGTATATTGTCACACAAAATGGAATAATGAATATCTGAAACTAAGAAGGGGGAAGTTGAGAGTAGGGTGAGGAATCAAAAACTACTTATCAGTTACAATGTATACTATTCAATGGGTACAGGGTACACTAAAATCCCTGATTTAGCACTTTGCAATTCATCCATGTAAAAAAAAAATCCACTTTACCCTTTCAAAAGTAAAAAAGTAAACATTTAACAATCTACTACTGTAGATAAAATGAGTTGAAATCCTAAAATATTTATGACTATTAGAGAAGTAATTTTTGTGCTAGACGCTTTATTAGATGATGAGCACATTCACATATTTATAGATTATAATAAAGGAAATAATATTGTGAACACGTTATTGTATACACATTATCATGTATTATTTTCCATAATATTTTTACTCATTATTCTAATCTAAAGTTCAAGTATAAAATATTTTAGTACTTTTTATTTTTAAATACAAGAACTTGTGAAAAAACAAAGTTGCTGTTCAATGGGCATAAAGTTTCAGTTATGTAAGATGAGTAAGTTTTATAGATGTGCTACAAAACATTGTGCCTATATTTAAAGTTACTGTGTATGCACTTAAAAATTTGTTAAGATGGTAGAATTCATGTTAAGTGCTCTCACCATAATAAAAAGATATTGTATGTATAGAATATAGATATATGCATATAACACTTTTATAGGGATTATATTTTACAAAACACATGAATGCCTTGATTTGTTAGCACCAAAAATGTAGTGTGATTTTATTTATTTGTATATCATAGCAAAATTTTAGTAAAACCTTGAACATATCTTGACTATTCTAGTTCCCGAAGTAGGGCCTTAATTTTTTCCTAATGTGTTTCAGTTAGTATTTTTATAACACATGACTTATGTGACAAAACAAACATTTTTCTCTTTGTCCACTTAACATCAAAGAAATTAACAACATTTTTACTCTTTTTTAAATCCTTTTTCCAGCTTGATTTAAGTCCAATTAGTATTAAAAAACTTCACATAATAATGTATATCATTGGGTGAGTTTGAGCCCATATGTGCATTCATGCTATCGCCATAAATCAGGAAACATTTCGATCACTTTAAATGTTTTCTTGTGTCCCTTCATTTTTCTTTGTTTGTTTTTATGGTAAGAACATTTAGTATGAGATTTGCACTCATAATAAAGGATTAAGTACATACCATAGTATGTACATGAAGTACAAACCATGCATGGTTTAAGTACACAATATCTATTACCAATATCTTTTATCAGTATCTATTATTAACTATAGATGTTGTACAAAATACCTTTGAAATTTACTCATCTTATATAATTATAACTTTATACATATTGAAAAGCAACTCCTTGTGTCCTCCTGCCATTCCCTGGTAGCAACCATTCTACCATCCACTTCAATGCCTTTTACTATTTTAGATGCCTCATAGAAGAAGAATGATGCAGTGTTTGTCTCTCTGTGACAGACATTTCACTTCCATATAATGTCTTCCATATCTATCTGTGATGTCACAAATTACCATTTCTTCTTTTTAAGGCTAAGTAATATTCCATTGTATGGATATATCGAATTTCTTTATTCATTCATTTGTTGGTGGACCTTTGTGTTACTGTTCTTATCTTAGCTATTGTGAATAATGCTGCAATGAACATGGGAGTATAGCTGTCTCTTTGACATACTAATTTTAATTATTCTGGATAAATGCTCAAAAGTGGGATTGCTTGAGTGTATGTTAGTTCGATTTTTAACTTTCTGAGGAACATCAATGCTGCTTTCCATAATGGCAGTACCAATATACATTCCCAACAATGTATAAGAGTTCCAATTTCTCCACAACCTCACCAATACTTTCCATCTTTTTAAAATAATGGTCATCATAGAACAAGTGTTAGGTGTTATCTCATTGCAGTTTTGATTTGTATTTCCCTGATGATTAGTGATATTGAGCATCTTTTCATATACCTATTAGACTACAGATTCAATGTAATCCCTATTAAAATCCCAAAGATAGTTTTTACATAAATAGAAAAAAAATCCTAAAGTTTATATGGAACCACAGAAGAAACCAAGTAGTCAAAGCTATTTTGAGCAAGATGAACCAATGTAGAAGTGTCATACTTCCTTACTTCAATATATTTTTCAAAGCTACAGTAAACAAAATTGTATAGTACTAGCTCAAACATATCCTATATACCAATGAAACAAAATAGACAAAGCAGAAATAACCCCACATAAATACCATCAACTGATCTTCAACCAGGATGCCAAGAATACACAATGAAAAAATAAATCTTTTCTCTAAATAATGTTGGAGAAACTGGATATCCGCATGACAAAGAATGAAATTGGACTGTCAATGGTATTGTCTTAGTAAATTACTTAATTAATTAATGATATGACAAATACATGTGTCAAAATTAATGTTCAGATCAAAACAAATATCTAGACAAAGCAAAGAAAGAGGAAATACATTACTTCATCGAATTAAACAGCTCTTCGACTTATGTAGAAAAATTAATGGCAGATTGTAATGTATAATTTTAAATTTTATATTTGTATATTTCTCAAAAGGCACTCAGGATCAGTCAATAGTCACACAAAATTATGCCTGTAACTAAAATATAAAATTTTACTTACATAATACTCGTTATTTTACTATACTTTTTAAAGAGAATTCATAAATTTGATAATTGTCCTCCTTGGGTATAGGAAATAATTAGTTCTTGTTCAATATTTATTCATAGTATTTACAATTGATTGACCCTTAAATTCTATAAGCAGCAGGCATTTATGAAATATATAATTTTTACTACCATAGGTAGCAATATGGTACCTGGAAATTATTAAAGATCCTGAAGATAATAATTAATACTTACTAACCTAACAAAATTTTGGGCAGAGCATAATCATGTCAGTATTAATATTAACCATAAATATATTAATGATTTTAACGCTTATTTAGATGGAATAATTGTAAATATACTAGCGCTTCTAATCACAAATCACTAATAATTACTAATCACAAATTGGGAACACAGAAATATTATGATTTCTGAGTTCCCCAGTGAGCTATTAGAATATTTACCCAGAAACTAAACACTATGATTATGGAAGTTACTCAAAACGTAACCACAAGTAACAAAGTTTTAAGAAAAATGTCAAACATGTAATGGCATATATACAATTTAAGTTACCAAAAAGTAATATAAAGACTACATAATTTCCATTTAAATAAATGCAGGTTGAAAATTTCCTCCTCTAAACTAAATCTAAAAAATAAAGTGAAGGCTTGCATGTAATTATGTATATAAATCTAGTTAAATATGATAAGAGAGGGAAAACTAAGACAAAACTAAAATCAAGTGAAGAACTATCTAATAAATTGCTTGTTCTCTATAAATTAAAGAAATTAAGTATGGTAAAACAAAGAAATTAAATAATGCCTTCCTAATTCAAATTCCAATAAGTAAAAGAAATTGAAAATCATATATTATTAAATATATACAGTAGAAAAAGGCAGAAATACCAATTTTTTTGTACAAAAAACAACTGCCACTAAAGAAACACCATGCTGAATGAAATATGCACAAAGTGTCCAAGAAGCTAACTCAATATAATAACTTTGGCATATCTTTAAGTTTCCTGTACCGCTTTCACCTACCATACAGAACAAAACATATGGCAATAGTGTACCTAAATAAACAAAGCAGCTATTTCTAAAATTGTAAAACAGCTAATCTTTACTAATTTGGGACAGGAGTTCATAGATAGGCAACAGCTGCATCTTAATGTTACACACACACCTCTGCTGAAAAAGATAGAAGTGGAGACTGCGTCCTTTTATTATATTAATATTAAGTCTTTTTCCTTTTGAAAAAAATATCCTGAAGGTCATTAGCAATGAATTTTACCAAGAACTTTTTAATTCAGAGAAAGGTAGATGATAGACACTAAATTCTAAAAGTCAGCACTAGGATTTTAACACAGAAAATTATGAGTTAGAAGAATTAAAGAGGAGGCAGAAAGGACTTCCTACCTGGTACAATTTGGTACTTCCTTTCACAGCCTGGAATCCTAGCCGTTGGCTCTTCAGCTTAATTACTGAAATAACTTTTTAAAAATATAATAACAAGTGGGAAAACATAAGAAAAAGGTTCTGCTGGTTGTTGCCTTCTTAGAAAAGGGTTACCCTCCCCCATTCTTTCTCTTTCTTTGTTCCTATTTATTTTCTCTCCCTCCCAGAAGAGTAGTTTAGAGGAAGAGTAACAGAGTGTTTATCCTGGCTCACAGGATGCATGTTTATGTGATAACTGCTTGCTCCCTGCAGTATAGCTCGTATGATGTGATGTGCATACTAAAACAGATTACACTAGACACATCTTAGCCCAGCCAGTTTTGCATTCTCCACCTTTTCTATCACAGAATGGACTTGCTTTGTAGGAAGGGGGAGTACTGTAATGACACAAAGAAACAACTCAGGGCTTTGGTAACTGTGTTTGTGAGGAAGGAGTTCCTAGGAAGTGTTTACATCCAATGAAAGCATCCATGTCCTTTTGCTTTCAACCTAGATGTCCATGCCACAGAAATGCAGCACTCTCTACTTCTAAGTATTTCTCAAACATGGCAATAATTTTTGCACATAAAAGATTACTGACTTTTGATTGCTATTTCTATATGCTTAATTTTTAATCAATTTTCTCACTTTTTCAGTAATCAACTCTTATAGAAAGTCTGCTCCCTTAAGCCTCATACATAGACAATACTTAAAGCACTAATGGGGAAAATACATTTTGTTGCTTTGTTTGGACAAATCTTGATGAAAATTTAGTATGGACAGAATCCCCAACACCAGCATGTAAATAGAGAAAAGCCTCTAAATTTGTTTCAATATTTATATATGAACTTTTAATAAATAATGACTATAGCAATCCTAGTTTATGAAACATCTTATCTGGCATACATCAAACTTAGAAAAGTAAAATAAAAGTAATTAATACTGGTGTTTAAAATGCATATGATTTGGAGAAAGATTCAGTATGGTTAGTATATAAAACTCAAAACAAACAGAATTATCAAAACTAGTAAGTACAGATAATTTATTTCCATAGCTTGTACATACAGATGATGCACAGAGTTATTTAGAACATATATTACAGTTGCACTTGTATTTAATTATTCTAATAGCTCTTTTTTTATTTCAGCATATTATGGGGGTACAAATGTTAAGGTTACGTATATTGCCCATACTCCCCTCCCCCCTCAAGTCAGAGCTTTAAGTGTGACCATCTTCACCTCCCACTCATTATGTATGAATATACCCATCCCCTCCTCCCACCTCCCACCTGCCCGACACCCAATAAATGTTATTCCTATATGTCTACTTAGGTGTTAATCCATTAATATCAATTTACTGGTTAGTACATGTGGTGCTTGTTTTTCCATTCTTGGCATACTTCACTTGATAGAATGGGTTCCAGCTCTATCCAGGAAAATACAAGAGGTGCTATATCACCTTTGTTTCTTATAGCTGAATAGTACTCCATGATATATATATATACCATATTTTATTAATCCACTCATGTACTGATGGGCACTTAGGTTGTTTCCACAACTTTGCAATTGTGAATTGTACTGCTATAAACATTCGAGTGCAGATGTCTTTCTAATTGAGTGCCATTTGTTCTTTTCACCTCTCACAAAAATCAACTCACTCTGAGTAACATACTTAAACCTTAGGTGTGAAACTATTAGAATTCTAGAGGAAAACATTGGAAATACTCTTCTAGACATTGGCCTAGGCAAAGAATTTATGAAGACCCCAAAGGCAATCACAGCAACAACAAAAATAAGTAAATGGGACCTGATCAAACTAAAAAGCTTCTGCACAGCCAAAGAAACAGTTACGAGAGCAAACAGACAACCTACAGAATGGGAGAAAAATTTCGCATGCTACACATTAGATAAGGGGCTGATAACTGGAATCTGTTTAGAACTCAGGAAAATCAGCAAGAAAAAATCAAACAACCCTATCAAAAAGTAGGCAAAGAACATGAATAGAAACTTTTCTAAAGAAGACAGAATAATGACCAACAAATACATAAAAACATGCTCAACATCTCTAATCATCAGGGAAATGCAAATCAAAACTGCAATGAGATATCACTATCTCTAGTGAGAATGGCCTTTATCAAAAAGTCACCAAACAATAAATGTTAGCGTGGATGCGGAAAGATAGGAACACTCCTACACTGCTGGTGGGACTGCAAACTAGTTCAACCTCTATGGAAAGCAACATGAAAAAACCTTAAAGCGATAAAAGTTTATCTACCATTTGATCCAGCTCTTTGTAATATTATTTCTTTTTACCATTATTCAAGGATTGTTTCTTGAAGTTCCATTATATTCAGTATTGGGAGTCTAAAAGTTGGGAATGCTCATATCTCCAGAGATCAATTAAATTCGCTAGTGAAGCTACCCAGAAAATATATAATTACACCAGAATCCCATTTTGGTTTTTATATTATCTATGCCATCATTAAACACCTGGTAACTGATACTTCATTCATCACCAGCTACACAACTTAATTTCATTAACTCAAAGATTTTAACACTCAGGCCCCATCATCCATTTTCCCTCCATCCAATGTAAAGTATTATGTGGCATATATGTAATAATGGCATTATATATTCATTCTCTAGATTTTAAAAATATTAATATATGTTAATGTTTTTACAGTTTTATAATGGACTAACTTACCAACTCTGACACATCATCAGACAGGAAAAAAGTAACTGGGCATCAGACCAATTTAAAAAAATCAACCAATTTAAAAAATCTTATCAGAGAATTAGTCTCTACCTAAGAATATGAAATTCTACATATTTCCTGGGCCTTAGTACAATAAGTTCTCTCCAAAATAAATATATAAACTTCAAAATCTGAAAATGCATCATTAGATAAAACCCTTCCCATTACAGTGGGGAAAGCATTCAGTACTAATAATGATGATAATCTGATAGAAAATTTCAAATTTGAGCCTTACATGAATAGAACTTAAAAATAAACACCTTCTTTCACTACCCTTCTTCATAAAACTCATGTAACCAGTTGATCATTTACGCATGTTAAAAATTAAGTTCTAACCTCTGCATCAATATTTCCCTGAAAAAAAAAAATTATGTTCATCTTTCAGTGGCTACAGGCTTTATTTCTTTTTGTTTTTGTTTTATGTTTTGTTTTTAATATTAGAATTAATTCACCAGTGTTTAAACATATTTTGCCATAAATAATCAAGAGGTAGTAGAAGTGATTTCTGAATTTTGTGCTGCTTTTCACCTTTAGAGCATATATTAACTGAATTTTTGAAAAAGGCTGCAGCAGAATTGTATATTTTTCTTGATAATAATTATATAAGACAGCTAGGCCAGTGGAATCAATATTTGCACAAACTGACTTATAAGAAGGTAAAAGTCCTTCTTAATGACCCTATAAACACTACTTAACTTAAAGATATGTCTCTTTTTGGAGTTTTTAAGACAGAGAAATATTTAAATCTGGGTTATTTCTGAGAGATTTTAAAAGCCACTTAATGTGGAAAAAATACTTGAATTAGAAAAAGCTTTAAAAAATTTTGTTTTATGCCAAACTATCATCAGTAGTTAGTAAAAAGGCTAACATTAAATAAATAAATAAATAAATGAAACAGTCTGTTGCAGTTCTTCATGCAACTGTTATTCTTTTGATGCTATGACAGATGTATGTTTTGAGTGAAATTGCAGTAACATCTGGCTGCCAAAAAAATATCTTACAGACAATTGTCCCAAATATATTATATATTAACATTGAAAATGTCTGATGTTCTCTGTGCAAACATTCTCCTTGTCCTTTAACTCAGAGCCATGATCAAATTTTATATTTCCTTAAACTTAAGTAACGATAGCAGAATTAGCGTTCTATGGGCCCACTGATAAAAACCCTAGTACTCTTACAACAGATCAGGGGGAAATATCCATTAATAACAACAAATATAGAAATTTAAATTAGAAGTGAAGTACGGCCAGGCCAGGTGCCTCTCACCTGTAATCCTAGCACTCTAGGAGGCCGAGGCAGGAGAATCACTTGAGTTCAGGAGTTCAAGACCAGCCTGATCAAGAGCGAGACCCCATCTCTACTAAAAATAGAAAAAAAAATATCTGGTCATGGTGGTTCACACCTGTAGTCTCAGCTACTTGGGAGGCTGAGGGAGGAGAACAGCTTGAGCCCAGGAGTTTGAGGTTGCTGTGAGCTAGGCTGATGCCATGGCACTCTAGTCTAGGCAAGAGAGCGAGACTTTCTCAAATAAATAAATAAATAAATAAATAAATAAGAATAAATTATTTAAAAAGTAAAAGAAAAATTAAAAACAACAAAACAGGAGCCGAAAAAAGATGGCAGATGAGAAATACCGCCAGACAGAGTGTCACTGCAGAAAAGATAGATTCTAGCAGAAATCAGAAGAAAGAAGCAAGAAGACGAGCCTACATCGGATGAGGGTCGGAAGGAGGAGTACCTGAGACCATGGGAGACTCCACGGGAGGAGGTCACGGAGAAGAACTGGAAGCTGAGACCGCCGGAGCAGCCTGGAGACCAGCGGGAAGTATCGGCCATTTCCCCTCCCCTGCATCCCAGACTGCTGGTGGGCTCCCCAGCGAGTGGAGAGACCTGCGGACACCAGCCCAGCGACAGCTGCTGCCAGTGAGCGGTAAGACAGTGGCGGACGTGGCACCGGGCTCACAACTCCCTCAGGGCACCTCCGTGTGCACAGACCCGAGCCATGCGGCAGATGCCATATTGCCTCCTCCTCCTCTCCCCCAACCCTACCCGCGGCTACCCAGAGAGACAGAGAGACAATGTAGCCACCAGCCGGAGGCACCTACAAGGAACAGGACCTTCCTTTTCGGGGCACTACAGCTGACTAAGGGGAACTCAGACTGTGAGCTCCCTACCTACCAGCTCTCCCAGGTGCTGCTGGCACGGTGATCCCAGGAGAATGGGGCAGACTCTGAGGTTGAGAGACATAGACACAGCTTGGGCTCCCTGTGGGTGAATTGGGACTGGCACTGCTCTCCCTGGTGGGGATATAGTTTGAACTCTGGGATCCAGAGGTCAGACCTGCAGACCACATCCCGAGCACGGAGGCCTCGCATTGCCTGGGGCACAGAAGGGATATTTGTGAACAGCCTACTGTGGTGTGTGTGCCTTCAGGGGCAGATCAGCATCCTAGAGGGCAACCCTGCCCCCAAAGGGAGGCCCTGCACACAGCCCAGGTGGCGTTCCCGCGTCGGGAACCTCCCCACAGGTAGCACAGCCAAGGGAGGAGTGGTGGCGTGTGGTCTGGCCTGCGGGCAGAGGCCCAGCAGTAGCGGCAGAGTTGGGGATGGTGAAAGAAGCCAGGCCCGCTCTGGACTGCGAGTCTCAGACAGTCCCATCCCCACACGCAGACTCTCTGACTGAGCCGGGCCATTCCAGCCCCAACCTGAAAGCTTTGCCTGGAAGCAGAGAACAGAACGTTGACCCCTGCTAACAACATTGATGTTGCCTGAGGGCAGGCTTACCCAACCCAGCTCTGCCCAGACTCTCTCCTAGACTAGCCCTCACTGAAAGGGAGAAAAGGACACACCTGGAAGTCCCAGGGCCCCACCCACCACCTGAGGCACTAGAGTTCTCTCTACAGGAACAAGAGCTGATAACAGGGCATAAAAACAACAGCGTAGCCTGTTCCTCCAAACAAGCGCCACCTACTGAAAGGGAGAGCATCCTGCACACCCTTATCAGGACAGGGAGTGGACGAATCTCACCCACAGACACCACTTTTCGGCTAAGAAACTAAACAAGGCGTGTGAATACCCAAACCAAAACCTAAAGAAAAGAAACAACAACTGATCAATATGGTAAGAAATCAGCGAAGGAACTCAGGAAATATGAAGAACCAAATGGAAAACTCTCCCCCAAAGAGGAGTCCCAGCCCCCTAGAAACGGGAACCAACCAAAATCAGGCAACCAATATGACAGAAGAGGAATTTCGTCTGTGGATCATAAGAACACTCACCGAGCTGGAACAGCAATTCAATAAGCAACACAAAGAAACCACAAAAAGCCTCCAGGATCTGGAAAAAGAAATGGACACAATGAAGAAATGTTTAACCAAACTCCTGGAAATGAAGAATCAATTCAAGGAACTACAAAATACAGTGGAAAGTCTCAAGAACAGGGTAGATCAAACAGAAGAAAGAATCTTAGAGCTTGAAGCTAACGCCCTCCAATTAAATAAATCAGTCACAGAAATAGAGCAGAGAAACAAGAGAAAAGAGCAAAGCCTACAAAAGCTGTGGGATTATGTGAAGAAACCTAACGTGAGGGTCATAGGCTTACCAGAAGGGGAAGAAGATAAAACTCAAGGGTTGGACAAGCTGTTTGACGATATAATAGAGGAAAATTTCCCAGGCCTTACTCAAAATCTTGATATACAAGTTCAAGAAGCTCAGAGGAACCTTGGGAGATTCAATGCAAACAGGAATACGTCACGACATGCAGTCATCAGACTGACCAAAGTATCAACTAAAGAGGCCCTTTTAAGACCTGTAAGACAAAAGAAGCAAGTAACATACAAGGGAAAGCCAATTCGAATAACACCAGACTTCTCTAATGAGACTTTACAATCAAGGAGAGACTGGGGCCCCATTCTCACTGTTTTGAAACAAAACAATGCCCAGCCTAGAATATTATTCCCTGCAAAACTAAGCTTCTTATATGAAGGAGAAATAAAAACATTCTCAGACAAGCAAAGGCTCAGAGAATTCACCAAGACAAGACCAGCCCTACAAGAAGTACTTCAAACAGCGTTACGCACGGAACATCATAATAATAACCCACGAATATGAAAACAACCAAAACCCAAGATATTAAAGGCCAGATATTACAATGGCTCAAGACAGAAATCATAGGAACAACATCCAACCCAACAGAATGATCAGTAATCTACCTTACCTATCAGTTCTCTCAATAAATGTGAATGGCTTAAACTCTCCACTCCAGAGACATAGGCTGGCTGAATGGATAAGAAAATACAGGCCAAGTATATGCTGTCTTCAGGAAACACATCTAACCTACAAGGATGCATATAGACTAAAAATAAAAGAGTGGAGATCAATATTCCAAGCAAATAGAAGCCAAAAGAAGGCTGGTGTGGCAGTTCTAATTTCAGACGATTTAGTTTTTAAACCAACAAAAGTAGTGAAAGACAAAGAGGGTCATTATATAATGGTGAAGGGCACAGTTCAACAAGAAGAGATAACAATTTTAAATATATATGCACCCAACTTAGGTGCACCCAGATTCATAAAGCAAACCTTACTGGAGCTAAGCAAATGGATTAATACCAACTGCATAATCACCGGAGATTTCAACACCACACTGATGGCATGAGACAGATCCTCCAAACAGAAAATTAATAAAGAAATAAAGGACTTAAACAAAACTCTAGGACAATTGGGTCTGACTGGCATTTACAGAACATTCTACCCAAAATCCACTGAATATACCTTCTTCTCGTCAACATACGGGACATTCTCTAAGATTGACCATATCCTAGGACACAAAGTAAACCTCAAGAAATTTAAAAAAATAGAAATCATACCATGTATCTTCTCAGATCACAGTGAAATAAAAGTAGAAATCAACCATAACAGAAACTCACATTTCTACGCAAAAACGTGGAAATTAAACAACCTCCTACTATATGATTACTTCATAAATGAAGAAATCAAGATGCAAATAAAAAAATTCTATGAAGAAAATGACAATGGGGAGACAAGTTATCAACTCCTCTGGGACACAGATAAAGCAGTTCTGAGAGGAAAGTTTATCTCCATAAATGCATATAACCAAAAGTCAAAAAGATCAAAAATAGACAATCTAATGAAACGACTCAAAGAGCTCGAAAAAAAAAAAAAAGAACAGACCAGCCCCAAACCCAGCAGAAGAAGTGAAATCAACAAGAACAAATCAGAACTAAACGAAATTGAAAATAGGGAAGCTATTCAGGAGATTAACAAAACAAAAAGTTGGTTCTCTGAAAAAATAAACAAAATTGACACCTCACTGGCTAAGCTAATGAAAACCAGAAAAGAGAAATCTCTAATAAGCTCCATCATAAACAAAAAAGGTGATGTCACAACTGATCTCAAAGAGATACAAGATATAATTTATGTGTACTACAAAAATCTTTATTCACACAAATTGGAAAATGTGGAGGAAATGGACAAATTTCTAAAAAAACACAGCCTCCCTAGGTTCAATCAGGAAGAAATAGATTCCCTGAACAGACCAATCTCAACAGCTGAAATAGAAACAGCAATTAAAAATCTCCCTAAAAAGAAAAGTCCCTGTCCAGATGGCTTCACACCCAAATTTTACCACACTTACAAAGAAGAACTGGTACCTATCTTGCAGAAATTATTCCAAACATCGAGAAGAATGGAAACCTCCCCGACACCTTTTGTGAAGCAAATATTACTCTGATACCAAAACCAGGAAAGGATGCAACAAAAAAAGAAATCTACAGACCAATATCCCTAATGAATATAGATGCAAAAATTTTCAACAAAATCTTAGCTAACCGAATCCAGATGCTTATTAAAAAAATAATCCATCACGACCAAGTGGGCTTCATCCCAGGGAGGCAGGGATGGTTCAACATACGTAAATCTATAAATGCAATTCACCACATAAACAGAAGCAAAAACGAAGACCACATGATTCTTTCAATAGATGCAGAAAAAGCTTTTGACAGAATTCAACACCCTTTCATGATATGAACACTTAAGAAAATAGGCATAGAAGGGACATACCTAAAAATGATACAAGCCATATGACTGACCCATAGCCAACATTATACTGAATGGGGAAAAACTGAAAGCATTCCCACTTAGAACTGGAACCAGACAAGGCTGCCCACTATCTCCACTTCTATTCAACATAGTGCTGGAATTCCTGGCTACAGCAATCAGACAGGAAAGTGGAATTAAAGGTATCCAAATAGGGGCAGAAGAGATCAAACTTTCACTGTTTGCTGATGATATGATAGTATATCTAGAAAACCCCAAAGATTCAACCAAGAAACTCCTGGAACTGATCAATGAATTTAGTAAAGTCTCAGGATACAAAATCAATACACAGAAATCAGAGGCATTCGTATACGCCAACAACAATCTAATTGAGAACCAAATCAAAGACTCAATTCCCTTCACAATAGCAACAAAGAAATTAAAGTACCTAGGAGTATACTTAACCATGGAGGTAAAAGACCTCTACAGTGAGAACTATGAAACACTGAGGAAGGAAATAGCAGAGGATGTAAACAGATGGGAATCCATACCATGCTCGTGGATTGGCAGACTCAACATCATTAAAATGTCTATACTACCCAAACTAATCTACAGATTCAATGCAATACCTATTAAAATCCCATCAGCATTCTTCACAGACATAGAAAAAATAATTTTACGCTTTGTATGGAACCATAGAAGACCCCGAATATCAAGAGCAATTCTAGGCAACAAAAACAAAATGGGAGGTATTAATATGCCAGATATCAAACTATACTACAAAGCTGTAGTAGTTAAAACAATCTGGTATTGGCACAAAAATAGGAATATTGACCAGTGGAACAGCTCTGAGAATTCTGATATAAAACCATCCTCATATAGCCACCTAATCTTTGACAAAGCAGACAAAAACATACGCTGGGGAAAAGAATCCCTTTTTAATAAATGGTGCTGGGAAAACTAGATAGCCACTTGTAGAAGGCTGAATCAGGACCTACACCTTTCACCTCTCACAAAAATCAACTCACGCTGGTTAATAGACTTAAACCTAAGGTATGAAACTATTAGAACTCTAGAGGAAAAAGTTGGAAACACTCTCCTAGACATCGGCCTAGGCAAAGAGTTTATGAAGAAGTCCCCAAAGGCAATCACAGCAGCAACAATAATAAATAAATGGGACATGATCAAACTACAAAGCTTCTGCACAGCCAAAGACATGGTCATGAAAGTAAACAGACAACCTACACAATGGGAGAAAATTTTTGCATCCTACGTATCCGATAAAGGGCTGATAACTAGAATATACTTAGAATTCACGAAAATCAGCAAGAAAAAATCAAATAACCCTATTAAAAAGTGGGCAAAGGACTTGAACAGAAACTTTTCTCAATAAGACAGAAGAATGGCCAACAAACATATGAAAAAATGCTCATCCTTTCTAATCATCAGGGAAATGCAAATCAAAAGTACAATGAGATATCACTTAACTCCAGTGAGAATGGCCTTTATCAAAAAGTCTACAAATAACAAATGTTGGCGTGGATGCGGAGAGAGAGGAACACTCCTACACTGCTGGTGGGACTGCAAACTAGTTCAACCTCTGTGGAAAGCAATATGGAGATACCTTAAAGCGATACAAGTGAATCTACCATTTGATCCAGCAATCCCATTGCTGGGCATCTACCCAAAAGATACAATGACACTCTACAAAAAAGACACCTGCACTCGAATGTTTATAGCAGCACAATTCATAATTGCAAGGCTGTGGAAACAGCCCAAGTGCCCATCAATCCAAGAATGGATTAATAAAATGTGGTATATTTATACCATGGAGTACTCTTCAGCTCTAAGAAACAATGGTGATATAGCACATCTTATATTTTCCTGGTTAGAGCTGGAACCCATACTACTAAGTGAAGTATCCCAAGAATGGAAAAACAAGCACCAGATATATTCTCCAGCAAACTGGTATTGACTGAGTAGCACCTAAGTGGACACATAGGTACTACAGTAAGAGGGTATTGGGCAGGTGGGAGTGGGGAGGGGGGCGGGTATGTATATACATAAGGAGTGAGATGTGCACCCTCTGAGGTATGGTCATGCTGGCAACTCAGACTTGTGGAGGGGGAGGGCATTTATTGAAACCTTAAAATCTGTACTCCCATAATATGCCGAAATAAGAAAAAAAAAAGAACAAAACAAACAATTGAAGTGACTATTGTCATTTTATAACAAGTTTTGTAATTCAAAGAAGACAGAAGAAATTTGTCCATTACAGCGGAAAAAAAGATACATGAAATATAGAAATATATAATTCACAAAATTGTAAGATTCTGTTATTATATTTTAATAAGAATAAATGAAAATGTATTTAAAGTTTTCACTTTACTTAGGATTTATACTTCTCAAATTTCCCGAAAGGCTTTAGGATGTGCTATCATAATGTGTTAATGAATTAGGAATGATAAAAACATAACTGGAATCCTGTAAACCTGGACATTTAAGGAAGAAGAAAAAATAAGAAAATGTGTAGGTTTATTTTGTTTTTGCTTTTCTGACAAAGGAAATAATAAATGTTAATGGAGAGACAATTATATCTGATAACTGAATTCAAGAAGGAATTTATCATGTGGATTATTGTACAAGGGATATTCTTTTACACTGTGAGCAATACAAATCTCAAACTAGAAATTTACCAAAATACCCAAATAAAAAAGTGTTTTATTTATGGTACTTACATTATACATTAAAAATATCTTACAGCTTTATACATAACATGTAAACTTTCCTTCACTTATACAGAAATGTCTTGAAACCCTTCATTCTCAAAATGTTTGGGGATCTTGATTTAACATATTTACCATCAATCAGCAGTTTTGCTTTAAGGTCAGGGTTTCCTAACTTCAGCAGTATTAACATATTTGGCCAGACAATTTTTTTTGTGTGTGTGTGGGAACGTTTCTTATGTATTGTAATATGTTTAGCAGGATCTCTAGATTCTACAAACTAGATGTCAAGAGCACCTTCCCAGTTGTGACAATCCAAAATACTTCCAGACATTGGCAATTTTTCCTTCTAGGACAAACTTGTCCCCAATTGAAAACCACTGGTTTATATACTTAAGTATGTGATGGTCCTAGAAGCAAATAAAAAAGTAGACAAATAACTAACAAAAAATTCTTCTGTTTATTTTTAATGCCTGACCCATACCACGAAATACATTCCAAACTAAAAGGTATCAGTAAATTGTATATTTGTATAAAATATACTAACTCTAGAAATTGTTAATATATTACTATCTTCTTTGCTAGTCTAGTTGTTAGGTAGACAGCTATGGACCTCTGGCCCCTCTTGGGGACAAGGTAGGCAACGACCATATCTGGGGGAGGAGGGAACACCCTATGAATATGCCAATCAGAACTTAGCGTGCCAACTGCAAAAGAGTACAGAGGACACTCTAGCCCACGGGCCAAGCAGCATAGGTACAATAGAGTCTGGAAAGTGACCTAGAGGCTTTCGCAGAGGCTGATGGAAGATCGTTCATAGTAAGACTCAGGCCATATAATTTCCAACTGCCTTTCAAAATGGTTTTAAGATGATTTCTGAACCATGGGGGGTCTCATTCTGGACACTATAGAATGAGACTCATACCAAAACCAGGGTCTCTTTTGCTATGAAAAAGGGTCCAGTCATCATCTGTGGTATATATATATTGCTCTGTAAACCTATATCTTGCTCTTGCTCTATAGTCCTATCTTGCTTCCCCTCAATAAATTTCACCTTCTGCTTGCCTCACTTTGGTGTGTCAGGTCATTCTTCAGCCAAGAGCACAACAAGAACCGAGAACACAGAACAAGATTGCCAAGCCCAACATATTTGGTGCCATGACTCGGATGTTTCTGCCTAGGTAAGCCATCTCACCTTCTTCCATAAAAATGCTCGGATGCAGATTACTCTGTCTAGGCAAGCTAGCTCACCTTTCTCCATGATAACAATCTTGCTTTGGGTCTTTCTGCCTTGCAGCCAGCACTTCAGAGATACTGAAGCTTGCTTTTGTTTTCGCACCCTTGCCATTTCTCATATTGCATAGTTGAGTTCTTGGCTAAACCTGATTGTGTGATAAGGAGTTTGGGGACATGTCCCTCATTGTAGGGGAGAAGACTTTCATTTTGCTTCACTTTAGGGAAGAGGACTCTGCACTGTAACTTTTGCATTTCCGGGCTTCACCTTGATTTTGGCAATGTACTTTTCTCTCTGTTCTGATGGAGTGCTAGTGGTCCCTTCCTGTGTTAAGGCTAAACAATGTTTCCTTGCCTGGTTTTGTAGGCACTAAGTCATCTAGTGCCTGGCTTACACGCACAGAGTGAACCTGTATGCCTGGTAATAAGGAAAGCAGGACTTGTTCAGTGCCTTTCAGGACTAGAGGGTTTATACAGCCCATGCACATGCCTGTACATGAATAGATCTGGGTTACCTTAAGGCATCACTTTTGCATCTATCCCCACCATGTCTCTTCCATATGGGGCATGGTTAAATACTTACATCCCTGGATTTATGAGGCCTTTCTCCTTCACCTTCAAGTTGTTTCTTTCATTCTGTCCCAGGAAGTGACTTCTTTATCATGGCTGGCCACACAATCACTGGTGCTCTTACAAACCAACCAGGCCATTATACCAACAGATATCATTGTCCTGGCACTTAAAAAATGAGAGGCTTTTAGGTTTGAGGAGTCATGCACTCCTAGGAAGTTGTTCTTCCTATGAATCAGTAAAGAGATATCTGGAATGGACCTTTGGCTGCATAGCCCAGGTCCAGCCCTAACAGACCCCAGCTAGTAAAGTCTCTCATTTCCCCCCCATTTTATTTCCATCCTTACTCTCTAGATGGGTGCACAGAAATCAGAAATCATTCCTAACACCCCTTTGTGGTGCATTCTCTCAAACAGGGACAAGTTTGATCCAGACACCCTTAAGAAGAAACGTTTAATCTTCTTCTGCACAATTGCCTGGCCATAGTACAAACTAGACAGTGGAGAAGAGTGGCTGCCACATGAGTGTCTAAATCACTCCACCATCTTACAATTGGAACTCTTTTTCAAAACGAAAGAAAAATGGACCAAAATACCATATGCTCAGGCTTTCTTTTGTTGATGGGAAAATCATCAGTGATACAAGTGGTGTTTGGAGCTGAGTAAGACTATGGTGTTAGCAAATCTTCCTCAGGTTTTCACTGGTTCTGAGCTGCCTCCATACACAGGGAGGCATAAAGGGGGCCCTACAAAGGGGTAGGAGGTGCTGTCTCTACCTCCACCAGGGAAAAAGGCAACTCAGCTCCTACCCTTGGTGGAAGCAGCATGGGAGTTTAGACCAATCCTGCTCCATAAGCCCTTTAGTTTAGTAGAGTTAAAACAAATAGAGCAAGATCTGGGAAGCTACATGGATCACCCTCATAAGTACGTAGAAACATTCCAGCATTTGTGTCTAGCCTACTACTTAGCTTGCAAAGATGTACATGTTATTCTAAGCCAGACTTTAAATGATTTTGAGAAAGCCAGAGTGTTAAAGGATACACAAAAGTTTGCCACTGGATTACACCTTTCAGATCCTAGATATCCAGTGGGTGAAATAGCGGTACACATGACTGACCCAGGGTGGAATAATAATTCCTCAGAAAAGAGGTGGGAGAGAAAACATTTTTTAATATGTGTCCAGGCTGGCCTCAAGGTCACCAGGCAAAATGCAGTCAATTATTCCAAGGTCTCTGCCATGACCCGGGAGCCTGAGGAAAACCTCATAGCCTTCTTGGATCAGCTCCATGAGGCAACGGAGAGACACAATACTCTCAATAATTGACGCAGGCAGGACCAGGTATTAGAAAAACCTCCAGAAGCTTGTCCTCTAGGATCCTACCACCTCCCTGGATGACATGGTGGCTGCTGCTAATTATGTTTTCTATAACAGAACTTCTGATTTTGATTCTCAGGCTTGAGAGAAGGAGCAGAGGAAAAAGGCTAGGCATGCCCAGTTAGTAGCAGCATTGACACCCACATTCGAATCCACATTCGAGGCTAAAGCCCTCACCAAACAAGGGATCTCCAGTGCCACATTTGCCAACAAGAATGGCATTTGGCCAAGAACTTCCCCAACAGGGACAGGCCTCCCAAGGCCCCTTGTCATCAGTACCATCAAACAGGTCACTGGAATACACTCTGTCCTATGGAATCATCCCAGGAAAGGAGTCAGTCTCCAGACTGGATCATGGTACAATGAAGGAGCCCACTCCTGTCAGCTCCCTGGCAGATAATAATCACTGGACTGGAGCCAAGGGTAAAACTGGTGGCAGAGAGGACAGTAAATTTTCTTATTGACATTGGAGCTGCCTACCCTGTGGTCCTCACCTACTCTGGAAAACTGAGCACTCAATCCTGTATGGATTTCGAGTTGTCTCTGGATCAAATAGATAAATGAGAGTTGTCTCTGGATCAAATCTAGGCTATAGTTTTCCTACCTGAAGCCATCACTCTGCCCCTTCTGCACTCTTTTCTTGTGCTTATGGGGTTTTGCCAAATTTGGATACCTAATTATGGGCTTCTGGCTAAGCTCCTTTATAAAAGCCAGAAGGAGGCACTAAAAAGGAATAGTATGGGGACCTGAACAAAAACAGGCTGTTCAGACATTAAGAAAGACTTTACTCCAAGCTCCAGCCCTAGGCCTGCGACACCCTCAGAGAACCTTCTTTTTATATGTCCATGAGAGACAGGAAATAGCCGTGGGGGTGTTAACACAGCTTTTTGAGCCACAGTTACAACTGGTGGCCTATTTATCAAAGAAATTGGACCCTACAGCTGCAGGATGGCCCTCCTGTTTGAGGGCCATATTTTTACTCTTACCAGAGGCCACTAAATTCACTGTGGGAGCTTCCCTTACTATTAGAAACTCTCACTAGGTCTCTGAGCTCCTCCAGAGAGGGGTGACAAAATGGATCTCAAATAGCTAACTATTAAAATTCCAGGCTATGTTAATAGCAACACCTGACTTAAAAATTGAGACCTTCTCTGGACTTAACCCTGCCTGTCTTCTTCTAGAATGTACGATAGGGGAACCTAGTAGATTATTGCATAATTTCGAAGAGATTATACTTCACTACTACCTTCCCCTGGCAGATCTATCCTCAGTCCTCATTCTTCAAGCCAATCAGCGATTTACTGATGGCAGTGGTTTGGTCAAGGATAAAGAATGGCCTGCAAGCTATGCAATAGTGACCAAGAGTATAGAGGTGGTGGAGGTGCAAGCTTTACCTGAAAATACATCCATCTGCCCAATTAACTGAAGTCATAGACCTATCCTGAGCTCTCCAGTTAGCCAAAGACAAGAGAGTGACCATCTACACAGACTCTCAATATGCTTACATGGTGTTACATGCTTATGCATCTATTTAGAAAGAGCAAGTATCCCTTACCACTCAAGGAATGCCAATTAAATATGGGCAACAGATTCATGTGCTTTTAGAGGCCATTCAAGAACCACCTAAGGTGGTAGTCATTCATTGTAAGTGACATCAAAAGGGAGCTAATCTAATAACTCAAGGAAATTAGGCTGCAGATATGGCTTCCAAAGAGGCAGCCCTGGGTGAAGTGTTTCCTAATCTAGTTGGAGCCCTAGTCCCTTCTAATCCCGCTCTCCCTATTTCAGTTTATTCCATCTCAGAAATATCTGATAGGCTGACTCAAGTATATGACGTGAGCCTCCCGGATACTTAAAGAAAACCTCTATCTATTATGAGCTAAATAATTTAATAAAACTTGTCAGTAGCCACCCATAATGCTGCCCACTTCAGCCCTAAGCCACTTAGACATCTTCTGGAACAACATTTTGTTTCTCCTTTACTAGCCTCCACTATTAGACAGGTCATCTGACTTTATATTATCTGCCAAACCAATAATCCTCAAGGGGCTTTGAAGGCAAAATTTGCCTCTCCAGCTCAAAGAAAGGGTACTTACCATGGTGAGGACTTCCAGGTAGATTTCACACAAATGCTTCCCTATAAAGGATTCAAGTACTTCATAATGTTTGTCAACACTTTTACTTGTTGAGTTGAAGCTTTCCCTTGCAGGACTGAAAAGACCACTTAAGTTTCCTGAAGACTTCTGGAGAATATCATAGCTCATTTTGGCTTTCCCCAGTCTTTACAGAGCAACAGTGGTTGTGCCTTTGCTTCTCAGGCAGTGTAGGGAGTCTTCAGGGCTCTATAGATCTCTTACAATCTGTATTGCACCTATAGATCTCAGTCATCAGTCCAGGTGGAGCAAGTTAACCAGAGCCTCAAGCTCACCCTCTGCAAGATGACCCAGGAAACTGAATTCAGTTGGTTACAACTTCTCCCATCCTCTTTTGCATTTATACATTGTGGATAAATCCTCCTTTTGTTTAAATGCTTTTGAAGTGCTATATAGCTGATCTTTTTCTCTGATTACTTCAAATTTTGATTTTCAGGAAAAGGCTGGACACCAATATGCCCTTCTAGTAGCTCAATTCTTGCAGACATTACAAAAACATAAGCTACCACCTAGAAATCCTTCTTCCACTAGTCCTTTCTGTCAGCCAGGGTACTCAGTGATGATCAAACAGTGGAAGTATGGGTTCCCGGCATCCTAGTTAACCTTGGTGTGAAAAGGTCCCTATCCATTCTTACTTTCTATGCCAACTGCTATTAAGATCCCAGGGATACCTACTTGGCTCCATCATTCTTAGGTGAAGACATGAAAGGACCAAAATGAAACTCATCCAGACCCAGTAGACAAGGACTACAACGCCAGAGACAAATACTCATGTACTCCCTTGAAGGATTTTCAGTACCTGTTCAAGTGGACTTCTTCTGCTGTGGCTCCTTCAGATAAGTAGTCAGAAGGGTGCACCTGCTTTTTCTTAAAAAAACACTGTGGCTTTTTAAAAATAAGTTTTGACAGGTTTAGGACAACATCAGTGCCATTCTAGAGTCTACCCAATCTCCAAGTGTGAGGTGATATCTCTAGGCCCTAGTTGATGTCCTTGATAATTTTCTTGGTCACTGTATTACTTTGCTTCCTGGAAGTTCTAATATTGGGACCAACCCTCATAAATTTTCTAACTAAATTTATTTTATCCCATCTAGAGGCCATCAAGCTACAAATGATCCTATGTTCCCTACCAGCCCCAATGCCTACCTTCTCTTTGCACCTACAACTACAACAATCTGATAAGGACATATACCAAACTCCCATGGCAAGAGACTTCCAGAGAACTCCAAGAGGCCATCCTATTTGGAATTGTTGCTCTCACTTATCAGGAAGCATCCAGATGAGTCAACACTCCTCCCCAACAATTTGGGCCTCTAGAGTATATAATAGGAAAATGTTTGGTAGATAGTGAGCAAAATATGGCTCTCCTAGGTACAAAAGTGGGCACCTTGCCTTTGTGCTGTCTCAGGCAATTACCTCACCTGGGGAAGAGGGACAAGGGCAGTTGGTGCCCCATCTTAATCCTACCCCAAGCAACTGCCATAACTGGGGTAAGGAGGAACACTCTAATTGGCAAAGACTGAAGGGAATTCCCCAGTCCATGGCCCAGGCAGCCCAGGCACAATAAGATCTGGAAAGTGACCTATAGTAACCTAAGTCTAATTTCATTCCATTAACTGTCAATCAAAGTGGTCCCATGGTGATATTTGAACTGGGAGGAGGGCCCAATCCAGATAGTATAAAACAGGAACAGGACACCAGACTATAAGCAGAGTCTCTTGTTATGACAGGGGGCCCATTTGTCATCTGTGGCAAACATATCTTGCTCTTACTCTGTAAACTTTTCTTGCTCTTCTTCAATAAACTTCATTTTCATGCTTACCTTGCTTTTGGTGTGTCTGGTCATTCATCAGCCAAGAGCACACCAAGATCCAACAACACACTACCAACCTGGCTCTACTGTTGTATGGTGTTGCCTTGGGGATTCCCCTAAAATTGCAGTGGCTGTAGGTGGCCGTCTGCACTGTTGGGCTCCCCTGCAGCTGCTGGAAAAAATATTCCAGTGTAAGAAGGGTATATTTTCACATGAAACATCAGCTGCCCTTCCTGGGATCAAATCCCTAAACAGTTGGCCACTACATGAGGGTGTGTTGCCCCTTGAGCCTGGTGTACCGTTCCAGTGATCTGGGGCCTTTAAACTTTAAGCACTGAGTACACTTTAAGTTTAGCAAAATAGAATTCCAGCCCTAGATTACTTATTGATTTATGAACAAACTCCCAGATACAGGAGGAAAATGAAATGTAATACATAAATATATAATACATATATACATAAATATAATACATATAAAATATATAATAAATAGATAAATTGTGAATATATTTCCATAATTTCATTCAATTCAAAATTAAAATTAATGTACTAATTTATATTTTACTTTCTTTTATTTCAGCATATTACAGGAGTGCAAATGTTCAGGTTATGTACATTTCCCTTGCCCAACCTGAGTCAGAGATTCTAGCATGTCCATCCCTCAGATTGTGCACACCACACTCATTAAGTGTGTTATATACCCATCCCAATTATTTATTATACTAATTTATATAATAAATAATTTATATAACAAAAGGATGAAAGGGCACTGATTGGCTTTTGTGCCTGTACAACATAGATTCTAATTCCTTTAGCATCTGCTAAAATAAACTAACAAAAAATGCATAGACTTAATCAATACTGGGACTCAAATTATAGTCATACCTGGGGAATCTCATTAAATTTAAATATTTTGTCCATATAAATTTTTAAGGTAACTAAATACAAAATATAAAAAAATGAGTATACCACACTTTAACTTTAGCCTTGCCTATATTTTCCATAGTCATATACCTATTATTATAAAATATCCTGTTAGATATAGATGCTCTGCTACAATAAATAAATTAAAATTAAAGTAAGTTATTGGCACTCATCTGTTGGCTTGATAAAATGTGACCCCATAAACACAAATTAAGATAATTAATGTAGTCCAATGTAAATTAAAAAGGGAATTTTCAATGATTAAAGCTCATTATATAAAACCTAATTAGTAAAGGCGTAATTATCCCCACTGTTTCTCCTCTGTTTCACCCACCAGATACCTAGGATGTGGAAGGTATAATCCAATGGCAAATTTTTCTGCCTCCATTAACGCTCTGGATTTCTAAAAATCATTTAAAGTCATGCCTAGAATAATATGTACATCTTTGTAAGTCAAATCATGGGCTAGACACCCATGCTAGATGTCTCTAAATACTTATGATGGTGATCAGTGTAGCTCCCCAGATGCTGCTTTATTTGTTTTATCTCTACTAAACTAAAGGGCTTATGGACCAGAGTTGGTCCAAACTCCCCTGCTGCTTCCACCAAGGGTAGGAACTGAGTTGCCTTTCCCCCTGGTGGAGCTACAGACAGTACCACCTCTCCCTTTGTAGGGCCCCCTTTATGCCTCCCTGTGTATGGGGGCAGCTTAGAACAGTTGGGAACCTGAGGAGGATCTCTTAGCACCATAGTATTAGTTGGCTCTGAACACCCCTTGCACCACCAAGGATTTTCCTGTAAATGAAAGAAAGCTTGTACACATGGTATTTGGGCCCATTTTCCTTCCCTTTTGAAAAAGAGGTCCAATTATAAGATGATGGGGTGATTCAGAGTCACATGTGCTGGCCCCTGTTCTTCACTGTCCAGCTTGTTCTGTGGCCAGGCGGTTGTGCAAAAGACAATTAATATTTCTTCTTCACAGTGTCTGGATCAAACTTGTCACAATTTGAGATAATGCACCCCAAGGGTTGTTAGGAAGGATTTTTGATCCCTTTGTACCCATCTAGAAAGTAAGGAGGAAAATAAAAAAGGAGAGGGAAAGGGAGAGACTTTACCATCTTGGGTGTGTTACAGTTGGGTGTCCCCATATAACAACCTGGGCCATCCAGCCAAAGAGCAAAAGAGGGAAAGGGGAGAGACTATAATTGCTGGGGTCTGTTAGGCTGGGCATCCCCAGGTAACGACCCAGGCCATTCAGCGGAGGAACTGGTCAGAATGTCTCCTTTCTGATTCATAGGATGAAGGACTGTGCAAGACCCCTGAAACCCAAGAGACTCTCATTATTTTATGAACCAGGACAATTATATATGTTGGTATAATGATCTGGTTATTTGTAAAAGTATTATACTAACACCAGAGGTTGCGTGGCCAGCCACGATAAGGAAGGAACTTCCTAGGATGGAGCAAAGGAAATAGCTTGAAGGTGAAGAAGAAAGGCCTAATAAAGCTAGGACTGTAAGTATTTAACTGTACCCTGAATAAGGGAGTCATATCAGGGAGAGATGTAGAAGTGATGCCTTAAGTTAACCTAGGTCTATTCTTTTTTTTTATAACTTTTTTTTTTTTTGGCGTATTATGGGGGGTACATATTTTAAGGTTTCAATAAATGCCCATTCCCCCACTCCCCCCACAAGTCTGAGTCTCCAGCACAACTATCCACCAGATGGTGCACATCTCACTCATTATGTATGCATATACCCGCCCCCTCCCCTCTCCCACGTGCCCAATACCCTATTACTGCAGTACCTATATGTCCACTTAGGTGCTGCTCAGTTAATACCAGTTTGATGGTGAGAATATGTGGTGCTTGTTTTTCCATTCTTGGGAAACTTCACTTAGTAGTATGGGTTCCAGCTCTAACCAGGAAAATATAAGATGTGCTATATGACCGTTGTTTCTTAGAGCTGAATAGTACTCCATGGTATACATATAGCACATTTTATTAATCCATTCTTGGATTGATGGGCACTTGGGCTGTTTCCACAGCCTTGCAATTATGAATTGTGCTGGTGTCTTTTTGTAGAGTGTCATTGGGTCTTTTGGGTAGAAGCCCAGAAAAGGGATTGTGGATCAAATGGTAGATTCATTTGTATCCCTTTAAGGTGTCTCCATATTGCTTTCCACAGAGGTTGAACTTGTTTGCAGTCCCACCAGCAGTGTAGGAGTGTTCCTCTCTCTCCGCATCCACGCCAGCATGTATTGTTTGGAGACTTTTTGATAAAGGCCATTATCAATGGAGTTAGGTGATATCTCATTGTGGTTTTGATTTGCATTTCCCTAATGATTAGAGATGTTGAGCATTTTATCATATGTTTGTTGGGCATTCTTCTGTCTTCTTTAGAAAAGTTTCTGTTCAAGTCCTTTGCCCACTTTTTAATAGGGTTATTTGATTTTTTCTTACTGATTTTCGTGAGTTCTAAGTATATTCTAGTTATCAGGCCCTTATCAGATACGTAGGATGCAAAAATTTTCTCCCATTCTGTAGGTTGTCTGTTTACTTTCATGACCATGTCTTTGGCTGTGCAGAAGCTTTGTAGTTTGATCATGTCCCATTTATTTATTTTTGTTGCTGCTGTGATTGCCTTTGGGGACTTCTTCATAAACTCTTTGCCTAGGCTGCTGTCCAGGAGAATGTTTCCAACATTTTACTCTAGAATTCTAATAGTTTCATACCTTAGGTTTAAGTCTGTTATCCAGCGTGAGTTGGTTTTTGTGAGAGGTGAAAGGTGTGGGTCCTGCTTTAGCCTTCTACAGGTGGCTATCCAGTTTTCCCAGCACCATTTATTGAAAAGGGATTCTTTTCCCCAGTGTATGTTTTTGCCTGTTTTCTCAAAGATTACATAGCTATATGAGGATGGTATTATATCAGGATTCTCACATCTGTTCCACTGGTCAATATTCCTATTTTTGTGCCAATACCATATTGATTTAATTACTACAGCTTTGTAGTATAGTTTGATATCTGGCATATTAATGCCTCACATTTAGTTTTTGTTGCCTAGAATTGCTTTTGATATTCGGGGTCTTCTATGGTTCTATAGGAAGCGTAAAATTAATTTTTCTATGTCTGTGAAGAATGCTGATGGGATTTTAATAGGTATTGCATTGAATCTGTAGATCAGTTTGGGTAGTATAGACATTTTAATGATGTTGAGTCTGCCAATCCACGAGCATGGTATGGATTTCCATCTGTTTACATCCACTGCTATTTCCTTGCTTAGTGTTTCATAGTTCTCCCTGTAGAGTTCTTTTACCTCCTTTGTTAAGTATATTCCTAGGTACTTTAATTTCTTTGTTGTTATCATGAACGGAATTGAGTCTTTGATTTGGTTCTCAATTAGATTGTTGTTGGCGTATATGAATGCCTCTAATTTCTGTGTATTGATTTTGTATCTTGAGACTTTACTAAATTTATTGATCAGTTCCAGGAGTTTCTTGGTTGAATCTTTGGGGTTTTCTAGATATACTATCATATCATCAGCAAACAGTGAAAGTTTGATCTCTTCTGCCCCTATTTGGATACTTTTCATTCCACTTTCCTCTCTGATTGCTGTAGCCAGGACTTCCAGCACTATGTTGAATAGAAGTGGAGATAGTGGGCAGCCTTGTCTGGTTCCAGTTCTAAGTGGGAATGATTTCAATTTTTCCCTATTCAGTATGATGTTGGCTATGGGTCTGTCATATATGGCTTGTATCATTTTTAGGAATGTCCCTTCTATGCCTATTTTCTTAAGTGTTCGTATCATGAAAGGGTGTTGAATTTTGTCAAAAGCTTTTTCTGCATCTATTGAAAGAATCATGTGGTCTTTGTTTTTGCTTCTGTTTATGTGGTGAATTGCATTTATAGATTTACATGTGTTGAACCATCCCTGCCTCCCTGGGATGAAGCCCTCTTGATCGTGACGGATTATTTTTTTGATAAGCGTCTGGATTCGGTTAGCTAAGATTTTGTTGAAAATTTTTGCATCTATATTCATTAGGGATATTGGTCTGTAGTTTTCTTTTTTTGTTGCATCCTTTTCTGGTTTTGGTATCAGAGTAATATTCACTTCATAAAAGGTGTCGGGAGGTTTCCGTTCTTCCCGAAGTTGTGGAATAGTTTTGAAATATAGGTATTAGTTCTTCTTTGTAAGTGTGGTAAAATTCAGGTGTGAAACCATCTGGACCGGGACTTTTCTTTTTAGGGATATTTTTAATTGCTGCCTCTATTTTGGCTGTTGAGATTGGTCTGTTCAGGGAATCTCTTTCTTCATGGTTGAGCCTAGGCAGGCTGTTTGTTTCTAGAAATTTATCCATTTCCTTCACATTTTCCACTTTGTGTGCATAAAGATTTTTATAGTACTCATAAATTATATCTTGTATCTCTTTGGGATCAATTGTGATATCTCCTTTTTTGTTCCTGATGGAGCTTATTAGAGATTTCTCTTTTCTGCTTTGCGTTAGCATAGCAATGGTATGTCAATTTTGTTTATTTATTCAAAGAACCAACTTTTTGTTTTGTTAATCTCCTGAACAGCTTCCCTTTTTTCAATTTCATTTAGTTCTGATTGGATTTTTTTGATTTTACTTCTTCTGCTGGGTTTGGAGTTGGTCTGTTCTTATTTTTGCATCTCTTTGAGTCGTTTGTTAGATTATCTATTTGTTATCTTTTTGACTTTTTGTTATAGGCATTTATGGAGATAAACTTTCCCCTCAGAACTGCTTTAGCTGTGTCCCAGAGGGTTTGATAACTTGTCTCTCCATTGTCATTTTGTTCAAATAATTTTTTAATTGTCATCTTGATTTCTTCATGTATGAAGTAATCATTTAGTAGGAGGTTGTTTAATTTCCACGTTTTTGTGTAGAAATGTGAGTTTCTGTTAGGGATGATTTCTACTTTTGTTCCACTGTGATCTGAGTAGGTACATGGTATGATTTCTATTTTTTTAAATTTCTTGAGATTTACTTTGTGTCCTAGGATATGGTCAATCTTAGAGAATGTCCCCTGAGCTGTAGAGAAGAATGAATATTCAATGGATTTGGGGTAGAATGTCTTGTAATTGTCATTCAGACCCAATTGTTCCAGAGTTTTGTTTAAGTCCATAAGTTCTCCATTAATTTTCTGTTTCGAGGATCTGTCTCGTGCTGTCAGTGGGGTGTTAAAATCTCAGGTGATTATGGCGTTGCTATTAATCACTTTGTTTAGATCCAGTAAGGTTTGCTTTATGAAACTGGGTGCCCCTAATTTGGGTGCTTATATATTTAAAATTGTTATCTCTTCTTGTTGAACTGTGCCCTTCACCATTATATAATGACCCTCTTTGTTTTTCACTACTTTTATTGGTTTAAAAACTAAATCGTCTGAAATTAGAACTGCCACGCCAGCCTTCTTTTGACTTCCACTTGCCTGGAATACTGATCTCCACCCTTTTACTTTTAGTCTATATGCATCTTTGCAGTTAGATGTGTTTACTGAAGACAGAATAAACTTGGCCTGTATTTTGTTATCCATTCAGCCAGCCTATGTCTCTTGAGTGGAGAGTTTAAGTCATTCACATTTATTGAGAGAACTGATAGATAAGGTAAATTATTGTTCATTCTGTTGGGTTGCTTTGATTTTGTTCATTTTGTTGTTGCTTTGATTTCTCTCTTGAGCCATAGTGATATCTGGCCTTTAATCTTTGTGTTTTGGTTATTTTTATATTCGTGAGTTTCTATTATGGTGTTACGTGTGTAACACTGTTTTGAGTACTTCTTGTAGGGCTGGTCTTGTCTTGGTGAATTCTCTGAGACTTTGCTTGTCTGAGAATGTCTTTATTTCTCCTTCATATATGAAGCTTAGTTTTGCAGGGAATAAGATTCTAGGCTGGGCATTGTTTTGTTTCAGAAGAGTGAGAATGGGGCCCCAGTCTCTCCTTGCTTGTAAAGTCTCATTAGAGAAGTCTGGTGTTATTCGAATTGGCTTTCCCTTGTATGTCAGTTGCTTCTTTCATCTTATATCTCTTAGAAAGGCCTCTTTAGTTGATATTTTGGTCACTCTGATGACTGCATGTCATGACGTCTTCCTGTTTGCATTGAATATCCCAGGGGTCCTCTGAGCTTCTTGAACTTGTATATCGAGATTTTGAGCAAGGCCTGGGAAATTTTCCTCTATTATATCTTCAAATAGCTTGTCCAACCCTTGAGTGTTGTCTTCTTCCCCTTCTGGTAATCCTATGACCGTCACCTTCGGTTTCTTCACATAATCCCACATCTCTTGTCGGCTTTGCTCTTTTCTCTTGTTTCTCTGCTCTACCTCTGTGACTGTTTTATTTAGTTGGAGGGTGTTATCTTCAATCTCTGAGATTCTTTCTTCTGTTTGATCTACCCTGTTCTTGAGACTTTCCACTGTATTTTGTAGTTCCCTGAATTGATTCTTCATTTCCAGGAGTTCAGTTAAACTTTTTCTTCATTGTGTCTATTTCTTTAGTGAACTTTTGTTCTAGGTTCTGGAGGTTTTTTGTGGTTTCTTTGTGTTCGTTATTGAGTTGTTCTTGCAGGTCGGTAGGTTTTCTTAAGATCCACGTACGAAATTCCTCTTCTGTCATTTTGGTTCCCTGATTTTGGTTGGTGTCCATTTCTAGGGGGCTTGTGCTCCTCTTTGGGGGGGTGTTTTCCGTTTGGTTCTTCATATTTCCGGAGTTCCTTTGCTGATTTCTTCCCATGTCGATCAGTTGTTTCTTTTCTCTAGGTTTTTGTTTGGGTATTCACATGCCTTGTTTAGTTTCTGAGCTGGTAGGTGGTGTCTGTGGGTGAGATTCGACCACTCCCTGTATAATGAGTCAGTAGGTGCCATGAAAAGGGTGTGCATGATATGCTCCCTGTCAGTAGATGGTGCTTGCCTGGAGGAACAGGCTACGCTGTTGATTTTGTATCCTGTTATCATCTCTTGTTCCTGTAGAGATGCACTCTAGGGCCTCAGGTGGTCGGTGGGGCCCTGGGACTTCCAGGTGTGGCCTTTTCTCCCCCTCAGTGAGGGCTGGTCTAGGAGAGAGTCTGGGCGGAGCTTGGTCGGGTAAGCCTGCCGTCAGGCACCACCAATGCCTTAGCATGCGTCAAAGTTCTGTTCTCTGCTTCCAGGAAAAGCTGTCAGGGAGGGGCTGGAATGGCCCCACTCAGCCAGAAAGTCTGCATGTGGGGTGGGCCTGTCTGAGACCCACAGTCTGGAGAGAGCCTCACTTCTTTCCACCCTCCCTAACTCTGCAGTTACTCCTGGGCCTCTGCCAGCAGGACAGACCACACGCCACCGGGCCTCCCCAGACTGTCATGCCAGCCAGGAGATTTCCTGGGCAGGAACGCCACCTGGGCTGGGCGTAGGGCCTCCTTTTGGGAAGAGGGTTGCCCTCTAGGACGCTTATCTGCCCCTGAAGGCACACACACCTCAGTAGGCTGTTCACGTATATACCTCCTGTGCCCCGGGTAATGCGAGACTTTGGTGCACAGGATCTGGTCTGCAGGTATGACCTCTGGGCCCCAGAGTTCAAACACATATCCCCACTAGGGAGAGGAGTGCCAGTCCCAATCCACCCACAGGGAATCCAAGCTGAGTCTATGTCTGTCAGCCTCAGGGTCTGCCCAGTTCTCCTGGGATCACTGTGCCAGCAGCACCTGGGAGGGCTGGCTGGTAGGGAGCTCACAGTCTGGGTTCCCCTTAGTCAGCTGTAGGGTCCCAGAAGGGAAGGTCCCATTCCCTGGAGGTGCCTCTGGCTTGTGGCTGTATTGTCTCTCTGGGCAGCCGCGGGTAGGGTCAGCGGAGGGGAGAAGGAGGCAATATGGTGCCTGCTGCGCGGCTGGGGTCTTGTGCACACGGAGGTGCCCCAAGGGAGTTGGGAGCCTGGTTTCATGTCTGCTATAGGCTTACCGCCTGCTGGTGGCTGCCGTCTCTGGGCTGGTGTTCGCAGGTCTCTCCACCCACTGGGGAGCCCACCAGCAGTCCCAGATGCAGGGGAAGGGAAAGGTGACTGATCCACCTACCCTTCCTGCTGGTCTCCGGGCTGCTCCGGTTGTCTCAGCTTCCAGTTCTCCTCCACAACCTCCTGCTGTGGAGTCTCCCGTGGTCTCAAGGTACCCTGCCTTCCGACTCTTGTCCAGTGTATGCTCATCTTCTTGCTTCTTTTTTCTAATTTCTGCTAGAATCTGTCTTTTCTTCAGAGACACTCTGTCTGGCGGTGTTTCTCATCCGCCATCTTGATCGTCCTTCCTAAATCTATTCTTGTACAGGCATGTGCACGGGCTGTATAAACCCTCAGGTCTAAAAGGACCCTACACAGTAGACCCTGACCATATCCCACTTTCCTTATCACAGGTGTACAATTTCATTTTGAGTGAGTGAGCCAGGCATTAGATGGCTTAGTGCCAACAAAACCAGGAGGAGACATTGTTTAGCCTTTTTTTTTCTTTGTTTGTGACAGAGTCTCACTCTGTTGCCCATGCTAGAGTGCCGTGGCATCAGCCTAGCTCAGAGCAGACTCAAACTTCTGAGCTCAACTGACCCTCCTGCCTCAGCCTCCTGAGTAGCTGGGACTACAGGCGGGAGCCACCAGGTCTGGCTAATTTTTTGTTTCTATTTTTAGTTGACTCGCTATTTTTTTTTTTTTTCTATTCTTAGTAGAGACAGGGTCTCACTCTTGCTCTGAGCTTGTCTCGAACTCTTAACCTCAAGTAATCCTCCCCCTCCAGCCTCCCAGAGTGCTAGGATTACAGGCATGAACCACCATGAAGCCTAGAAGCACAAGAGTTATAGAACAGACACCCTCTCCCCTAAAGTGAAACTAAATGAAAGACTTCTCTACTGTGAGTGACACATTCCCAAACTCCTTATCACACACACAGGATTAGCAGAGAACTTAACTATGCACTCTGAGAAATAGCAAGGGTGGAAAAGTGAAAGCAAGCACCAGCGCCCCCCTCAAGTACTGGCTGCAAAGCAGGAAGACCCAAAGCAAGAGTGTTTTCACAGAAAAAGGTGAGCTGGTTTACCTAGACAGAGTGATTTGATTCATGGCACCAAGATGTCAGGATTTTAGTCTGTTCTTTAATCTTGGTGTGCTCTTGGCTGAGGAATGATCAGACATACTTAAAGCAAGGTAAGCATGAAAAGAGGTTAATTGAGGATGAGCAAGATAGGTTTATAGACCGAGAGTAAGATACATTCGCCATAGACAATGAATGGGTCCCCTGAGATAACAAGTGGACCTGGTTATGGTCTGGGGTCTTGTTTCATATTGTTTGTATTGGGCCCTCTTCATGGTTCACATGCCACCATTGAACCACTTTGGTGCACAGCTAATAACATGATAATTAGCCTTAAGTTACTTCAGGTCATTTTCCAGAACCCATTGTGCCTGGGCTGTCTGTTCCTTGGGCTAGGGAATTCCCTGCGTTCTTTTGAAGATTGGCAGGGCATTTCTCCTTCCCCCAGGTGTGGCAATTGCTGGGGGTAGGACCAAGGTGAGGCAGCACCAAGATGGAGTGCCCACCCCTGTTTTTCTTCCCCTGGTGTGGCATTTACTTGAGGCAGTAGCAAGGTGCAGTGCCTACTTTTTTCCATAGGAGATATAGAGATCCCTTATTATCTACCTAACAGTAAGTATTACACAGCAGTGAAAGACAGTGCCATGGAACACCAGCAAGCAAAAAATACCATCCCTGACTGAATGGATTATCTGATTCAGAAAGTTAGAAACTCATTCATAGAAGACAGACATTGGATTGTGTCCAAGCCATGACCACAATATTACTGACTACACCAGTTGTTTGAGTTTCATTATCCACTTAGCTGATAGCTACTGTCTCTAGCAGCCATCAGAGTTATAAGCAAAAGAACACCAGCAGGAGTCCACCTCTTGTGTCTTTTCAGGGAGGCATTGGCATCAGGGGTCATATTTTGACTATGGCTTTAGTGACATTACCACATATGAAAGTTTAATTTTTAGTGCTTACAGACCCTGGTGGAACATAACATTCCTGGGGGCCATACACACTGAGGTTATGGAGCACAGGCAAGGAGAGAGAGAAAAATAAAATGAGTAACCACTATGAGTATAAATAGGGGAATACAGTGTGGGTCACTTTAATTTTTTAGGCAAATGCCTAAATGGTCCCTTTAAAGAAAGTTGGAAGTGAAATATCTCTATTTTCTTATCTCTGGGCCCCTGCTAGAGTAGTTTGAGTGTGGTGTAGAAATGGAAACTGTGTGAAGAATGCCAGGTAGGGATCAAATCTGCAGGTGGCAGGTGTAGACTTGGAGCGTAGTTCCTAGGGGTGGACAAGCCAGGGACCAATCAGGGGAAGAGACTGCAGGAAAACACAGAACATCTGATAATCATTTGTTAATAGCCCACACTTCCTCTAAACCCTCCCATGGACCAGGCCAATTAAAGGAAACCACATGAGGGTCCTCAACATCTTTCTCCACTCATGGAGGCTGACCCAATCCTCTCTCTGGAACATATTTCCACTTTTGGTAGCTTTTTTTTTTTTTTTTTTTTTTTTTTTTTTTTTTTTTTTACTTTCACTATGTATAGTTTTTTTCTTTTCTGTAATTCACTGTTTGTATTCACAATCTTTGTATTCACAATCACTTCATCATCGGCTCAGCTCAGTACCAGTACTCCCTCTTTCCTCTGGGAACTGAAGAGCATGGAACATAGAGATAGACCTAACAAGGGTGACTAAGCCCTGCTTCTGGCACCAGAAAGCTAAATCTGTATTTAAAATTGATGCTGTGGAAACATAAAATTATAAGCATAAAACCCACACTTCATTCCTATTCACCTAGAATCTGTTTTCCATTATTAAAATTTAATTGTCTTTATTCTCTTTCTCCCAGACTTACCTAGCAACCTCCAAACCTTATTAAACTCATCTTTTTACTTATTCTGTGTCTACATCTAAGTACCTGAAAGTTGCTGAAGCTGAATAAAAATAAGATTGCGATGAATGATGCAATTTAAATTGATAGTGACACAATTCAAATAGGCACTAAACATCCTTGAATAATCCTACTACACTCCCCAATGTGTTATCTATCTTTCTTACTTTCCCCAAAATACTATATTATACCTTTGAATCTTTTATCAAACATCTTATATCCCTCACAACAAACTCTCACCTGATAAATTTGTCCCATATATATAACAGAAAACTAGTAAGAATAAATCATAGCAAAAAACATTAACTCTTTCACCTTTTTATTCACCAGCAACAACTCTACTCATATATGGACCCATGATTTTTGGATCCTTTCTTTTGACTATGATGCTTCTTTGTGTTATCTAAATCCATTTATTATATTTATTGTTGATTATCTTACTACATTATGCTATTTCAAGGACTTCTCTCCTACAATTGTGACTCCGTCCCTTTGTACTGGATCATTCTTATAAGGATAAAAATATACTCTATTAATATCTCTTGTGTTAAAAATATTTGCACTAAAAAACAAAAATTTACTAAACTTCTTATTAATATCACCACCCCAATACGAAAAATTTATTCCCTGCTACTCTTCACAGGAAAAGTCCTTGAGTTATCAGTACTCCCTGTCCAAACTTCTCACTTCACAGTTTTTCCTAAACCTATTTTAAAAAGCTTTTCACTTATACCACTCTTCTAAGTCTATAGTTTCTAAAGTTCACAATAGCTTCACCATTGCAAAAATCCAGTTGTTTCTTCTCCTGTTACCAAGTGTATCTTTAACTTTTAAAATAATTGATCTTATCTTACTTTTTATAGGTCAAGAAATGTTTGTAGATGCATATGTCCTATCCATTTCACTCCAAGATATTTACTCAAGAGAAAGGAGAGCATATTTCCACATAGACACTTGCACATGAATACTTATAGCAGCTTTATTTGTATTCACTCAAAACTGGAAACAGCCAAAATGTCCATAAACAAGTAAATGGACAAATAATTTGTGGTGCATACAAACAGTGGAATACTTTTAAGCTATTATAGTATGAACTATTTTACATGCAGCAATATAAGTATATCTCAGAAAAGTATACTGAGTGAAAGAAGCTAGACAAAAACTAGTACATACTGCATGATTTTGTTTATATACAATTCTAAAGATGAAAACTAATGTATAGTAACATAAAGCAGAATTGTGCTTTTCTGAAGATGAGAGGGAGGGGTGGGAATGAGGGATTTAAAATGTGCATGATGAAACTTTGAGAAGCAATGGATATGTTTACTGTCTTGATTTTGGTAACAGTTGAGTATATACATATATCAAATCTAATCAAATCATAAATTTAAATATGTTCAGTTCACTGTACAATTAAGCCCCAATAGAGATATAAAAATAAATTTTAAAAAGTTAAAGTTTTGTAGGAATGAGTAACTGCTTCAAATGACCCTAATATATAACAAATTCAGACCATCTATTCTTACTTTAGAGCAGAAATTGCCATAGAATAACTTTTAATATTGTGCTTTAAAAATGTATTTTCTTATATTGAAGACAATTAACAACAAAATCCATAGTTGGATCCTGCAGATTGTTGAAAAAAATCACCTTTATTTATAGTCTCTCTAGATTTTTTTTTTTTTTTTTGAGACAGAGTCTCACTATTGTTGCCCTGGCTAGAGTGAGTGCCGTGGCGTCAGCCTAGCTCACAGCAACCTCAAACTCCTGGGCTCAAGCAATCCTGCTGCCTCAGCCTCCCAAGTAGCTGGGACTACAGGCATGCGCCACCATGCCCGGCTATAGATTTTTATATGTAAAAGTTTTAGGATTAATCAGGAAAATTGGAGCCATGCAAATTGGGATGGGGTATTTATCATAATTAAGGGAATTTGGATTACACTGGACCTCAAGACTCCTCTGAACTTCAATTTTCAACAGGCCTTCCTTCCTTACTTGTCTAATGATACTGTATCTTGCCTAAAGACTAAAATTCCCTGACTTAAAGTGTTTATCTTGAAAGTAGAAGGCGGTGATACTCTCCACCCTACAATCTCTGCAAATCTATAAATAGAGGCAGACCACAGCAATTGGAGGGGGGTAATGTTGAAATCAAACTCAAAAAATGTTTTATACATTGAAATAACTAAAATTTCATTAAATGTATCAGGTGAAATCTGAGGGCATAATTGTGAGTGGTATTAGGCCAAGAAGGAAAAGTGCATATTTAAATTGACTGACATACCTGAGATTCTGAATTTAGCAGAAAGTCTATGACCAATTTGTTAACTCAAGCAGCTAGAGGTGTTTCTTGTTAAAGGTTCAGTTTGATGAGTAAAACATGGATTTAACAGTAGAACACGGTAAGTAAATAAAGTCAAGTTGTCAGAAATTATTTAATATAATATAAGGAATTAAATATAATGATATTAGGGTATAGTAAAGATGGGAAGGATTTATCTCAGTGAGGAGGATATTTCTGAAAACTTTGAGAAATACATTGGAGAAGGGGAATTCAGAAGCTCTGCAAAGTATTTTAGTGCATTTTAAAATTAATAATCATACTAGATAACATTTTTTGAGAACTTACTATGTTTGAGAAGCTGTTTTGAGTCTTTAAAATATTATCTTTTTAAATCCTCTTAAGTCCTATGAGATAGGTAACATTATTTTCATATTTTGCAGATGAAGACATTTGAAGTACAGAGAGTTAAACTTGCCCAAAGTCACATATATAGAAAGTAGCTGAGCTGGGATTTTTACAAAGGCAATTTAATTCTAGATTTCATGGTTTTGATTAAAAGGGCTATTAATAAGGGCTATTGTGATAGAAAGAACAAGCAATAGCCCCTGGTGCTCTCATTCTCTTCCAAAATAACAAATCTTAAGCAATAACAAGTCACTCCAGAAATTCTGAATTAGAACCAGCAGTGTAAGAAACTTGAAATATGCTTAAGATATATTTTCATTATATCTGCATTTAATTCTCAAATTTGGCTAGTTCAGAAGTTGGATACCATGTATGTGTAACTTAAAATATATTAGTTAATAACACAGGAAAATATTTTTTATTATCTTGTGACAGGAAAGAATTTGGAAAATATATAGCACAGTAAGAGAATTATAAACAAGCATATTTAACACAAAATATGTAACTTCTGAATGATAAAATAATATTTTAAAGCAAAAAGTTGATAGAGAAGAGATATTTACTCTGTGTATGCATATGACAAAATATTAATCCAGACTACTTACAGTATTACAGTAAATCACAAGATAAAAGACAAACCAATAGAATGTTGGCAATTCATACAACATAAAATTCAAATGGCAAATAAATATTTTAAATGCTAACATCTGCTATTTATTAGTAACACTTAAATCAAACAATAATAAAAATTGAATTTTACACATAGATTAATTTTAAAATCTGATTTTATCACGTGTTGATTAAGGTATGGGGAAATTGATATCATATATGCCATTTATAAAAGAGAAACATGATATGCTTAAAGTTATAGGAATTTGACAACTTAGATTTATTGAAAAATGTACCTGCTACTTGATCTAGCAATATTTTTCTGGCTATCTATCTTCTTTGATAAAGAAATACTTTCATATAAGCCCAAAGACCTAGATAGGAAACTCTATTGCATCACTGTTTGAAACAAAAATTACTAACAATGCAAAGGTGCAATAGTCCCGTAATGGAATACTAAAACCTAATGTGTACATATGATGAAATACTGTGTTATTTTAGAGCACTAAATTATATAGATATAGATGTAGATACACATATGTATACAAATGCAGGTACAGATACAGATGATCATAAATAAATCTTAGTCATAATAATTGTAAAATGGAAATTGCAGAATGCAACACATATTTTAAAAAGTAAAATATAAAATCTCTGAAAATTATATATCATCTATCTTTCTATCTAAAGGTATCATGGTGTTTGTCTCTGAGGACACCAAGTCAAGATAGCTTAGTTTGTGGTAATCAATAACTTCACAGATCTCTACAGCTTAATTTAATAAATGTTCATTTATTGCTCACACACAAGTCCAATTGCATGTTAAGTGGTCCTCTTCCTTCTTAGAATTATACCATGTGGAACAAATGACCTCTAATGTTACTGAAGCAGAAAATGATAGAACTGGAGGATAAAAGGATAATTTTAAGAATTTATCCTGGTAGTGGCTTACGTCTTCTTTGCTCATATTCAATTGTCTAGAAGAATTCAGTCACATGTGTCCAACCTAACTGCAATGAAGACATATGTGGCTATTTGGTGAGCATTAAAAACCTCTGCTACAGAAAATATCATATGGGAATTGAGGAAGGGTTGTGTATTTTGATCAGCTGGAAACCTAATTATTGCAGCTGCCTTAAACGGTGGCTGTTGATTCTCCCTTTGCACAACTTGATCTGGAGTTGGAGTAGACATTAGTAGATGTTTCTGTTTCTCCTTATTGCCATTTCAAACTATTCTTTCCCTTTTCTCATTAAAACTCTCCAACTTTGAGTCTTCTGTATCATATTGTAGCATCCATTCTTCCTCATTGTTTGTCCCTTCTATTGCTTAATAATATTATCTTCTGACTTACATTTTCAACACTACTTTTGCACAATTTGTGGTAATTTTAATATAAATGTAGATAATCAAGAGCAATATCTGGCTTCTTAGTTCCTTGAAATCTCCATTTGTGATCTTGTTATCTGTTCTACATCAAACTCTAATATCCATAGCCATACCCTAGGTACAACTAACAACCAAAATCTCTCCATAAATTATGTATTCATTTTAGCCCTACAACTTCCGGTCTTTCCAGCTCAATCACTCTAGTAGACAGCCCTCAAAAAAGTTTGATTCAACAAGGTTTCCTAATTAATTCATCCTACCTTCTTTCAATGCTTCTCATTCACTTAAAGCGCAATCTCCCATGGCAAATATTTATAATCCCTTTTTTCATTTGCTTTCAACTCTTGCACTCCTCTCTGACTTTGTCATAATCACCTTGTAAAATCACAATTTGAAATAATGCAACTCTGAGATGCATGCATGCATGAATATGGTTGGAGAAATGCACAAAACCATGCTAAATGTATCAGTTCTAGATTAATGATAATATGTTTCAAGTGGACTTTTATTTTTTTTCCTAGTTCATTCACTTTTATATTCTCCTAGATGATTATTTTATATTTTCTCCTCATTTCTCAAAATTCCTACCATTCCTATTTTCATTCTCACAGTCAACAGAAAACCATTCTGCCTATTTTATCATGAAAATTGAAACATTCAGAAGTTTCCAGAGACTCCCACCATTATATCTACTCATATGCCACTTAATATGCATTCCTACCTGGTAAATTAACTCTCTATGCTCCTATCTAAAGCCTATTTCTCTCTACTTGTGTGCCAGACTCATCCTCTCTTGCCTACTAGATAAAGTATTCCAATAATTTGTCTTAGTATCTCCTATTGTGGTAGGCTGAATAATGCCTCCTCAAAGATGCCTACATCCTAATCTCTGGAACTTATAAATAGGTTCCATGATATGGCAAAAAGGGTTGTAAAATATGATTAAGTTAAGGATTTGAGATGGGGATTTTGTTTCTGTTTTTTGTTTGGATAATCTATGTAGGCCCAGTGTAATCATAAAGGTTTTTAGAAGGTAGAAAGGGAGGCATAAGAGACAAGGGAAAATACGATGATAGAAGCAGAAGTTGAAGTATGAACTACAGGCTTTAATGATGGAGGAAGGAGTCATCAGCAAAAGGGATACAGGTGGCCTCTAGAAGCTGGAAAATACAAAGAAAGGTTATCCTTTAGGACTTTCAGAAGGAGCACAGCCCTGAAAACACCTTGATTTTATCCCAATAAGAACTATTTTGTACTTCTGACTTCCAGAACAGTAATATGATAATTTTTGTTATTTTAAGCCACTAATTTTGTGATAATTTGCTATAGCAACAATACAAAATCAATACACCTACATCACTAACATTTTTTTCTTTACTGGATCATTTCAGTCAGTATATAACCGTGGTCTTAAATTTTTAATAACAAAAAATATCTTTATCTCTATTACCTTTATATCTAGAATCCATTATTCTCATTCTCTTAATAGCAAAACTCTTCAAAAATATGCTGTTTGTTTCAAATTTATTTTTTTTCATTCTTTCTTAGAATCATTGCAATAGGGCTCCCAGCCAGGTTTTCAAAATCCCACAGGTTGCTAAATCCAGTAGTCAATTTTTAGTCCTCATATATATTAATTAATCAATAGTGTTTACATATTTTACCACACTATCTTTCTAGATACACTTTCCTCATTTGACTTCCAGGACACCACACTCCCATTTTTGTCCTAATTCAGTATTTCTCACTCTTTATTAATTCTGTCTATTCTCTCAAAATCTTATTGTTGATGGCCACACAGCTCATTACCTGGTGTTTTCTCAACTGTATGTACATTATTTCCTGGGTAATATCTTCAACTTTTATGAATTAATGTATCATTGGTATAATCACTTTTATATTTATATCTTTAGCCCTGATTTTTCTCTTCAGATATAGAGTTGTATATCCAACTGCCAACCTGTCATCTCCACTTGGATACTAATAGACATCTCAAACATAATATTTCCAAAAATGAGTTTCTAACTCTAAAATACATATGGAATTGCAAATCACTGAGTAGAGTCATGGTAAACTTGAATAAATACCAACTTTGAAGAATTACACTACTAGAAACATACCAATTGCAAATTAATAGAATGACACTGTGAGTAGTATAAAAAATCGGCCTGGGCAAAGAGTTTATGAAGAAGTCCCCAAAGGCAATCACAGCAGCAACAATAATAAATAAATGGGACATTATCAAACTACAAAGCTTCTGCACAGCCAAAGAAATAGTCATGAAAGTAAACAGACAACCTACAGAATGGGAGAAAATTTTTGCATCCTATGCATCCGATAAGGGACTGATAACTAGAATATACTTAGAACTCATGAAAATTATGAAGAAAAAATCAAATAACCCCATTAAAAAGTGGGCAAAGGACTTGAACAGAAATTTTTCTAAAGAAGACAGAAGAATGGCCACCAAACATATGAAGAAATGCTCAACATCTCTAATCATCAGGGAAATGCAAATCAAAACCACAATGAGATATCACTTAACCCCAGTGAGAATGGCCTTTATCAAAAAATCTCCAAACAATAAATGCTGGCATGGTTGCGGAGAGAGAGGAACACTCTTACACTGCTGGTGGGACTGCAAACTAGTTCAACCTCTGTGGAAAGCAATATGGAGATACCTTAAAGCGATACAAGTGAATCTACCATTTGATCCAGCAATCCCATTGCTGGGCATCTACCCAAATGATCCAGTGACACTCTACAAAAAAGACACCTGCACTCGAATGTTTATAGCAGCACAATTCATAATTGCAAGGCTGTGGAAACAGCCCAAGTGCCCATCAATCCAAGAATGGATTAATAAAATGTGGTATATGTATACCATGGAGTACTATTCAGCTCTAAGAAACAATGGTGATATAGCACATCTTATATTTTCCTGGTTAGAGCTGGAACCCATACTACTAAGTGAAGTATCCCAAGAATGGAAAAACAAGCACCAGATATATTCTCCAGAAAACTGGTATTAACTGACTAGCACCTAAGTGGACACATAGGTACTACAGTAATAGGGTATTGGGCAGGTGGGAGGGGGGAGGGGGGAGGGGGGTGGGTATATACATACATAATGAGTGAGATGTGCACCATCTGGGGGATGGTCGTGATGGAGACTCAGACTTTTGGGGGGAGGGGGGGAAATGGGCATTTATTGAAACCTTAAAATCTGTACCCCCATAATATGCCAAAATAAAACAAAATTAAAAAAAAAAATGACAAATTGACAAATTAAACATATCCAGAATCCAGAAATAGATTCATGTATACCTGATCATCTGATTCGAAGAGTGCTAACAGTACAGTTCAGTAGAGGAAAGGATGACATTTTCAATAAATGGTGCTGAGTCAATTGGATATTCATAAGATAAAAAATAATTTGATTATTATATCACATTATCCAAAAACATCAATTTTAAGTAGATCATATAGGTAAATATTAATAGTAAAACAATAAATATTTTAGAGGAAAATATAGAAGACCATCTACATAATCATGAAATAGACAAAGATTGCTTAAATAATTCACCCAAAATCCCATGAAACATAAAAAATAATAAATTTGATCCTATTAAATTAAGAGATTATGATTATCAAAAGACACTATTAAAGGATTGAAATACATATATACATACATATATATGTATTGAATTGAATATATATTCAACAAAGGGCTTATACCCAGAATATATAGATAATGCCTAAAAAATGAATAAGAAATTAATATCTAATAGAAACATGTACAGCACACTCCAGTGGTAGATATATGGTTAATAAGCATATTTAAATGTGCTTGGATAATAATTTATTAGAAAAATTACAATGAAAGTAAAGTAAAATGTTACTATAATCCGAGCAGAATGGCTAATATGAAAAATTCTGGTATACCAAATATTGGCAACTATATGTATGTAGCAATTAAAAATTTTATTCAGTCCTGATGAGATTGGATATTAATGTGAGGACTTTGGAAAAACTCTCTTGAAGTGTCCACAAAAGTTGTACATATACATAATCTAATACCCAGGAATTTCACTCCTATATGTATACCCAAGATAAATGAATATTTATATACATTAAAAATTTCTCCAAACTATATGTAGCAGTTTTATTTATAATAACCACAAAGTGAAAAATACACAAATATCCATCAAATATGGAAAGGATAAACATGTTATGGTCTGTTTGAATAGTGGACTACTACCAAACAAAAAAGAAGAGAAAGAAAAAGGATGAACAAATGCTACCTTATTCACTTTTAATTACTAAGTAACAAACAATCACAAATGTAGTAACTCAAAGCAACATAAATTTATTATCTCACAATTTTGTAAGTCAGAAGTCTGAATATGGCATGGCTGCATTCTGTGTTCAGGGTATTACAAAGCAGAAATCAATTGCTGGCCAGGCTGAATTTTTGGGTAGAGATTCTGGAGAAAAATTCATTTCCAAGCTGACTGGTTATTGGCAGATCCCAAGTCCTTGTGGATGTAGAACTGAGGGTACTGTTTCGTTCTGGTGGTCATCCAAGGGCCACTCTCAGTTCCTAGAGGTTGTATGTATTCCTTACCTCCTGGTTCTCTCCATCTTCAATGTAGCAAAGATGGCTTAACACCTACATGTATCATCATACTTAATAGTGAGACCCTAGAAGCTTTGCTACTAAAATCAGGAAGAGGGCAAGGATGTCTCCTTTCACCACTTCTTTTTAACATCCTACTAGAAGTCCTAGTTAATGTAATAAGACAAGAAAAGGAAATGAGAGTTATACAGATTGAGAAGGAATAATTAAAACTGACTATGTTCACAGATGACATGGTTTTCTATGCAGAAAATCTGAAAAATTGTCAAAAATCTGGAACTAATAAGCCATTATCACAAGGTCACAGGATACAAAGTTAATATACAATATTCAATTGCTTTCCTATTACCACCAATAAACAAGTAGAATTTTAAATTAAAAACACAGTATCATTTACATTAACATCTCAAAAAATGAAATACTTATACATCTAATAAAATAAGTATAAGGTCTATATCAGGAAAACTACAAAACTATAATGAAAGAAATCAAAGAAAAACTAAATAAACAGAGAGATATTCTATGTCATGGACAGGAAGACTCAATATTATCAAGATGTCAGTTCTTCCCAACTTGGTCTATAAATTCAACACAATGCCAATCAAAATCCCAATAAATTACAACATAGGAACTTGTTCAAGATGACTGACTAGGTGCAGCTAATACACACCTCCTCACCTCTTTCATGGAAAAGAACAAAAATGGCAAGTACATATTCACATTTTGAATAGATCATCTAAGAGAGAACATTGGGATTCAACACAAAAGTAATAGGAAGTAAGGAAAGCAAGGCAAGAGAGGGAAGTGAGGCAGCCTGTTTGGCTGAGATTAGCTGGGAGTCAGGAAAAGTTCCTAGATGCAGGGAAAGCATAAGTGAGAGACCCCAAGGGCTCTATATTCCCACAATAAACTTTTACAATTCTACCAATATGGGCCTTGATACTAACATAGTGAGCTTCTAGAGATTGCACAGAAGCATTGTTCCAGAAAGCGAATTCACACAGAATCCCACAGGCTTCTGAAGCCTGAGAAGTTGTAGCTTTGTGCCATTCTAAGAGCCAAGCCACGAAAGGACAGTGTCGTGCCCTGAAGCTAATGCCACCACTGCCACTGCTGAGCCAAGGTTAGTGAGGGGAGCCCAAGAACCTTCATACCTACTGAGGACAAATCCCACACCTGATGTTGCAGGCTGCTGTGGGACCAAGGTGCAAGGAAATTGTACTCCCCACAGCTACATACCAACACTGTTCCTTCTGAGAGTGACTGCACCCTTTCTGGTAGCAAGCCTACAGCTGGTGCCATTCTTAGAGCCCAGCCTCCAAAGTTCTGCATCCTAATCTGGGGCCAGGACTGATGCAGCTTTTGCCACCTCAGGTCAAAGAGGGATATGGGAGGTTGGGCATTTTCATGCAACACAAGGACAAATCCCTCTACTGTTATCATGGGCTGCTGTGAAACAAAGACATGAGGCATGAGGAAACCACATGTCCTGTAACTACCTCCTTATACTACTCCCACTGAGAGTGGCCTCAGTCTCCTTTGTGGCAGATCCACAGCTCACACTGTGGGTCAGCTGCTCAAACCTAAGCATCCTACCAGCAGCCTGGGTACCACTTTACCCCTGACTATCACAACCAGCACCTGAGTACATTAGAAGAGAGCCTGAGGACAAGTGTACTGGCCTGATACCATCCTCACAGTACTTGAGGATGCTGTCCAGGGATCTGGATATTGCCCAGCCAATTCCATCACTGTTGGAACCTGAACACTGCTCCCAGGGTCTGAGGTCAGGCTGACCCAATCTGCTGATACCATTACAGTTGACACCCACCCACATATGCCACCAGTGAACAAGAGGACTGAGTTGCAACCTGTTGCAACCATTGTCAAAACCAGCACAAACCACTTGTGCTCTAGTGGATTGCTCCACTACTACCACTGCCATCACCCACATCATACTCAGTCTCCAGGAACCTGATACCCAGTCTACATACCTGACCCACTATGGCCACTACTAGCATCTAAGAAAACAATCTGAAGGCCCAAGAATTGGCCTGCCTGGACCCACTGGCACTGGTGCCAGTGTATACCACCTTGGGGTCTAAGGACAGGCATCCTATTCTCCAGTAAAACTTTACCATATCCTCCACTAATAACTGGACCCTAAGCCACAGAGGAAATCATAGATATCATGTTGTTTATAGCCAAATAAATCATATAGAGATTACACTATCGCATGCACTCAAAAATCAAAACCAAAGCACCCTTCCTAACTAACAACATATATAATCTTGAGGGAAAAGTCTTCCCCTGCAAAAACAATTTAAAAAATTTGAAAGAAGTGACTGTTTCACCAGATGCACAGATATCAATATAAGGACACAGGGAAGATGTAAAAGCAAAGAAATACGGCATCGACAAGGAAAACAATAATTCTACAGCAACAGATCCCAATCAAAAAAAATTACAAAACCCCAGATAAAAATTACAAAATACTGATTTTAAATAAGCTCAGTGAGTTACAAAAGAATTCTACTGAACAATACAGACACATCAGAAAAACAATTTTGTATATGAATGAAAAACTTACCAAAGAAGTAGATATTTTTTAAAAGAACCAAATAGAAATTCTAGAACTAAAAAAGTTATTGAATAAAATACAAAATGTAATCCAAAGCTTTAGCAATAGACTAGATCAAGAATAAAAAGAATCTCAGAACTTGAAGACAATGTTTTGAAATAATCAAGTTAGATAAAATAATAGAATAAAAATGAATGAGCAAAACTCATTCTACTAAGTAAAGTATCCCAAGAATGGAAAAATAAGCACCACATGTACTCACCATCAAATCGGTTTTAACTGATCAACACCTAAGTGGACATACAGGAATAACATTCATGGGGTGTCAGGCAGATGGGAGGGGGGTGGAGGAGATGGGTATATACATACATTATGAGTGTGATGCACACCATCTGGGGGATGGACACGCTTAAAGCTCTGACTGTGGGGGAGCAAGGGCAATATACGTAACTTAAACATTTGTACCCCCATAATAGGCTGAAATAAAAAATAATAAATAAATAAGCAAGCAAAGAATACTTATAGTTCACGGTGTGCTACAACAACAGAGATATACAACATATCACAATTGGATATTCCTAATCAAGCCTTTATAGGAGACCAAAAAATTGGCTGATCATGAATAATAATATCTTTGAATATTTTTAGCAAACTTATGAGACTGTTGAAGGGAAAAGTGGGGAAATATAATGATGAGCTTTCAAATTCCAAGCTCAAGCAACGAATACATGACCTGAAAACTTCTCTTCCTGCCCTGAAAGAGATGTTTATATTCTGTAGTTTCAGGACTGAGGCTAATGAAAATGAAACCTGGACTATTTTCCTGGGAATGGCTGAATTAAACCACAAATTGAATTATCAGTCTCCCAGGCTGTCCACTGTTAAAGATAGGTCATTAATTGGGAAGTACTGGGCTCCTGAATATTGGAATAGGGACATATGGTAATACCCTAATGAAGCTGGGAACATTGCGCCCCCCAAATTTTATGAGTCTTTTTTTTGCCAGCAAAAGCAGCTCTCCACACCCATCTGAGGAGATTAAACTTGCTTTGCCTGAAGAAACTGTATTAGCCTCACCTGATACAGTTGCCTTGTTAAACACTGCTGATTTTCCTCAGAACTCTATGCTTCTTCGTTCCTAGACTTACAATCATACTCAAGTCCCAGTAGGTTTCTAAAAGTGAGGTACAAAATGTGACACATGAGGAGGTGTGCTACACTCCAAAAGAGATACTTGATTTTCTAATTTATACACAAACAAATTCAGGTAATGCATGTGGGAATAGATATTAAGGGTGTGAGATAATAGTGAAAGGAGTATAAAGTTAGATAAAGCTGAATTTACTGATATGAACCCACCAAGTAGAGATTCTGCGTGTATGTTGCAACTTGGGGAGTTATAAAAGGCTCTAAAAGTTGGTTTAATTAGTTGTCTGAAATATGGAGCATAAGATGGCCCACAGTGAATGAACTTGAATTGCATACCTGCCTTTGTTTATTGTAGAGGAAGGGATTATAGGCTTAGAGAGATTGGAAAGTTAAGTGGATTTTTCGTTTAAGACTTTCTCACTCACATTGGAAGGGTCCAAAGGACACATTTTTTCAGCAAAACTATGAGAAATAAATTTGTAGGGAGAGCCCCAATCTCCTTGGAGGGTATTGTAATCATTCTTCTCTCTAGGCTAAGTTGTACCGTAGGAACTGTTGTTACTGAATTGGGAAACCTAAATGCAATGGGAGTAATTGTATCCCAGGGTGCCAGGAGCCAAGTGGTAGCATTCAACCATTAAACACAATGTGGATGTAGTTACTGCAATGAATGGCAGAGTTAATGAAGCAATCAAAATATTCTGACTTGAGCAGACCTATGGCATTGGCAAACTGATCATGGTGTTCCTACAAGTAAAATAGATAGGAAGTCTACTAAATTCTCACTTGATCTGTATAAGCATAAAACTTCTAGGTCAAGTCAATAAAAGTCTAACCTGAATCATAAAAATTAAGAGTCAAAACTCCTCAATCAATTCCCAGATTTGAACTGATTTATAGACCCAGAACCCCTTAAATGAAGAGGAGGCCATATCCCCTTGAATAAGAACCCTGTATGCTATCAAAAATTTATACTATTTATCTTTCTTCCAGCCTTCCCCAAAGAGACTAAAGATTTCTTACTAGGATGATCGATCATTGAGAAAAAGTAAATAATTAGACTTTTCATGGATTGCTGGACATTTGCTCTAATATGACACTAATTCTAGGAGACCCCAAAATATCACTGTGGCTTGTCAGTCAAGTAGGAGCTCATAGAGGTCATGTAATCAGTGAAATTTTAGCTCAGGCTTGTCTCACAGGGGGTGCAGTGGGTCCCAAACTAAATTGTGTTTATAACCCCACTTCCAGAATGCATAATTGGAATGTACATACTCAACTGGAAAAATCCCCACATTGGTTCCCTGACATGTAGAGTGAGGGCTAATATTGGTGTTAAATGATGGTGGAAGACACTAGAACTACCTCTACCTATAAAACTTGCAAACCAAAATCAATACTGCATTCCTGGAGTGATTGTAGAGATTAACGCCATCATTAAGGACTTGAAAGATGCATGAGTGGTGATTTCTACCGCATCCATGTTCAACTTTCCTGTTTGGCCTGTGTAGAAGACAGATGGGTCCTAAAGAATGACAATGAATTATAGTAAGTTTAACAAAGTAGTGACTTCTATTGCAGATGCTTTACCAGATGTGTTTTCATTGATTAAAATTAACACACTTCCTGATATATACCTGTTATGCAGCAATCGTCTGTCATTTTTTTTTTCTTTTTCTCTTCATCCCTGTTAAAGTCCACCAGAGGCACTTTGTTTTCAGTTGACAGATCCAACAATACACTTTTAAAGTCCTATCTTATGGATGTATTGGCTTTCCAGCCTTAATTATTACTGTTGACTTAATTGTGCTCCCAGATTCATATGTTGAAGCCCTAACTCTCAAAGTGACTGTACTTGAAGATAGGATCTTTAGGAGGTAATTAAATTTAAATGAGATCTTAAGAATTGAGCCCTAAACCAATAGAACTGGTTTAGGGCTCAGTTCTTATAAGAACTCTTCTTGTAAGGTCTCAACTGACCTTATAAGAAGGGGAAGAGATACAAGGAGTGAACACACACAGAAGAAAGGCCATTTGAGGACACCGCGAGAAGGTAGCCATATGCATTCTAGGAAGAAAGGCTTCACCAGAAATCAATCCTGCTAGCATCTTCATCTTGGACTACCAGATTCCAAACTGTGAGAAAATAAATTTCTACTGTTTAAGTCACCCACTCTGTGGTGTTAAGATATGGTAGCCTGGGAAGATTTATACAGTCACAATTTGGTTCACAGGTATCTTGAGCATCTTTCCCTTCTGCAAGATATTATAATGCTCCATTTTAGTGATGATGTTATGTTGATTGGACCTAATGAGCAAGAAGCGGCAACTGCTCTAGACTTGCTGATAAGACATTTGTGTGTCAGAAGATGCAAAATAAATTTCTTTAAAAATTTTCATGGGCCTTCTATCTCAGAGAAATTTCTAGGGGTCCATTGGTATGGAGCATGTTGGCATAACGCTTCTAAGGTGAAAGAAGTTGTTGCCTCTGGCCCCTCACACAACCAAAAGAGAGGCACACAATCCCTAGTGGACTTCTTGGAATTTGAAGGCAACATATTCCTTATTAGGGAGTGTTACACCAGCTCATTTATAGAGTGATACAGAAAGCTGCCAATTTTAAGTGGAGCCCAGAACAGAAGAAGTCTCTACAACAGATCCAGGTTGCTGTACAAGCTGCTCTACCACTTGAGCCATATGATCCATCAGATCCAATAGTGGTTGAAGTATCAGTGACAAATACAAATGCTGTTTGAAGCCTTTGGCAAGCTCCTATTGGTAAATTGTAGTATAGGACTTTAGATTTTGGGCAAACCCCTGCCATCCTCTAAGGATAAGTACTTGTTCATCAGTAAATAGCTATTAGCATGCTACTTGGCCTTTGTAGAAACTAAATGCTTAACCATGGACAACCAAGTTTTGCCATGAGACCTCAGTTGCCCATAATGAACCAAGTGTTAATTGGTTCACCAAGACAAAACTTTGGGCATGTGCCGCATCATCAAATTGAAGTAGTTTATGTGAAACATGATCCAAGGAGGTCCTGAAGGTGCAAATAAATTACATGAAGAAGTCACCCAAATTCCCATGATCCTCACATCTGCTACATGACCTAGTCTCTCCCAGCCTGACCCTATGTCTTTATGTAAGTTCCCTGTGATCGGTTGGCAGAGGAAGAGAAGATTCAGGCATGGTTTGCAGATAGTTCTACATGATGGACAGTACCACCCAAAAGTGGTCATCTGCAGCCCTATAGCCCCTTGTTGAAAATCCCTGAACAATGTGGTAAAGGAAAATATTATCAGTGGGCAGAATTTCAAGCAGTGCACCTGGCCATTCACCTTACTTGGAAGGAGAAATGAGCAGATGTATGATGATATACTAATTCATGGACTATAGCTAATGAATTGAGTGGATAGTCATAGATTGGAAGGATCGTGCTTAGAAAATTGGTGACAAGAAAATTTGGGGAAGAGGTTTGTGAATAGACTTCTCAGAATGGGTAAAATTTGTGAAGATATTTATGCCCCATGTGAATGCTCAATAAAGGATGACCTCAGCAGAGAAACATTTTAATAATTAAGTGGATAGGATGACCTATTCTTTGGATACCAGTTAGACTCTTTTCCTAGTCACCCCATCACCACCCAATGGGCTCATGAACAAAGTGGCCATACTGACAGTGATATAGGTTATACGTAGGCTCAGAAACCTAGACATCTACTCACCAAAGCTGATCCAGCTACCACTCCTGCTGAGTATTGTATATGTCAGCAGTGGACACCAACATTGCATCCTCAATCTTGCACCATTCCTGGGTGGCTAGTAAGCTATCTTGTGGCCGGTTGATTAAATTAAACCACTTCCATTATATGAGGTGCAGCATTTTGTATACTGGAATAGCTACTTATTCTGAGTACAAATTTGCCTTTGCCTCTCCAGTATGCAATGCAGCTGCCAAAACTACCATTCATAAACTTACAGAATGCCTTATCCACCATCATGGTATCCACATAGCATTCCTTCTGATCAAGAAACTCATTTCACAGAAAATGAAGTGCAACCATTAGCCCATTCTCATGGAATTCACTTGTCTTACCACATTTTCCACCATTCCTACCTTATGGATGTATTGGTAAGGTAGGACACCTGTCCTACCTTATGAATGTATTGACTTTCCAGCCATAGTTATCGCTGTTGACTGAATTGTGCCCCCAGATTCATATGTTGCAGCCCTAACTCTCAAAGTGACTGTACTTGAAGATAGGATCTTTAGGAGGTAATTAAATTTAAATGAGATCTTAAGAACTGAGCCCTAAACCAATAGAACTGATTTAGGGCTCAGTTCTTATAAGAACTCTTCTTGTAAGGTCTCAACTGACCTTATAAGGTCCGTTAAGTGGATAATTAAGTGAAGCAGTGAAGCAGCTGCCTTGAGAGAGTGGTGTAATGTCCTTTCAAAGACTCACTTGCGGCACTAGCTAGATGACAACACAGATGACCCTCAAACTACAATGGGTTAGGTCCTAATAAACTCATTGTAAACTGGAAATATAAGTCAAAAACCATTTAATGTACCTAACCTACCTAACATCACAGCTTAGCCTAGCCTATCTTAAATGTGCTCAGAACATTTACATTATCCTACAGTTAGGCAAAATCATATAACAAAAAGCCTATTTTATAATAAATATTGAATATATCATGTAAGAGTATTGTACTATATATTGCTAGTGATGGAAAATTGAAATTTTGAAGTATGCTTTCTACTGAATGTGTGTTGTTTTCATATCATCATAAAGTCAAAAAATCATACATTGAAGAATCATAATTTGAAGATTCTTTGTACCTTGTAGAGCTGGAACAAGGCTCTCCAGTACACTATTTATGCTCTAAATCAATGCCCAACATGTGGTGGTCTCTCTTCCATAGCCAGAATTCATGGATTCAGGAATTAAGGAGTGGAAATGGGAATGGTACAACTTGCTATTATGCCTATGACCCACTAGCAATTTTTTTTCCCTGTCCCTGTGACCTTTTGCTTTGCTGGCCTAGAAGCCATTTCTGAAGAGAGAACTATTTCACCTGGAGACATAATGATCCTGTTGAACTGGAAGTTAATACTGCCACCAGGCTACTTTGGGCCCCATAATGCCTAAATTAAAAGCAGAGAGTTACTGTTCTTGCTGATATGATTGATCCTGCCTTACTAAGGTGAAATTGGGCTACTTCTCAAAAGTGAAAGTAAAGAAGAATATCTCTGAAATACAGGAGATCCTTTAGGGCATCTCTTAATATCACTATGCCTTGTGATTAAAATCAATGGAAAATTATAAGAAGCCAATCTTGAATTCCCAAATCTTTCAAAACTGAAAGTTTGGGTCACCTAGCCAGCTAAGAAAATCACAACTAGCTAAGGTGCTCACTGAAGGCAAAGGAAAATCATTATAGGCAGTAAAGAAGGATGTTATAAATACCAGCTATGATCATATTATCAGGTGTAGAAATGAGTACTAGTTGTAGTGATTATTCCTTCCTTCTTTTCTTATGAACTATATATATGTAAACTATCAATATGTGAATACGTATACATATATTTTGTTTTGTTTTCTTCCATTATCCCCTTATCATGTAGCATAATATGTATGGATTTTATGTTCATAGCATTTAAGTATTGTTTACTTTATATCACAGTATTTAAGTTACAGAATATCTAGGAGAAGAATGAACATCATTCAAGAACTTAGCATCTTATTCTGGGAAAAGGATTAGTGAGTTTTTAGTTGTAGGAAAAATAGTTATGTCATGTTAGAGGACATATAACCTTGTTATTTTCTTTTTTGAAAATTAAAATTTTAATAATTCTCTTACATTTTTTCTTTTTTTAAATTTTTTTTAGCCTGCAGAGGTTGGAGGCCTTGTTATTTTCTTCATTTAGGGATTAACCATGGTTTAAGGAAATATGTATGAGCACCAAGTTAACAAGGGGTAGATTCGTGATGGTTAAGTTTATGTGTCAATTGGTTGGGGGTCAAACATTATTCTGAAAGTTTCTGTGAGTGTGTTTTTGAATGAGATTAACATTTACTTAGGTAAACTCTGAATAAATATGATTGTCTTCCATATGTGCATAATGTTGATGAGCCTTATCCAATTAGCTGAAGGCCTGAATAAAATAAAATAATGACCTCCCTCAAATAAGAAGAATTTATGTTAGCAGATGGACTTCACATTTGGACTGCAACATTATCTCTTTCCTGTATCTCTAGCCTGTTGGCCTTTGGACTTGCACTGCAACAGTGGCTCTTATCTGGGCTGGGCTTTTGACCCACCCAGCAGATTTTGAACTTGCCATGCTCCATGATCATGTGAGCTAATTCCTTAAAATAAATCTCTCTTTCTTCTCTCTCTCTCTTTCTTCTCTCTCTCTCTCTCTCTCTCTCTCTCTCTCTCTCTATATATATATATATATATATATATATATAACATTTATGAGAGAGAGAGAGAGAGAGAGAGAGAGACAGATACACACACACTCACGTGCATATACACACAAACACACATATACACATATCCCATTGGTTCTGCTTCTCTGGAAAATCCTCACTAATATAGTACAATTATCATCTAATATATGATTCAATTTACCTATTTATTTGGTTATATTTTTATGATTACTGTAACCTCCACAAGAGCAGTGATATTTTACTTCTGTTTTTAACCCATGTCTCCTAAATATTGATATATACCTATAACAATTTTTGGCTCCATAAATACTTGTTGAATACATTATTGAATGATTGAATGGGGGCATTAGCTTTGTTCACCTCTATTTTCTGATTAATTATTATGATAAGAAAATAAATATTAAAAAACTAGAAATAAATATTCTAAAATATAATGAAGGGGATTCTAGGTTGTGAGAATAACAGACTATATTTTATTTTTTCCTTCTTTGTACTAAAAAAGTAGATTACAAGAAATTTGTTGATTTTTTTGAGAAAAGATACATTGATTTCAGCAATTGTGTTCAAGTGTGTGTATACAGACATACATAAGCACCCCCACAGTTGTGAAACCAAGAGAAAATGCCCCACATATAGTCATATCCTGCAAATTCTTTATGCATCTAGGCATAAAAAGTAAGTTGCCTCACACAAAGAGAGAAACAAAAAAAAAATCAGGCTTTCCTCAGATTTCTCCTTTGTGGATTCTGTGCATTAAGACAAGAAAGAAATGTTTCTAGATTTTGAGTGGAAAAAACTCAGAATACAAGCAATTATACTAACCAAATTGTTCTTAATGAAGGAAAATGGCAGAAAGCAGGTCTGAACATGTAAAGAATTGGGAAATATACTAATCATCTACTCATCTTGAAAATAAATGTTATTAAATAACATATTTCTATTAACTGAGGGTTGAAAAAATAATGGAGAAGTTACAATATAGAAGAAATTCTAGTAAAAAATTAAAGCAGACATAAAATTTTCTAAGTAATTATATACATTTTGATTACTGAAATGAATGCAAAGTTTTAATTTGAGGGAAAACAATTGTTTTTAAACAATATTTTTAAACTATTGATTGTATTTCTATATTCCACTTTTGCATACCACTTCTGTAGAACTTTGTTATCTATCATCACAGTGCCCCTGCTTCAAATCTATTGCCTGATTTTAAATTTATCTAATCCAAATATATTTCCTCCTTTCTTATGCAATAGAGTCTTCTGGTTGTGACATAATTTTAAAACTTGTAGATTTTTTTCTTTTGTTTTCTTTGCCTTAATTCCAAGTGAATGAATAATTCTAAAGGATTGAATTTGCTGGGAATCTGATCGTTTTACTAGCAAAGAGAGTTTTGTTACAAGGATCATACATTCTCATATTAGTTTAGGAACAAAGGCTTAGAATCCAGGGAGAAAAAGATGATCAGTCATTTCTTTTAAAAACAATAACTGCTTAGGTCTGATTTATACCTCTTTTCTAAATGTTCAGTTTAGTTTAATCCAGAATTATCCCGTCCTGGAGAGAGATCAGAAGCAGCTTGTGGTTGATAGTTCTGGTGTTTCACTGTTTTGCTTCTTAAGTTGTTTGGATTTTTTATTATTTTCGTTTCCAATTTTTTCATATGCAGGTTTTGGAGAAATGTGTGTTCAATAGCCACTTTAATTAAAAAACAATTACTGATTACTCATTTTCCTTGTCTGCAGGAAATTAGAATTATATTATCTGATTTCAATATCTTTCGCAGTTCTAAATACCATGATTACTGCAGTTTTATAGATATAGTTTTCATTTACTATTCACTGTATTATATTATTATTTCAATAAGCCATCCAATCTTTTAATTAATTCAGTTCACAGAAAAAATATGTGGACAAGAGACACAGTTGACTGGATTTTTCAATTTTCACTTTTCAACAGGTTATATTTATATCATGCCAACAGACTAGAAAGAAAAATTAGTTAAAGTAATTATGTTAAGTAAAAAAGATGGTGGTTGCACACACACACATATATATATATGTATATAAGTATATATATAATCCCAATTCAGTTTTTTTCTAATTTTGATATCTTTGATTGACAAGCAATATATGTCAATGGAAGACAAATTGAAAATGACAGATAATAAAAAAGACAAAAAGGGAAATGAAATAGAAAAAACATATTTGAATTTAAACATCTAAGATAACCATTATTGTTTTATTGCATATTTTCTCTTATTATACATGTAATTTGTATTCTAGTTAATTATCACAATGTTATATTATGAAGATTTTTCTGTCAATAAAATGAGATGTCATTCATAAGCCTCTTCCATAAAGGTTCTTTAATTTAATGTATCATTATTTGTTTAACCTCTTATTTTAATATTTTATTTTTCCCAATTTTTTGTTCAAGTGAACAAGGGTGTTATGGATATTTTGAGAGAGCTATGGCATTTATTCTGATAAGTAGCTCTTGACTTTAACCACTTCTGTCTGAGCGTCAACTATAGTCGATAGCCACAGATGAACAGGCACAGAGACTTTAGCTGACAGCTGTGATATAAAGGTGCACAGCCGAGCATCAACTTTAGCCAACAGCCATGATATGACTTGTCTAATTTTTCATTTATCAAAATAAAATTGTGGACATTTAAAAATAACGTAATGGTTGCACTAATTTGCAGTCCCACCAGCAGTGTAAGAGTGTTCCTGTCTCTCCAAATCCTCGCCAGCATTTGTTGTTTGGGGATTTCTTGATACAGGCCGATCTCGCTGGGGTTAGGTAATATCTCATTGTGGTTTTGATTTCCATTTCTTTAATGATTAGGGATGTTGAGCATTTTTTATATGTTTGCAGGCCATTATTCTGTCTTCTTTGGATAAGTTTTTGGGGAAAAGCATATGGAGATACCTCAAACAGCTAGAGATAGAAATACCATTTGACCCAGCAATAGCATTGTTAGGTATTTACCCAAAAGAGAATAAGACATTCTATTATAAAGACATCTGCACCCAAGTGTTTATGGCAGCACAATTCACTATTGCAAGGACATGGAAACAACCCAAGTGCCCATCAATTCATGAGTGGATAATCAAAATTTGGTATATGTTCACAATGGAATATTACTCAATCCTAAGAAACAACAGAAAGCTAGCACCGCTTGTAGTATACTGGATTAAGCTTAAGCCCATTATCCAAAGTGAGGCGACACAAGTTCAGGAAAATGGGCTCCACATAAAGCCATCAAATTGGTACTGACGGATTAACACTATGGTGTTCAAATGGTGGTAGTGTTCACCAGGGATTTGGGGGGGGGAGGGTAAACACACATCTTAGAGATGTGGTGAACATTGTGGAGGGGAAGGGCATATCTCTAACCCTTCTTAGGGAGAGGCAGCGATATAAAATGGAACCAAAATGTCAAAAAAAAAAAAAAAAAAAACACAGACACAAAAAAACCAAAAAACGTTTATCGGGTGTTGGGCAGGTGGGAGGAGGTAGGAGGGTATGGGTATATACTTACATAATGAGTGTGATGTGCATCACCTAGAGGATGGACACGCTTGAAGCTATGACTCGGTGGGGGGTGAAGGGGGTGGTAAGGGCAATATATGTAACCTTAACTATATTTGTACCCCCATAATATGATGAAATAAAAAGAAAAAAATAATGTAATGAAAACATATATGTATATGTTACCTATTCTGATTTACATTACAAGTAAAGCTGCTTGTAAAGTAAAACAAGCTTTCAGTGCTTTCAAGCTTTCCTCATCACACAAAAGCAAAACGGATTTGTAGTCAATGCATGGCACAAACTATCATTCAGACTATGAGTGCCGGCTGTGGGCAAGGTTTCTCGGCCAGTGAGCATGGTACCGAAGTGGTTAAACTACTGCTTTAGTTCATGTAGAGTCTATTTGAATATAAAATATGAAGTAAATATATAGATATAGTTATAAAAATGCATATGTATATATACACATATGTATCCTAAATGATTATTTGAACATACTTGGCTGAATAGTAATTATTTTTCATTCCATTTGATATGCTTTATTCATGATATAACAAATAATTACTTTCACCTTTTCCTTGTTCTCTAATTGCCGTTTTGTTCAATTAATCTCTATGTTCTTACTTGTACCAGTATCATACAATTTTTATTATAGCTTTATGCCAACTGATTTTATGTTGAGTAGGCAATTGCTGTAATTGTTGATGTATACATTGCAGCAGGAAAAATCAACCGTGATAAACAGTTCATGCATTTGATATATGAGAGTCAAGATGGGTAACGTCTTGACAGATGCACTGATAGTCTGCAAATCCATTTACTTTAATTCTTTTCGATGTGACATTTTTACTGATGGTCTTTGTGCTGGTGCATGACTTGGGCTGCTGCTCTCAAATAAAAACGATAACCAAGAAGAGTCTTCCTAGATATAGGAATGCATTTCTGAAGACAATTGTGATGATGAGTTAAGACCAGTAAGTCAAGAACTTGGGTTTTTACTCTCTAGTCAATCCAAAATAATTTTAAATATTAGAACTCTTTAAATATTTTGATATAAGTATTTTTCCTGTTTTTGGAGTATAATAAATGTCAAGAATTTTCTCTAGTTTAATTCAAATGTATTATATTAAAGACACTCAGAAGTATTGAACAAAATATTCTTTTGAACCTTGCCACTCTATTATTAATAATAGAACTCCAGGAGATGGATAATAAAAACAGAGAAATAATATGATAATTCCACCATTTCATTAAGCAAATGATGTAATGACTAAATAATTGAAATTTTTCTGTTCCCTGAATGTAACAAAATAACACAAGTCCTAATAGGATATGATCTTAACATTTTTATTCCTAAGGGCAAATCTAAACTATATTGTGATTAGGTATTTTTCCTAAAAAATCACATTCGGGATATAATTTAGCATATAAATTTGATTTTAAAAATGCCTTTTCTTCTTTAGATTAAAGCAAAAATGTGTTCAATGACAAAACAAAGAGCAAGAGAGAAAATAATAAGGACAAATTCAGACAAGTTATATTTGTTTTTGAAAAAGTGGAGAAATGTAGTTAATAAATATCTTTTAGTGGACTAGATGATAATGCATACACTTTTTAAATTGATTTTATTAAATGCAAAATGGTCCATTGTAAACTACTTTAGGTTTGAAATCTTATCTCTAATGTTTCACTCAAACTTGAAAGATTTCTCAGTGCTTATAGCTCATTAAAGAATCAACAGTAAGACAAATTCATGCAAAGGGTAAATTGATCAGGGTATCATGAGACAAAATATACAAGGGATATAACTTAGATCAATTACACGAATTATGGGAATAGTTTTTTAAAAAGTGAAAAATCAAAATTATAATAAAATAATTTAAGATAACTAATCATGTATGATCTCCGAATAATACATAAACATTTTTCATTATACATAGCAGGATTTCAAAAAAATATTCTTTATAAAAGACTGACTTTTACTCTGGCCCAAGCAACACTAGTAGTTGAGTATCTCTCCTTTGTTATAAGGCATTTATACCAATGAGACAATGTCATCTTTATAGAATAGGCATTAAATACAAAGCAACAGGTGCAGAACACCTGTTATTTTCCCCTTTATTCCATAATTCCCATTGTCACTGGAGTTCTTGCTAAAATCAGCTTTGATCTTGTGCTCCACTACTAACAGTCCTGTTGGCTCTTGATTTTTTAGAGAATAAAATTCAACTCACTCAAATGGTATGCAACTTATACGCCAATGTTATCTAATATTTTTTAAATACCTAATAGCTATTTACTTTCATGCATTAATGTCCTTTTCAAACTATTCTGTTTGTCCAAAATGTCCTTCCTATTTGGCCTTGATCAAATTCAACATAGGCTCAGACATTTCTACTCATATGTAAAGGTTTAGTCAACTCCTTGATGCTGAACTAAAACCCCTTGCCTGTGCTATGGTAGCATATTGCTTATGCTTCTATGTTGAACGTGTCATAATATAAATTTTTTGTAACTTGTCATGCCTGTACCAGCAATTGCTACTAGATTGTGAGCACATTGAGAAATGGAGCATAATGTATTTATCTTTGTACTTCTGCAAATAGACGTGGATTGTACATAGAAGGAAATTATGTTTATTAAGTAAACTGTAAAGTTTATAATATAATCAATTCTCATTATGATAGATGATGGTATATGATAAAATAAGACAATTTTTTCCTAATCAAAGTGTCTTTATTACAAAATGTAAAAATGTAAGCCTTGGTCACCAAAAACTAAGGAATGCAATTCCTTATATAATAATATCATAAACATAAAGCATGTTTTATAACATTCTTATAATACTGGGGCCTCGTACAGTGTTCAGAAGATAGTAAATGGTCAATAAATAATTGTTGCTAATTGAAGTGTATCCTACCATAAGCTGATGTAGTAGTTCTTATCTTCCCATTAAATCTCGGAGCAAATGAACTTTACAAAGCAATAAAAGAATGTGTGCTTGCTGAATTGAATAATTCACATAAGAAAATATTATTGGGAAAATTTTTGGAGTAATGTCAGCAAGATGGCCAACTAGAATTTCCTGGCACTTGTTCCTGCCCCAACAAAACGGGGCAAAAACAATGAATAAACAACTATATTTTGACTGGAAGACTAATGAAGTAAACTGGAGAGCTCCAGAGGAGTTGTGAAATTTTCTGTGGAGCACAGAAATCCAGGATCGCACCATAGAGAGAGGAGGAAAGCACCCTGCTTCTGTTGCGCTGTCTTCCCTGCCCAGATCAACTCAAATCAGGCAGGGCGTTTTCTTACAAAGAAAAGGTAAGCTTTGAGATCCCCATTGGTTCCCTTTGCCACCACGAAGACCAGCATTCCTCTATATGGGCGAGTCCTCCAGTTCCCACAGGACCCAAATCCTGTTTGAAGAGTAGCAGAGAGTTTGTGCAACTGCATTACCTCAGAATAGGAGCCCTTCTTGAGCATCTGCCACCCCTGTGACCTAAACTGCTTTGACACAAAGCCACATTGCAACCATATCTGCTGCTAAAATGTGTCCTGCCTGACGGCCAGTAGCAACTGACTCTCTCCATTCCTGAATCCCCACCATCATTCCACCATGTTCACATGGATGCCTATAGAACCACGACCCCAGCTGCCCTGAGACTAGGCCAAATGAAATGACTGAGACTTCAATATTGGAGTGCACAGAGAACCCAATATCCCCAGGGAATAGGTGGACCTGCACAACTGGAAAGCCACCAAACAACCCCTAGCCCACTTTGCCTGTGGGCACCTGCTCCACAGAGTGGGCTGCTCACTGCACCTCCACCTCGCCCCATCTGTTATCTGGTTTGGAAGCAGTGCTGCTTCCCAAGACACACCACCATGCCCACAATTCTCAACTGCTGGGTCCATAGTCAGTTTGAGGACTTCTCTGCCTTCCCTGAGAGAAAGCTGCAGTGTTGTCTGGCCGGTGTTGTCCCTGAGCACCTGAGACTGGCCCAATATCCAGCTTGATAGTGGCCACCACCTCCTTGGTGAGCCTGCCAGATAGTCTGTTGGCCTTTCTTGCCTACATGTGTCAGGCCAGACAACCAGCCTGGCATTCCCTACCTCAGCAAAACCATGCCAATTATGTCACAAATTCCTACAGCTTAGGACACTGAGGCTACAAACAACACTTATGAGAATTACAGCTGAAGACTGCTGGGAGACAATTCTACTGAATCCACCAAGAACAAAAGCCAACACACCATACTCAAATGATACCCTAGGACCCATCTACAGGAAAAAATCTTATGAAAGCTACTGCATAAAATTGGAAAAATCAACTATTCCACTGAATGCACAGATATCCATGTAGGAACACAGAAAACATTTTAACAGCAAAGAAACATGACAGCTCAAAAAAAATACAAATCTCCAGTAAGACACCCCAAAGGAAAGGACATTTATAAAATTGCTGGAAAGGAATGCAAAATAATGGTCTAAGGAAACTCAGTGGGATATTGAAGAACACACACCAAAAAAATATTATTGGATTAATTATACTTCTCAAAAGTAGTTATTTCCTCAAACATTATAAAAATGAGACTGTATCTATATGCTATGAAACAAAATTATTCTTATTTTTAGTAAAAAGAGTTTTAATTCAGGAAATTTGGTGCTTAAAATTATTGAAAGGCATGGAATTCAGTTATGGGGCACCAAAAGCTTTCAGATTCACTACTACAGTTATGGTCAGGAAACTGCAGGGAAAAACTGAAAATGTCACATTTTCCCTGCAACTCTGATACATGTGACTTACAAAGAAAGGTGGAGTTTGAGTGTGATAATTAGTTATGTCTAGCAGATCTAAAATAAACAATTGTTGCCACTCTTAATAAAGAAAAAATGACTTACATCACTCTTCTGCCTTCTAAATGTCTTTCTAGTGCATCTCATTGGCAGAATATCAATTGTGTCTATAATGTTAATGGCAAACATATAAAAATGGTACCTCAGAGTGACATTAGCAAGATAGCAGAATAGAACTTTTGAGTGCTCATTTCTGCACAGAAACAACAATTTAAACAATTATCTACATACAAAAATACCTTCACAAGAGCTAAGGAATTCACTACAGAGATTATAGCACCTGAGTGAAACACACAAATAAGAAAAGATGCATTAAAAAGAGCAGAACGGACAGTTTCACATTACCTGCATCTCCCCTCCCCCATGCTTACAGAGAATGGAGAAAGATATCATCTTCATGAGAAAAGAAGTGAGCACCCAACTACACCATGGACACTAGAACCAGGCCTGCCCCAGTGATCACTGTCAGAAAACAATTAGTTATGGTAGTAAATCTTTACCTATCAATAATTACTTTAAACATAAATGGATTAAATTTTCCAATCAAAAGACATAGTGTCTGAATGAGTAAATAAAAATCAAGCTATATACTACCTATAAGATGTTGACTTTAGCTTTAAGGACACACATAGTCTAAAAGTTAGAGGATGAAAACAGTTATTCTATGCAAATGATAATTAAAAGAAATCAAGGATAGCTATACTTATATCAGACAAAATAGACTTTAAGCCAAAAACTGCCACAAGAGACAAAGAAGGTCATCATACAACAATAAAGGGGTAAATTCATGAAGAAGATATAGCAACTGTAAAATTATATGTACCGAACAATGAAGCATCTAGATGTATTAATATAAGGCAAATATTAGCAGAACTGAAGGGTAAAAGAGATTGCAATATGATAATAGTAAGAGACTTCAGAACTTCACTTTCAGCAATGGATAGAACAGCCAGAAAGAAAATTGTTCAGGAAATAGTGGACTTTAGACCAAACAGGCCTAATAGTTATACATAGAAATATTTCACTGAGCGGAAGCAGACTACACATTCTTTTTAGGTACACGTGGAACATTTTTCAAGATACATTATATATTAGGCTAAAAACAAATCTTCACATATTTAAGAAGATTGAAATTATATCAGTCATCATTTTTAAGTCACAATAGTATGAAACCATAAATAAATAACTGGAGGAAAACTGGAAAATTCACAAATATGTGAAAATTAAACAGCACACTACTGCACAAGCAATGTGTCAAAGAGGAAATAAAAAAATATCTTGAGGCAAATGAGAATGCTAACATAACATACCAAGGTTTATGGAATGCAGCCAGCAAAAACATTATAAGAGGAAATTTTATAGTTATTAATGCATACATTAAGAAAAAGAATAATATCAAATGAGCAACTTCATACATCAAAGAACTAGAAAAAAAAGAAGAAATCAAGTCTAACATTACAGTAAGAAAATAAATAATGAAGATATGAGCATAAATAAATGATACCACAATTCATAGGAAATATCAACAAAAACAAAAATTAGATTTGAAAAAATAAACAAAATTGACAAATCTTTAGCTTTGCTAAATAAGAAAAAAGAGAGAAGTCTCAAAGAAAATTGGAAATGAAAGAGGAGAGATTTTAACTGATATCATGGAAATACAAAGAATCACAAAAGACTATTATGAACAATTATTTGCCAACAAATTGGATAACCTGGAAGAAATAGATAAAATATTAGAAACGTACTACCTACCAAGTCTAAATCATGAAGAAATAAAAAATCTGAATGAGTCAGTAACCAAAAACCTCTAAACAAAGAAAAGCCTAGGGCAAAGTGGCTTCACTGATGAATTCTACCAAATATTTAAAGAGTAATTAATGCTTCTTAAACCAAGAAAATTAGGAGACTATACTTCCAAGCTCATTTATTATATTCTAATATCAAAGCCAAACACACCACAAGAAAAGAAAAACAGGTCAATATCCCCAGTGAACATATTTAATAGACACAGAAAATACTAGCAAACCAAATTCAACAGCAAATTAAAGAGATCACACATGATGATCAAGTGGGATTTATTCTTGGGCTGCAAGGATGGTTTTATATATATAAATCAATAAACTTTATACAGCACATTAACAGAATGAAGGGCAAAAATCATGAGATCATCTCAACAGATGCAGCAAAACATTTGACAAAATACAACATCCTTTCTTGATAATCACTGTCAACAAATTAGGTACAGATTGAATGTATTTCAACATACTAAAGGTCATAACTAACAAGCCCTCAGGTAACATCATGCTTAATGATGAAAAGCTGAAAGTTTTTTCTCTGAGATCAGGAACATGATAAGGATGCTCACTCTTTTTTTTCTTTTTTTTTATTTTAACATATTATGGGGGTACAAGTGTTAAGGTTCCTTATATTGCCTATGCCCCCTCCCCCCTCGAATAAGACCTTCAAGCATGTCCATCCCCCAAACGTTGCACATCTTATTCCTTGTGGTTGTATATACCCATCCCCTCCTCCCCCTCCCACCCTCCTGACACCCTATAAATGTTACTCCTATATGTCCACTTAGGTGTTGATCCGTTAATACCAATTTGCTGGTGAGTACATGTGGTGCTGGTTTTTCCATTCTTGGGATACTTCACTTAGTAGAATGGGTTCCAGCTCTATCCAGGAAAATACAAGAGGTGCTATATCACCATTGTTTCCTAAAGCTGAGTAGTACTCCATGGTATACATATACCACATTTTATTAATCCACACATGAATTGATAGGCACTTGGGTTGTTTCCATAGCTTTGCAATTGTGAATTGTGCTGCTATAAACATTCGAGTGCAGGTGTCTTTTTCATAAAGTGATTTTTGATCTTTTGTGTAGATGCCCAGTAGTGGAATTGTTCTTGAAACTTCTGTTTAATGTAATACTGGAAGTCTAAGCCAAAGTAATTAGGCAAGAATAAAAAATAAAATGCATTCAAAGAGGAAAGTAATAATAAAATTTCTTCTTTGTTGATTATACCATCTAATATGTATAAAAGCCTAATGATGCTACCAAAAAATGTGAGAATGAATGAATTTGGTAATGTTGTAGAATACAATCAACATACAAAATTGGTAGCATTTTTATACACTAATAACAAACAATCTGACAAAGAAATCAAGGAAACAATCTCATTTACATTTGCATCAAAAATTAGGAATATAGGCCGGGCGCTGTGGCTCACGCCTGTAATCCTAGCTCTTGGGAGGCCGAGGCGGGCGGATTGCTCAAGGTCAGGAGTTCAAAACCAGCCTGAGCAAGAGCAAGACCCCGTCTCTACTATAAATAGAAAGAAATTAATTGGCCAACTGATATATATATAAAAAATTAGCCGGGCATGGTGGCGCATGCCTGTAGTCCCAGCTACTCGGGAGCCTGAGGCAGGAGGATCGCTTGAGCCCAGGAGTTTGAGGTTGCTGTGAGCTAGGCTGACGCCATGGCACTCACTCTAGCCTGGACAACAAAGTGAGACTCTGTCTCAAAAAAAAAAAAAAATTAGGAATAAATTTAACCAATAAGGTAACAGACCTATACACTGAAAACTCTATAAAGAATTGATGAAAAAAATTGAATACACAAATAAATGGAAAGATATCCCATGTTTATGATTGGAAGAATTAATATTGCTAAAATGTCCATGCTATGTGAAGTGATCTACAGATTCAATGCAATCCCTATCAAAATTCCAATGTCATTTTTCATAGAATTAGAAATAATAGTCCTAAAATTCACATGGAACCACAAAAGACAAAAATAGCCAAAGCAATCTTGAGCAAAAAGAACAAGGGTGGAGGCATCAAACTACCTGATTTCAAAATATATTACAAATCTATAGTAATCAAAACAGCACAAACTGGCATAAAGACAGATATATAGACCAATGGAACACAATAGAGTCCACAAGTGAATCTACATATTTATGGTCAATTGATCATTGACAAAGATACAAATACCACACAATAGGGGAAAAGTCTCTTCAATATATGGTGTTGGAAAACACACATAGAGAATAATATATTACATGATATACAAAAATCAACCATTTCTAGCCATTGCAACTACAAACAAACCCTAAAAATGGATTAAACACTTAAATATATAAGAACTGAAACTGTAAAGCTACTAGAAGAAAATACAGGGGAAATGTTTCTTGATGTTGATCTGGACAATGAGATTTGGGATATGACATGAAGGGCATAGGCAAGAAAAGCATAAACATATGGAATTACATCAAACTAAAATGTGTCTGGCACACTGAAGGCAACAATCAACAGAGTTGAGAGATAGCCTATGGAATAAAGGAATATATTTACAGATCACTCATATAATAAACAGTTAATATCCAAAATAAATAAGGAACTCAAATGACTCAATAGCAATAAAACAAAAAAACCAAATTCTAAAAATGAGCAAAGTATCTAAATATACATTTCTCAAAAGCATACATACAGATACCCAAGATGTATATGAGCAAAATGCTCAATATCACTAATCATTAGGAAAATACAATTAAAAGCTAATGTATTACCTCACATCTTTTAGAATGGTACTATCAAAAAAACAAAAGATAAGTGCTGGCAAGGATGTGGAGAAAAGATAACCATTGTACACTTAGGATGGGAATGTAAATTGATATAGTCATTATGAAAAAGTGTTGGGTTTCCTCAAAAATTTAAAAATGGAGCTACCATGTGGTCCAGCAATCCCACTCTTGGGTATATATCCCAAAGAAATGAAATCAGTATGTGGAAGAGATACCTGCACTTTTGTGTTAATTGCAGCATTATTCACATTAACTGAGACATGAAGTCAGCCTCATTGCCCATCAAAGTTCAAATGGATAAACACAATGAGGTGTACATATATGCACAGTGGAATATTATTCAGCCTTAAAAAGAAGGAAGATCTGTCATTTGCAACAACATGGATGAACCTGAATGACATTATGATAAGTGAACCAAGCCAGGTACAGAAAGACAAATACTGCATGATGTTACTTATATGTGGACTCTGTATAAGTTAAATTCATGGAAATAGAGAGCATAATGGCTGTTGCCTGGGTCTGGGGATTAGGTGAAATGAGAAGACGTTGGTGAAAGGGTGAAAAGTTTCAGTTAGGCAAGATGAATAAGTTCTGGAGATCTAATGTACAGCATGTTGACTATATATTATAATAATTGTATAATATAATATTTGTATAATAATTATATAACATAATATTGTATACTTGAAATTTGCTAAGACATTGTCTTAAATGTTCTTACCATACACACCAAAAAACTATGTATGGTGATCATATGTTAATTATCTTGATTATAGTAATCATTTCTTAATGTATACATATATCAAAACATCATCTTGTACACTATAAATATATACATTTATTATTTGTCAACTATATGTCAAGAAAGCTAGGGAAAAGGATTTCTCAGTGCCAATAGGCAATATATAGCAACCTAGTAATAACTGTGTAACAGCACTTAAATATGAAGCAACATCTTTTCTTATAGTTTGAATAAATATTAAATAGAAGATTCAATTCTCTTTCTTTCACTCATTCATTTGTACCACTCTCACCAACATATTATCTTTAATTTTCTCTCTGGACTAACTTATTTGTTAGTTGAATATACTTGGACCATAGTTACTCATGTTCTCGAAACACTAACGACTATATAAGAATTTTCTTGCAGGAAAATAAGAGTTATCATTCCAGCAATGAATATCTATCACCAGCAATGCCTTGATCAATTCTAGTCATATATTATATCTTCCACGCTCTATCGCAAACTAGAAGATATAAGTCATACAGGTTTACAATGATTTTAATACCATTGCAGTTGTGTTTGATACATACAAGCACATTTTATCATTTTTTATGATATTTGAATGGTTTTTTTTCCGCCTTTATTTCTAAATAGGCCCTACCAGTCTTTATAGTAAAGGTATAAAAATATGATATTGCCCTCCTTTTGTTTGCCATATTCTGGTTAGGCTTCCAAATATAAAAGATTAAGAAAATAAGCATTAAATTTGAACAGAGGATTTCTCAAGTTTAATGAAACAAATAGAACTTACTTGTGTTGGAATTTTTTGAAAGAGAAATGATAGGATGTGAGCAGCCTTTGTGGAGTATCAATTTTCTCCTATTCTTATGATTCACTAAATAACTTTCAAAGATATTTTGCATATGGAGTCGCTAAAAGTAAGCTTTCAGCAGGTAAATATTTAAGGTCTTACAGAGTTGTACTGAAATTGACAGTGTTGTGTTTTTTCATCTTCCCATTCATACTTCAGCACACCGAGGAAAATGTATAATGTGCTACTAACTAGTTTCCTCAAAACAAAACAGCTTTTGTTTAAACAGTTTTATTAGAAGTGTTTACACAGGGAGAAAAAGGTTGTGTGTGTGTGTATGTGTGTGGGTGCATGCATGCATGCAGACACGTGCATTCTTCTGTATTCTATAGCTTCATATCTCAAGTAAATTCCTTTCCTCAGAAACGAAAGTAAAACTATCTATAAACTTTATGAATTTCTCCACCTTGGACAATACTGTTCATTAATTCCTACAGTAACAACTCTTTATATGACCACATGATGTAGTCCATGCTTTCCTTATGAAATCAGTTGTTATTCCCTAAGATACAGAATATCTCTCACTAGCACTGGAATAAATGTAGGCTTTCCAATTAGAAAAAAATAACTACTATTTTCAGCTAGCCCTTTTATCGTACATCCTTAATTAACAGTGTCATGCTCTGCATGTTGTACACACTACACAAAAACCACAATAGATAAACATGTGTTGATGATGAAAACATAATTATAGAAATTTAAGATAATAAAAAGCTGTTATCAAAAATTTAGAAATAAGTAACATTTTCAACTTAGCATGCAGACATACACACATGCACACACACACCCATAACACAAGAAATAGAGATATAAAAGCAACAATCTAAGGTTTTATGAACATATATTTTGTTAAGAAGAGATCCATGAGTGGATATGTAGATCAGAAATAGTCCGCAGTGCTGAAAGTTTTACTGCCTAATGGGAGAATCAAGTCCTATCTAAATGGATAAATCTATAAAAGTGATAAACATTCAATAAATCTAACTATAGCAGTAAAGCCATATAGAGAAAGATCAATAGAACCAAGTGGTGTAAAAAAGTTTTAATCTAGAAAAACTATATTTTTGTTATTTTTAAATTTGTCTTAGTATTTTATTGAAGTACAATATACATATATAAATCTGCACAAATCATATGCATACAGCAAGATGAATTTTCACAAAGTGAATATGTAATTATAAGACCATCATCTAGACCAAGAAATATATTTTAGCTCCATTGAAATACATTCAGAATATGACCCTCACACAAGGATGACCACTATTCTGACTTTTGTTATTACAAATTATTTCTCCACTGTTTTAAATTTAGCAGACTTTTATAAACATACAATAGAATGGATAGATAAGTTTTAGCCTATTCAAATGATAATAACTATATGGCAATGAGAAGTAACACTCTGGGAATAAGATGGAAGTCCTGGTCTATTGAGTATACATATGGCCAGTTACAGTACCTATTCCCAAGCTGTTTTCTAAAGTGAGTGTACCAATTTATTATTCCACCAGCAAGTATTTGAGATGTCTGGTTGTTTTACATCTCACCAAAACTTGGTACTTTCTGCTTTTAAAATTTTAGCCATTATGATGGGTATTTAATCATTTCTCAATTTGATTTTAATTAGCATTCCCTTGATGACAAATTGATGCTGAGTACATTTTAATAAGTTTATTGGTGATTTGGAATCATCTATAGGAAAGAGCCTATTTAAATCATATTACAGTCTCTTATTGAATTTATTTGAAGGAGTTCATTATATATTTTGAAAGTGAATCCTTTCTTGAATAAATGATTATGTATGGCTCATTTTTATCAGGAGGAATCTTAGTCTACTATTAATATTATACATGATTCTCCATCATATCTTGTCTATCATGTTCATGTCATATGTTCTGATAACTCTGAATTCCATACCATCATCACTATTAAGTAATTATTAAATAAATAATCAAATAAATCCATATCCTCTCAATTTGCATGCTTCTAGTGCTATATTTTTTTACTTCATTGTGTATGTCATTATATCATTACAATTTTACATCTCTTAAACCTTGTTACCTTGCTTTCATCACTGTACTTTTCAGCTTAAGAATTTATAAGGGTGATAATATAACGGCAAGATATTTCACTGTAGTGAAGAACTAAAAGGATCAAGAAGGTGGAAGGAGTTGTGGAAAGTGGAAAGAGCTGTTATCCTATACTGAAAGTATGGCCTCTATGAAGGAAAGAGAGAATTAGCTAGGAAGAGAGTCAGACTGTACAAGTTTTAAAAAAATTAGGTCATGCTGATATGGAGACCTGGGGCCAAAGTTTCCCTGTGAGATTATAGGAATAGACGTGCCTCAGTATAGCTGTGGATCTCAGTCATTTGCTAGGAGCAGCCCATAGGAAGCCTAGCCTTATGCAAACATGGTGGTAGATTTACAGCATAATATCTGGGGTATTCCATCAGCTACACTCTCTGAATCACAAGATCTGAGAGCTGCACTTTCATGGTCACCACACCACAAGGGTCCATTATAAATGATCCAAATAATCCAAAATCCTCAACATCACAATTTTGACATCTTTTATAAAGTTTAACAATTGATATCCCCTTTCACAAAATTCTTGTTTCACTCTTTACTGTGCTTTTCTCCTATTCCCCACTTCTCAAGCTGCCATTTTTATTATTACCCCTTCTCTATTATATGGTGTGCTTGTTAACTATAATACTTTTGTCCTACACTTCTACTTACTGAAGGCCCACTTTTTTTTAGTACCCTACTTAAATTCCATCTTCTCTATTACTGATGATTATAAAAGCTCAAAATGGTCTTTACTTTTTATAAATTCTTTAAGAATTTATGTTACAGATTCTTTACAGTCCCTGATTTCTCACTGCTATGTTGGTGTGCTACTAGATTTACATATCATTTACTAAACTATATAAAAATTATCTGAGAACAAATTAAAAAGTATCTTCTACACTGTTTTCATGCTCTCAAAATTAGAGCCCATCATATGTTCATTCTTAACACCCTGTATATCTCCTATAGTGACATTTACCAAATTGCATTAGATTTATTTGTTTGATTAATCTATAGTAGTACCTTTCACACACAATATGCTCAAAATATATATATATTAAATAAAGTACCGAACGGTTCTAACTTTGCAATTAGGTTACTTCCTTTTGTATTGGTTCATGATTAACATATATTATACTGTGATTTCATTTTTATTAGATGTGTAACTTATTTTGTGCCCAATATTTTGGAATGATGTCACTGAACTAATCACTGCACATTTATTGTTAAAATCTGCATCTTACATCTATTTGTTTTTATTCATGTTTTTCAATGTCACCTTTTTTTAAAATTAAATAATTAGATTTTTACTACTATTTCTTGAATTTTTTACTTTCTTTTTTTGTTGTCTTATTTTTTAATTCAGGATATTATGGGGATACAAACATTTTGGTTACATGAAAGGCATTTGCCTCACCCAAGCCAGGGCTACAAGTGTGTCCTTCCCCCATACAATGTGCCCCATTTCGATTAGCTGTGGGTTTAGCTCTCACCCCCTCAACCCCCCCACCATCACCCCCCTACCTGACTGGCACTCAATGAGTATTACTACCATGTGAGCACCTTAGTGTTTATCAGTTAGTACCAATTTGATGGCAAGTACATGTGGTGCATGTTTTTCTATCCTTGTTATACCTCACTTCGAAGTTTGGGCTCAATCTCTATTCAGGGTAATATAAGAGGTGCTAGATCACCATTGTTTTTTGTAATTGAGTAGTATTCCGAGGTATACATATACCACATTTTATTAATACACTTGTGTATCGATGGGCACTTGGGTTGTTTCCACATCTTTGCAATTGTGAATTGTGCTCCTATAAACATTATGGAGATATCTGATTTTTGCATGTCTTTTTTAGATTATTCCTAAAGTACTACTAATACGTGAAATTTATATTTTAGATTGGTAAACGAGCTAAAAATTACTTAAAATAACTTAGAGAATAAATTTTGGACATTTCCAATTATACTATAATAAAAATGTATAATTGTGTTAAATGATCAAATCTCTCTACTTACTATAGTAGCCTAAGCCAAAAGATTTGCAAATTCCACTTTAGAAAGATCACTAATATATTATAATGCTATGATAAATCTATAGTAATATCAGTAATAATTATATTCACCTGAATAACAATATATCAACATTAATCAGATTATGTAAAGGTAAATAATACAAACAAATAAATTAAGTACATTTCATCTCTATCCCTTTGTTGCAAGGCAATACAAAACTTTAATTTCCTTTTGAAGATCTTCATAGTTGAAACTCCCTATATGACTTCTGAGTTGTCATTTTAAAAAAAGAACTTTTACTTGACTCCAGTACAAACAATTTAATTATATTAATGTAATCTAGGTAAATATTCTGACTTATTTTCATTTAAAAGGATAAAAAACTCTGTACATGAGTAAATATTAGTAAAGTTGAGCATAAAGTTATATATGATGCAATCCAAGTATGAGTAAATTTAATAAGTATTCCTTAACTGCACCTTTCTTGCAGAGAGAGTAACATCAATATTGTGCAATTGTTTGAGAAATAGATTTGATAGTAGTTTGACTGGAACTGAAACATGTGTGATTATTTTTTCCATTATAAACATAGAAAAAGTTTATTAAAATATTGGAAATATGTGTCTCTTTGATGAACAAAGGGCATCCTAGCATTCTGTACTGTGGGAGAGTGTGTGATCCTCCAAATATGACCAATTCTTATTTTCCGGAATATATAAGTAAGTAGAGAATAAAATTTGGTAATGGAATCATGTTTTTAATCAATTAAATTTGGGGAATATTACCCTGGACTATCTGGGTGGGGACAATGTAATCAGAAGGCCCCTTATATGTAAAAGAAGGAAGCAGGAAAATCAGGGTAATAAAATGTGAAGATTCAACTGATCATTACTTACATTAAATATAAAAAAGGAACACAAGAAATGCAGGCAGCCTCCAGAAGCCAAAAAAGACAAGAAAATAAATTCTTTCTGTAATGGATGAATAATGGCCTCCCAAAAGATATTTCTATGCAAAATTCAATGTGAATGTTAGTTTATTTGGAGAAAAGGATCTTTTCAGATAAAATTAAGATCTTGAGATGAGATCACCCTGGATTAGGTGGATGGTCTGTAAATCCAATGACAAATTTCTTATGGGAGAAAGGCACATGGAAATTTGAGACAGAAGAGGAGAAGAAAGAGGACAGGAGAAAAAAATGTAAAGATGAAGGCTGAGATTGGAATGATGCAGCCATAAGTCAAGGAATGCATAGAGCCACCAGAAATGAAGATGCAAGGAGGGATTCTTCCCTAGAGGTGTCAAAGAGAATATTGCCCTTCTGACACCTTGATTTTGGACTTCTGGCTTCCAAAACAGTGAGAGAATAAATTTCTATTCTTTTAAGCCAATAAGTTTGTGTCAATTTGGTACTGTAACCAGAAAACTAGTACATACAGTTATAAAAATGATGGTGCTTCGAGCCACTGCCTTAAAAAACAAAACAAAAGAGAGACTTTAAGTGAGCCTTCAACAATCTCAAATAAAACTATTTTTCTAGTAAATTTCTATGAGACCTCTAGTGACAATTTCATGCATTCTGCTTGTTATTTCAACTTCCCAATGCCTATTACTTCCCTCCATTTGGAAATATCACTTGTCATTATCCTCCTTTTTCTAATTATCATCGAACAAATAGATCCCACAAATGGAAGCCTTTTGAGCTTACTGTTATTGAATTAATGAAACAATATGTGTCTTTATTTCCTTTTTTCTTTGTTAAAATGGAAATAATTTACCATTACCTCAGAAAGAACTATCCATTCACATTAATATGATACTTATGACCTCAAAACTTTATTTTTATCATATTCTTTCTTTCTAATATCTGTGAATTCATCATATATTTTAATTTTTTCCTGCTCTTTCAATATATTGGGCCATTTATTTATTTTTTTCAGTCATTTTATTTTTATTGGGCTAGTATATCAGAGTAATTCTTATTATATATATATATTTTTTTTATTTCAGCATATAATGTGGGTACAATTTTTAAGGTTTCAAATAATGCCCTTCTCCCCCTCCCCCCACATGTCTGAGTTTTTAGTGTGACCATCATGCAGACGGTGCACATCTCACTCATTATGTATGTATATACCTGCCCCCCTTCCCTATCCTACCTGCCCAATACCCAATTACTGTAGTTCTTATGTGTCCACTTAGATGATGGTCAGTTAATACCAGTTTGCTGCTGAGTATATGTGGTGATTGTTTTTCCATTCTTGGGAAACTTCACTTAGTAACAAGGGTTCCAGCTCTAACCAGGAAAATATAGGAAGTGCTCTATCACCGTTGTTTCTTAGAGTTGAATGGTACTACATGGCATACATATATCACATTTTATTAATCCACTCTTGGATTGATGGGCACTTGGGTTGTTTCCACACCTTTGCAATTATGAATTGTGCTGCTATAAACATTCGAGTACAGGTGTCTTATTTGTACAGTGTCATTGGATCTTTTGGGTAGATGCCCACTAATGGAATTGCTGGATCAAATGGTAGATTCACTAGTATCGCTTTAAGGTATCTCCATATTGCTTTCCACAGAGGTTGAACTAGTTTGCAGTCCCACCAGCAGTGTAGGAGTGTTCCTCTCTCTCCGCAACCACGCCAGCATTTATTGTTTGGAGATTTTTTGATAAAGGCCATTCTCACTGGGGTTAAGTGATATCTCATTGTGGTTTTGATTTGCATTTCCCTGATGATTAGAGATGTTGAGCATTTCTTCATATGTTTGTTGGCCATTCGTCTGTCTTCTTTAGAAAAATTTCTGTTCAAGTCCTTTGCCCACTTTTTAATGAGGTTATTTGATTTTTTCTTCCTGATTTTCGTGAGTTCTAAGTATATTCTAGTTATCAGTCCTTTTTCGGATGCAAGGATGCAAAAATTTTCTCCCATTCTGTAGGTTGTCTGTTTACTTTCATGACTATTTCTTTGGCTGTGCAGAAGCTTTGTAGTTTGATCATGTCGCATTTATTTATTTTTGTTGCTGCTGTGATTGCCTTGGGGGACTTCTTCATAAACTCTTTGCCCAGGCTGATGTCTAGGAGAGTGTTTCCAACTATTTCCTCTAGAGTTCTAATAGTTTCATACCTTAGGTTTAAGTCTGTTATCCAGCGTGAGTTGGTTTTTGTGAGAGGTGAAAGGTGTGGGTCCTGTTTTAGCCTTCTACAGGTGGCTATCCAGTTTTCCAGCACCATTTATTAAAGAGGGATTCTTTTCCCCATCGTATGTTTTTGTCTGCTTTGTCAAAGATTAGATGGCTATATGAGGATGGTTTTATATCAGGATTCTCACATCTGTTCCACTGGTCAATATTCCTGTTTTTGTGCCAATACCATATTGTTTTAATTACTACAGCTTTGTAGTATAGTTTGATATCTGGCATATTACTGCCTCCCATTTTGTTTTTGTTGCCTAGAATTGCTCTTGATATTCGGGGTCTTCTTTGGTTCCATACGAAGCATAAAATTATTTTTTCTCTATCTGTGAAGAACGCTGATGGGATTTTAATAGGTATTGCATTGAATCTGTAGATCAGTTTGGGTAGTATAGACATTTTGATGATATTGAGTCTGCCGATCCACGAGCATGGTATGCATTTCCATCTGTTTACATCCTCTGCTATTTCCTTCCTCAGTGTTTCATAGTTCTCCCTGTAGAGGTCTTTTACGTCCTTGGTTAAGTAAATTCCTAGGTACTTTAATTTCTTCGTTGCTACTGTGAAGGGAATTGAGTCTTTGATTTGGTTCTCAATTAGAGTGTTGTTGGCGTATATGAATGCCTCTGATTTCTTTGTATTGATTTTGTATCCTGAGACTTTACTAAATTCATTGATCAGTTCCAGGAGTTTCTTGGTTCAGTCCTTGGGGTTTTCTAGATACAATATCACATCATCAGCAACCAGTGAAAGTTTGATCTCTTCTGCCCTATTTGGATACCTTTGATTCTATTTTCTTGTCTGATTGCTGTAGCCAAGACTTCCAGCACTATGTTGAACAGAAGTGGAGACAGTGGGCAGCCTTGTCTGGTTCCAGTTCTAAGTGGGAATGATTTCAATTTTTCCCCATTCAGTATGATGTTGGCTATGGGTCTGTCATATATGGCTTGTATCATTTTTAGGTATGTCCCTTCTATGCCTATTTTCTTAAGTTTTCGTATCCTGAAAGGGTGTTGAATTTTGTCAAAAGCTTTTTCTGCATCTATTGAAAGAATCATGTGGTCTTTGTTTTTGCTTCTGTTTATGTGGTTAATTGCATTTATAGATTTACGTATGTTGAACCATCCCTGCATCCCTGGGATGAAGCCCACTTGGTCGTGGTGGATTATTTTTTTGATAAGTGTCTGGATTCGGTTAGCTAAGATTTTGTTGAAAATTTTTGCATCTATATTCATTAGGGATATTGGTCTGTAGTTTTCTTTTTTTGTTGCATCCTTTCCTGGTTTTGGTATCAGAGTAATATTCGCTTCATAAAAGGTGTCAGGGAGGTTTCCGTTCTTCTCGATGTTGTGGAATAGTTTCTGCAAGAGAGGTACTAGTTCTTCTTTGTAAGTATGGTAAAATTCAGGTGTGAAGCCATCTGGACCGGGACTTTTCTTTTTAGGGAGATTTTTAATTGCTGTTCTTATTTCAGCTGTTGAGATTGGTCTGTTCAGGGAATCTATTTCTTCCTGGTTGAGCCTAGAGAGGCTGTCTGTTTCTAGAAATTTATCCATTTCCTCCACATTTTCCAGTTTGTGTGCATAAAGATTTTTGTAGTATTCATAAATTGTATGTTGTATCTCTTTGGGATCAGTTGTGATATCTCCTTTTTTATTCCTGATGGAGCTTATTAGAGATTTCTCTTTTCTGCTTTTCATTAGCTTAGCCAATGGTGTGTCAATTTTGTTTATTTTTTCAAAGAGCCAACTTTTTGTTTTATTAATCTCCTGAATAGCTTCCCTGTTTTCAATTTCATTTAGTTCTGATTTGATCTTGTTGATTTCATTTCTTCTGCTGGGTTTGGGGTTGGTCTGTTCTTCTTTTTCCAGCTCTTTGAGTCGTTTCATTAGATTGCCTATTTGTGATCTTCTTGTGTTTTGTTATAGGCATTTATGGAGATAAACTTTCCTCTGAGAACTGCTTTAGCTGGGTCCCAGAGGAGTTGATAACTTGTCTCTCCATTGTCGTTTTCTTCATAGAACTTTTTTATTTCCGTCTTGATTTCTTCATTTACGAAGTAATCATTTAGTAGAAGGTTGTTTAATTTCCATGTTTTTGTGTAGAAATGTGTGTCTCTTAGGGTTGATTTCTAGTTTTATTCCACTGTGATCTGAGAAGGTACATGGTATGATTTCCATTTTTTTAAATGTCTTGAGATTTTCTTTGTGTCCTAGGATATGGTCAATCTTATAGAATGTCCAGTGAGCTGATGAGAAGAACGTATATTCATTGGATTTTTGGTAGAATGTTCTGTAGATGTCTGTCAGACCCAATTGTTCTAGAATTTTGTTTAAGTCAATTATTTCTTTATTAATTTTCTGTTTGGAGGATCTGTCTCGTGCCGTCAGTGGGGTGTTGAAATCTCCGGCGATTATGGAGTTGCTATTAATCCATTTGCTTAGCTCCAGTAAGGTTTGCTTTATGAATCTGGGTGCACCTAAGTTGGGTGCATATATATTTAAAATTGTTATCTCTTCTTGTTGGACTGTGCCCTTCACCATTATATAATGACCCTCTTTGTCTTTTACTACTTTTGTTGCTTTAAAAACTAAATCGTCTGAAATTAGAACTGCCACACCAGCCTTCTTTTGGCTTCTATTTGCTTGGAATATTGATCTCCACCCTTTCATTTTTAGTCTATATGCATCCTTGCAGGTTAGATGTGTTTCCTGAAGACAGCATATACTTGGCCTGTATTTTCTTATCCATTCAGCCAGCCTATGTCTCTTGAGTGGAGAGTTTAAGCCATTCACATTTATTGAGAGTTGATAGGTAAGGTAGATTACTGATCATTCTGTTGGGTTGGATGTTGTTGCTATGATTTCTGTCTTGAGCCATTGTAATATCTGGCCTTTAATATCTTTGGGGTTTGGTTGTTTTCATATTCGTGGGTTATTATTATGATGTTCCGTGCGTAACGCTGTTTTTAGTACTTCTTGTAGGGCTGGTCTTGTCTTGGTAAATTCTCTGAGCCTTTGCTTGTTGGAGAATGTTTTTATTTCTCCTTCATATACGAAGCTTAGTTTTGCAGGGAATAATATTCTAGGCTGGGCATTGTTTTGTTTCAAAAGAGTGAGAATGGGGCCCCAGTCTCTCCTTGCTTGTAAAGTCTCATTAGAGAAGTCTGATGTTATTTGAATTGGCCTTCCCTTGTATGTTACTTGCTTCTCTTGTCTTACAGCTCTTAGAAGGGCCTCTTTAGTTGATACTTTGGTCAGTCTGATGACTGCATGTCGTGACGTCTTCCTGTTTGCGTTGAATCTCCCAGGGGTCCTCTGAGCTTCTTGAACTTGCATATCAAGATTTTGAGCAAGGCCTGGGAAATTTTCCTCTATTATATCTTCAAACAGCTTGTCCAACCCTTGAGTGTTGTCCTCTTCCCCTTCTTGTACCCCTATGACCCTCACATTAGGTTTCTTCACATAATCCCACAGCTCTTGTAGGCTTTTGCTCTTTTCTCTTGTTTCTCTGCTCTATTTCTATGACTGATTTATTTAATTGGAGGGTGTTATCTTCAAGCTCTGAGATTCTTTCTTCTGTTTGATCTACCCTGTTCTTGAGACTTTCCACTGTATTTTGTAGTTCCTTGAATTGATTCTTCATTTCCAGGAGTTCGATTACACTTTTCTTCATCGTTTCTATTTCTTTTCCCATATCCTGGGGACTTTTTGTGGTTTCTTTGTGTTGGTTATTGAGTTGTTATTGCAGCTGGGTGAGTGTTCTTATGATCCACATATGAAATTCCTCTTCTGTCATATTGGTTGCCTGATTTTGGTTGGTGTCCGTTTCTAGTGGTTTGGTGCTCCTCCTTGGGGGTGTGTTTTCTGTTTGGTTCTTCATATTTCCTGAGTTCTTCGCTGATTTCTTCCCATGTCGATCAGTTGTTGTTTCTTTCCTTAGGTTATTGTTTGGGTATTCACACACCTTGTTTAGTTTCTGAGGCGTTAGGTGGTGTCTGTGGGTGAAATTGGACCACTCCCTGAATATTGAGTCAGTGGGTGCCATGGAAAGGCTGTGCAAGATGCCGTCCCTGTCAGTAGGTGGCGTTTGCTTGGAGGAACAGGCTATACTGTTGATTTTGTGTCCTGTTAACAGCTCTTGTTCTGGGTGGAGCTGGGTTGGGTAAGCCTGCCCTCAGGCCGTTAGCAGGGGTCAAAGTTCTGTTCTCTGCTTCCAGGGAAATCTGTCAGGGCGGGGATGGAATGGTCCCGCTCAGCCAGAAAGTCTGTGTGTGGGGATGGGGCTGTCTGACACCCTTTGTCTGGTGGGAGCCTCGCTTCTTTCCACCCTCCCCAACTCCACAGCTACTCCTGGGCCTCTGCTAGCAGGCCAGATCACAAGCCACCAGGCCTCCTCGGACTGTGATGCTGGTGGGGATGTTCCCTGCACAGGAACGCCACCTGGGTTGGGTGCACGGCCTCCTCCTGGGAGGAGGGTTGCCCTCTAGGACGCCTATCCGCCCCTGGAGGCACACACACCTCAGTAGGCTGTTCACGTATAACCCTTCTGTGCCCCGGGCAATGCTAGCCCTCGGTGCAGGGGATCTGGTCTGCAGGTCCGACCTCTGGGTCCCAGAGTTGAAACTGTATCCCCACCAGGGAGAGGATTTCCGGTCCCCATTCACCCAGAGGGAGCCCAAGCTGGGTCTATGTCTCTCAGCCTCTGAGTCGGCACCGTTCTCCTGGGAACACGGTGCCAGCAGCACCTGGGAGGGTGGGCGGGTAGGGAGCTCACAGTCTGAGTTTCCCTGAGTCAGGTTTAGGGTCCCAAAGGGGAAAGTTCCCTGGAGGTGCCTTCGGCTGGTGGCTGTATTGTCTCTCTGGGCAGCTGTGGGTAGGGTCGGCGGAGGGGAGGGGGAGGCAATAGGGCACCTGCCGCGCGGCTCTGGTGTGTGCACACGGAGGTGCCCTGAGGAAGTTGGGAACCTGGTGCCACGTCTGCTACAGGCTCACCGTTGGCAGGCGGAGACGGTCTCTGTGCTCATGTCCGCAGGTCTCTCCAACCGCTGGGGAGCCCACAAGCAGTCCCGAATGCAGGGGAGGGGAAACAGCAAATCAATGTACCCTTGCCGCTGGTCTCTGGGCTGCTCCGGTGGTCTCAGCCTCCTGGTCTCTTCTGCAGCCTCCTCCCGTGGAGTCTCCCGGGGTCTCAGGTACCCCTCCTTCTGGCCCTTGTCTGCTGTATGCTCGTCTTCTTGCTTCTTTCCTCTAATTTCTTCTAGAATCTGTCTTTTCTGCAGAGACACTCTGTCTAGCGGTGTTATTCGTCCGCCATCTTGCTCCGCCCCCCTATTTTTTCTTTATATGTGATGAATGATGATGGGATTTTAATGGATATTGTGTTCAATCTGTAGATCAGTTTGGGTTGTTTAGACATTTTAATAATGTTGAGTCTGCCGACCCATGAGCATGGTATGGATTTCCATCTGTTTACATCCTCTGCTTATTTCCTTCATCAGTGTTTCATAGTTCTCCCTGTAGAGGTATTTTACATCCTTGTTTAAGTATATTCCTAGGTACTTTATTTTCTTTGTTGTTATTGTGAAGGGAATTGAGTCTTTCTTTTGGTTCTGAATTTGAATTTGATTGTTGTTGGCATATATGAATGCCTCTGATTTCTGTGTATTAATTTTGTATCCTGAGTCTTTACTAAATTCATTTATCAGTTCCAGGAGTTTCCTGGTTGAATCTTTGGAGGTTTCTATATATAATATCATGTCATCAGCAAACAGTGAAAGTTTGATCTCTTCTGCACCTATTTGGATACCTTTAATTCCACTTTCCTGTCTGATTGCTGTAGCCAGGACTTCCAGCAGTATGTTGAATAGAAGTGGATATAGTGGGCAGCCTTGTCTGGTTCCAGTTCTACGTGTGAATGATTTCAATTTTTCCCTATTCAGTATGATGTTGGCTATGGTTCTGTCATATATGGCTTGTATCTTTTTTAGGTATGTCCCTTCTATGCCTATTTTCTTAAGTGTTCGTATCATGAAAGGGTGTTGAATTTTGTCAAAAGCTTTTTCTGCATCTATTGAAAGAATCATGTGGTCTTTGTTTTTGCTTCTGTTTATGTGGTGAATTGCATTTATAGATTTACATATGTTGAACCATGCCTGCATCCCTGGGATGAAGCCCACTTGGTCGTAATGGATTATTTTTTTGATAAGTGTCTGGATTCGGTTAGCTAAGATTTTGTTGAAAATTTTTGCATTTATATTCATTAGGGATATTGGTCTGTATTTTTCTTTTTTTGTTGCATCCTTTCCTGGTTTTGGTATCAGAGTAATATTCGCTTCATAAAAGGTTTCGGGGAGGTTTCCATTCTTCTCGATATTGTGGAATAATTTCTGCAAGATAGGTACTAGTTCTTCTTTGTAAGTGTGGTTAAATTTGGGTGTGAAACCATCTGGACCAGGACTTTTCTTTTTAGGGAGATTTTTAATTGCTGTTTTTATTATGGCTTTTGATATTGGTCTGTTCAGGAATTCTACTTCTTCCTGGTTGACCATAGGGAGGCTGTGTGTTTCTAGAAATTTGTCCATTTCCTCCACATTTTCCAGTTTGTGTGCATAAAGGTTTCTGTAGTATTCATAAATTTTATCTTGTATCTCCTTGGGATCAGTTGTGATATCTCCTTTTTTATTTCTGATAGAGCTTATTAGAGATTTCTCGTTTCTGCTTTTCGTTAGCTTAGCCAATGGTGTGTCAATTTTTTTTATTTTTTCAAAGAACCAACTTTTTTTTATTAGTCTCCTGTATAGCTTACCTATTGCCAATTTCATTTAGTTATGAGTTGATCTTGTTGATTTCACTTCTTCTGCTGGGTTTGGGGTTGGACTGTTCTTCTTTTTGCAGCTCTTTGTGTTGTTTCATTAGATTGTCTATTTGTGATCTTTTTGACTTTTGGTTATAGGCATTTATGGAGATAATATTTCCTGTCAGTACTGCTTTAGCTGTGTCCCAGAGGATTTGATAACTTATCTCTTCATTGTCCTTTTGTTCAAATAATTTTTTATTGCTATCTTGATTTCTTCATTTTTGAAGTAATCATTTAGTAGGAGGTTGTTTAATTTCCACATTTTTGTGTAGAAATGTGAGTTTCTGTTAGGGATGATTTCTACTTTTATTCCACTTTTATCTGAGAGGATACATGGTATGATTTCTATTTTTTTAAATTTCTTGAAGCTTACTTTGTGTCCTAGGATATAGTCAATCTTAGAGAATGTCCCTTGGGCTGATGAGAAGAACGTATATTCAGTGGATTTGGGGTAGAATGTCCTGTAGATGTCAGTCAGACCAAATTGTTCTAGAGTTTTTTTAAGTCCATTATTTCTGTATTAATTTTCTGTTTGTAGGATCTGTCCTGTGCCGTCAGTGGGTTGTTGAAATCTCCAGTGATTATGGAGTTGCTGTGAATCAATTTGCTTAGATCCAGTAAGGTGTGCTTTATGAATCTGGATGCACCTAAGTTGGGTGCATATATATATAAAATTGTCATCTCTTCTTGTTTAACTGTGCCCTTCACCATTATATAATGACCATCTTTGTCTTTCACTCCTTTTTTTGGTTTAAAAACTAAATCATCTGAGATCAGAACTGCTACACCAGCCTTCTTTTGGTTTCCACTTGCTTGAAATATTTATCTCCACCCCTTTACTTTCAGTCTATATGCATCCTTGCAAGTTAGATGTGTTTCCTGAAGACAGCAGATACTTGTCCTGTATTTTCTTATTCATTCAGCCAGGCTATGTCTCTTGAGTTGTGAGTTTAAGCCATTTACATTTATTGAGAGAACTGATAGGTGAGGTAGATTACTGTTCATTCTGTTGAGTTGGATGTTGTTGCTTTGATTCCTCTCTTGAGCCATTCTAATATCTGGCCTTTAATCTTTGGGTTTTCGTTGTTTTTATATTCGTGAGTTTTTATTATGTTGTTCCGTGGGTAATACTGTTTTGATTACTTCTCGTAGGGCTGGTCTTATCTTGGTGAATTCCCTCAGACTTTGCTTATCTTAGAATGTCTTAATTTCTCCTTCATATATAAAGCTTAGTTTTGCAGGTTACAAAATTCTAGGCTATGCATTATTTTGTTTCAAAAGAGTGAGAATGGTGTCCCAGTCTCTCCTTGCTTGTATTGTCTCAGTTGAGATATCTGGCGTTATTCAGACCGGTTTTCCTTTGTATGTAACTTGTTTCTTTCACCTTATAGCTTGTAGGATGGTCTCTTTTGTTTATATTTTGGTCAGTCTGATGACTATATGGCGCGGTGTTTTCCTGTTTGCATTGTATCTCCCAGGAGTCCTTTTTGCCTTTTGAATTTCTAATTCTAGGTTACTAGTTAGACCTGGGAAATTTTCCTCAATTATTTCTTCAAATAGCTTATCCAACCCTTAGGTTTTTTCTTCCCCCTTCTCCGGAATCCAGTGGGCCCGCAGGTTATTTATTTTTTTTTATAATCCCACAATTCTTATAAGCTTTGCTCATGTCTCTTATTTTTCTGCTCTAACTCTGTGATTAACTTATTTGATTTGAAGGAGTTGTATTCAATCTCTGAGATTCTTTCTTCTGTTTGGTCCACCCTATTTTTCAGGCTTTCCACTGTGCTTTGAATTTCCCTGGATAAATTCTTCATTTCCAGTATATCGTATTGATTCTTCTTCAAGATCTCGATTTCCTTAGTGAATCTTTGTTCCGAGTCCTGTATCTTCTTTGTAGTTTCCTTGTGTTGGTTATCCATTTTTTCTTGCATATCATTAAGCTTTCTTTAAATCCAATTTTGGAATTCTTCTTCTGTCACGTTAGTGTTTTGGGTTTGTTCAGTCTCCGTTTTTTGAGAACTGGTGTATCTCCTAGGGTGAGTGTTTTTGATTTTATTTTTTGTACCAGAGATTTTACTTTGGGTTGTCCCATCTGGATCAATTGCTAGAACTCAGGCGTCCTCTCTTTTGTAGTTTCTTGATCAGCCCCTGGGGGAGCTCTTCCACCACACTTGGAAGCTTCCCCTGATGGGGTAGTTTCTTTTGGAGCCTGCCCCTGACCAGGGAGGAGATCCAGTCCCAGATTTTTGTTCAGTTAGGTGGCCTGAACTGTTCTGGGAACCGTAGTCTTTATACTGCGTGCTTACACACTACTCAGGCCTAGTGGGTTCTCCCTAGATTTGGGGGACAGTGGGTTTTCTTGTCTCATCCTTCCTCCTGGGGTGGAGCCTACCACTTTCAGCAAGAGATATGTGGGCTGGGAGGAGGAGGTATCTCCCCAGTCTGCCATGCACCCCAGTGCCCCAGTGGCTGTAACTCCCCTCGGCTGTTAGACTTCTCAGTAGTTCGTTGATGGAGCCAGGCCTGGCGAGCCTATTGCAGATTGTGTAGGGGAGGAATTTTTTAGGAGAGACTCTAGGCTGGGTGGGGGAGGGAGTCTTGTCTGCCATACCATATGAAGGCTAGGCTGTGGACCCCCTCAATGGTGACCATTTGCTCACTCGCAGGGCACCAGTACTGGGGGCAACTGTTTAGAGTGTGGCAGGTGCCCGGTTGGGAGCCTGGCTCAACAGGATGCTCCATAGCCTCTTCTATGCTGCCTGCCTGGCCATCTTTTCAGCCATAGCTCTCGCTCTTATTGACTCGCCCTGTGCTGTCTTATTCACCAGGGGAGTTACAGCTTAAAGTCCCTGACTTAGTCAACAGTTCTGTAGGGTTGGTCCGGCTGGTTACCAGAGGCAAGACATCTAACTGCCTCCCCTATCAGCTCAGTTTGCTTTCCTCCCCTCTTGGAACCATCCTAGCACGGGGCTCAGGGGAGATCACGGTGTTTTCCACCATTGACTGTACTCTCCAGTACCCTCTTCTCCTGCTGCGATTTCACACCAGTTTCAGACAGGTCCCTGGCTGGGTGGATGTGGAGGTCAATGGGGAAGCAAGGAGTTCTCTTGTGGGTCTGATCCCACTTCACCCCCTGGCCCGGTGGGCTGGCGCACTCCCATGTGCCCTATTGTTTGCTTTGTACTCTTCAGAGAATGTGATCTTATCTCCCGATCACCTTGTTTTTCCTTTATGAGAGTCCCTCGCTTCACCTCTACAGATTCTCGATGCTGTCCTTGTAGTGGGGAGATCCACTCACATGTAGGAGACCAAGATCTATGCCTCCTTCTCTGGGAGCAGGAGTCGGGGGGGGGGTTACCTTTACTCCACCATTTTCCCAACCTCTATTGGGCCATTTAAATCAGTAAAGAAAATTATTTTACAAACTCCCATGATAAAAAATAAAAAAAACTCTCTCTATCCCTCAAATCAATCCAACTATAATTCTACCTTTTTCCCATTGACAGTAAAACTTTTCTAATGAAATTTTAAAGAAACTTTTCATTTCTAACTTAATATTCTCCAACACATTTCAAGCTACATTCTTCTACGTTGTAACAAAACTGCTCTAACCAATGTTAGAAATAACATCCATGTTTCAATTCCAATAACCTTTCTTCTGTTCTCATCCAACTCAATATCTTAGCAACAATCAATACAATTAACCACTTTTAATTTATACAAACATTTTTGGTACAACATTCTTCTCTGTTTCTCCTCCTTAAGTTCTGCCTGAAAATTGCTAGGCTTTTATTCAGGCTCCATATTTTCTTTCCAATCTAGAAATATCGAAGTCACCAAAGTTCAATTCTGAAACCAGTTGTCTTCCTTTTTATGCTCCCTTAAGATAACCTCATTTTCCTTGTGTTTTAAAATACAATCCATAAGCTAATAAATCTTGAATATAAATCTCCAGATTAGATCTATTCTATGAGTTATACATATCATTACACAATTTTCTAGTAGCATCTCATCTTAAATATCTCACAAACACCTCAAGCTTATGGTATGACTGCATTATTCTACCAGTTGCTCAAATAAGTACTCTGGAAGTCATACTTCATGACAGTCTCTCGGCACCTAACCTAAAATAAAGAAAGTACTGTATTTTTGTCTCATACATTCCTTTAAATAATTGTATTAAATTAACAAGCAAATAAAAGGTACAGGGAATACTATAATCAATTTGATAGACCCATCACTTAGAATACACAGGTATCAAGATCTTGTAACATTTGCTTTAGTGATAATTTTATAAATATACATACACAATTGACCCTTAAAGAACATTGAGGTTAGAAGTGTCAACCGCCTGTGCAGCTGACAATCCATGTACAAATTTTAACTCCCCCAAACCTTAACTACTAATAGCTGTGTTGAACAGAAAGCTTAGTGCTAACATAAACATCTGATTAACATATATTTTTATGTTATATGTATTATATACTATATTCTTATAATAAAGGAAGCTAGAGAAAATAAAATGTTATTAAGAAAATAATAAGGAAGAGAAAATATATTTACTATTCATTTTAAACAAATAAAAAAGTGACTTGTGCTTTGTACTTTCTGTCATTTGTAATTTCGTCATTTAAGAAAACGAACACATGGACAGCCACGTAATGTTCCTCTCTTTATTTTTGTTCCCTAGATTTTCTCATTGCAATAATCTATAATTACTAAAAAAAATCATTTTGCAATTTCAAGGCACCAAGCCCTGTCAATTCTATTTCATACACAACTTCAACTGTACTCTCCTTTAAAACCTTGCATTGATTTTTGTTATAGCCATCAAACAGATCATCTTACCTCATTAAATGTCCCCATCACTTCCATCAGTATGTATTGCGTTCTGCCATCAGTTTTCTTTCTAAATCCCAAACTTACTCATGTAAAATACATGGTTGAAGCACTTCACTTTTTTTTCCTGTATGACTTTTTGTTCCCTTTTTTCGTTTTATTAGCATAGTATAAAAGAACCAACACATTTTCACTGTCTCTACCAACATATTTTATTATTTATATTCTTATCACATGCTTTCCATGAAAACTACACACCATATACACAGAAATATATATACACCCTCTACATGACAACTACACAATAACATTCACTCTTCCTTAAATATGTCATATTGCATTAGCTCTCTGTCACTTTACTCATTCTATTCTTTATTATTTTACATCCTGCATGAATAGAATTTCCAAAAATCATTTAACATCCATCTAAAATTTGTGCCTTATCAAATTCTCGCTAAATATTCTGATTTTCTTTCTTCCAAAAAGAATATTCAAAAGCCTATTTTAGCTGTATAGCTGATTTAACTCTATAGTATGATTATTTATTTATTTATTTATATGTTTGCTTCTTACCTTTTTTAGACTAACAGGTTCTTTTTCTAAGATAGAAAATATAAACCTTATTCCTCAACATAAGCTTCATCAAGTTCAATACACTTTTGTAAGCAATAAGACCAGCTATTTTGTCCACCCTTAAAGGACTAAGAGTCTTAGGAATTTAACCATATCAATGCAGTCTTTTCTACACTATTAAATGAAGACAAATGGGTGCTATTTAAAAATTTGTTTGAAGCTTAGGGAACAAAAAAAAGTCATAAGGAGCCAAAACAGGACCATAATGTGGATGCCTAATGATTTCCCATCAAAACTCTTGCAAAATTGCCATTGTTTGATAAGGGGAATGAGCAGAACATTGTTCTGGTGGAGAGAGATTCTTTGATGAGGCTTTCTCAGGTGTTTCTCTTTTAAATTTTGGCTATTTTTTTCAAAAAACTCTCAAAATAAGCAGATGTTATCATTCTTTGTCCTACCAGAAAATCAACAAGCAAAATGTCTTAAGCATCCTAAGAAATTGGAAAAATGAACTTTGCTCTTGACAAGTCCACTTTTACTATGACTGGACTACTTTTACCTTTGGATAGTCACTACTTTGCTTGTGCTTTCTCTTCAGGATTGTACTGACAAAACTTTATATTTTTTAATTTAATCAAGCCCCATTTATTTATTTTCAATTTTGCTGTGACTCCCATTGAGGTGTTCTTCATAAATTATTTGCCTAGGCTGATATCTATAAGAGTTTTTTCAATATTTTCTTCCAGAATTCTTATGTTTTTATGCCTTAAATTTAAGTCTTATATCCATCTTGAATCAATTTCTGTGAGTGGTAAGTGATATGGATCTTGTTTCATTCTTCTACATGTGGCTATCCAATTTTCCCAGCACCATTTATTGAGTAGCTTCTTTCCCCCAGTGTATATTGTGGTCTGTTTTGTCAAAGATGAGTTGATTGTAGGTAGATGGTTTTATACCTGAGTTCTCTGTTCTCTTTCATTTCTATGTCTGTGTTTTTGTACCAATTTCATGCTGTTTCGGTTACTATAGCCTTGTAGTGTAGTTTAAAGTGTACTAATGTGATGCCTCCATTTTTTTTTTTTTTTTTTTTTTTAGACAGAATCTCACTCTGTTGCCCGGGCTATAGTGCCATGGCATGAGCTTGGCTCACAGCCACCTCAAACTCTTGGGCTCAAGCAATTCTTCTCCTTCAGCCTCCAAAGTAGCTGGGACTACAAGCATGTGCCACCATGCCCAGATAATTTTTTCTATATATTTTTAGTTGTCAAGCTAATTTCTTTCTATTTTTTTGCAATACAGATGGGGTCTTGCGCTTGCTTAAGCTGGTCTCGAACACCTGAGCACAAAGGATCCTCCCACCTCGGCCTCCCAGGGTGCTAGGATTACAGGAGTGAGCCACCATGCCTGGCCGAATTATATTTTCTTGATCTGTAAAATGTGATGTTGGTAAACAAAAACATAAATGGAAGAAAATAGAAGTATCATATAATCATCTCAGTAATCTTCAGTATATAATAAAAATCCATATTCTTAAATACAGTGGAGTTTATTCCAGAGATGCAAGGCTGATTCAATAGTAAAAAATCAAATAATGTGTTCACTACAATAATTAAGTAATCAAGACTGTGTTGTAGGGGCAGAGAGTTGACACATAGATCAATGGAACAGAACAGATACCCCAGAAACAGACCCCTGCAAATATGTCCAATTCATTTGGGAAAAGTTCAAAAGCAATTGAATGGAAAAAAGAAAGCTATTTTAGCAAATGGTCATGAAAGAAGTAAACATCTATAACCCCCCCCCCAAAAAAAAGAGCCTAAGTTTGTAAAACTACACAAATTTTTAGAAAATATTGGAGAAAGTCTTTGGGATCTAAGTTAGGCAATGTGTTCTTAGATTTCAAACAAAAACACAGAATTCAGAAAAGGAAAACAGTAAAAGTTAGACTTTATTACAATTAAACACTTTTTTTTTCTGAAAGAACCAGCAAGAGGATGCAAAAACTAGGTAAAGTTATTTACAAACCACATACCCCACAAATGGCTGATATTTAGAATCAATTATAACCTAAAAGAAGAAAAAAATTCAACAATAAAAACAAACAATTCAATTAGAAAATGAGCAAAAGTCATGAAGAAACATTTCACTGAAGAGGAAATACAGGTAGCAAATGAGCACATAAAGAGATATTAAATTGCATTGGCCAATAGGAAAATGGAAAATAAAGCCATCATTAGACATTACTACAGAACTATCAGAATGAATAATACCAAACAACACCAAATACTGAGGAGGATGTGAAGAAACGGAATTTTTCACACATTGCTGGTAAGAATGTAAAATGGTGCATCCACTCTGGAAAAGTTTAATAATTTCATAAAAATGTAAATGTGTATCTACCATATTTCCTAGTGGGGAAGAATTAGATTATGATCAGATAGAAGTTTGCTGGAGGATTTTGAGTTGTTGGTAATATACTATTTCTTGATGTATGCTGTTAGAAGTGTGTTTGTGCTACTATAATGTAATAAAATTAACAATTTTTATTTTGTGTATTATTTTACTATTTCTTCATAAATTATTTATAAACAGAAATAAGGATGGAGAAGATGCTGGTATTTGGCTAGAAGTTCCCAATAGATCCTTTTTTTTTACTGTAAAATGTTTATGGAGAAACAAAGATAATGACACACACTAAATATCATGATTGTCACACTACCTAATGAGAATATCAGACAGGATGCTTCATTAACTCAAGGCCAAAGGATTGAAATAAGAGAGAAAAAATTGAAGCAGGTTTTGGCTTTTGGCACAAGAATTTATTATATGAAACAGAGACCACCTGAGAAAACATTAAAGGTGATGTAATATTTGCATTTTGTTTCACATAAACTATGATCTGTACCAACAAGATAATTATATATATTATTTTTTAATTATTCAGAGTTGCAACTTCTCATACCTCACTCTCTTTTTATATCCATTCCAAAAATGTGATTTTCTGAAAATATTTGAGCAACAGGTAGTAGTAGGTAGTGAGGAAGTGGTTGGTTTGCAGAGGTCTATTTCATCTACAGTGACTAACTCATCCCAGATTAGCCCTAACTTTCCTGCTTTAAAAAACACCATGCCTCAGAAATTCCCTCAATCCCAGGAAAACTGAGATAATTTGTCTCCCTAAATGAGAGAATAAAGCCACACAGGTAAATCACCATTTATACTAACAGAGAGTGAAATAACTTTGTAATAACTTTAAACTTTCACTTTATTATTCAAGAATATCAGAGAATAATATGGTAAAAATCAGAGAGGATACCAACTGAGAAGAACAGAGGTTACTGAGAATTAACCTGAGAGATGATCCCATGATCCAACTCCAACTATACACTAATAAAGAGGATCAAACCATTTCACAATGATTAATGAATAGTACTAATAATTAACCATATACTCTATCAGATGATGCACATGTTTGAATAGGTGTCAGCCTTACTTGAGATTAAGTAGTGAGAAAGAAAACTTCAAATAGCCATTTCACATTTGCAACAAAGTGCAAAAGAAAATGTGATGTCTTAGTTAAAATTGAATAAATTCATAAGCATAATACAGGCTAAAATAACAATAATAGTAATAAAATTATGTACAAAGAGTTGATTGAAAGAGAATCTTTAAAATAAACTTAAAAAATGAAATTCACATTGTGGACAGCAGTGAGCAGAAATAAAACTATGGAAAATTGAATCAATAAAGTGGATTATATGCTTCAGAATCTACCCAAGAATGTAGAAGAAAATAACACAAGCCAAAAATATGAAAATTATGTAGGGAAAGATTACAAATATGGAGGGCAGAACACTTACATTCATCTTTACACATTTCTGTATTTTTGCATTTATCATTTTAAAGATATATGTTATATTAGTGATTAATTTTTCATTTTCTAAAAGCATTGTTAAATATTTTAATATTTACTTGTAAACTTTTAAAAACAGACTTATGAATTGTGTCATATTTTTTCACTTCCTATTTGAGATATTCATACTAAAAATTCAAAATATCACCTTTTTACAGAAAAAAAGAAAATAATAGAAAATGATAGTTTACTCCATAGCCTTGGATATGAATAATAAAATTTAAGACATTATTTTCTTTGCTTAAAATATTCATTTGAAACTTAACTGAGGACTTATTCTTCATAAAGCATGCACTAAATGTAAAGTTTAACTTTTAAAAATAATTTTGTTAGAAATGTCTAGCCAAATATTAACAGATTAAAACATTTTTTCTTCTTATTTAGTCAACATGTTACTGAAATTATTTCATCAAATAAGAACTCAACTTTAGAATCATGACAAAATATATTAATATTTGTGAAAACTATCAACCAGACATATATTTTCAAATAGTTTGAGCAAGTGATAAGAAGCTCTAGGTCATAATAGAATTCCTTCCACATAAGGATGAAAAGCCTAGATTCTTAATTAAGCAAAACTGCTGCCTTGAAGACTCTTCTGAGAACTACTTGACCGTTAACCTCTTTTTTGTACTGAAAGTGCAATGTATTTTCTAAATCTTGAGTAATAAATGTCCTGTTGCATAGACAAAGATCACAGACAGACAAATAAAGCTTTACCAAGTAAGTTTTTACCAGACATTATGGCAAAAAAAATATTTCAAACAGTATATGTTTATTCTGGAAAGCATAGTTTAATTGTTAACTTGTTAGAATGAAAAACTGAATAATTGGAAAAAGTTTTAGTAATGTGATACTGAGAAAGATGGGATACTAGAAAATTAAAAATAATTAAAAACAGGAAATGTCTTAAAGTTAATTACCCAGACAAATTCCATGGAGACTTCTGCAGCTATAAAGAGGTGAATTTGACTTGATAAGAACGTTCTGAAGGAATAAAATGGTAAATATTGCTTTAAGTAACATATTTTCCTCTTCTATATTTTATTCTGGTGTCTCTCTTATGGCCCCAGGGTCCTTTGAGATGGTTTGGATATGGGTTAGAGGTGGAGAGGAAAAAGGGAGAACAGGGCAGAGCCATTGCATGCAAGATTTGTTCTAATTTAAAATTATAGGATGCTTCAGAACAATTGAGCTATAAATCAATAGAGTTTTTAGTGCACTTTGGGAGAAAGAATGCCCAATTTCCCTGAGCTGTATTTTAAATATATTTGTTTCACTATAATATGCATGGAAACTGTATTGGATGAGTGAGGATTAGTTAACATAGAATTAAACTTCAAAGGAAGCTTTGTACCTTCCTTTTTTTGTTCATCTTCCTAGTTTTATACCACCCCCTACACCTTACTCTTTATGTTGACTTTTTTGAAGTTTAACTATTTTAACAAAGTGCCAACTAGGGAACTGCTGATTGAATCAGTTGCTTTTTCAGTCAGTCAGTCTCTGAAATTCACTGCATGCCATTAATTTCAAAATATCGTTCAAAAAGTCCCCCAAGGAAGAAATTAGGTATAATTTCCTATCTAAATAGAGAATGGTCTTTGGTGTACTTAAAGTAAATATTAGAAAGAGAATCACAGATATTGGCTAGTTATCTGAACACACTTTACATTTAAAAGGGATAATAAAGTTCTGGAGCTTTGAATGACACTAGACAAGTAAGAGTCTTTCCTCATACACTTACAGGTGACCAATTGTCTTGATTTTCTTAGAACTGTCCAGCTTTAGAACTGAAAGTGTTACATCATAGAAAAACTCGTGAATGTGGAGCAAACCTGGATAGTCAGTCATTGTATGGTGTGGCTAAAATGGAGAGATATGAACTGAATGACAGATGCATAAATTCAGAACTGGTTGAACAACATACTTAATGACTGTCAATATGAAACAATTCTTCAATAACCTGCTACAGCACATTACTTTTTTATCAATTACTTGGGTGCAGATACTATATACATTCTGATCAGAGATATGTGCAGCATACATGCTGATGGGAGAATGAGATAAAGCTAAACATAATAGATAAAATGTTAGATACGATTCTGAAGTATTCACCTTTGTCCCTCCTTTTGGTACTCTGTAATGAAAATTCAAGATATATATATATATATATATATATATATATATATATATTTTTTTTTTTTTTTAATAAAGTTCCACTATTTGATTTGTATAATAGTAGCAGTGTCATGGTTTAAGAATGAGTTGTTTGATCACTTGCATTCAGAAATGTTCTATTTATCTAGTGAATTAGTGGGGTGGCCTTGAATTCCATGTGCATAAACTACTGGTAGGTCTAGAAGATATTATGAAGAAAATAGTCAGGGCAACAACTTTAAGTCAGTTACAAAACCCTAGTCCTCAGAAGGAATGTGTGCTTTTGAGAATAGAACAATGTTGATTGAATTTGTTTCCTAACTAGTATAGCATTGGTCTAAATCCTATGGCGCAGTCGTAGTATGGGAGGAGAGGCTATAAGTAAAAGTTGAAAAAAAGTGAATTCACTAAAGCACATTAAAAAGAAAGATTAGAAACTGGTAACTGTCAAGGAAAGTATAGTTCTCATATATATTTGTTTGGCTCACATGTTTTTATAAATTAATTAAGTGAACACAAGGGAGCCTGTGGTTGGTGATGGAACAGTTCTGTATCTTGGTCATGGTTGTGGTTATAGAAATCTACAGATGTGAGGAAATTGCACACACACATATACATACACACATAAAGGAGTGTGTGTAAATCTGGTAAAAAATGTAAATAAGCTTTGTGGATTTTACCAGTGTCAATTTCCTGGTTTTAGTATTGTATTTTAGTCAAGCAAGATATTACCATTGATTGAAACTGGTTGTGTGGCACATAGGACCTGTCTGTACATTTTTTTGCAACTTCTTATAAATCTATAATTATCTCAAATTTTTTATATGCTGTGTTTTGGAAAAAAATAGTTGAAATAGCAATTGCTGTACTGCCTTCACACACCTGGTTATTAAATTTTATATTCTACAGGTGTCTCAGCACCAAACAGAGTTCTGCAATGAGAATTGAACAAACCACTACATAAGCAAGAAACAAAATACACAAAAACTTAACTATTAATTTCAAAATCCCCCATCTAAGTGAGAGAAAATGGTGTTTATATATATACACACACACATACACACAAGCATATATATATATATATATGTGTGTGTATGTATATGTATAGAATATAGAATTATATTCTATAGAATATAGAATGCATTCTCCTCCCTGAAGACTAGATAAATAGGCCGGGCGCGGTGGCTCACGCCTGTAATCCTAGCTCTCTGGGAGGCCGAGGCGGGTGGATTGCTCGAGGTCAGGAGTTCGAAACCAGCCTGAGCAAGAGTGAGACCCCGTCTCTACTATAAATAGAAAGAAACTAATTGGCCAACTAATATATATAGAAAAAATTAGCCGGGCATGGTGGCACATGCCTGTAGTCCCAGCTACTTGGGAGGCTGAGACAGAAGGATCGCTTGAGCCCAGGAGTTTGAGGTTGCTGTGAGCTAGGCTGACGCCACGGCACTCACTCTAGCCTGGGCAACAAAGTGAGACTCTGTCTCAAAAAAAAAAAAAAAAAAAAAAAGACTAGATAAATACCACAAGCTTGGAAATCAGTAGAAGGATCACATAGGTAAGAAAATCCAAGACCAAGAAAGAATAAGCTTCAATCCACCAAGTGGTTTTAGTGACCCTCATCAAGATGCCACATAGAAAGAGAATCAGTGACATGTTATCTTTTATGTTACTATCTATTAAGAATCCATATCAATGATATCTAGCTAAAAGCTATGCTCTTTTGTTTTTGCTTTAACACCCTGTTTAACGCCTACCTTTCAAATGAATTATCCTGTGTTGATAATACCTGTTTCTACAGCCTGGAGCACCATAAAACCTGTAAAATGTAGGTATTCTTGACTCCTCAAACTGTATTGATGATGTAAAGGAAAAGGAAAACATTCAGATCCTAAGACCAACCCTTATCAAGTAGAGCCAGAAGAAAACCTAAGTGATATTCCCCAGGGTTCCATTACAACACTGTAACATACCAAACTTATTACAGCCAAAATTTAGAAATGTAGTCATGTATTTAACAAATACAATTTTTATTATTTGTCAGGCACTATTCTAACCACTTGCAATAAAGCAGTGAATAAAACAGACAATAACCCATGCTCTTATAGAGCTTACATTCTAATGCATATGTTTCCAGAGGGAGAGTTGACAGTTCATAAAAACATAACTAAAATATATAGTTTATTAAATCATGGTAAATATTGTTAAGAAAAAATGAAACAGTGAAAGGAGATAGGAAGTATTTTGGGCATGGTAAGGAAGCAGGTAAGGTTAATTTTATGTAGGCTTTCTAAGTAAGGTGATTAGGACAGGCTTTATGTATTGAAACGGCAATATATGTGTAAAAAGTGAAGATGGAGTGAAACATGATAATATGTAGAGGGAGTATATTCCATATATGGCAGGTTCAAAGGCCCTGAACTATAGTTTGTCTGTTGTGTTGAAGGTACAATAAGAAGGTTATGGGGGCTCTATCAAAGTGATAAAAAAGAGAGTAGTAAGAAGATAAAGTCAGAGGTGATGGGTGTGTGTGAAGTTGATTGTATTTATTTAGGTTCAGCTTCCATAGCAGACAAAAAGTAATCACCACCATGTCATTTTGATAATCCAGTTGCCAATTCCCAGCACAACCAGAGAGATAATATTTGCTTCTCATCTAATTTTATCTGAAGTGGCAGTGGGCCACATAAGTATGAAATGATCCTCTTCAGACAAATTTCTTTTAATTAATTCCTTTCAGATATAGTATTTTTAATTTTTTTCTATATGTGGCCAGCAACCAGATTCTCCACCTACTCCCCATATTGAGACAACCAGTGTGAGCTAAGATAAACTGTTTCCTTAAAAAGTTTTACTACATGTGAATTTCTAGCTTATAGAAATAGAAATAATTAGAGAAAATTTATAGAAAGGCAAAGATTTTTGCTTATCATCCAGATTGGAAAGTAGTAAAAGTATCTTAGTGAGAAAATGACTTGATCTTATATATGAAAAATCCTGTGGAATACACTAACAAACTTTCATAATTAATGATTTGAGTAAAGTTTCAGGGTACTGGAACAATGTATGAAAATCAACTGCATTTCTATACAGTTGCAAAAAATAATCCAGATGTACAATAAAATATAAATAATTCCATTTAAAACAGCATCAAAACAATAAAATGCCTAGGACTGTTTTACTTGTATAAGTAAAACATACAAAGTTTGTACTCTGAAAACTATTATATGAATCAGTGTTTGAAGAAATTAACAATAAATGAATAAAGTGTGTGACATTTTATTACTATTGGATTAAAAGACTTAATAGCGTTAAGATGGCAAGAGTACCTCAAATTGACTCATAAAAGCAACACAATCCTTATCATCATACAAAATTAATAACTCCAAATGGACAACAGGCCAAATGTCAAAACTAAATATAAAACTCTTAGAAGGAAATCCAAGCTCATGAAGATTTGCTCTTACATTTTCTTCTGAGTTTTATACTTTTAGCCCTTACATTTAGATACATGATCCATTGGAGTTAATTTTCGTGTATAGTGTGAGGGAGCATTCCAAGTCCATATTTTTACCCGTGTACTGTAGTTATTCCAGCTCTTTTTGTTGAGAAAACTATTATTTTCTTCATTGAATTGTCTTGGTACCCTTGTCAAAAATTAATTGATCATAATGTGAGGTTTTATTTCTGTATGCTGTATTCCATTAATCTCTATGTCTATGTGATTATGACACTATAACTTATTAGTAAGATTTAAAATTGAGAAGTATATGTCATCCAATTGTTCTTCATTTTCAAAATTGTTTTGCCTATTATATATCTCTTGCATTTTTGTGTGAATTTTAGGATCAGCTTGTCAATTTCTGGAACTATCAAACAGAGATTTGAAGATATTGTTTTGAATCTATAGATCAATTTAGGAGAACTTAAATTTTAACAATAGTAAGTCTTCTAATCCATGAAGATAAGATAATTTCCATTTATATAAGGTTTATTTAATTTCTTTCAACAATAGTTTACAGTTTTCAGTGTAGAAGTCTTGCACTCCCTTTGTTAAATTTCTTAAATATTTTATTCATTTTCACATATTGACCTAAAGGAAAAAGCTGAGGCAAAATTAGTATAAGTAGAGAGTTTATTTGGGCCAAATTTGAGGAGGACTGCAACCCAGGATCATAGATTCAAGTTGCTCCAAATATATGCTCAAATCAGCAGCAGTTACAAGATTTAAAAAAAATATATATTTAATTAATTAGCTAATTTATTCTTTAAAGATGGGGTCTCACTGTGTTGTTTAGTGTGGATTCAAACTCCTGGGTTTAGGCTATCCTCCCATTGTGGCCTCTACAGTAGCTGGGACTATAGGCATACCTGCCATCATGCTGGCTCAAAAGTGCATTTTTAAAGAAAGTAAAAACAGGCAGTCCCTAAGTTATGTACCAATAATTTACATTAAAATAACATAAGCTGTTCATTGGTTACACATCGTTCTTTGTATCAGAAATTCTAGGACCATGAAGATAATTGGCTAGGCAGCTAATCACGAAACTACAGAGAAGAAAAGAAAGAAGAAAATGCCTTTAAATAATTGCCTCTGGATATGAGGGTATGTGTGTGCAGTGGAGTCATAACTGAAGTCCCATACTCATGTATCTCTGGACCTGATAAATGTTTCATCCCTTACATAGGTCAGACTCCTTAGAACTATTTTTTTTCTCAGATTCTATTATAAATATGATTGTTTTTTAACTTAACATATTATTACTATTGTATAGAAATATGATTAATTTTCACATATTGTTCCTTTATCATTCTTGTATCATCTCATTCATTAGCTCTAAAAGTTTTTTAATGATTTCTTAGAATTTTTTGATATATAATATCATATCACATATAAATATAGATAATTTGACTTATTCCTTTCTGATCTGCATGACTTTTATTTCTTTATCTTGCCAGATTTCCCTAGACAGAAACTCTTGTTCAATGTAGAACAGAAGTCATGAAAGCAAACATCCTTGTGTCATTCTTCATCTCTCAGGGACTGTTTTCAGTCTATCACCATTAAGTATTCAGTTAGTTGTAAATGTTTCATAGTTTTCTTACATTAAGTTAAGAAAGTTCCCTTTGACAACTGAAATGAGTGATTGAGGTAAGGATCTCAATTAACTGTTGTTCATTAAGCCAGTCTTAAGGCGATACAGGAAAAAACGCAAGCCACAGATGAATCTGTGGGTGTTTTCCCAAAGAAGTTTTCAGGGAGTTTAGAATTTATACATTTCCCTAAAGCAGAAAAGGGATGTAGAAAGAGAGAGGCAGGTGGGTGTTAAAGTGAAATGTTACATTCTTGTAAAACTGTAGTTAGTGGCCAGGAAATCTACATTTTACATAACATAAAGCCAATATTTGAAGAGACAAAGGGAGTAAAGGCATAATCAATTATGCAGATATCTCTGAGGAGAAAGAGAAATGATTGACCTCATCTTGTCTCTTTTTTGCACTTGCGAAGATAAGCTTATAGTCAACATTATCACTGTAGAACCAAACAGACTTTAGTTTTAGGATCTAGACATAAACTGCAGACCTAAAATTACAATTGGCATGTCCCTGTTTATGGGAGGCCAGCAAAGAATATACTTATGAGTGATCTGTGGGCAGTCCTTCACAGATGGCAATGCCATTTACCATTCCCTAGGGATCTGGCTAATATAAAATGTTAGTAACAGCTATTCATTTGGGAGGGTGTGTTATATGACTCAGCCTCAAGAATTAACCTTTCCTTTTGCATAAGGAGTTTGGGGAGATCCAGAGATTTTGATTAGTTGTGTTTTCATTTCCATTCACCTGAAAATATTTTGTAATTTTTTTCTTTAACTTATCGGTTATTAAGTAGATTTTTACTTCTACTTATTTGTGATTTTTTTCTAATTTTCTATTGTGAATTTGTAATTTAGTTTCATTGTGGTTATGGAACATATTTCTTTGGTTCTAAATACTTTTAGTTCCTTTGAGCCTTCCTTTATGGTTCACCATATGTCTATCCCAGAGAAAGTACCATATGGTCTTAAGAAGAATGTGTATTCTACTGTCATTGGTTAAATTGTTCTATAAGTATCTATTAGGACTAATTGGTTTATAGTGTTGTTCAAGTCTTCTATTTACTTGATCTTCAGCCTGCTTAGTTTTGTTTTAGTCCATTATTGAAAATTAGGTATTTGGTCTTCAATTATTACTGTTGAATGGTCTATCCCTTCAATTCTGTCAGTTTATGCTCCATGTATTTGGGGCTTTTACTATTTAGGTGCACCTATGTTTATAATCATTATATTTTTCTGATATATTTACCCTTTTGTCATTATATAATGTCCCTTTACAATAACAAAAATGTTTGTCATTAAGGGTCTTTTGAGGAAGGGGGATAGGCAGGATGGCAGACTAGAAGCAGCTTGGACATGCCACTCTCCATGAGAGGATTAAAGGTTGTGGGTAGGGGTTCACCTCTATGTGGATCATCTGGGAAAGAGCATTGTGAATCATCATAGAAGCAACTGGAGGCATCCAGATTAGGAAAGAGAGAGAGAGGTGGAGTGATCCTCTCAGTAAGATCGGAAGGCACCTGGGGGAAACATCCACACATGGGGAAGGGTCAGGGGAGATATCCACAGGGCTCCATACTCCCCCAATGGATACTGCAACCTGAGTTGTGAGGGTGCTTCTCACCACAGCAGACCTCTGAACTGATCAGGGAGCTGCTTGGAGACTGTGCACCAGAGAGTTAGCATAGTGAGATCCCATCAGCTTCTGGACCCAGGTCACTGCAACAGATGTCACTCTGTGCCCTCAGCCCCAGAGTACCCAGTTGTCCGAGGGGTCAGCTTCACTCCAGGTCCTTCCCCATTACCCCTTCTAGGCCAGGGAGGGAGTCAGGAGGGTGAGCACTCTCACATGCTGTGACTGGGTGCTGTGCACTGCTGACTTGCCACCTCCCAGGGATCAAAGAAAGGAAGGCACCCACCAGCACTTAGCATCTGTAACTGCCATCTTGCCATGTTGCAACGCTGCTGCTGCCACCTGAGCACAACAGCTACCACAGTTGGACCTGAGCAGAGGTTGATCCCTGGCCACAACAACTCCCCAGTTGGGTGCCACATGTATCCCTGGCCCTGTCAGCCACAGGTGGCCCAGCTGCTACAGCCCAATGAGCCACTCTGCCACTAGCCATGCTCCCACAACTTGCGCAAATACCAGCGAAGTCCCCCCCGACCATCCAGGCACCCACAGTGTCTTGTGCCCTACACAGGCATCTGCCAAGTTCCCACTTGCTGCCCAGGCTCCCACCACGTTCCCATGACCCGTGCAGACATATGCCAAGGCCCTGAAACCTGTTCCACTGCTGGCTGCAGTCCCACAATGCACCCGGGCACCCACAAAGGTACTACGACCTGCCTCACTGCCATGTGTAGTCCCATGACACACCTAGGCACCAGCCTAGTTAGGACAATGTGCCCAGGCACCTGCCAAGGTAACATGCCCTTTCCCACCAACAGCTGCAGTCCTATAACTTGCCTAGGCACTAGCCAAGTTCCAACGATGCATCCAGGCACCCACCAATGTCCTGCAATCCACCCTGCTGCCAGCTGCAGCATCATGATGTGTCCAGGTTTCCACCAAGCTCCCAAGATGTGGCCAGGCACTACATAAGATTCCACGAACCACCTTGGCATGAAGTTGAGGCATTCCCAGCAAACAGAAACAGGTGAACCACATTTACTTGCGCCTTTTTATTCTTTTTCTTTCAATTTATTTATTCCTTTGACTATAACTTCATTTCTTTTGTTTCACCATATAGTCAATTTGTTTTTTGTTTCTGCATTTTACCAATATGTACCTTTTAATTGCAGTAAATATTATATTTGCATTTAAAGTATTTGCAGGTAATGTGGTATTTATTTCTGTCACTTTATTTACATTTCTTTTTTTATTTCTCTATTTCTTGTCCATTTTGTTTTAAATTAGTATTTTCTAGTTTCTTTTTAAATTATTTTACTATTTATTTTTAGTTATTTTTAGTAGATTCCCTCAGGCTTATTATTAGCATCTTAATTTAAAATAATATTGTTTGGATTAATAATACTTTAATTTCTGCAGTATTTAAAAAATAAACATAACATTTCTCCATTATACATAGTGGCATTTCCCCCTCTACTGTGCTCTTATTGTAATACAAATTATATCTTTATATAATTTGAACTAATCATTACATTTTATAATTACTTAATAAAGTTTTTTAAAAATAGATGTTACAAACAAATCATAAATTTATACTTCTTTTATATTTACCTATCAAGTTACCTATACCAGTTATCTATTTCTTTCATATGGATCCAATTACTGTCTAGAGTCTTTTTATTTAAGTCTGAAAAAATTAATTTACTATTTCTAATAAGGTAGCTCTTCTTGTGACAAACATTCTTAGCTTTTATTCGAAAATTTCAATTTCTTCTTAAATTTTTGGAGGAAAGTTTAGCTGGGTGTTGAATTCTTGGAGAACACTCTTTCTTTCAATTCTTTGAATATCTCATCCCATTGCTCAGACTTTCAGGCTTTCTGATAGGATGCACCTGTTAATCTTATTGAACATCTCTTTTATGTGATAGTTTTTCTCATTGTGCTTGCAAGATTTTTTCTTTGTCTATGACTTTTATTAATTTGGCTATGATGTGTCTAGATGGGAATTTTTTGAGTGTTTCCTATTTAAAGATCTTTAGGCTTCTTGAATGTATAATAATATTTCTCACAAAATTTGGGAAGTTATTATACATTATTTATTAAAAATATTTTTCTGTACTTTTCAATTTATCTTTCCTTTCTGGGATTTCCCTCACATGTACATTATTATGCTTGATGCTATCCCAATGGTCTTTCAGACTCTGTTGATTTCTCTTTATTCTCTTTTTTGTATTCACTTTGCTCTTCAGATTGCATAATCTCAATTGGACAATTTTCAAGTTGGTTGGCTCTTTATCTGACAGTTCATACTTGTTTTTGTGCTCCTCTGGTGAATTTTTCATTTTAACCACAGAATTTTTATCTGATGCTATTATTTATAATCTCTACCTCTTCATTGATATTCTCTACTTCGTAATATTTTGTTCCCATACATTTCTTAAATTCTTTATACATAATTTCCTTTGATTCTTTAAAAATATTTATAATAACCTATATAGCATTTCTATACTCAGTCCAAAATCTAAGCTCCTAAGGGATTTTTTTCTGTTGATTATCTTTTCTTCTTTACATGTGACACACTTTTCTGTTTCTTTAAATGCCTCTTAAAACTGAATATTTTAGATAATATTAAATATATTATTATAAATCTGCTATCATATTCTTCCATCCCAAAACAATTTATTATTGTTGCTGGTTTGTTCCTATTGTTGTCATCTTTCTTATTGGTACTTACTTAATTAGCAGCCTTACTGGACTAATTAAGTAGTTTTGTATCCCTGGGAGTGTGGAGCCACTGAGTTCTCTGCTAGCTTTTTTGTCTTGTTTTGTTTTTAAACCTGTCTTTCTAAGTGCCACACCTAAGTCAGTATAATTTAGTGGTCAGCCAAGAATTTATCAGAAGATTTGCTTAAATACCTTGTCTTTATATCCTCCACCTTTTTTCCAAGGAGATATATGTAAGAAAGAGCATTTTCAAATTTCAGGCAGGAAATAGAGACCATTATCCTAAGCTAACTATCTCAAGAATGGAAAAACAAACACTGCATGTAATCTCTAATAAATTAGAACTAACTGATGGGCATACAAGCACAAAGAGGAAAGTAAAAAGTCATCAGAAATCAAGCAAGGGGGAAAGGGGAGAAGGGAAAAGGAAAAACCCATGTAAATGGTACAATGGACACTATTTAGATGATAGTCATATTTATTGCCCTGACTCAAGCCATGTATCAAAACATCTTACCTCCTTAATGTTTTGAAATTAAAAAAAAAAATTCAGAAGGTTTACCAGACAGCTTTAAGCTTTATTTCCTGCTTGTACAGGTTCTCAAGGTTACCCAGAGTTGTGTGATTGAGATCTACTGTTTCACAAATCTTTCCTGAACATATAAACAGCTTTCTAGATGAGTGAATCCTATTAGATTGTCAAGAATATGTCAGATCTTTCCAAATTTTTTTATTATCATTTAGTTTTCCAGTATGTTATTTCAAATTCCTGGCCAGGCTCCAGTTTGGCCCATCTTAAATAACAGTCTTAGGCAGGTGAGATGTTGCTGAAGTTCACTCTTGTTTGGATAACAGAGTCAAATAAGATAGTAACCACACTTTGAGAATAGCGATTTTCTGCAGACCTACAAGTTTTGATAAAATATTAATTATTCTCTTCGTTGTCTGCAATACTGCCAGATTCTACCTACTATACCACTGATCATGGGTATTTGGGGTTGTAGAAATAGCCACAAATTGAAATGTTTTAAGTCCCACTATTTTACTAGAGTTCACTATTTTCTTTTGGATAGATTATTTGTTCCATGGCTTTCATTAATTATACAGTTCTGATTCTGAAGTGGTTTGTTTTATATGTTTTACCTACATTTTGATTTTTTTACAAGGAGTGCAAGTGAACCAAAGTCCTCACTCTCTTATTATTGAAGTTGATCAATAAAAGAAATCGTTTAACTGGATAAGATGTTTGAGTAGAAGACTACTCTGTTGCCTTTCAACTGTGAGATTTCATGCTTCTGTAACTTAAAATATTTTACTGTGAAAATTAATTTTGTATTCTAAAGAAAACTTCCATAACATATACATGAAGCTAGGGATTTGTTAGTACTATCATATAAAATGAAAATATAAATGCTTTCCTTTTCTAGAGGAAGTTATATAAGGGCTTTGGGAGAAGAATAATCTTTTAATTTAATTTAATTTAATTTAAGTTTTATTACCAGTATGGCTCTGCCCACACTTTGCCTAATACTTTGAAGAGAATAATTAACCAATGTATATGATACCAGACTTAGAATAATAAAAATAAAACATTCTATTATATCAGTGTGTTTAGATAGTAAGGAAGCTGATACACAACAGCCTTCTGAGGGGTTAACAGCAGGCCATGTCCATTGAAATTTCCTATTTCAAAACCCCCATTAGTTCCACATACAATATGAAGAAAATAATTGTTCCCATTTAGTAACAAAGTATGATTTGCATGTAATGGAAATATACTGGGTTTGTATGACCAAAAAAAGAAAAGTAAAAGTAAAAAGAAAAAAGTAGTAATATTTTTGTTTCATTATTTTTTATATAGAATCCCAAGAATGCTTGCAACAGAATTCATACTTTGGCATTATTTTGCATAAAGTCAACCAATGTTAGGCACAAAATGCAGTTGTGATTTTTGTAAAATTAAATATAAAAAATCAGTAAATAAATGCCACCACCTGAAAATTAGGCATGCTACTACACCTTGTATTTTGTCTGTCCAAAATTACAAGAAGAGCATGTATTTATAAATGGACTGGGAGGCAGTGAATTTGTTTATATCTCTATCCTTTATAAAGTCACAAGTACAATGAGGCCTCTGACTTAGCTGAATGGAATTCTTATATCATGAGTGAACAACAACAATAATAAAAACCAATATCAATCAAATTGCCATAAGAATATCATTATGAACAGATAATTATATAAATATTGAACAAAATCAGGACAGAAATTGCATTTTTCATATTGCTAGTGTGGAAAAATATTTGAGAATAACACTAAATATTCTCAAAACCATCACAATCAGCTTTCCCCAACACCATTTCAAACATCATAAAATATACTCAGAGCTCCTTGATGCTTCATGGACATTTTGTTGGAAAAGTAGAGTGTGTATCTGTGCATATGTGTGTGAGTATGTACAATGGTCCTTGTAATATAGTGACTGTAGTCCAGTTAGCTAATCATCCACTTAAGAGTTTATGTGATTCCACTCCATTGAACTACTTAACCCACTTTAGAGCTTGGCTAGTAATTCAGCTACTTTCTGAAGATGCAGTGAATTCACAGCCTTGAATTTAATCAAGAAAGCTGGGAAACCTTTGGATCCTTACAAATTAAATATTTAGTAGTTCTATATGTACCAATCTGCCCAATAATGACATTAATATGGGAGAGAACAGAATACTCTATATCTTCTCATATTCCAAGAGCAGATGTCTCATAGAATTATAGAATTATAGTATGTGTCAGCACAAAAACAAATTATGTTTCTCTCCCTGTCAACTTTTATATTATTGCCATATATAAACATGTTCTATGTGCTTTATCTTTTGAGACTACATATATTATTAGCATATCCTATAGAAAATGATCAGTATACTGGGTCACTATTATGTAGTTAGAACAGGAAGGAGATAATTTTTCTTTGACAAAACAGTAGTTTGTTCTTGCAGAATTATCCAGGGATGGCTCGCCTAAGTATCGTAACTTACAATCAAAAGAATTTAAAAAACGACCACAACAATCCTGGGTTCAGTAAATTAAAACCAGTGTTCATGTCCTCTGCCACACAGGGAGGCATGTATCTTATATAATCTTTTACCTTATTTTATCCTATTATTTTGTTTTTTATTGTGATAAAATATACATAATAATAACATAATCAATATCATTTTATCCACTTGAAAGTTTACAATTCTGTGCCATTAAATATATTAAGAATGTTGAATAACTATCACCACTATATATAGCAAAAATTGTTTTATCATTCTCATGTAAACTTTTTACCCATTAAACAATTACTCTTTATTCTCCTCTTCCCTAAATCCAGGTCAACTAACTCTATTCTACTTCCTGTGTCTATGTATTTACTTATTCTAGGTACTTCATATAAGTGGAATCATACAATACCCTTCTTTTTCTATCTGGCTTATTTTACTTAGTGTAATATTTTCAAGGTCCATTAATGTTGGAGTAGATCTCAAAATTTCATTCATTTTATGGTTGAATAATATTCCATTGCATGTATTACAATATTTGTTTATCTATTTTTATGTTGATGGACACTAGACTGTTTATGCCTTTTGGCTATTGTGAGTAAAGCTGCTGTAAACATTGTTGTACAAATATTTGTTTGAGTCTGTTTTCAATTATATTTATATATACATAGAGAGAGAGAAGTAAAATGACTGAGTTATAATGTAGTTCTAGGTTGAGCATTTTGAGGAACCACCAAACTTGTTTTGCATAGCTGTTGTACCACTTTACTTTTCCTACCAGCCATACACAAGGGTTAGAATTTCTCCACATCCTTGCCAACACTTGTTATTTTCTGAGGTTTTTTCATATCAGCCATCATAATTGGCCTGAAGTGATATTGCATTGTGATTTTAATTTGCATTTTTCTAATTACCAATAATATTTAACATAATTTCATGTGTTTACTGACCACTTGTATATCTCCTTTGGAGAAATGTCTATTCAAGTCATTTGAATTGAGTTGTTTGTTTTGTTTATGTTGAGCTGTAGACGTTCTTTTTATATTCTGGCTGTTAATCTCTTACTAGACATATGATTTGAAGATATTTTATCCCATTCTCTACATTGCCTTTTCAATTTCTTGACAATGTCCTTTGATGCATAAAAGTTCTTAATTTTGATAAAGTCCAATTTATTTATGTTTCTGTTGTTGCTTGTACTCTTGGTATTAAATCCATAAAATCTTTGCTAAATTCAAAGTCAAACATATCTGTAATGTTTTATTCTAGAAGTTGTATAGTTTTATCTCTCAAGTTTAGGTGTTAGAACCATTTTGAAATAATTTTGTATACAGTTTAAGGTAACTGCCCAAATTCATTTTTTTTTTTTTGCATGTGGATATTCAGTTTTCCTAGCACCATTTGTTTAAGAGTGTCCTTTCTCCACTGAAGGCTTTTGACATCCTTGTTGAAAATTAGTTCACTATATCTGTGAGGGTTTATATTTGAGCTCTCTATTGTATTGTGTTTGTCTATACATATATGTCTGTATACCAGTATCATGTTTTTTAATAAGCATTTTTGTGGGTGCATCTTTATATGTTTTATTCCTGTATTGTATCACAGATAATTAGATCTAAAATAATGCTAGTTATTATTTGTTTCTGCATTCTTTTAAACAATTTATACTGATACATAATAATTGTACATATTTATGGGGTACATGTGATATTTTGATACATGCATGCAATGTGTAATGATCAAATCAAGGTATTTAGTGTATTCATCTCCTCAAACACTTATCATTTCTTTGTGGTGAAAACATTTTAAATCTTCTCTTCTACCTATTTTGACATATACAGTAAGTTATTATTTTTCTTTTAATGTTCTGAAATTTTTATTCCTCTATTTCTTTGTTTTCTATTTCAGCATATTATGGGGGTACAAATGTTTAGGTTATGTATATTGCCTTGCCCCCCACTTATGAGTTAACTATAGTCACCCTACTGTGCTATTGAACAGGAGGACTTTTTCCCTCTATTTAACTGTATGTTTGTACCCATTACTCAACCTCTCTTCATCCTTCCAATCTGCCCAAATTTTTCAAGTGTTTAATTGACAAAAAATTATTTTTATTTCTAGAGTAACATGATGTTTCTAGATGTTTTTATTTCTAGAGTACATGATATTTCTAGAGTACATGTTCTAGAGTACATGTGATGTTTTGATCCATGTGTACATTATAGAAAGATTAAATCAAGCTAGTTAACATATCTAGCATCTCATCAGTTTATTTTTTCTCATAAGAACATTAAAAATCTATTTTAGTAATTTTTAAAGTGTGCATTATTATTAGTTGTGGTCACCATGCAGTGCAAGAAATCACTAAAACCTGTTTCTCCAGTGTAGTGGAAACTTTGTACCCTTTAATCAACATCTTCCCTATCACCTTTCTGCCCCCTCCTTCCCAACTTCTGCTAATATTTGCAAGCCATACATCTGATAAGTGGCTAATAGCCAAAATGTATAAGGAACTTAAGCAAATCAAAAGCAAGGAAACAAATAATCCCATTTAAAAAATAGGTAAAGAATCTGAACAGACATTTATTGAAAGAAGAGATATGAATGAACAACAGATGTGTAAGAAAATGTACATCTCTAATCATCAGGGAAATGCAAAATTAAAACCACAATGAGATATTATCTTATGACTGTTAAAATGACTATTATCAAAAATGTAAATGATAACAAGTGCTGGTGAAGATGTTAAGAAAAGGGATCCCTTGTACACTATTAGTGGGGATGTAAGTTTATACAGTCATTTTGTAAAATTTTATGTATGTTCCTTAAAAAAACTAAAAACAGAATTGCCATATGATCTAGCAATCCCACTTTTGTGAATATACCCAAAGAAGTTAAAATCAGTGTATCTAAGAGAGATCTACAGTCCCATGTTTAGTTTAGCATTATTCACAATAGTCAAGGTATGGAAGCAACCTAAGTGTCCACCAACCAATGAATAGATAAAGAAAATCTTGTGCATACATACACGGTAGAATAGTATACAGCCTTAGAAAAGAGAAAAATGTTGTCTTTCGCAAAAACATGAATGGAACTAGAGAACATTATGCTCAGTAAAATAAGCCAGACACAGAAAGACAAGTACTGTATGATTTCATGTATATGTGCAATCTTAAAAAGCCAATCTCATAGAAAGAAACAGAGGATAGAAAGGTGGTTACCAATAGACTTTCTTTTTTTAGAGTATTTTAGGTTCACAGAAAAATTTAGTGGAAAGTTCTCAGAGTTCCATTGTAACCCTCCCCCATCATGTGTGTGCATGCACACACACAGACACAGACACACATACACTCATGCTACCATCGTCCCATTAACTTCTTGCTCTGAAGTGGTCCATTTATTACAATGAATGAACCCACCCTAACACATTATTATCACACAAAGTCCATAGATTATATTAGGGTTCGCTCTTGGTGCTGCACATTCTATGGGCTTTCACAAATGTAAATGATGTGTCCACAATTATAGTATCATACAGAATAGTATCACTACCTTAAAAATTACCTATATTCTACTTATTTATCTCTCCACTAGAACTCCTTGAAACCACTAATTTTTTCTGTTTTCATAATTTTGCCTTTCCAGAATGTCATATAGTTGAAATCATTGAGTATGCACCCTTTTCAGATTTGCTTATTGTACTTAGTAATAGACACTCAAGCTTCCTCCATGTTTTTTTGTGGCTCCTTTCTTTTTATTGCTAAATAATATCCCATTGTCTGGTTGTATGTTTATTCATTCACCTAATAATTGATATCTTGATTGCGTCCAAATTTCGACAGTTATAAACACAACTTCTATAAACATCCATGTACAGGCTTTTGTGTGTACCTAAGTTTACAATTCATATGGGCAAATACCAGGGGGCGTGATTGTTGAATCATATGGTGAGTATATGCATACTTTTATAAGAAAATGCCACACTATCATTTGAAGTTTCTGTAGCAGTTTGCATTCCTACTAGCAATAAATGAGAGTTCCTTCTTGGTCCATATCTTTGCAGGGATTACTTGTTTTCAGTGTTTTTCATTTTACCCATTCTATTGAGAATTGTAATGATATTGAATTGTTGCTTTAATTTGCAATAACTTTATGAAGTATGATCTTTTTATAGGCTTATATGAAATTTCTAAATCTTCTTTAGTGAGATGTCTATTCAGATTTTAGCCCAATTTTAAATTGGATTGTTCATTTTCCTGTTGAATTTTACACATTCTTCCTTTAGTTTGAGTACTAGTCCTTTATCAAATACATCTTTTTCAAATATTTTATGACATTTTGCATTATCTAGTACATTCAGTATGATATTGAAAATAGCAATGAGAGGGGACATAGCTAAGTATTTTTCTTAATCGTAGTGGGATATTTTGTATTTCTTCACCATTAAGCAAATTAAGCATTATATTAATATTAGGTATAGGGCTTTTGTAGATGCTCTTTACCAAGTTGAGGAATGTCCCCTCTCTCTATTCCTACTTTGCTGAGGTTTATTATCAGTATTATTTGAATGGGTGTTGAATTTTGTGAAATGCATTTTTTCTTTTATGGACAAGGTAATATTTTTCATCTTTAGATTTTTGAGGTGATGAATTACATTAATTGATTTTTGAATACTGAATCAGCCTTGCAACCTGGAACAAATACCATTTGGTCATGGTGCATCATTTTTTAATGCATCACTAGACTTATTTGGTAATGTTTTGTTGAGGATTTTGGCATCTATGTACATGAAAGATATTGGATTGTAGTTTTATTTTCTTGTAATATCTTTAGCTGGTTTAGTATCAGGTTATTTCTAAGTTTATACAATGAGTTATGATGTACTCCTTGTGTTTATATCTTCTGGAAGAGATTATAGAGAATTAATATAATTTATTTCTTAAAGATTTGATGGAATTTATCAGTGAATTCAACTGGGCCTGATGATTTCTGTTTTGGAAAATTATTATTGATTCAATGTGTTTAATGACTATAGAACCATGCATATTGCCTATTTCTCCTTGTGCAAATTTTGAAAGATTGTGTCTTTGAAGGAATTGTTCCATTTGATTTGGTTATAAAATTTGTGGACATAAAATTGTTCATAATATTACTTTATTATCCTTTTAATGTCAATTAGGTCTATAGTAATGGCCACCCTTTCATTTATGATATTAATAATTTGTACCTTATTTTTTTATGTTTGTTAATATGAATGGAGGCTTATCACTTTTATTTTTTTTTTAATTTTTTTTAATTACTTTTTTTATTTTGGTATATTATAGGGGTACAGATTTTAAGGTTTCAATAAATGCCCATTTCCCCCCTCCCCCCAAAACACTTTTATTGCTCTTTAAAAATAACCAGCTTTTCATTTTATTGGTTTTGTTTATTGAATATTTGTTTTCTATTTTATTGATTTTTGCTCTAATTTTTATTATTTCCATTCTTTCTCTTACTGTGGATTTAATTTTCACTCCTTTTTCTAATGTCCTAAGGTAGAAACTGAGATTATTTATTTTAGATAATTCCTCTTTTCTCATATATGCATTCAATGCTGTAAAATTCCCTTGAAGGGATGCTTTCACTTAATACCCCACATTTTGATAAATTGTCTTATTACTTTAAAGGAGTTGTTTTTTAACTTTTTCATGAGATTTCTTTGACCCATGTTTTATTTGGAAATGTGTTGCTTAATCTTCAGCTATTTTAGGATGCTCCATCTTTCTTTCAATGATTTTTGCAGAAATAGAACAAATCATTTTAAATATTTAATGGATGCTGAGGGACTGAGTTGGAGGTTTCACACTCTCTGTCTTCAAAATGTACTACTCCATAGTAGTCAAAACAGAGTGATACATAGAAAGACAGACATAAAAACCAGGAAATAGAATAGAAAGCTCATAAAGAAACTCTTGCATATATGGTCAAACATATATATATTTTTTTGAGACAAAGTATCACTTTGTTGCTCAGGCTAGAGTGAGTGCTATGGCGTCAGCCTAGCTCACAGCAACCTCAAACTCCTGGGCTCAAGCAATCCCCCTGCCTCAGCCTCCCAAGTAGCTGGGACTACAGGCATGCGCCACCATGCCCGGGTAATTTTTGTATATATATATATATATTAGTTGGCCAATTAATTTCTTTCTATTTATAGTAGAGATGGGGTCTTGCTCTTGCTCAGGCTGGTTTTGAACTCCTGACCTTGAGCAATCCTCCCGCCTTGGCCTCCCAGAGTGCTAGGATTACAGGCGTGAGCCACCGCGCCCAGCCTGGTCAAATAATTTTTGACAAAAGTACCAAGACCATTCCATAAGCATAGGACAGTCTTTACAATAAATGGTGTTGTGAAAACTGGATAGCCACATAGAAGAAAATGAAGTTGTATTCTTACTTTACAACAAACAAAAATAAATCAAAGAAGATGATATAAATAATTGTAATAGCTAAAACTATCAAACTCTTAGAAGAAAACATAGTAGAAAAGCTTCATGACATTGAATTTTCAATGATTTATTGAATATGGCCCCTAAAGCACAGAAAACAAAAAGGATTAATTAGACTTAATCATAGTTAAGTACTATTCTGTATCAAAGGATATTATGAAAAGAGTGAAAAGGCTACCTACAAAATGGAAGAAACTATTTGTTAATCATATATGTCATACAGAATTAATATCAAGACCATAAAGAACTCCTACAAGTCCTTAACAACAAAAAACAATCAAATTTTAAAAAATGGTCAAAGAACTTGAATAGACTTTTTTCCAAAGAAGACAGAAGAAAGGCCAATAAAGACAGGAAAAGATGCTCAACATCATTAGGTATGTCAAAATCACAATGACATAACCCTCACACTCCTTAGGATAACTACTATTTTTTTAAAAAAGAAAATATTATAATGGGTTTTGGAGAGGATGTGGAAAAATTGGAACCCTCATACTTTGCTTGTGGGAATGTATAATGTTGCATCCACTGTGGGAAACAGTTTGGTGGTTCCTCAAAAATTTAAACAAATAATTACCAACCATATGATTCAGCTATTTCACCTTCTGGGTATATACATCAAGTAATTGAAAGCAGGGGATAAAATAGATATTTGTGCACAAATGTTCATAGATTCATTTTTTTTATAATAGCCCCAAAGTGGAAATATTGCAAATGTCCATAGATAGATTAATGGATAAACAAAATGTGGTATACCCACAGTGCAACATTATTCAGTCTTAAAATGGAATTAAATTCTGGTATATGCTACAGTGTGGATGAACCGTGAAAACATTATGCTGAGTAAAATAAACCAGACACAAAAGGACAAATACTGTACAATTTATCTTACATGAGGTACCTAGAGTATTAATATTCATAGCGACAGAAATCAGAATGGTGATTTCCCTTGGCTGAAAAGAGAGAGGTATGAGGAGCTATTGCTTAATGAGTACAAAGTTTTAATGTGGAAAGATGAAAAAGTTTCAAATTATGGTATTGATGGTTGCATAATAATATGAAGGTACTTAATACCATTGACCTGTACATTTAAAAATAATTAAAATGGTTAATTATGTTGTATATATTTTACCATAATAAAAATAAAAATACTTTTGTTATTATATTAATATCAATAACACAGAATAACATTCATAATCAAGTGTTTTTTAAATTTTAGTTATCATTTCTGCTGCTGCTACTGCTGTTGCCACTAGTACCTACTTTGTTCAACAAACAGTACTTGGTATGAGAGGCACTTGAGTAAATATTTATTCCATGAATAATGAATGACCTGAATTATACTTTTTCAGAGTGCACTGAGGTTTTGTTACCTAGCTTCACTCTTCCATTGTCATGACTTCCTTGTTAAATTCTAAGCTTGTAAGAGAGCAGGAACTGTGTGTGTCTTACACAATACTGGTGATATTCTCATCAACTGTTATATAATTGGTACTCAATACATATTTGTTGAATAAGTGAATGTATAACTTCTAAACAACAAAGTGTACAGTGTAGATATCACACAACAACTTGGTGTCTACGGATCCAACGTTTTCAGGCCATCAGAATTTGAATTGAACAAGTTAGTATCTAAGGAAAAATACAAATTGGAGATTAAAGTCTTTAGGACTTTATAGGTACAGAGATATTCTCTCCCCACAGTGGAATAAACAGCTTCTTTCAATCAATACAATTTGTAATGACACAGCAGAGAGGTGACTGAAACCCGAGTCTCAGGTCGAGTTGTATGTTTCTTTTAATCCTGCACTGCCACAGACTAGATTTGTTCTAGAGGCAATTAGAATAATTTAAATTTGCAAGTGGTTTAGGATTAGTTCCACCTGAAAAGACATAACCTGAAATTTATGAAAGGTCCACCCTGTGAACCCTGGTAAGTTTATTAGTTCCTGAATAAGCTAGAACACAGCAAGGGAAGAAATCATGAGAGGCAAAAGGGGAAAACATCATAATAAAATAATGGTTATAGGAAAGTATGAACAAAAGAAGACAGTATGTAATAGAGCTATAATTTTTTTATCATTGAATAAAACTTTCTTAAATTTGACTAGATATGAATTGTTGATATGCTATATGGGTTTTTCAAATATGTGCATGATAGAAGAGAGGTTTGCTTTGTTGAAGCATGATTAAATCCAAAGTAAAAGGCATTTTCCTGATTAGAAAACTAAAAAGTCATCAAAAATAGCCAAAGTAAATGTTCAAAAATCAGCTACAGAACTCAAAAAAGAAAATGTAGCTTAGAAATATGTATAAAGGTTTCAATTACCACATTAATATGTATTCTTAGGCTCTTATTCTTCCACAACTGTCCCATTAATATAATGTAGCTGAATATGCACAGATTCGTTCTTCTTGTAAAAACTTAAATAAAACACAAACTTTTATCCTTAAATTAAGAAACTTTTCAAAGTACAGCAGTTCCAAAATAAACATAAGTTCAACTTCAGTAAAACATGTACAAACAATGTAGATCTTGAGTCTAGGCTCTTTGGTGGGGGGCCGCAAAATAATTAACAATGTATAACATATGACAATATTAATTAATTTATCTATGTATCCATCCCCTTACCCCAAAATCCTACAGTCTAGACAAATCCCCTCAAGGCAGTTGCCTTTTCTCATATTCTCTTTCTCTCTTTTTTCTCTCTTCCTCCCTTCCCCCATTTCTCCTTACCTTATTTTCTCTCTTCCTATTCCACCCTAATTTCAATTAATTATGGAGACAAATTTGATGTATTTCAATTACTGTCATTTCCCATAATTCTCCTTTCCACTCAACACCATCTTGAACCTAACAGTGGCTTGTGGCAATTATAGCAAGTAAAGCTTTCTTTCTTTTAAAGACAAGAGAAGAGGGTAATTATAAAACTCATAAGGTATTTTTTTCCCTTCACATCTGACCATACACTATTGAATGCTTTATCAGTCAAAGTTCCATTTGAAGGAGCTCTGGAAATATCACCCCACAATGTGACTCCTTAGTATAAAGAATATTTTGAATTAAAGGCTCTTAGAAATTAACAGGCCCTTGGCAAAAACTTTCCCTCTATCTACACAAACTGGACTGACTTGATCAGAAGATCAAAGGGGGAATTGACTTTCCCTTCCACTCTCCCTTATCTCAATCAATTGCAGGCAAAAAGATAAAAAATGCAACCAGATCTGGCCCAAATCATTTGAGACATAATACCTGCCTCTCAGATAATTTACAAGTCAGTCTGTTTCCCCACCCATTCATCTTCCCTAACAACCCCTTATCTGCCTATGCTCCTCATTTCCCCCTCCCTCTAAAAGGCATGTATAAAAATATCTGAACTTCATTGGGATATTGGGTAATCACTATGTGATTCTCCCCATGCACATGGTATTGTTAAACAAACATTTCTTTTATTAATCTGCCTTAATTGGGAGTTGATCTTTCAGCAAACTTTCAGGGAAAAGGGCAAGTTTCCCCTCATCCCTACACATGGTTTAGAATTTCCAGATTATTTATGCCAACATGGGTGATGCCTATGGATTACATAAGGTCTAACATAGCCACTGCAAAAAAACAAAAACAAAACCAAAACAAAATTGTTACCAAAAACTCATCACTTGTCCTCCAGGCCACATCAGAAGAATGAGAACAATTGTTTTAAGGATAAAGAAAAATAAATTTATTACTTTGTCAGCAAAGGAGGAAAAATGGTAGACTTTCTCATCTCAAAATCCAAATTTCCTGAACATAAGCAGCAATACACAGCTTTTAAAGGGAGGGCCCCTCAGTTCTAGGCTATTGTGGTTAAGTCTTCTAATCATCCCATTTCAGCCAAAGACAAAACTCCTTCTGGGGGCTATCTCTAGCCTGGGATATAAGAATAAAAAGCCTTCTCCCTGCTCCTCCCAACCTCTGGCCTGAAGCAGTGATGCAATTTTCAGTTCTCATAAAGAGTGTGGGAAGTTTTAAAGAGACAGAAAATATTTTTGTCATTTTTTAGACCAATCCCTGTTTAATATTCCCCACTCTCAATTTTATGCTTCCATATGTATGGAAGGAGGGGGGACTACTATGTTACAAAACAAACAAACAAAAAACAATCTATGTAACACTGCCAAAATTGTCATTATTATTATGAAGAACCAAGTAGAAAATAAAGTCAAAATTTGTTTTTATGGTGTCTATGTGCTGGGGGGATCCTGGGAAAACATTTTAAAATAAATAAGTATACAACAGCAGATGGCCATGACTTTCACCCTAATATGTTAGTTGCTGCTGAGAAAGATATATGAATGCTGTGTGATTCTACCACAGGGAAGTTAAAAATAAGCAAATATAAAGATAATGACAAAATAATAAAACTAGTAGTCTTTGTCATTAATAGCTAAAGATAAGTGATCTTATTTTAACATCACAGATTCCTACTTTTCATATTCAAAGAAGAGTATCAACTTACAATTTAAGTCAATATTTTATATAATTTTCTAAAAATTGAATTTTTCTCATCTAAAGGGTATAATTAACTGTAATGAGAGAGAATTCCCTCCAAAGAACACAATTGTTTTCTCCAAAGGTAAAGTGGATAAGCCAAAATAAAGTGATTCCTTTAGGGTTTATTTCATTTGATTTTTGCATGTTAAAATTAATCATTCTAATTTACTTACTTTAATGATGACTTAATTTCCATACACTTTTAATGATGAATTTTTTTAATTAATGAGTTAAAAACTAGCAAGAAAAACAGATTAAAATAACTCAATTATATGCTTTTTCAGATTATAGATATATTAACTCTTTGGGAAAGAAGAGATTTTGTTAATGCAGAAAGTATCCATTTCATATATGTTCAAAATTCCAATGTAAATACATGGCTCTTGAATACAGTTCTATAAATATCCTGTCACCAATTTGCCAGATGTAAAAGCACTAACAGTAAAAGAATCTCAAAGATTAAACAACATTGACTGAAAGCATAAGTAACAATTAAAATCTTATCACAAATATATTTTATTGCATATAATAAAATATATGACATTTCTAGAATAGTTGTAGAGAGAAAGAGTTAGTAATTTCCACCCACTATATCCAATTTTGGCTCCTTATCTCGTGCTATGCTATTTTGAAAGGACTTTCTACTCCTTTTTTGTTGCAAATTAGATTTACCCTTCTGGAAGCATTCCATATTTCATCTTATTCTTGATCATTTTCTTTTATTGTGCATTCATACCACTTAAAAGAATGAAAAATTAATAAAATATTCCGAAGAAAAATTTTAATGATAGAGAACTCTTTAAAGAATTTGTTGCGCACACAAATGGTCCACACCTTACAATTTTTCAGTTTATGATTTTTTTACTTTGTGATAGGTTTATTAGGATTTCACCCCATTGTTAAGTCAAGGAGCACCTGCATTGTAAACTTAATTTAAATGTATGACTTTATTTATGTATTTATTTATTTATTTGTTTATTTATTTATTTATTTTTGAGACAGTCTTGCTCTTTTGCCCCTGCTTAGACTGCAGTGGTGATATCATAGCTCACTGCAACCTCAAAGTCCTGGGTCCAAGGCATCCTCCTGCCTCAGCCTCCTGAGTAGCTGGGACTAGAGGTGTGTGTCACCATGCCCAGCTAATTTTTCAAATTTTAGTAGAAACAGGGTCTCACTCTTGCTCAGACTGGTCTCAAACTCCTGATCTCAAGCAATTCTCCTGTTTTGGACTATTAAATGTGTCACCTTATATACTACATAATCCTAATAAAGAAACAGATGTTAATGGAATAAGTCATAACCATTACACAAAATTTGTCCATTAAAATTTACATGATTATAAATAGTATCATCAAATGCTAGCCAAAAATTATAAGTTAACAAAGAGGGGAGAAAATTTTGGCATTTGATAATAAACCTTCACAATAAGAGAAAGTCCAAGATCAGTGTAAGCCTCAGGTATAAGAACAGCCTGACAAAATTCTTACTGCTACTATATGTCTCCCCACCCTAGAAATAATTACATATTTTTGAAAGTAAAGCAGATAAACATGCTAGGAAACTGTTTAATAAATTAAATGGGACATTAATTCATACTCTGTATAGCTTAATGTCTAGGGAGTCACACATATGGTTGAGAAAATGTATTTAACAAAAGCTTGGAACCTATATGCTGTTGATATCATACCAAGTGTTGCATTAGGGTTCTTTCAACTTTGTCTAATAAACTGAATAAATTGGGCCATAAGCAGGCTGCATTAGTTTAAATTCTAAATAAACCTAAATGGAAAGTGACCCATTTATAGGGAGATAGTTATAATTCATTTAATTGCTTTAAATGAAAGCTGACTTACTCCCTCAACTCAAGCCCCTATCCAAGTTTTAAAGAAATAAGATACATTTCAGATACTCAAAATAGTAATTTACAATTAGTATATTATAGCCACTTAAAAAATTATATACAGTTTCAATAGGAAGTAATTTTTAAGGTAATATTGATGTTTATTTTATTTCTGAAATTCAGGGATTTCAAGTCCTTGATGGAAAAATCCGAGTGAGGTTATTATGATAAAAAGTTCAAGAATAAATACACAAATGTTTTTTTAAAAAAACAACTATCACTTCAAAGTCACATACTACTCTCTGAAGATGGGGAAGGGGTGTAATATCTTTTTTTTTTTTTGACTTTTTTTTTTATTTCGGCATATTATGGGGGTACAGATTTTAAGGTTTCAATAAATGCCCTTTCCCCCCTCCCCACACAAGTCTGATTCTCCAGCATGACCATCCCTCAGATGGTGCACATCTCACTCATTATGTATGTATATGCCCGTCCCCTTCTCCCCTCCCCCCTCCCCAATACCCTGTTACTGTAGTACCTATGTGTCTTTATATAACCAAACATCCAGATACAACCACATTCATCATTTTAATTCTTTGAAAATGTAAAAGAAAAATCTGGATGTTATTTTTTACTGAATACTGCAGGCAGCTCCTTTAAGGGCCATGTAATTCAGATTATTGCTTTTATCCAACAAGTTTTGGAGTGGAGTTCTTTAAAATAGTTAGAACAGTTATTCACAATTGCAAGGAATTATATCAAAGGTATTAAAGCTATATTTCAAGAACATTTTTTATTCCGTTAAGTGGTTCTACAGGCATAGCTTGAAAATATTGCAGGATAAGTTCCAGACCATTAAAATAAAGCAAATATCACAATTTATTGCACAAGTTGCACAAATTTGTTGTTTCCTGTTGTATATAAAAGTTATATTTATATCATACTATATTCTATTAATTGTGCAATAACATCAAGTTTTAAAAGGGCAAATACCTTAATTAAAAAATACTCTATTGCATAAAGCAAATTGCGATCTTGTCAGTGGTGCAGGGTCTTGCTTTGAGGTTGATGACTGCTGACTAATAAGGGTAATGATTGTTGATGGTGAGAGTGGTTTGGTAGTTTCTTAAAATAAGACAACAATGAGGTTTGCTACATTTATTGACTCTTTCTTTCATAAAATATTTTCCTGCAGCATGTAATGTGGTTTGAAAGCGTTTTACCCCGAGAACTTCTTTAAAAATTATAGTTACTCCTCTCAAACCCTGCCACTGCTTTATCAACTAAGTTTATGTAATATTCTAAATCTTTGCTATGATTTCAACAATGTTCACAGGGTCTTCACCAAAGTAGCTTCCATTTCAAGAAACTACTTTCTTTCCTCACTGATTAAAATTTTATCATGAGATTACACAAACTTAGTCACATCACTAGGCTCCATTTTTAATTCTAGTTCTCTTGCTATTTCCACCACATTTATAGTTACTTCCTCCATTGAAGTATAAACCCCTCAATGCCACACATGAGCATTGGAATTAACTTCTTCCAAACTCCTGTTAATGTTGGCATTTTGACCTCCTCCTATGAAGCACAAATGTAATTAATAGCATCTATTAAAATAATGATAAATTCTTTCCATAAAGTTTTAAATTTACTTTTGTAAGATTTATCAGAGGAATCACTATCTATGGCAGGTATACCCTTAGGAAATGTATTTCTTAAATGATAAGACTTGAAAGTTGAAATTATTCCTTGATTCATAGGCTGCACAATGGATGTTGTGTAGCAGGCATGAAAACAACATTATTCTCCTTGTATTAAATACATCTCCACCAGAGCTCTTTGGTCACTGGTTGTGTTGTCAATGAGCAGTAATATTTTGAAAAAAATACATTTTTTCTAAACGGTAGGATTCAATAGTGGGTTTAAAATATTCAGTAACTGTGCTGTAAACAGATGTGCTGTCATCCAGGCTTTGTTGTTCCATTTGTAGAGCACAGGCAGAGTAGATGTAGCATAATTCTTAAGGGTCCTAGGAGTTTTATTAATAGAATGGTAAATGAACATTGGCTTAAAATTAAAGTCACCAAATGCATTAGACCCCAACAAGAAAGTCAGCATGTCCTTTGAAGCTTTGAAGCCAGGTTTTGACTTCTCCAGCTAGGAAGGTCCTAGATGGCATCTTCTTTTAATATCTGGTTGTTTTCTTCACTTTGAGGATCTATTGGTTAGTGTAGCCACCTTCATCAATTATCTTAGAGATATTATTTTTGATGTCTTTCTGCAGCCAGCTGCAGCAACTTTCATTTTTTGCATTCTACTTGCTACTTCAACTGCATTTTTATATTATAGAAATGGCTTCTTTCCTTAAACCACATGACCCAACCTTTGCTAGCTTCCAACTTTTTCTCTGCAGCTTCTTTACCTCTCTCTTCACTTTCGTAGAATTAAAAAGAGTTAGCACCTTGCTCTACATTAGGCTTTGGCTTAAGTGAACATTGTGGCTGATTTGATCTTCTATCCAGAACACTACCATTTTTTTCCATATTAGCAATAAACTGTTTTGCTTTCTTATCATTTGTGTGTCCACTAGAGTATTACTTTTAATTTATTTCAAGAACTTTTCCTTCAAAATTAACAACTTGGCTTTTTGGTACAAGAGACCTAGCTTTTAACCTGTCTTGGCTTTCATCATGCCTTCATTACTAAGCTTAATTATTTCTAGGTTTTGATTTAACGTGAAAGACATGAGACTATTCCTTTCACTTGAACATTTAGGAGCCATTTTAGAGTTATTAATTGTCCTAATTTCAATATTATATATCTCAGAGAATGGGGAGTTTTGAGGAGAGGGTATGCGACAGAGGAACGGCCAGTTGGTAGACCAGTCAGATTGTACACAGCATTTATTGATTAAGTTTACTGTCTTATATGCATGCGGTTCATGATACCCCAAAATAATTACAATAGTAACATCAAAGATCACAGGTCAAAAATAACCATATAAGTTATAATAACAATAAAGAATTTTGAATTATTGTGGTAATTACCAACATGTGACACAGAGACATGAGGTGAATATATGCTGTTGGAAGATCAGTGCTGCTAATAGACTCACTTGACACAAGGTTACCACAGACCTTTAATGCATAAACAAAATGCAGTATCTGTGAAGCACAATAAGGCGAGGCACAATCCATTAAGGTATGCCTGTATTCATAAACATATTTCTGCTGAGTGGTTCAAAACAGGTGAAAACCCAGTTTTTATTATTTTATCAGTAGCTTGAATGTAAAGTGTAAATTATAATTGGCATTTATTTCTCATTTAGCTTCTAAAAGCACTTTTCAATGATTATCTCTCTACTACAACTGTGAGGTAAATAGATGGAAAATATGATTAGCCTTATCCCTAGTGGGATATTGGGAGTGGAAAGAGGTAAATTACTTGTTTAAGGTCACCTAGGGGATCAGTGGTAGAGCCGAAAAATGTTTAAACTCTAAGTTTGACAGGGGCATGCAGATGAGTGTCTATGAAACTAACTTGGTTATTGCAGTATTCTAGGAAATTAAAAATGATTAAGTTTCAAAGGAAATAAAAACAGTGAATGAAATATTACATAAGTAATATTTTTTTCTTATTTTCTCTTTAGCTAAACAGTTTCAAAGAATGTAAAATTACCCTGAACTAGATATCTTTCCATATTGTTCTTGTATCCCAAACTCTGTCAATGAAGGTAAAATTATGAATTATATGAAGTATACACACGTTACTTTTGCACATCTAGCAAAAGTAACAAAATGGCATTTAATGAAATCGTCACTAATACTAACAAATAATTATTGGTGAAAATTTGAATGATTAATTTTTATAAAATTAATTTATTTCTTTCCAGTACCTGGTACAAAGATCATGAGATCTGTGAAGGGAAAAGGGAGAGCTTTATTTAAAAAAAAAATCTACAGATTGGGGAGATGCAGCCTTTGGTGTAAAATGGAAGAGTGGTCTCAAGAACAGAGGCATAAGGTGGCTTTTATATCTTATAGGATCCATCTTACTTAAATATTTAGCAATTTGGAGGAAAGGTTATGAATAATTATGAAGGGAGTTAAGCATATATACAGTGAGTAAACATATATGTAACTTCAGGGTGGAGTTTTAGCAATAAAATGTGGTGGAGGCTGTGTGCAGTGGCTCACGCCTGTAATCCCATGACTTTGGGAGGCAGAAGCAGGAGGATTGCTTGAGGCCAGGGGTTCAAGACCAACATGGACAACATAGTGAAACTCCATCTGTATAAAAAATAAAAACAAAGTTATCTACTTTAGTGGCATATGGCTGTAGTCCCAGCTAATTGGGAGGCTGAGGCAAGAGGATCACTTGAGCCCATGAGTTGGAGGTTACAGTGAGCTATGAACACACCACTGCACTACAGTCAGGGCAACAAAGTGGGACTCTGTCTCTAAAATAAATAAATAAGAAAAAGAAATAATAAAAATTAAAAATCATATGAGATGGAATTTGTCTCTTTACCTCAAAAGGTGAACTATAGGGCATAAAGATGCTTTGTGCACATTCTCTATAAACCAGAGAAAACTGGCTTGAGATATGCATCTGTTTATTGGGAAAAAATGTCCGTAAGGCTGATCCTCTGTCCAACTGGAGTTGTAGCAGGAATACAAAGCTGGGGTGTGGGTCGGGGGTTGGAGGCTGGGCACTAAGGAGTTGGGGTGGGGCGGGGTGAGGAAGTGTTCAGTAAGTTGGCATAAAGTGGTCTGTTGGTGGTTAGTTGGGGAATTTCCTGTTGCAATATATCTTGACAAGGACAATAGGAACTGGTTTGGCTTGATTGTATAAAGGGAGGTCTTGTGACATTTTACAACATCTTTCTGAAAATACAGTTCATGTGACCACTCTCTTACTCAGCCATGGCCACCTGATTCTGTTTAAATTTGAGCACTTCAGTTAGCTAGGGGGAGTCCATTTTGTTTCTAGGCTGGGGGGCATACCTTAAGAACTGAATCTATCTATTTTAATAATGCAAACTCCAGGATGGAGTCCAAGTTATAATAAAACTATGAGAAGTTTAAATTTAACATAATTAGTTCAAATTTTAGATGAACCCCTGTCCAATTATATTAAATTATCAAGTGTGGCAGTTTACATTAATGAATGTTGAGTGTGTTGAGTGCCAAGAGAAAACGCTCCTCAAGGTAAAAAGAAGCCACAATATCTGAATGTAATGACCTTCAGATATCTTAATTTTTGTAATTTTTCATGTTTTAGTGCTTTTTTCCTAGAGCTAATAAAGCTAAACAAAAAGGGAATCTCCAGATATGTGGTATTATCTTGATTGTGTAAGAATCTTTCCAAATGGAAAAATGGCTTTCCTTCTGTGTGGTCAGCATTCAGGTAATTTTTGAACCAGAAAATGCCTCTGACCAATGGAATGGATGATAGAATATTTGGGAATATCTAAGCCTTTCTAATTAGGAAAGTGTTCTTCCATGCTTGTTACAGAAAATGAAAGCTTGACAAAAACACATGCTCATCTCACATAAAAGGAATGAGGCTTAAAAAAGCAAATGCAAATGGTGACCTTTAAAAATAATTCAAATTGTTCCATAAAGTGTTTTAAAAACTGAAAAACAGGCATTTGTTATAGGAAATAGAAATGACAGATCAAGACTGTCTTTATTATCTCATATTACTATTATTCACAGGACTGTCCCATTAATTTGGTTAAAAGAATCAGTTCCCTTTTTTATATTGGTTTGTTGACCAGAAAGGTAAGGTAGGCTTGCTAATAGTGAGTGAAAAATGAGTCCACATTTTCTGTTGTCTTATGTGGAATTTTTAACATTTTGATGAGGTATAACACAAATCACGATTGCACAGAAAGGGAGGAAGAAGAATATAATGTTGATTAATAGACTAATGTTGTTTTATATTAATTAAGTATTATGTACTTAAAGTCAGAGAATTGGAATAATAAAATGACAACCAACAGCGAGGATGAGACTAATCAAAGAATACATAGCAGTTTAGGAAGAACACTAAAAGGCTTTAATGAGGAACATAAAGAACGCTCTAATAATTGAAGAGTCATACTATCAAGCAATCAGACAGGAAAATGGAATCAAAGGTATCCAAATAGGGGCAGAAGAGATCAAACTTTCACTGTTTGCTTATGATATGATATTGTATCTAGAAAACCCCAAGGCTTCAACCAAGAAACTCCTGGAACTGATCAATGAATTTAGTAAAGTCTCAGGATACAAAATCAATACACAGAAATCAGAGGCATTCATATACGCCAACAACAAGCTAATTCAGAATCAAATCAAAGACTCAATTCCCTCCACAATAGCAACAAAGAAATTAAAGTACCTAGGAATATACCTAACCCAGGACGTAAAAGACCTCTACAGGGAGAACTATGAAACACTGAGGAAGGAAATAGCAGAGGATGTAAACAGATGGAAATCCATACCATGCTCGTGGATCGGCAGACTCAATATCATCAAAATGTCTATACTACCCAAACTGATCTACAGATTCAATGCAATACATATTAAAAACCCATCAGCATTCTTCACAGATATAGAAAAAATAATTTTACGCTTCATATGGAACCAAAGAAGACCCCGAATATCAAGAGCAATTCTAGGCAACAAAAACAAAATGGGAGGCATTAATATGCCAGATATCAAACTATACTACAAAGCTGTAGTAATTAAAACAATATGGTATTGGCACAAAAATAGGAATATTGACCAGTGGAACACATGTGAGAATCCTGATATAAAACCATCCTCATATAGCCATCTAATCTTTGATAAAGCAGACAAAAACATACGATGGGGAAAAGAATCCCTCTTCAATAAATGGTGCTGGGAAAACTGGATAGCCACCTGTAGAAGGCTAAAACAGGACCCACACCTTTCACCTCTCACAAAAACCAACTCACGCTGGATAACAGACTTAAACCTAAGGTATGAAACTATTAGAACTCTAGAGGAAAAAGTTGGAAACACTCTCCTAGACATTGGCCTGGGCAAAGTGTTTATGAAGAAGTCCCCAAAGGCAATCACAGCAGCAACAAAAATAAATAAATGGGACATGATCAAACTACAAAGCTTCTGCACAGCCAAAGAAATAGTCATGAAAGTAAACAGACAACCTACAGAATTGGAGAAAATTTTTGCATCCTATGCATCCGATAAGGGACTGATAACTAGAATATACTTAGAACTCATGAAAATCAGGAAGAAAATATCAAATAACCCCATTAAAAAGTGGGCAAAGGACTTGAACAGAAATTTTTCTAAAGAAGACAGAAGAATGGCCAACAAACATATGAAGAAATGCTCAACATCTCTAATCATCAGGGAAATGCAAATCAAAACCACAATGAGATATCACTTAACCCCAGTGAGAATGGCCATTATCAAAAAATCTCCAAACAATAAATGCTGGCGTGGTTGTGGAGAGAGAGGAACACTCCTACACTGCTGGTGGGACTGCAAACTAGTTCAACCTCTGTGGAAAGCAATATGGAGATACCTTAAAGCGATACAGGTGAATCTACCATTTGATCCAGCAATCCCATTGCTGGGCATCTACCCAAATGATCCAATGACACTGTACAAAAAAGACACCTGCACTCGAATGTTTATAGCAGCACGATTCTTAATTGCAAGGCTGTGGAAACAGCCCAAGTGCCCATCAATCCAAGAATGGATTGATAAAATGTGGTATATGTATACCATGGAGTACTATTCAGCTCTAAGAAACAATGGTGATATAGCACATCTTATATTTTCCTGGTTAGAGCTGGAACCCATACTACTAAGTGAAGTATCCCAACAATGGAAAAACAAGCACCAGGTATATTCTCCAGCAAACTGGTATTAACTGAATAGCACCTAAGTGGACACATAGGTTCTACAGTAATAGGGTATTGGGCAGGTGGGAGGGGGGAGGGGGGCGGATATATACATACATAATGAGTGAGATGTGCACCATCTGGGGGTTGGTCATGATGGAGACTCAGACTTTTGGGGGGAGGGGGGGAAATGGGCATTTATTGAAACCTTAAAATCTGTACCCCCATAATATGCCGGAAAAAAAAAAGAAATATAAATTCTAACTTTAAGTAAAAAAAAAAAAACCTGATAATTTAAAAAATTGCATATATATTTGCTCAATAATTACATATATTCCAATTTTTTAAAGAGTAAAGAATATTAGTATTGTGAAAACACAAGTAGAACAAACACAAAGGAACACAAACACAGAGGGTATAAAATGCTACCATTAATAAAAGTGTTGAAGTTCAAGCTGAGGTACAGAAAGAGGCACATAGGAAAAACTCCCATGGCTGCTGATGTCTGAAGCACATACTAAAGTATATTTCTTCAATGTGAGGAGCACATGTGAGCTGTAAAACCAAAATCTCCTTTGTAGAACAACAGAGATAGGATGCACTGGCTGATGATTGGCTTTTCTAATAACACTCTTTCGTTTCACAACCTGGAAGCAGGCTTAAACACACAGAAGAGCCAAATTTTTGAAATCACTCTGCCACTGTGACAGTTGGGAGAAGAGACTGTATTATGAACTGCCCCCAATACAACTATCTCTAATAGTTGGAGAAAAATAACATCTAAATTACTGTATATACAGATACACACACACACACACACACCAAGCAATGAGAAAAATGACTAAAAACCTAGAAAATAGCCCAGACCTCTCCACAAGGAAAAATTCTAATCAATAGCTGAACCCAAATAAAATTCAATACATTCAAAGATGAGTAATTTTTAAAAGGAGCAGTACAAGATCTATTTAAATATATTATTTATAAAAAGGATGAAACTAACATATATTTAATCATAATTTATGAATAAAAGATTTGAATCTGCTAATCGAAAGTTCAAATGATGTCTTAGAGAAACATTGATGCAATATGAATGTGTGTGTATGTGTATATATATAATTTTTCATGTATATGACATTATATGGGCTATAACATTATATACATATACACAATATATATTATTTTCTTAATATATAATCCAAAATATATGTTATATATAAACTGCATAATTTATTACATTGACTAGTATATAAGTATAGTACATTGTTATTTATATAATAATATATAATAAATAATATGTAATACATTACAAACAATATATACACTTATGTGTAAAAATATTGAACTTTAATGAAGAAAAATTCCTTATGCTGCCAGACAAATAAACACCAAATGACTTAATATATATATATATATATATATATATATTTAAAACCAAACCTGACATAACAATTCACAAATTTGTTTGTCCACATCCAGAAGAAAAAGAAAACCTACAAAATAGCTAGAGAAGATGTTTCATCTAAGATTTTTTTTATACAAAACTTCATTCTAGTAGGAAATCAAGTGGAGAAAAACATTAGAAATAGCAATAAGCATTGAATCTCATTGGAAAAAGTAAACTTTTAAATTGAGTTAAAATTACAGAGCTGAGCAGAGAAAGAAAATGGGAACAGCTTTTAATGGGTACGTTGCTTCTTTTTGGTGTGATGAAAAATGTTCTAAAATTTATTGTGGTGATGGTTGCACAATCCTGTGAATACATAAAAATCTCTAAATTGTACATTTTAAAAGGATGCATTTTATTATATATAAATTATGTCACACCAAAGCATTTATAAAAATATTATAATATTCACTTCCTCCCACAAATTTTGATATGGTTTATTTTAATTTACATCAATTAATAGTATTTTCTAATTTCTCTGAGGAGTACAATTTTGACCCATAGATTGTTTGGAAATTATTTTATTTAATCTGTAAATATATATGTACTAAATATCCAGTTGATGCTAATTTATGTTATTGTTTTCTTTTGTGGTCAAATAATACGTTTGGTATAATTTGCATGCTTTTAATTTTCCTAAGTGTTGTTTTATAACCCAAAGGATGACCTACCTTGTTGAATGTGCAGTTGAGGATACACATTCCACTGATGTTTATTGTAATGACTTATGGGTATCAGTTCTGCCAGGTTGGTTGATAATGTTCTTCCTTGTTTTATGTATTCTGGATATTTAGTTTTCTTAATCAATAATAATCAAAAATTTTGAATATGTCTATTTCTCTTTTCAATTCCATAGATTTCTTCTTTATGATTTTTGAAGGACTATTGTTATATTCATACACATTTATAATTTTTATTTATCTTAGTGTTTTGGTTCTTTTATTTTTTATTTTTTTTTTTTTAATTTAGTAAACTTTTAATTGAAGTATACCGTACAAACTGAGAAGTATACAAATTAAATATATTCAGTGGACTACATTTCCACAAAGCAAAATAATTGTGACCTCTTTTGAATGTAGTTTTTTTTTTTTTTTCTATTTCGGCATATTATGGGGGTACAGATTTTAAGGTTTCAATAAATGCCCATTTCCCCCCCTCCCCCCAAAAGTCTGAGTCTCCATCATGACCATCCCCTAGATGGTGCACATCTCACTCATTATGTATGTATATATCCGCCCCTCCCCCCTCCCACCTGCCCAATACCCTATTACTGTAGTACCTATGTGTCCATTTAGGTGCTATTCAGTTAATACCAGTTTGCTGGAGAATATATCTGGTGCTTGTTTTTCCATTGTTGGGATACTTCACTTAGTAGTATGGGTTCCAGCTCTAACCAGGAAAATATAAGATGTGCTATATCACCGTTGTTTCTTAGAGCTGAATAGCACTCTATGGTATATATATATCACATTTTATTAATCCGTCCTTGGATTGATAGTCACTTGGGCTGTTTCCACAGCCTTGTAATTATGAATTGTGTTGCTATAAACATTCAAATGCAGGTGTCTTTTTGTAGAGTGTCATTGGATCTTTTGGGTAGATGCCCAGCAATGGGATTGCTGGATCAAATGGTAGATTCACTTGTATCGCTTTAAGGTATCTCCATATTGCTTTCCACAGAGGTTGAACTAGCTTGCAGTCCCACTAGCAGTGTAGGAGTGTTCCTCTCTCTCCACAACCACGCCAGCATTTATTGTTTGGAGATTTTTTGATAAAGGCCATTCTCACTGGGGTTAAGTGATATCTCATTGTGGTTTTGATTTGCATTTCCCTGATGATTAGAGATGTTGAGCATTTCTTCATATGTTTGTTGGCCATTCTTCTGTCTTCTTTAGAAAAATTTTTGTTCAAGTCCTTTGCCCACTTTTTAATGGGGTTATTTGATTTTTTCTGCCTGATTTTCATGAGTTCTAAGTATATTCCTGTTATCAGTCCCTTATCGGATGCATAGGATGCAAAAATTTTCTCCCATTCTGTAGGTTGTCTGTTTACTTTCATGACTATTTCTTTGGCTGTGCAGAAGCTTTGTAGTTTGATCATGTCCCATTTATTTATTTTTGTTGCTGCTGTGATTGCCTTTGGGGACTTCTTCATAAACACTTTGCCCAGGCCAATGTCTAGGAGAGTGTTTCCAACTTTTTTCTCTAGAGTTCTAATAGTTTCATACCTTAGGTTTAAGTCTGTTATCCAGCGTGAGTTGGTTTTTGTGAGAGGTGAAAGGTGTGGGTCCTGTTTTAGCCTTCTACAGGTGGCTATCCAGTTTTCCCAGCACCATTTATTGAAGAGGGATTCTTTTCCCCATCGTATGTTTTTGTCTGCTTTGTCAAAGATTAGATGGCTATATGAGGATGGTTTTATATCAGGATATTCACATGTGTTCCAGTGGTCAATATTCCTATTTTTGTGCCAATACCATATTGTTTTAATTACTACAGCTTTGTAGTATAGTTTGATATCTGGCATAGTAATGCCTCCCATTTTGTTTTTGTTGCCTAGAATTGCTCTTGATATTCGGGGTCTTCTTTGGTTCCATACGAAGCGTAAAATTATTTTTTCTATATCTGTGAAGAATGCTGATGGGATTTTAATAGGTATTGCATTGAATCTGTAGATCAGTTTGGGTAGTATAGACATTTTGATGATATTGAGTCTGCCGATCCACGAGCATGGTATGCATTTCCATCTGTTTACATCCTCTGCTATTTCCTTCCTCAGTGTTTCATAGTTCTCCCTGTAGAGGTCTTTTACGTCCTTGGTTAAGTATATTCCTAGGTACTTTAATTTCTTTGTTGCTATTGTGAAGGGAATTGAGTCTTTGATTTGGTTCTCAATTAGATTGTTGTTGGCGTATATGAATGCCTCTGATTTCTGTGTATTGATTTTGTATCCTGAGACATTACTAAATTCATTGATCAGTTCCAGGAGTTTCTTGGTTCAATCCTTGGGGTTTTCTAGATACAATATCATATCATCAGCAAACAGTGAAAGTTTGATCTCTTCTGCCCCTATTTGGATACCTTTGATTCCATTTTCCTGTCTGATTGCTATAGCCAAGATTTCCAGTACTATGTTGAACAGAAATGGAGATAGTGGGCAGCCTTGTCTGGTTCCAGTTCTAATTGGAAATGATTTCAATTTTTCCCCATTCAGTATGATGTTGGCTATGGGTCTGTCATATATGGCTTGTATCATTTTTAGGTATGTCCCTTCTATGCCTATTTTCTTAAGTGTTCATATCATGAAAGGGTGTTGAATTTTGTCATAAGCTTTTTCTGAATCTATTGAAAGAATCATGTGGTCTTTGTTTTTGCTTCTGTTTATGTGGTGAATTGCATTTATAGATACGTATGTTGAACCATCCCTGCATCCCTGGGATGAAGCCCACTTGGTCGTGGTGGATTATTTTTTTGATAAGTGTCTGGATTTGGTTAGGTAAGATTTTGTTGAAAATTTTTGCATCTATATTCATTAGGGATATTGGTTTGTAGTTTTCTTTTTTTGTTGCATCCTTTCCTAGTTTTGGTATCAGAGTAATATTTGCTTCATAAAAGGTGTCGGGAGGTTTCCGTTCTTCTCCATGTTATGGAATAGTTTCTGCAAGATAGATACTAGTTCTTCTTTGTACGTATGGTAAAATTCAGGTGTGAAGCCATCTGGATCGGGACTTTTCTTTATAGGGAGATTTTTAATTGCTGTTTCTATTTCAGCTGTTGAGATTGGTCTGTTCAGGGAATCTATTTCTTCCTGGTTGAGCCTAGGGAGGCTGTGTGTTTCTAGAAATTTGTCCATTTCCTCCACATTTTCCAGTTTATGTGCATAAAGATTTTTGTAGTATTCATAAATTGTATGTTGTATCTCTTTGGGATCAGTTGTGATATCTCCTTTTTTATTCCTGATGGAGCTTATTAGAGATTTCTCTTTTCTGCTTTTCGTTAGCTTAGCCAATGGTGTGTCAATTTTGTTTATTTTTTCAAAGAACCAACTTTTTGTTTTATTAATCTCCTGAATAGCTTCCCTGTTTTCAATTTCGTTTAGTTCTGATTTGATCTTGTTGATTTCACTTCTTCTGCTGGGTTTGGGGTTGGTCTGTTCTTCTTTTTCCAGCTCTTTGAGTCGTTTCATTAGATTGTCTATTTGTGATCTTCTTGTCTTTTGGTTATAGGCATTTATGGAGAAAAACATTCCTCTCAGAACTGCTTTAGCTGTGTCCCAGAGGAGTTGATAACTTAACTTGTCTCTCCATTGTCGTTTTCTTCATAGAACTTTTTTATTTCTGTCTTGATTTCTTCTTTTACGAAGTAATCATTTAGTAGGAGGTAGTTTAATTTACACGTTTTTGTGTAGAAATGTGAGTTTCTGTTAGGATTGATTTCTAATTGTATTCCACTGTGGTCTGAGAAGGTACATGGTATGATTTCTATTTTTTTATATTTCTTGAGATTTTCTTTGTGTCCTAGGATATGGTCAGTCTTAGAGAATGTCCTTGAGCTGATGAGAAGAACGTATATTCAGTGAATTTTGGGTAGAATGTTCTGTAGATGTCTGTCAGACCCAATTGTTCTAGAGTTTTGTTTAAGTCCATTATTTCTTTATTAATTTTCTGTTTGGAGGATCTGTCTCGTGCCGTCAGTGGGGTGTTGAAATCTCTGGCAATTATGGAGTTGCTATTAATCCATTTGCTTAGCTCTAGTAAGGTTTGCTTTATGAATCTGGGTGCACCTAAGTTGGGTGCATATATATTTAAATTGTTATCTCTTCTTGTTGGACCGTGCCCTTCACCATTATATAATGACCCTCTTTGTCTTTTACTACTTTTGTTGGTTTAAAAACTAAATCGTCTGAAATTAGAACTGCCACACCAGCCTTCTTTTGGCTTCTATTTGCTTGGAATATTGATCTCCACCCTTTTATTTTTAGTCTGTATGCATCCTTACAGTTTAGATGTGTTTCCTGCAGACAGCATATACTTGGCCTGTATTTTCTTATCCATTCAGCCAGCCTATGTCTCTTGAGTGGAGAGTTTAAGCCATTCACATTTATTGAGAGAACTGATAGGTAAGGTAGATTACTGATCATTCTGTTGGGTTGGATGTTGTTGCTATGATTTCTGTCTTGAGCCATTGTAATATCTGGCCTTTAATATCTTTGGGTTTTGGTTGTTTTCATATTCGTGGGTTATTATTATGATGTTCCGTGCGTAACACTGTTTTAAGTACTTCTTGCAGGGCTGGTCTTGTCTTGGTAAATTCTCTGAGCCTTTGCTTGTCGGAGAATGTTTTTATTTCTCCTTCATATACGAAGCTTAGTTTTGCAGGGAATAATATTCTAGGCTGGGCATTGTTTTGTTTCAAAAGAGTGAGAATGGGGCCCCAGTCTCTCCTTGCTTGTAAAGTCTCATTAGAGAAGTCTGATGTTATTTGAATTGGCTTTCCCTTGTATGTTACTTGCTTCTTTTGTCTTACAGCTCTTAGAAGGGCCTCTTTAGTTGATACTTTCGTCAGTCTGATGACTGCATGTCGTGACGTCTTCCTGTTTGTGTTGAATCTCCCAGGGGTCCTCTGAGCTTCTTGAACTTATATATCAAGATTTTGAGCAAGGCCTGGGAAATTTTCCTCTATTATATCTTCAAACAGCTTGTCCAACCCTTGAGTGTTGTCTTCTTCCCCTTCTTGTAACCCTATGACCCTCACATTAGGTTTCTTCACATAATCCCACAGCTCTTGTAGGCTTTGCTCTTTTCTCTTGTTTCTCTGCTCTATTTCTGTGACTGATTTATTTAATTGGAGGGTGTTATCTTCAAGCTCTGAGATTCTTTATTCTGTTTCTTCTACCCTGTTCTTGAGACTTTCCACGGTATTTTGTAGTTCCTTGAATTGATTCCTCATTTCCTGGAGTTCGGTTACACTTTTCTTCATTGTGTCTATTTCTTTTCCCATATCCTGGAGGCTTTTTGTGGTTTCTTTGTGTTGGTTATTTAGTGGTTGTTGCAGCTGGGTGAGTGTTCTTATGATCCATATACGAAATTCCTCTTCTGTCATATTGGTTGCCTGATTTTGGTTGGTGTCCGTTTCTGGGGGCTGGTAATCCTCTTTGGGGGTGTGTTTCCTGTTTGGTTCTTCATATTTCCTGAGTTCTTTCGCTGTTTTCTGCCCATGTCGATCAGTTGTTGTTTCTTTCCTTAGGTTATTGTTTGGGTATTCACACACCTTGTTTAGTTTCTGAGGCGTTAGGTGGTGTCTGTGGGTAAAATTGGACCACTCCCTGTATATTGAGTCAGTGGGTGCCTTGGAAAGGCTGTGCAAGATGCTGTCCCTGACAGTAGGTGGCGTTTGCTTGGAGGAACAGGCTATACTGTTGATATTGTGCCCTGTTAATAGCTCTTGTTCTTGGCATAGCTGGGTTGGGTAAGCCTGCCCTCAGGCCGTTAGCAGGGGTCAAAATTCTGTTCTCTGCTTCCAGGAAAAGCTGTGAGGGCGGGGCTGGAATGGTCTCTCTCAGCCAGAAAGTCTGTGTGTCTGGGTGGGTCTGTCTGAGACCCGCAGTCTGGAGGGAGCCGCGCTTCTTTCCACCCTCCCCAACTCCACAGCTACTCCTGGGCCTCTGCTAGCAGGCCAGATCACAAGCCACCAGGCCTCCTCGGACTGTGATGCCGGTGCGGAGTTTCCCTGCGCAGGAACGCCACCTGAGTTGTGCGTACAGCCTCCTCCTGGGAGGAGGGTTGCCCTGTAGGACGCCTATCCGCCCCTGGAGGCACACACACCTCAGTAGGCTGTTCACGTATAACCCTTCTGTGCCCCGGGCAATGCTAGCCCTCGGTGCAGGGGATCTGGTCTGCAGGTCCGACCTCTGGGTCCCAGAGTTCAAACTGTATCCCCACCAGGGAGAGGATTTCCGGTCCCAATTCACCCACAGGGAGCCTAAGCTGGGTCTATGTCTCTCAGCCTCTGAGTCAGCACCGTTCTCCTGGGAACACGGTGCCAGCAGCATCTGGGATGGTGTGCGGGTAGGGAGCTCACAGTCTGAGTTCCCCTGAGTCAGGTGTAGGGTCCCAAAGGGGAAGGTCCCGTTCCCTGGAGGTGCCTCTGGTTGGTGGCTGTATTGTCTCTCTGGGCAGCCGCGGGTAGGGTCGGCGGAGGGGAGGAGGAGGCAATATGGCGCCTTCCATGCGGCTCGGGTCTGTGCACACGGAGGTGCCCAGAGGAAGTTGGGAACCTGGTGCCACGTCTGCTACAGGCTCACCGTTGGCAGGTGGCAGCGGTCTCTGGGCTGGCTTCTGCAGGTCTCTCCACCCGCTGGGGAGCCCACCAGCAGTTCCGAATGCAGGGGAGGGGAAACAGCCAATCCACCTACCCTTGCCGCTGGTCTCCGGGCTCTTCCGGTGCTCTCAGCCTCCAGTTCTCCTCTGTAGCCTCCTCCTGTGGAGTCTCCCGGGGTCTCAGGTACCCCTCCTTCCAGCCCTTGTCTGCTGTATGCTCGTCTTCTTGCTTCTTTCCTCTAATTTCTGCTAGAATCTGTCTTTTCTGCAGAGACCTCTGTCTAGCGGTGTTATTCGTCCGCCATCTTGCTCCACCTCCTTCGGTTCTTTTATTATTACATAATGGCTCTCTTTATCCATGGTAATGTTTCTTGCTTTGAGCGTACTCAGTCTGATATTAATATAATTTCCACATTTTTTATTTGTAGTGTATATATTTTTCATCCTTTCACCTTTTTATTTTAAGCTTTTGTAAGTATATGATTCAGTGGTACACTCAAAATGTTGTACAATCATCACCACTGTCCATTTTCAGTACTTTTTCATCATCCCAAATAGAAAATCTGTACCCATTAAACAATAACTCCCTGTGCTCCACCCCAGACCCTGGTAACTTATGTTCCACTTTCTGTCTCTATAAATTTGGTTATTCTAGATACCTCTTATAAAGAAAATTATTCAATATTCACCATCCTTTTGTATTTAGCTTATTTCACTTAGCACAGTGTTTTTAAGATTTGCCCATGTTGTAGCATATATCAAAATTTAATTCCTTTATATAGTTAAGTAATGTTCCATTATATGTATACACCACATTTTATTTATCCATTTATCTGTTGATGATAGAATTAATTATTTTTGTAAAAATTCATCAAACAAATAATATAAGAGAGAACCAAATGGAAATTATAGAATAGAAAAATATACATATTGAAATAAATTCACTGCAGGGGCAGATTAGCAGAATGGAGATGACAGAACAAATAATCATTGAATTTTAAGATATATCAACATAAATTATCTAATTCAAATAAACATAAAAATATATTTTAAATCATTAATTGAACCTTGGACCTGTGGTACCATAAGAGAAGTTCTACTGTTTGTGTCATCAATGTCCCAGAAGACAAATGAGAAAATGAAAAATATTTGAAGAAATAATAACTGAGCATATATAAATGTACAAATTTAAGAAGCTGAATGAACTTCAAATAGGATAAACTCAAATAAATGCACACCAAGGTTTATCACAATGAAACTTCTGAAAACAAAAGACAAAGTAAATCTTGAGAGATTTACCACAGAAAAACAACTCTGGTATCAGTGGATATTTTTAAAGAAACCAGTTAAATCATAGGAAGTAATAGTATTTCTAAATCGATACATAGATACATAATAGTTGTACCTATTTATGGGGTACATATGACATTTCAATACATGCATATAATCTGTAATGATCAAATCAGGGTGATTGGGATATCTGACTCCTTAAACATTTATAATTTCTTTGTGTTGATAACATCCTAAATCTTATTGTCTAGATATTTTGAAGAATATAATAAATTATTTTTAACTATAGTCACCCTGGTACTATCAGACACTAAAATCATTTCTTTTATATACCTGTACTTTTGTACCCATTAAACAAATTCTCTTCATTGTCTCCACCCCCCCTCCCTCTTCCCAGCCTCTGATAACCACTAATCTACTCTCTACCTATATGAGATTTATATGTCTGGCTTTCACATATGAGTGATAACATGTGATATTTTACTTTTTGTTCTTGGCTTATTTCACTTAACATAATGTTCTTCAGTTTCATCCATGTGTTGCTGTAAAATACAGGATTAAAATTTTTATGGTTGAATAATATTACATTATATATATATGTGGTATATATGTGGTATATATATATATATATATATATACATATATATATATATCACATTTTATTTATCCATTTATCTGTTGATGAACACTTAGGTTGATTCCATATCTTGGCTATTGTGAATAATGCTGCAATAAATGCAAAAATCTCTTCAACATGCTTTTTTTTATCTTTTGGATATATGCACAGCAGCAGGAATGCTGAATCATATAATAATTCTAGTTTTACTTTTTTTGGGAAACCTCCAGACTGTTTTCCACAATGGCTGTACTAATTTACATTATTTTTAAAGTGCTGAAAAGAAACATCAGTCAAAACAAAATTCTCTATCCAGAAAAAAAAAACCTTCCAAAATAAAGGTTAAATAAATATATTTTCAGATAAAAAAATAGTAAAGAAGTTTTTCCAATAGAAAGGAATAATAATGGAAGGAAATTTGGAACATTAAGAATAAAGAAAGATCAATAGAAAGAGTAAATATACAGATAATGTAATATTTTCTTCCAAGTATTTAAAATTTCATTTGATTGTTGAAATAGAAAATTATAACATTGTCAGAAGTGGTCCTCAATGTATGTAAAAGTAACATTTAAGAAAACTGTATCATTAAGGGAGTGAAGGATAAAAGAACCTAAATCAAATGACATGTTGATACTAACAGATAGCATCAGCTACATTTTTACATTTTAATCCCTAGAAAAACACTGAAAACAAAAAGTATAAAAGACTTATACTCAAAACATTATAAAAATTGAAATTAAATATTCAAGAATGTTCAAGTAAGCCACAGTGCCATAGACTGAATAGTGGCTTCCAAAAGATATTCATGTTGTAATACCCATCACCTCTGAATATTTTACTTTGCATGGAAAAAAAGGACTTAGCAGATGTATGTTAAGATTCTTGACATGAAAAGATTATTCTGGACTACCTGATTAGGCCTAATGTAATCACAAAGATTCTTAAAAAATATATTTCAGTATTTTCATAATAAAATGTTTGAAGAGCGAGATTAAAACAGAAAAAGTAGAAGAAAGAAAATAAGGTAGAGCAGAAATAAATGAAATTGAAAAATAATTATGGAGATGAATAAAAAGCTAAAATAACAAGTGATTCAAATGATAAAGAATAAACAAATAATATGAAAAAGAAGGTACAAAATAGAGTAAAAATGATTTCTAATAAATTGCCTTGAAAATTGTTCTAAATATTTGAAAACTTAGATGTAATGTTCTTTACTAGGAAAGGATAAAATCATGTCAGAAATAGAATACTATGAATTTTTTAGTGATCATTATTGACTCAGAAGTTAAAACACAGACCAAAAACAAAACAACAGAAGTTAAAAACAACAAAAACATTTACTAACCAAAAAACAGGAAGCTAACAAAGAAATCCCAATACGACACAATACATTACAAACTAAAGGATAAAAATCATATAATTATCACAATAAATATAGAAAAAGCATTTGACAAAATTCAACACTCTTTCATAATAATAATGATCAACTCAATATTTATAGAAAGAATGTATTTCAACATTAAAACGATATTACAAGACAACCCCATAGTACATATCATACTGTACGTTGAAAAATTAAAAGCTTTTTCTTTAAGATCAGAAAAAAGACAAGGGGGCCCACTTATGTGGAAAAAAACAAACTCAAAGTGCTTTTTCTATAGTCTTGCTCAACAGCAATCAACACAGAAGACTTCCGTGACAAAATGTGTAAGTTTATTCTTCCCACACACCAAGTAAGCAGTCAGTTCTGCAGTGAAAATCAGCTGGGTGTCCTCCAATTCAATTCTGACACTATCCACCTGGAGATAGTGTTATATCCCACAGGACAAGGCCTCAATCCCACAAAACTGCCACAACTTCAGACACCAGTCACAAGTTTTGGGCATCCACAACTTGTGAACTACTGGCTTTAAGTCAGGGTTCCTATGGACCCCTCTTCAGGTTTGATTAATTTGCTAGGGTGGCTCACAAAACTCATGGAAACAAATACTTATATTTACTAGTTTATTATAAAAAATATTGCAAAAGACACAGATGAAGAGATGCATAGGTTGAGGTTTGATGGAAGGGGTGTGCTGTTTTCATGACCTTCCTAGATACATTGGTTAGGCTGGAAAAGGTAGGACATCTCAAAGAGCAGATTACAGGTTATAGATGGGTTCAAAGATTCTTTTATTCGTTATTGGTTAAAGACATAAAGCTTTGTCTAAAGGCTTGGAAGGTTTTAAATTAAGATAAGGAAGTCTGTTAATCAGATACAAGCCACAATATATTCAAAGTGGTCTGTTAAACACATTGATGGCCTGCAGGTGATTTAACCTTTGCTCTGCATGGCCTTAAGTCTTGTTAACAATTTAGCATCTTATTGTCACAAAGAGTCTGTTTTATCAGTCTTATGATCTCTGTTCTAACATTAATGCTGGTCAATTGTATCTACACTCCAAAAGAAAGGAGGTATAAGAGGCTTCTCCAACCTCCCTTGCCTTCACAGCCACTTAGTTTTAAGATTTTTTTCTCAAGTCCCTTTGGCCAAGAGGGGTTCCCTTCAATCACGGGGGGGGGGGGGAGGGGGGAGGGGGGCAGGGGGTGTTAGGATTTTACTTTCGTTTACGAGCTGATAGACTTATATATTGAAAACTACAAAACATTGATGAAGGAAATTAAAGGAGGCACCATAATATGGAAAAATCAGTCTGTGTTCATGAATTGGAAGACTTAATATTGTTAAAATGTCCATCCTACCGAAAGATTCAATGCAATTCCAATCAAAATCCCAATGATATTTTTTACAGAAATATAAAACAATTATAATATTTATATGGAACCACAAAAGATCTCAAATAGCCACATCATTTTTAAGAAGGAACAAAACTGAAGGCATCGCATTTTCTGATTTCAAGATATATTACAAAGCTACAGCAATTAAAACAGTATAGAATTGGCATAAAGACAGATATATAGATCAGTGAAACTGAATAGAGAGCCCAGAAATAAATTCATACATATATAGTCAACTGAGCTTTGACAAGGGTCCCAAAAATACACCTTGGGCAAAGGATAATTTCTTCAATCAATGGTAGTATGAAAAATGGATATCCATGGGCATAGATGAAATTGGAAACTTACATTACATCACACAGAAAAATCAACTCATAGTACATTAAAGACCTAGAAGAAAGCAAAGCAGGGAAAATCTTGTGGACATTTGTCATGGTAATAATTTATTGAGTTTGACACCAAAAGAAGAATCAATAAAAGCAAAAATAGACAGGTGGGACTACATCAAACTAAAAAGCTACTCCAAGCAAAAAAAAAAAAAAAAAAAAAAAAAAATCAACACAATGGAAAGGCAACCTATGGAATGGGAAAAAAAATTCCAAACATATATCTTATAAGGGGTTAATTTCCAAAATTTATAAGGAACTTTTACAATTCAAATAGCAAAACCCCAAATAAACTAATTATTTTTTTTTAAATTTTAATTAGGGCAAGGGACTTGAATGGAATTTTCTTCAAAGAGGACATAAAAATGGCCAACAGGTATAGAAAAAGATGCTTAACAAGATTAATTATTGGGGGCATAATCATTAAAGGAACAAATTACATAGTTGATTATATTCCAAATAACATTTTCAATGAATCAAGATGCACTCTAAATAGGTGAAGAGATGGGTCACAGAATGAGAGAAGATACTTATAACACATGTAAGGGAAAGGATTATTATTTTTTCAGACATTGTTATGATATTAATATACATTTTTTAGTGTTTTGAAATTATAAAATCATTTCACTTTGATGACATAACTTTCTGTGAGGATGTAAATTATTTCTTTGTTGAAGGTAGCAGATTCACATAACTACTTTTGTAATTGTGGTAAAATACACATAACAAAATTTGCTACCTTAACAATTTTTAGTATGCAGTTCAGTATTGCTAATTATAGTGCATTCATGTTTCTGTGGAATCTCAAAAGTTTTTATATTGCAAAAATGAATCTCTATACCCATTAAATAGCAATACTCATTTCCCCTTTCCCCAACTCCTGTCAACCACAATTCTGTTTTTGTTCATTTGACTATTCTAGATACTTTATATAAGTGGAACCATACAGAATTGTTTTCTTTTTGTGACTGGCTTATTTCACTTAGCATAATGCCCTGAAGGTTTATTCATGTTGTATAATGAGTCAAAATTCCCTTCTTTTTTGTATGAATAGTATTCCATTTTATGAATATCTCACATTTGCTTATCCATTAATTGTTCTGGCTAGGATGACAAGTGCTATGTTAAAGAGAAGCGGCAAGAATGGGCATATTTATCTTGTTTTTGATGTTTTTATAAAAGCTTTCAGTCTTTCACCATTGGCTATGACATTAGATGAGGGCTCTCATATATGTTTCTAATGTTGAGCTAGTTTCTCCTTATTCCTAGTTTGCTTGGTTATTTTTTATCATGGAAGTGTATTGAATCTGTTCAAATGCTTTTTTCTGCAACAATTTGAGATGATCATAGCATTTTTAAAAATCATTTTGTTAATATGATAAAATATATTTATTGATTTTTATATGTTGAAACCATCCTTACATCCCAGGGTAATTCCCCCTTGGTTATGGTGTATAATTCTTTTAACAAGCTGTTGACTTCTATTTTTAGTACAGATGTTCCTCAGTTTATGATGAAGTTACTTCCTTCTAATCTTATCATGAATTGAAAATATTTTAAGTCAAAAATGTGTTTAATACAACTAACCTATCAAACATAATAGCTTCACCTAGCCTACCTTAAATGTACTCAAAACACTTATGTTAGGTTACAGTTGGGCAAAATCATCTAACACTAAGCCTAGTTTATAATAAAGTATTGAACACAACATGTCATCTATTGAGTACTATATTGAACGTGCAAAACATTGTATGGATGCAGAATTACAGTTTCTACTGAACATATATTGCTTTCAGATCATCATACAATTAAAAACAATCATGTCAAACCATAAATAAAAAATTGGTGTATTTTTTATAGAATATATTTTGTTCATTTGGGTAGATGCCCAGTAATGGGATTGCTGGATCAAATGGTAGATCTACTTGTATCTCTTTAAGGTATCTCCATATTGCTTTCCACTAAGGTTGTACTAGTTTGCAGTCCCACCATCAGTGTATGAGTGTTCCTATCTCTCCACATCCATGCCAACATTTATTATTTGGGGACTTTTTTGATAAAGGTCACTCAAATGTTTATAGCAGCACAATCCACAATTGCAAAGATTTGGAAACAACCGAAGTGCCCATTAATACATGAGTAGATTAATAAAACATGGTATATGTATTCCCTGGAGTACTATTCAGTTACAAGTAACAATGGTGATATAGCACATCTTGTATTACTCTGGCTAGAGCTGGAACCCATTCTACTAAGTAAAGTATCACAAGAATGGAAAAATAAGCACCACATGTACTCACCATCAAATTGGTTTTAACTGATCAACACCTAAGTGCACATATAGGAATAACATTTATCGGGCGTCAGGCAGATGGCAGGGGGGAGGAGGGTATGGGTATATACAAAGATAATGAATATTATGCACACTGTCTGGGGGATGGATACACATGAAGCTTTGATTTGGGGGGTGGGCAAGGGAAATATATGTAACCTAAACATTTGTACCCCCATAATATGTTGAAATAAAAAATAAATTAAAAAAATGATGTGTTGTGCATGTATTTGCATCAATATCCATCATGATTATTGGTCTTTAATTTTATATTCTTGTAGTGTCTTTGTCTGGCTTTGTTATCAGGGTAATGATGACCTCCTAGAATGAGTTTGAATATATTTCTCCTCTTCTATTTTTTGTAAGAGTTTGAGGAATACTGACATTAATTCTTTTCTAAAAGTTTGATTGAATTTACAAGTGAAGATACCTAGTTCTGTTTTTTTCTGTCTTCAAAGGTTTATTTTTAGTGATTAAATCACCTTATTGGTTATTAATATGTAAGTCTGTTCAGATTTTTTATTTCATCACGGTTTAGTAGTTTCTTGTTTTTCTAGGAATTTATTTTATCTATATCATGAAATTTTTGATATTCAATTGTTCATATTATTCTCTTATAACTTTTTTTATTTCTGTAAATTGGTTATAATGCTTCCTCTTTTATTTGTGATTTTTTTCATTATTTATGTATTTATCTATTTCAGCATATTATGGGATACAAATGTTTGGGCTGCAAACTAGTACAACCTCTATGGAAAGTAATATGGAGATACCTCAAAGAGCTATAGGTAGAACTACCATTTCATTTGTCATTTTAGTTATTTGAGTCTTCTCCTTTAATCCATCTAATATTTTAATTGTGTTGATTTTTTAAAAGAATCAACTCTTGCTTTCATTGATTTCTCTATGATTTTAGGTTATTATTCTTGATAAGTAGAATAAGCCTAAAATCAATACAAATACTAAAAAACTACTCACTAGAAAAATAGTGAAATATATGATCAAGTAATTCAAATGAGAGGAAATAGAGGCAATCTGAATATTGAAATAACATATGAAATGTTATTAAGTAGCTATAAGAGAAGTGCAAATGAAAATTGCAATTAAAATTGTACTTCTTCCCCTGTATTTCCATTCACAAACAAGTCATGTATAAAGGCATTAGATAGGGCAGAGCAAGGTAGTGGTGCAACTGCAAGTGGGTGAGTTGGAGTGTAACACCATGGTGGCTCAGACTAGAGTAGGAGATCATCATCAAGGCAAAGAAAGCATCCGTGTGGTGATGAGGATGGGGATGGGCTCACCATAGAGATACAGAACCTGAATAGACTCAGGAGCACATCCATGTATGTAGACAGCAAATATGGGGTATCAATGCCAGATCAGGTTGAGGAGGGTGTCCTTGCAGAGAAGGAACTTGTCATAACGTATCAGATCTCTAGTATATTATGGAAGCTATTAAGGTACAAAGTATGGCTTAGTATAGTAATTTAGAGTCCAGGACGGATAAGGAGGATGTTCATGTGGAGAGTGTGTCTTTTTACAGGGGATTAGAGCCTGAGCAGGATGAGAAACTTGTACATCACGGAAGCTACCAGGCTTGGAGAGTCAGAGCTCGAGGAAGGTGGAGAAGGTTTCCATGCAGTGGAAAGTGAGGATGAAACTAAAGCTTTAATGTGAGGGCATGGCGTCTGAGTACAGCAAGGATGGTAAATTCACAAGCATAGACTAAATGTTTTTATTTTCCAAGTAATTTCATATGTGAAGTGTAATCTAGGAGGATTTCAACTGAATCATCTCCTATGCCAAGCAGTGCTGTGAAGAGCACTGGACAATAAAATGGATACTGAATAAATATTTAACAGCTTGATTTTTTCTAAAACTTTGATTAGATTTATAAAAAAATGCTTATCTTATTTTATGAAAAAATAAATTCAAAGTTATTAGCACGCCAGCCGGGCACAGTGGCTCACACCTGTAATCCTAGCACTTTGGGAGACCAAGGCAGGAGGATCGCTCAAGGTCAAGAGTTCAAAACCAGCCTGATCAATAGTGAGACCCCGTCTCTACTAAAAATAGAAATAAATAAATTGACTTACTAAAAATATATATAGAAAAAAATAGCCAGGCATGGTGGCTCATGCCTGTAGTCCCAGCTACTCAGAAGGCCAGGAGTCTGAGGTTGCTGTGAGCTAGGTTGATGCCATGGAACTCTAGCCTGGGCAACAGAGTGAGACTCTGTCTCAAAAAAAAAATTATTAGCATGCCAAAATTTTTAGCATGACAAGCAATTCCATAATTCTTTCAAGTTCAATTTCATATTCAATTTCTAAGTATTTTAAATTTAATTCCAAATCAGTTTCATAATTTTCTTTAATTCCAGCCTCATAGTCTTCTATTTGCTCCTGCATACAATTGGCTCTAGCTACACTGAAGGCCTCACTATTTCTTTCACATCTTTTCTGACCCTGTTTTATTCATCTCTGTTTCTTCATTATGAATAATCATTCTTCAAGACTGAGTTAATATAAGGATCTTTTATTGGATATTACAGTAAGTATTTTTGTTCAATATAGCACTTTATTTTCTGCATTATTCTCTCCCTATTTAATCATACTTTTGCTTACCACACACCTCTGCCAATTTCAGTTTGTGTCCATTTATCTTGTCAAGTTTTTCCCATGATAGCAATTCATTTAATCTGCCAAGACAAATTTTTCAAAAAATATTTACCTTTTTAATGTCCATGTCATTGCTCTTCAAATTAAATCATCATCATCATCATCATCATCATCATCATCACCATCATCATCATCCAAGAAAAGATTTATGAGCCAAAACTTTTCTAAAACTTCTCCAAGGCAATATTTTAGCCTGATGTTAGAATCTCTATTTGATATCCATAAATTAATTCTCTATTAGAGATCGCCTACTTTCCCTAATATAATTTCATCCATGCACATAGTATTAAGCCCTGGTTGAAGAAATGAAATATAGCAGGTTAGCATCATACTAGTACAAGTTTAGCATTTATAGTATAAAATGTACAGAAATGTGTAATAATTTTCATTCCATGGTTATGGGATTCGTTAGCTTATTGATATTTTATACGTTATATTCTTAGTTTACACCTATTTTACTAGTTGAAATTGATAGAAATTAGTGTAACAAATATAATTTTGTTATTTTGATATGACAGAAGTCTGTCTAAAACTCAATCTGAGTGGTTTGTTAGGGTTTTAAGTCTCCCCACAATGTTTCTAAATAGTAAGATGAAGATTAATAAAACAATATTAAGGTAATTTGGAATTAAATGTGGATGAATGAATTACCATATCAAGTGAACATACCAAAATTTATCAAAATATTTTAATGTTTTTGTTTTGAATGATTCAAATAATTCCCTCAGTGATTAAAAATGTTAGAATGCTTTTATGTTCCAAACATAATACTTTGATCAGTGCATAATATTCCTACCTAGAAAGGGAAAATACATTTTGAAAAATAGTATCCCACATAAATAAATCCATCATGATAATTCTTAGGAACACACCACTCAATTTCACTCAAGACTATTTATGAATAGGGAATGTCTTAGTTATCTATTGCTGCATTACAAAGTATCTCAAAACTTATTAGCTTAAAAAACAATTTTTGTTCTCATAATTGTCTGGGTTTCCCAGGATCATCTGGGCAGTTCTCTGACAGATGTTCTCAGCTGTAGCTGTATTATTTTCCAGCTAACAAGGGTTTGGAATGTCTCAGATAGTTCCACTCACCCATTGGGTGCTATAACACAGCTAGGTGGATTGACTGGCAGCAGTCTGGCTCTCTTTTTTTCCAAGCATTCTTTCATCACTCAATAGTCTAATATGAGCTTCTTTACATGGTGTCTGCATATCAAGGCACAGAAAGTGGAAGTTACAGGATGTTTTATAAGGTCTGAGTTTGGAACTCTCAGATCATATTTTTTATCACTTTTCTTCCTTGTCTTGTAAGGCATCAGGTCATAATTTTCAATAACATTTTATTAGCCAAAGCAAGTCACAAGACAAGACAAGACTTTAAGAAAAAGTAGAGAACCAGCCTCTTAAAGGTGGAAAGTCAGGAACATACAAGTATAGGAAAAATTGCTGGTAGAATTTTTGGAAACAACTGCCTATTGTTTGGATATTTGTTCCCTGCAAACTTCATGTTGAAATTTGATCCTTAATATTGGAGATGGAGCCTAATGTAAGGTGTTTGTGTCATGAAGGTGGATCACTCATGAATAGATTAATGCGCTGTCTCAGGAGTGAGTTCTCACTCTATTAGTTCCCACAATGGCTGGTTGTTAAAAAAGAGCCTGTCACCTTCCCACATCTCTCTTGCTTCCTCTCTTGCCATGTGATCTCTGCACACACCAGCCCATCCCTCTTTACCTTTTACCATAAGTGAAAGCAGCCTGAACCTCTCATGAGATGCAGATGCCCAATCTGGAACCTTCCAGCAAACTAGAATAGTGATTAAAATATACCTTTTTCCTTTACACATTTCCCAGCCTCGGATATTCCTTTATAGCAACATTAAACAGACTAAGACAGAAATTGGGACTAATAATGGGGCATTGCTATAAAAATACCTGAAATTTTGGAAATTACTTTGGAACTGTTAATGGGCAGAGGTTGGAAAGAGTTTGGAAAGCTCAAAAGAAGACAAAAAGATAAAAGACAGTTTTGAACTTCTTAGAGATTGGTTGAGTAGTTGTGACCAAAATGCTGATAGACATATAGAGAGTAAAGGTCATGATGACTAGGTCTTAGATGAAAATGGGGAATTTATTAGGAAATGGTACAAAGGTGACTAATGTTACACCATAGTAAGGAACTTGGCTGCATTGTGTCTATTCACTGGGGCTTTGTGGAAAGCCAAACTTAAGAGTGATGTCCTAGGGTATCTGGCAGAAGAAATTTCTAAGTAACAAAATACTCAAGGAGTGATGTGGTTACTTTAAACAGCTTGTGCTCAATTATCAGCAAAAGCAGCAACAGAATAATCTGAAGGAAGAATATATAATTTAAAGGGAAGCAGAGTGAAAACATTTAGAAAATTCATAGCCTGGCCATATGGTAAAAAAGGAAAGAGTGTTTTTAAGAGAGAAACTTAGGGTGCAGCAGAGAGACCACTTGCTAAAGAGATTAGCAATGTATAAAAGAGAGTCAAGTGCTAATAGGTAAAACAGTGGGAAAAAGTCCAAAAGGTATTTTAAAGATCTTTAAGGGCCCCTCTCCCATCACAGGCCCAGAGGCCTAGGAGGACAGAATGGTTTGGGGGAGATAAGCCTGGGGCACCACTGCCCCGGTCACCTTGGCACACTGCTCCCTCCATCTCAGCCACAGTCTCGGCTCAAATGGCTCCAGGTACTTTTCAGGAGAATACAAGCAGTAACCCTTGGTTGCTTTCATGGGGTGTTAAGTTTGCAGGCACCCAGAATGCAAGGGCATAGAAACTTGGAAGCTTCAACCTCAATTTCAGAGAATGTACCAGAACACCTGCAACCCCAAATAGAAACCTGCTGCAAGGCCACACCCATCATGGGAGAGTCCCTTCCTAGGCAATGTCTAGTAGAGCTGCAGCAGTGAAGCCATGGCCCTCCAGATACCAGAATTACAGAACTACCATCAGCATGTACCCGCAGCCTAGAAAAGCCTTGGGAGCCACCCCTTGCACCACAGATGCAGAACATCGAGTCAAGAAGATTTTTTTTTTTTTTGGAGCTTTAAGATTTAATGTCTGCCCTGCTGGGTTTCAGAATTACGTGGAGCCTGTTACGCCTTTCTTTTCACTGATTTCTCCCTTTGAGAATGGATATTTTTACCCAATGCATCTATAGTCATTTTATCTTGGAAGTAAATAACTTGCTTTTGATTTTACAGGTTCACAGTAGAAAGGCACTTACCTTTAGTCCCAGATGAGACTTTTTGTTTTGAAACTTGAGTTGATGCTGAAACAAGTTAAGGCTTTTGGGACTATCGGGGATGGAATGATTATATGATGCATGTAAGAAAGACCTGTGTTTTGAGGGGCCAAGGATAAAATGGTATGGCTTGGATATTGTTCGTTTGTTCCCACAAAATCTCAAGATGAAATTTGATCCCCGATATGATGGTGTTGGAAAGTGAGGCCTAGTGGGAGGTATTTGAACCATGGTGGGGGGATCCCTAATAAATGGCATGGTGCCATTCTCACAGTAGTGAGTCCTCTCTCTCACAACATTGGATTGGCTTTGGGGGGAATAAATTAGTTCCCACTACATTAGGTTGTTATAAAGCCAGGACATCCCTCAGGGCCCTCTTTACACAGGCTTGCTTTCTCTTTGACCTTCTCCACCACATTTTGATGCAGCATAAAACCCTCACCAGAAGGCAAGCAAATGCCAGTGACATGCTTATTGTATAGCCTGAAGAACTGTGAAACAAATAAAACTCTTTTGCTTTTAAATTACCCAGTTTCAGGTATTCCTTTAGAGCAACACAATGCTGACTAAGACACAATCTATCACAATACACCCTCTTGCCACAACAATCAATGTATTTCCAATATGAAAAATACACTAATTTTCCTAAAGCCTTATTCCACTATGGCTTCAGCTCAAAGTCAAGAACCTCATTATCAGCATTAATTTCAGAAGTGAATGAGGCTCTTTATACATCTTCATGTTCTAGAAATCTGTGAACTAAAATGATAAGTTACCTGTCCTCAGACATTCAATATACCATGGTCACACAAGACTTAAATAACTATTATAGTTACTACTATTCATTTAAACAGTAAGCAAAGAAAGTTACACTGGTACAATTGTCCATTAAAAACTGTGCCAGGAACATGTTATGACTTTCTCCTTCTTAGAGGGCAGAAGATGTTCCTTGATTAGTGTATAATTCTGCTTTTGGGACTAGGTCCCTAATCCATTTTTCTCAGTGGTCCTTGGCTCCACCCTTTAATTCTTCCATGTTTTTTCATAAAATACGGCCTGTGTTTTCAATTGAATAATTCGCTTAGCCTTCTGACTACCAATAGAAAACTGGTAGCCTGGGGCTTCTTTTCATCTTGAATGATGTCTATAACTTTTAATCCAGACTGCTTTTGCAAATATAATGAAAATTAAAATATTCTGGAGTATTCTGTGAAACTTATTTGGAATAAATACATACCACATTCATAATTCTTTCTTAGATTTACCTCTCTATACTGTGGGATATCTGGCTGCTGTGACACATCATCTAAAAAAATTTTAATAGTCATTTCATCTGGTCAAGCGGATCCTATAGGAACAAATTTAAATTTTATTGAGGTTTATAGAAAGATGTTACAGCTACAACTTTGACTTTATCTTGATTGTTAGGGTATGATTTAATAGCTTCACCATGATCTTTGCATTTTGGTATTTCTTACTTTTAAAATATTTTGCCAACTGGGGCCAAATTCTCCTTCCAAATACAACTTTTCCTTCTTTTATCTTTCTCTTACAATATATTATCATACTTCACTAAAGTAAACTATTTGACGCTTCCAAACATTCTGGCCAAAAATCTCCTTAGACAGATTTACAATATATTAGATATATTTTCTCTCTTCTCTCAAGTGAAAGTGACAACAAACTTTTTGCCAATATATTAAATATAATATTTTACATTTTTTTCAGCTTTTAATTCTAACAATTTCCTTACTGTTCTCCTTATCTCCATTATTAGTTGCCTCATCACTTTTTCAGCTTCCAAACGTTTGGTCTCAAAACCAGTGCACATATTTTATCTTTTTGTTAGAGCAGTGTTCTACTTTTAGATATTAATTTCTGTATCAAGTATCCATGTAGCATATCAAAACATCTAAGACATAATGGCTTAATATACAATGAATATGATTTCTAAACGATTCTATGAGTTGCCTTGCATTTTTGTGCACTTCTTCATCAACATGTGTGCTGGTGTCACTCCTGAAGTTGTATGAATCAACTAGCTTGACTGGAGTTGAAACATCCACAATGATTTCACTCAAAGTTTTGACATCTTATTTGGGAGACTGTCACAGCTGGAGGCCTTATAGGCTTCTTTTCCACATATGTTTGTCCCACTAGGATATTCAGACTTCTAGTTTCTAAAAGAGCAAGTGAAAAAGTCAATGTCCCTTTAAGGTCTAGGACCAGACATAGCATTATACCAATTGTGTCATATTCTATTTATAGAAATAGATTAAAACATGAGGCAAAATTCACATTGAAGAAAGATAGACCACCTTTTCATGAGAAAAGGAGTACGTACTTATAGGAGTGAGAAGAATTGTTGAAGTCCTCCTTTGCATCTGCTCCTCCAGAGGTAGTGCATTATCCTATGTAACACTAAAGAACAATGAATAGGTTAAGACTTTGAAAATGTGGTTGGGACTATATTGAAGACATCTTGGGTGTATATAAGTATAAGATATTAACTAGAATTTAATTCACTAAAACTCTCAAATAATCAGTGTTTTCATCATTTCAACCTATCCGAAAGAGGCTAATAAAAAATACATGTTAATTCAAGAAAAATAGTCAACTTTCAAGAGATATTCCAGATTTATCTTTTTCTCCTACATCTTTAACATCTAAACTCACATACAGTATAAACTACTATACCAATGGATGACCCTGAAGGTCTGTAGGGTTTTCAAAGAGGCATTTCAGTAAGATCATTCTACCATACATAGGGGGTACAAAGTAGACACAGCCATTTTAGAAAATTATTAAATAACAAAAGGTTAAATAAAGTGGTTTTTGCTTAATTGTCACTTAAGAAGAGCATTTCAACAATGTCTGACTATTTTTAGGCATTCTTGTTGATCAGAGTTTTAATATATTTTGTGAACTCTAAATTTTAAAATCAATTCTATTCGAAGTGCATTATGTATTCTGGAATCTCAAATATGAATTGAAGATACAATAAACCAAAAGATTTCAAGGGTATACTTTTAAAACTTAGAGGGATAAGTAAGATAAAATCATAATTGAATCCAATTGAAGGGAAATTAAATTGATCAGAGTAAAGGAACAATTCTCATACACTGAAAAGAAGCCTTTATTCAGAATAGAATACTAAAATGAAATAATTTTCTATTCAAATACCTTGAAATAAGCAATATTTCCCCATAAAATTTTAACTAATTTATGATAACGTTTATCTTTCTCTCGATACTTATTCAGAGATTTAAATAACATCTAAAAGTGGGAGATTTCTCCATTTCACTTTCAGAGGTTTTAAAAAGTTAATATCTTCCTCTTCTAATTTTTCATCCTGGTATTTAAATAATAATTGATAGAAGAAATAGGTAAATTATGGAATTTATTTTTTAATAGACAAAGGGTCTTGCTATATTGACCAGACTGGTCTCAAACTCCTGGCCTTAAGTGATCTTCCTGCTTTGGCCTCCCAAAGTGCTGATATTGCAAGCATGAATCACTGAAAGAGGCCTGGAATTTATGTATTTGTTTTAGAACACAAAGTAACTGATAAAGTAAGGAAAAATACATTGTATCACAGGAATATTTTATACCTCATTTAAAAATTGTAATCATCACAATATTGTGGGGTGAGTAGGAAACAAAAAGAATAAAATGAAATCATGGATGAATATACAGATCCTAGCACTCTGGGAAGCCAAGGCGAGAGGATTGCTAGAGGTCAGGAGATTGAAACCAGCCTGAGCAAGAGGGAGACCCCGTCTCTACTATAAATAGAAAGAAATTAATTGGCCAACTAATAAAGAGAGAAAAAATTAGCTGGGCATGGTGGTGCATGCTGGTAGTCCCAGCCACTGGGAAGGCTGAGGCAGTAGGATTGCTTGAGCCCAGGAGTTTGAGGTTGCTGTGAGCTAGGCTGACGCCACGGCACTCACTCTAGCCTGGGCAACAAAGTGAGACTCTGTCTCAAAAAAAAAAAGAAAGAAAGAAAAGAAAGCATGTGTTGTAAAATTGAAATAAAATTCTGTGTTCTGAAATTTTAATCTCATGTCAGCTAATAGTATCTTGAAATACATTTTTCCCATAGAAGCAATGCTACAACTGGAAGTAATTTCCTCAGATAATGTAATATTTAAAACAAATCCTTCTCTAGATTTATTGTCCTTCTCTTAGACTTTGAGGACATGTTCACATTCTCCATGATGTTAGTATCATATTTTAAATGTTATTATTATGATTTCTGATAGTAAGATGAAGAAAGCCATCTATGCCTTACTTCCTCTCAGAAACTACTCCATAGCATAACCTACCCTCTCATGTTTTTTAGCCATATATTTCTCTGTTCTATTTTTTTTTTTTTTTGAGACAGAGTCTCACTTTGTTGCCCAGGCTGGAGTGAGTGCCATGGCATCAGCCTAGCTCACAGCAACCTCAAACTCCTGGGCTCAAGCAATCCTGCTGCCTCAGCCTCCCCAGTAGCTGGGACTACAGGCATGCACCACCATGCCTGGCTAATTTTTTGTATATATATATTTTTAGTTGGTCAATTAATTTATTTCTATTTATAGTAGAGACAGGGTCTTGCTCTTGCTCAGGCTGGCTTCGAACTCCTGGCCTTGAGCGATCCGCCCAACTGGGCCTCCCAGAGTGCTAGGATTACAGGCTTGAGCCACCGTGCCCAGCCTCTGTTCTACTTTTTATTAAATATCCTTAGATGTATCTTTCAGCACCTTTGTTCCTTCTTCTCTTTTGTCTAACCCATTATTTAATTCATTTATTATATTATGAGGTGAGGTTTTATATATACATATATGTGTGTATATTCATCCATAGAAATTCTATTTGTGTTTTTTCACATCTGTTTGTCACTTGTAGAGAAGTTCTAATAGAGGAATTAATCAGAAGGGGATGTGTAGGAGTAATATAAATGTTCTATATCCTGATTGTGGTGATGATTACAGTGGTTACACATTGAATTGTACACTTAAAATCAGTTAATTTTTCAGTATGTGAAATATTCCTCATTATAGCTAAATCTAATTTCTACCTAGAACTTATTTAGTTAAATAATTGTAGGAAATTAAGAATACTTTCTTAACATAAAGAATATAACAACTATGATTTTAAAAAGATAATTCAAGACACGGTGAGTTTTTTGGCATTAGAATACTCAAGCACAGATGAATTGAATAACAATCCAGTGGCAATACATCAAGTTCAACTTGATAGGATTTAAAGTCCCTGTTTCAAACATTGAGATTCTGTTAATATAAATAGTCTAGATTCGTGCTATGTAAAAATTTTATTAGCATGTTCTATAACTGAATTTTAATAATCAATAAAATATAGAGTAGAATAAAACAGCCATTTTCCCCACCAATCACCTCCTTTATCAGGACTTATATCAATATATTAATCATTACTGTTGGGATGAATTTAAATATTCCCTCATCTCCCACTGTAATAATAACCTATATTATCCTCAGTGATTCTAATGACCACTATATATTTCATAATCTATTCTAGAAATTTGGCTGAATATTTATCACAAATAGTATATAGTAATAATTAAGTGTGAAAGATTTATAATTAAATAGACAGGTGTTTCAATTCTGTCTGCCATTTTTAAGCTCTGTGACACAGGACAAGACACTTAACTAATCTTTCATTTGTAAAGGACTGGAACTTATTTCTGTCTATATCTGGTAATGTGCATAAATTTCATACCTGTGATTAGTGTCTTTTGGTTAGAAGTAAATGAGAGCTTTGCTATATTCTCAGTATTGCATAATTGTGGAAACTATCTCATTTTTCATTAAAAATTCTACTTATTTTTCTTACGGATTTTTCACAGAACTATTTATTTTCTCCTTTGAATCTTCAAAGCTTGTCAAGAATATTTCTTTCTGTATGTTGGGATATCAATATTCTTGGATATGATATGTGTAATCAGAGAGACTTGAATTTATTTGGATTATGTAATTTTTCACTTAAAATCTTTTAAATGACCTTGTGTTAATATATTTTCCTAAATGTCTGTTCCATCTTCACTATATTGAAGTTGATGCACCTTGAGAGAGAAAATGGAAGAAAAATAAGAAATGGAGAAATTGTCTTTACTTTATTTCACTCATTAGTAAATGTGTCCTAAAGAGTGGACTTATATTTTCTTATTATTCTTGTATATAATGGTTCTTTATTAAGTTTTGTTTTACTGTCAAACATGTTGCTTACATTTCCCTTGGCATAAATATATCACTAGTAGAACTATTTTGCTTATCAAGAAGACATGCTACATGTCTTTTTGGATGTTTTCAGGATAGGGAATAGGAAGTAAAATATTGGTGGGTTCTAGGTTCTGAATGTGTTGAAACTTAAATCGCCAATGCAGTAGTATTAAAAGATGGGGCCATTGGAAGCTAATTAGGGCATGAGTGTTCTGCTCTTATGAATGGGATGAGTGCTTATAGAAGAGGCATGAGGGACCCTGTTTGTCTCCTCTGAACTGTGAGGACACAGCAACAAAGCATCATCTATGAAGCAGAGGATGAGCATTTACTAGGCTCTGAATCTAATGACTTGGATCTTGGACTTCCCAGCTTCCAGAGCTGTAAACAATGAATTTCTATTTATTATAAATTACTCAGTCTTAAGTATTTTGTTATAACAGTACAAACAAAGACAAGGAGTAAGCAGGAGAGTTTCCTTTAGAGGTTAAGCCATATGTTCAAGTGACACTATATGTTTGAGATAAATAAGATGTTTACTTGTAGGGAACTGACATATATTTTCCTAGTTTAAGAATTAAAGTTAGTCAGTAATGTATGTGCTCTGCCCAGAGCGTTTGAAAGTAATCTGTTCTGTACAGGCTCCCTGTAATAAACAAAGGTGTTGCCTAGAGGCATAACAAAGGACCTGAGTTACAACTAGCACAAGCAGCCCCGCCCCACGGCATTGGTGGTCTGGAAGCCACACAATAAACATATTGTTCCTGTGATTGCTGCCTACACCCCATAAGATGGCTGGTTAGTCAATGACGGGTAAGACCTCTCAAGGGAGGGGCGACCTCAGCCATGCACAGCTGCCGGGGTTCAGCAGAAGATCTTAGGGGATCACCCTAAGAGAAGCTGGGAATAAGAAATGCCCTCTGTGACTTGCCTTGCCCACCCTTGCTAATCTCAGTCCTTTATCTATGCCTAGTGCCTAGAACAACCACCTTGAAATTCTGAGTCAGGGGATATCTGCTTCCCTAAGGCTATTCTGGAATTTACGGCTATTGATGCCACGCCTGGGTGGTTAGGTACAAGGAACTAACTTTAATCTTTTACAGTATAAAAATAGAATGGACCCGGTGTATTATTACTCGAGTCAACCGTCTGTATGTGTGTCTGTGTTTTTCTTTGTGTTCTGCGTTTGTGTTTTATGTTCTGTGTTCATCCTCCGTCCTATAAACGGGCCATGACTTTTACTTAAGTTAAATGGCATGATATCTGAAGGTAAAACAAATATTATGGGCATGAAAAGACTGAGTATGAATAAAATAATAAAGATTCATTGCTATACATGTACCCTTGTGGTAACTGCAGACAGGTATTACTGCTTAGAATGGCTTTGTATAGAAAGAAGGAAGAAAAGGAACTATATAAATATATCTGTTGTTTATATTAAAATTTACAAGTAAAGTATTAACATTTCAGAATGAATCATTGGCAAGTTTTTTTTTTAAATAATAATTGTATATTAAGCACTAGCTCTATGGTTTGAACAGTGCTGGGGACTATGGACATAACACTGAGAGACAACTAATCACTGCCTCCATAAAGCTTAATATTGAGTGAGAGAGAAAAAACATCATTTTAAAAAAATTAAAAATAAGAAGAAAATTACAATCTGTGTTAAATTCTATGAAAAAAGGCACACTGCTGTGATTAATCAAATGACCTCTTTCTGCCATTCCTTGGTATTATTGCTGTCTTTAGCATAATGATTTTCAACTGTCTTATTTGTGTAAATAGTACTTTGTGACAACTTATACAGATCATTCTCCTCTTCAGGAATAATAGTAGCACATAAGACCAAACAGGACAAATTTATATAGAACTATGTAATCACAAACACTGAAAGTTGAAGAAAGCATATAAACCTTTGTCCTTTTATGGTCATGAAAGTGTAAAATTGGCACAGACTTCTGTGTCCTCTGAGAAAGGTTTTATTTTTTATTTCAGCATATTACAGGGGTACAAATGTTTAGGTTACATATATTGCCTTTGCCCCACCCGAGTCAGTGCTTCAAGCATGTCCATCACCCTGACAGTGTGCACTACATCCATTAGGTGTTAATATGCCTTTTCCTCTTCCACCTTACAGCCTGCTCAACACCTGAGGAATGTTACTATAGGTGCACATAAGTGTTAATCACTTAATACCAATTTGATGGTGAGTACATGTGGTGCTTGTTTTTCAAATCTTATGACACTTCACTTAGCAGAATGGGCTCCAGTTGTATCCAGGATAATACAAGAGATGCTAGATTACCATTGTTTTTGAGGCTGAGAAAAACTTCATTATATATATATATATATATATATATATATATATATATATATATCACATTTTATTAATCCACTCATGAATTGATGGGCACTTGGGTTGTTTCCACATCTTTGCAATTGTGAATTATGCTGCTATAAACATTCTAGTGCAGATGCATTTTTTAGAGAATGTCTTTTTTTCTTTGGGGCAGATGCCCAGTAATGGGATTGCTGGATGAAATGGTAGTTCCACTTTTAGCTCCTTGAGGTATTTCCATAGTACTTTGCACAGAGGTTGTACTACTTTGCAGTCCCACCAGCAGTGTATGAATATTCCAATCTCAACCCATCCATGCCAATATTATTGTTTTGGGACTTTTTCATAAAAAGCGATCCTCATTGGAGTTATGTGATATCTCATTGTGGTTTTGATTTACATTTCCCTAGTGATTATACATGTTGCAAATTTTTTGATGTTTCTTGGACATTAGTCTGTCTTCTTTTGAAAAGTTTGTGTACATGTACTTTGCCCACTTTTTAATGTTGTTGTTTGATTTTTCTCTTCATGAGTTTCCTGAGTTCCATATAGATTCTAGTTGTCAGCCCTTTATCAGATGTGTAGCTTGTGAATATTTTCTCCCATTCTGTAGGTTGTCTGTTTGGTCTTGTGATATAGTTTCCTTGGATGTGCAGAAGCTTCTAATTTTATCAGGTCCCATTTATTTATTTTAGTTATTGCCATGATTGCCTTTGGGATCTTCTTCATAAATTATTTCCTAAGGCCAATGTCTGTAAGAGTTTTTCCAACATCCTCTTTTAGAATTCTTATAGTTTCATGCCTTGGGTTTAAGACTGTTATCCACTGTGAGTTGATTTTTGTGAGAGGTAAGAACTGCAGATTCTGTTTCAGTCTTCTACATGTGGCTATCCAATTTTCCCAGCACTGTTTATTGACCTAGGACTTTCACTACTATGTTGAATAGAAGTGGTAATAGAGGGCAACCTTGTACAGTTCATGTTCTGAGTAGTAATGCTTTCAATTTTTCCCCATTCAGTATGATGTCTACTGTGGGTTTGTCATACATGGATTTTATCATTTTTAGCTAAGTCCCATGTATGACTATTGTGTTACAAGTTCTAATCATAAAATGGTGCTGAATTTTGTCAAATGCATTTTCTCCCTTGAGCCATATTTCTATGTGGCCTTTCATCTTTAGCTTTTGGATCATTTTGTACTGGTGAGTGTCTATTGTGCTTATACAAGTGTAAGGCTATTCTGAGTACTTCCTAGAGGGCAGGTTGTGTCTTGTTGAATTCCCTCAGTCTTTGCTTGTCTGAGAAGGTCTTTATTTCTCCTTCATATAAGAAACTTATTTTTGCAGGATACAAAATTCTAGGCTGGGCATTTTTCTGTTTGAGAAGACTGAGAATAGGGCCCCAGTCTCTTTTGCTTTGCAAGGTCTCAGTTGGGAAGTCTGCAGTTAGTCTGATAGGTTTTCCTTTTTAGGCTACCTGCTGCTTTCACCTTATAACTCATAGGATGGCCACTCCTATTTTAATTTTGGCCAGTCTGATGAGTATGTGTTGAATATTCCTGTTTGCAATGATACTCCCAGGAGTCTTTTGAGTTTTTTTATGTGGATATTTTGAATTTTAGCAAGGGCAGGGAAATTTTCTTACATTCTATCCTCAAATAGTTTATCCAACCCTTGTGTATTTTCTTATTCATTCTCATGGATGCCTATTATTCTCATGTTAGGCATCTTCACATAATCTCACATTTCTCGTAGGCTTCATTCTTTTGTTTTATTTCTCTACTCTATCTCTGTGATTGACTTGTTTAATTGAAAGGTATTATCTTCATTCCCTGAGATTCTTTCTTTTGTTTCATCTACCCTGTTCTTGAGGCTTTCCACTGTGTTTAGTAATTTCTTGAATAAATTCTTCATTTTCAGAAGTTCTGTTTGATTTTTCTTTAATATTTCAATTTCTTTGGTAATTTTTTTCAAAGTCCTGGATGTGTGTGTGTGTGTGTGTGTGTGTGTGTGTGTGTGTGGTTCTTTGTGTTTGATATCCATTTTCTCTTGCATAATATTTAGTTTTCTTACAATCCATATTCAAAATTCTTCTTCTATCATTTTAGCATTCTCAATTTGCTTGATATTCATTGCTAGGAATTTGGTGTTCCCCTTTAGGGTAGTGCTTTCAGTTGGATTCTTCATACTTCCAGAGTTCTTTTTTTGATTCCTTACCATCTGGAGCAGCTGTTGCTTCTTACCTTTGGATTTTTGCTTAGATAATGATGTGCCCAGTTTAGTCTCTGAGCCAGTAGGTGGTGCTTATGGGTGAGAATCAACCCATCCTATATCATGAGTCAGTAAATGTAGTAAAACTGTGTGCGAATTGACTTCCCTATCACTAGGTGGTGCTTGCTGGAAAGAGCAAGCTGCAATGTTGTATTTGGGTCCTGTAACCAACTCTCATTCTTTTGGAGAAGCACTCTACTATCTCAGGTGGTAGGTATGGCCCTGGGACTTCCAGATGTGTCCTTATTCTCCATCTCAGCAGGGACAGATTGGGGAGTGAGGCTGGGCGGGGCTGGGTTGGGTGGGCCTGCTCTCAACCTCCACAAATGCTTTTAGCAGGGGTCAAAAGTCTGTTCCCTGCCTCTGGAAAAAGCTGCCAAGGAGGGGCTGAAATGGCCCCACTCAACAAGAAAGTATGCATGTGGACGTGGGGCTGTCTGAGACCTGCAGTCTAGTAAACTGTATCAGGCCTTGGACCTTTCCATCCTCCCCTATTCTGTGGTTTTTCCCAGGCCTCTGCCAGCAAGGAGGACCCTAAGCCAGTGGAGCCCCCTAGACTGTGAATCAAGCCAGGATGTTCCCTGCCTGGTATCAAGGCCTGCCGCTAGAAGTGTAGCCCTCCTGTGAGAGGAGGGATGCCTCTTGAGCCTGTTGCACCTAAGACCCAGTCTGATCTGCCCCTGAAGGTGCATATAACTCAGTGTGCTAGTTCACACATATGCCTTCTGTGTACCTGGGCAATGTGATTGAGACCTGTGTATACAATATCTGGCCTGAAGACCTGCCTCCCAGTCACCGAGATCAATTCCTGACCATGCCAGGGAGAAGAATGCCTGTCCCAACTCACGCATGGGATGTCCAAGCTGGATCAATGTCTCTCTGCCTCATGATTTGCCCTGCTCTGCTGGAGTCTTTAGGCAAGCAACACCAGGGAGGGCTGGCAGGTAGGGAGCTCTCAGTACCCCCCAGTCCACTGCAGGGCCCCAAATGGAAAGGTTCTGCTCCTTGTGAATGCCTCCAGGTGGTGGCTAAATTGTATCTCTAGGCAGCCATTGGAGGAGAGGAGAAAGGGAAAATGAAGCAGTATGGCATCTGCCAAATGGCTCAGGTCTGTAGGGCAGGAGGTGTCCTCAGGGAGCTGGGAGTATGGTGCCCTGTCTACCAGAGGCTCTCTGATCACTGGAGGTAGCAGTCACTAGGTTGGTGTCAACAAGTTTCTCCAGTAGCTTAGGAGCCCAACAGCAGTCTGGGATCCAAGGGAGGGGAATTTATCTGCTCTGCCTACCCTTATTGCTAGTCTCCAAGCCTCTCAGGGCTTAGGCCCTACTGATGCCTTTCTCCTTTAAGTTCTGCTCTACAATCTCTTCTCATGGAGTCTTCTGTAGGTTCAGGCACCCTTCCTTCTGATCCTCATCCAATCTATGTTTGTCTGCCTGTTTGTTTTTTTTTTTTCACTTTCATCTAAAATCTTCCTTCTTGCAGTGACATTCTGGCTGGAGGTGTTTCTCATCCACCATCTTGCCTCTCCCTCTGAGAAAGTTTTAATCCCAGCAAAAACTACATAGTAAAAGAAGTGGAATACTTAACTGAAAATTATCTGGTATATTAGTAATATAAATTGCTATAAAAAATGAGAAAGGGAAAATTTGAAGCATCTCTTTTATGGCCTGAAACAGAAGGTGGGCTATGTTGCAGGCATGCCAAATAATTATGAAATCTAGTTGCAAGACAATGTCACTTAATGACAGCATTAATCAGTTGGATACCAGTGTATGTGCACTATTGAGTATGATTAATTGAATGACCAGGGGTTACATTCTTAGAAAAAAATAATAATAATAGTAAAAAGAACTGTGAAGCCACACATTATCCCAAATTTAAGGCTTGCAAAATTCCTTTAGATATTTATTGATTATGTGCAAATCATATCTCATGGATAAAATAGTCATTATGGTTAGTTGCAAACAGTTCAATAACTATTTACTTTTTTTTGTGAGGGAAAAATCTAGAGAATCAATAACTATTTAAATTCATTTATTTGCAAATTACAATTTTTATTCCATTTAATCAAAAAGTGTCTCCAATATTTTTCTAATTCATAAAGATGTTAAATAGTGTTAAATCAAGAACCAATAAAATGGACAAGAGTGGTGTCTTATGCCTGGGAAAGCATTTTGGAAAGTTGAAGCAGGAAGATTGCTTGAGCCCAGGAGTTTGAGACCAGATGGGGCAACATAGCAAGATATTATCTATAAAAATATATAATTTAAAAAGAACCAATAAAATGGACATAATTATTTTATTCTCAGAGAAATTATGCTGTTAGCCATCAGTTATCTTTATGTCTTCTTAAAAAGAAAGGATCATTACTCTCCTTCCCAAACTCAGATTCACACCCAATGTCATATGATAATATTTAACCACATTAATGGATAAAGAAGATCCTGATAAGAATGGCTAAGAGAAGTAACTGGTAAATTTTCACAGGATGGAACCATAGCTGTGTAGGAAAATTCTTTGTCCTCTTGACGATGTAAATGAGAGAGAGTCTTTCACATTTTCATTAACTTCAATAAACAGAGTAAAAGTCATTAATCAGAAGAAAAGATCATTTATATTCATTTTCAAAGCCTCAATAAATGTCATTGTTTCTGTAGTTATTTTGCCTAATTACAAGCAAAATATTGGAAATATCAAACATATTTCGAAATTATGCAATCATAATGTTGTGTATAAATTTTATCCATTTACTTTATTACATTTTAGACATTTCACACAATATTTTCAAATTTTTCTATCTTATACATTTATGCAATACCTCTTAATAGTCATGAATATTCACTGTTAAAGGCTGCAGTAGCTGGAGACAATAACAGCTCTATAGCTGCTCTTATATTATACTTTCATCATACAAAGTACAATAATAAAAGCCTTACTAGCAAACCGTCTCTGTATCAAAGGAAGTGAAATACACATTTATCTGATATGTCAAAGTAAACACAAGTACTTCTGTGGAAATGTAGGCTCCTTTTATTGCTGTATGTGTCTTTAGACAGCAATGTATGATCAAGAGAAGTTTACAAGCTCATTATTAACAATAGTCACAGAACTGAAGTGATACATTTACTTAAAGACAGATCTAAGATGCCTCAATTATAACCTAGGCAAATTAAATGAACAAATTGAGCACTATCCTCTGTTTGCTACCCCTTGTCCATAAACCATTCAAACATAAATATAAGCATACTTTTTCTCTGCATCCTCGCCAGCATCTGTTGTTGCTGGTGTGCATGCAGAGGAAAAGGACTGCTTATACACTGTTGGAGGGACCGTAAACTAGTACAACCTCTATGGAAAACAGTATGGAAATTTCTTAAAGAACTAAAAGTAGACCTACCATTTGATTCAGCAGTCCCACTACTGGGTATCTGCCCAAGGGAAAATAAATCATTGTATCAAAACGATACCTGACTTTGTATGTTTATCACAGCACAATTCATAATCTCAATGATATGGAATCAGCCTAAGTGTCCATCAGTACACAAGTAGATAATGAAAATGTGATATATATATATATATATATATATATACCATGAAGTACTACTCAGTCATAAAAATAAATGAAGTAAGGTCATTCACAGAAACTTTGATGGAACTGAAGACCATTATCCTAAGTGAAATATCTCAGGAATGAAACAAACACCATATGTTCTCACTAATAAGGGAGCTAAACAATGTGTAGACATGGCCACAGAAAGATGTAAAGGACCTTGAGAACTAACAAGAGGTAAGGATAGGAGAAGAGTGAGGGATAAAAACTCACCTATCAGTTACAATGATCACTGTCCTGGTGGCAGGCACACTGAAAATGCTAACTTCAGCATTATACAGTGTATCCATGTGAAAAAACACTGTACCTCCTTAATATTTTGAAATAATAAATAAATATAACTCCTCAATATGGTGGGAAATCATTTATCAAACACCAGCTGTAGGCTAAACTTTGTTTTAGATACCTTTTAGCAGATGTTTAACATGGTAATTTGACTCCAAATAGGAGATTTTCAACTTAGTAAAAAAACCCTTATTTTGGGCCTCAGGTGCATCTGCTTAGCACAAATTCGTGTCATTGAATAAAAGTAAGCTCTATGGTTAAAATTGACAATCTAAATAATAAAATATTATAATTTGTTTTTGCACTTAAGAAGGATGGGCATTTTATTGAGCACATCATATATACTACAGAAATTCACTTGCTTGTACAACTTTGCATGAGAGTGGACATGCAAATTTTTCAATAATAAATGATTAATCATTGTCTAACTTCAAGTTCCTAGTTATAAGAACTTAAAGTTTATGAAAACATATCAGAGAAAGCTTTCATTTTCTGAAATCTGCATAAAAATTAGTCAATGTGTACACATTTGAGTGTCTCAATTTTTGTGGAGGGTTTTCAATAAATACACATTAAAATAAATTTAAATTAAACTTTGTGGAATCCCCTGATGTTTTTCTATAGAACAAAGTTTGAAGAAGGCAGGCTAGAGTGAAATATGCACCGTAAGGTAAAATATTACCTCTGAGGTCACAACTTGAGTATCTGAATAATGTAAACTTCATATTCTGCTATCATCTCTAAAATGGTTCCATGCAATTTACAAATAACCTTAATACTACATCTATCACCCTATTATGATTTCTATAAGTGAAGTCAGATAAGTACAAAGCAAAGAATATAGACATTCTTCTGCTGGGAAATGGTGAGGAGGTTAATAAATAAAGGAATAGGGGAAACATGACTTTGAACAGCTGCCTTGGTATTATCACTGATGATTAAATTGTGATTGCATATATGTGATGCACTTTGAGAACAGATACTACTATACTAGAAGAATGTTAACTCATTTGATAAAAGAATGTGACTGCCAATAAAGGTCATGAATTCAATGCTCCACATCAGCCATAAGAGTGAGAGAATATGGCTGGAGCAGCAGTAACCTAATTTTACTACATCATTAAAATTCAAAGTTTATTTCAATATGGAGAGGTTAGGCAAGTACCTATTAGAGTTATGGCATGGTGTTAGGTGATAATAGTGATGAAGTAAAAACAAATAATTTCAATGAATCTAATAAATGTTTTAAAAGGCATATATAGAGAGAATGATAAGTGAGTATATAAAAAGAATATCTAACTGCAACATTGTGGATTCAGGAAAGATAAGTACAAGATATGACATTGTAACTTGATTGAAAAAGTAAGACTAGCTAGGGTGTGAAGATGGAGGAAGAAGTTTTATTATTATCATTTTGGTATGTGAAGATAGTAGACATAGGAGGTAGGGACTTTATATATACTGAAGTGGTCTGAATAAAGTCTATCATGGTTTGATAATCTCACAAACTTTACAGTATAAATATTTGTCTATGGATCTTGATAACAATCCTAGGCAAATGTGAAAAAAAAGAGAAACATTTAACCAGCCTAAAAAGTAAACATGAATTGTTAATCTCTCCCTAATTTCGCAAATATGTATACATGAATTTATAAGAATTGTTCTACTTAGAATAGAGAGCAAATAAAATGAGATAAAAAATATTTCTTTCTAAATTATGAGCATGTTGATAATAATTCTAGTAAAATAGTTCCAAAATAAAGTGTAAAGTATGATTAAGAATCCGATACAATAAAAAGATTGTGTTAAAAAATATGTCCACATTAAAATAATTATCTTTATAAATATTTGTTAATAAATTATAGATACTGTATAAACTCATGAAACATTTAACTAAGTGACACCCAAAGCAATGTATAATGCACTTATCTCAGAATAAAATTACCTGGAAGTTGTCCACATATGCTAAATGATCTCCTCTTTTTAAGTATTGATTTGCTCCAAATAACATTCCTACATGAACAATGAGGTATTATTTTCTTTAAAAAAGGATTAAGTCAGTCAAGAAAATAATTATATGGACCTATTTTGTGCCAGGAAATGTCATAGATGTTTTGAATACATAAAGGAACTGGAAAGATAATCCCTATCCCAAAGGATTTTACATCCTCATAAACAAAGATTATAATCAGTAAGAAAAAGAAAAAAGAAATAGAATAATATCAAATACAGGCATAACTCTTTATTGCTGTTTGCTTTATGGAGCTTTGCATATATTGCATTTTTTTACAAATTGAAGATTTGTGGCAACCCTGTGTTGAACAAGTCAATCAGTGCCATTTTTACTATAACACATACTCATATACTGTCTTTGGGTCACATTTTGGTAATCCTTGCAATATTTCAAACTTTTTCATTATTATTACATTTGTTATGGTAATATGTGATCAGTAATCTTTGATGTTACTATTGCAATTGTTTCTGGACACCACAAATTGCACTCATGTAAGACAGCTATCTTAATCAATAAATGTGTGTGTTTTGACTGCTCCACCTACAGGCCATTTCTCCATCTTTATACTACTACTTAATACTATTGCTACAGCCTAATTCCTGCGACACAAAAATATTGAAATTAGGCCAATTAATAATCCTAAAATGGCTTCTAAGTGTTCAAGTGAAAGGAAGAGTCATATATCTCTCACTTTAAATCAAAAGTTAGAAATGACTAAGATTGATGAAGAAATCTTATCAAAACTGAGATAAGCTGAAATCTAGACCTCTTACACCACAGTTATTCAATTTGGTTGTAAATGCAAAGAAAAAGATTTTGAAGGAAATTAAAAGTAATACTTCAGTGAACACGTAAATGATAAGAAAGCAAAGTAGTTTGTTGCTAATATGGAGAAAGTGGTAGTTTTCTGGATAGAAGATCAAATCAGCCACAATGATTACTTAAGCCTAAAGCCTAATGCAGAGGAAGATACTAACTCTTTTAAATTCTATGAAAGTGAAGAGAGATGAGGATGCTGCAGAAGAAAATTTGGAATCTAGCAAAGGTTGGTTCGTGAGGTTTAAGGAAAGAAGCCATTTCTATAACATAAAAATGCAAGTTGAAGCAGCAAATGCTGATGTAGAAACTGCAGCAAGTTGTAAAAAAAATCTATCAAAGATAATTGATGATGGTGGCTATACTCAATAGATTTTCAGTTGAAAGTCTGATACTGGAAGAAGATATCATCTGGGACTTTCATAGCTAGAGAAGAGAAGTTAATGCCTGGCCTCAAAGTTTCAAAGGACATGCTGAGTTTCTTGTTAGGGGCTAATGGAGCTGATGACTTTAAGTTGAAGCCAGTGCTCATGTACTATTCTGACAATCCTAGGACCCTTAAGAATTATGCTACATCTACTCTGCCTGTGCTCTATAAATGGAACAACATAGCCTGGTTAATAGCTCATCTGTTTATAGCATAATTTACTAACTATTTTAATCTCACTGTTGAGTCCTATTGCTCAGAAAATAAAAGGTTCCTTTCAAAATATTACTGCTCACATACAATACACTTGGTTATCCAGGAGTTCTGATGTAAATGTAAAAGAATAATAATGTTGTTTTTATGGCTGCTTGCACAACACCCATTCTGCAGCCCATGGATCAAGGAATAATTTCAACTTTCAAGTCTTATTATTTAAGAAATACATTTCCTAAGGCTATACCTGCCATAGATAGTGATTCCTCTGATAAATCTTGACAAAGCAAATTGAAAACATTATGGAAAGGATTCACAATTTTAAATACCATTAAGAACAGTCATAATTTATGGAGGAGGTTGACTTTGAGAGCTTCAATACTTCAGTGGAGGAAGTAATTGCAGTTGCGGTGGGAATAGCAAGAGAACTAAAATTAGAAATGGAGACTGAAAGTGGGACTGGATTGGTGCAATTTTATGACAACATTTTAATGAATCAGAAAAGAAAGTGGTTTCCTGAAATGGAAGCTACTCTCGGTAAAGATGCTGTGAACATTGCTGAAATAACAACAAAAGATTTAGAATATTATGTAAACTTATTTCATAAAACAGTGGCAGAGTTTAAGAAAATTGACTCCAATTTTGAAAAAAGTTGTAGTGTGAGTAAAGTGCTGTTAAACAGCATTGCATTTTTCAGAGAAATTTTCATGAAAGGAAGAATCAATTAATATGGCAAATTTCATTATTGTTTTATTTTAAGAAATTGCCACATAGTCACCTCAGGTTTCAACAAATAACAGCCTGATCAATTCAGCAACTATAAGCATTGAAGCAATATCCTTCACCAGGGAAAAGATTATGACTTCTTGAAGGTTCAGATGATCATTAGCATATTTTTGAAATGAAGTATTTTAAGTACGTACATTTTTAGGCATAAATGCTATTTCACACTTAATAGACCATAGTATAAATATAACTTTTTAATTTTTATACTTTTTAATTCAAAATATTAAGGGGGTACAGGTTTTTTTTACATGGATAGCTTTTATAATGCTTTAGTCAGGGTTATAAGTGTGCCCATCACCAGGACATTGTTCATTGTATCTGTTAGGCAGGTTTTTATCCCTTCTTTGTTCCCCCTCGCACCTTCTTGATTTCCAATGATTTTTACTTCTTTTTGTGCCTATGTTTACCCATCAATTAGTTCCAGATTATTAGAGAGTACATGTGGTATTTATTTTTTCTTTCTTGAGATACTTCACTTAGGATAACGGTCTCCAGTTCCATCCAAATTGTTGCAAAAAGCATTAATTTATTCTTTTTATGGCTAAATAGTACTATAAGATGTACAAATAACACCTTTTGTTAATCCACTCATGATTTGATGGGCACTGCGTTGACTCCACTTCTTTGCAATTGTTAATTGTGCTGCAATAAACATTCGAGTACAGGTATCTTTTTGATAAAATGACTTTCTTTCCTTTGGGAAAATACCCAGTAACAGGGTTGCTGGATCAAATAGTAGGTCTACTTTTAGTTCTTTAAGAAAATGCCATACTGATTTCCATAGAGATTGTACTAATTTGCAGTCCCACCAAAACTGTGTAAGTGTTCCTTTCTCTCTATTTCCATGCCAGCATCTATTGTATTTGGACTTTTTAATAAAAACCATTTTAACAAGAGTAAAGTGATGCTTATTGTGATTTTAATTTACATTTTCCTGATGATTAACATGGAGTATATTTTATAGGTTTATTGGCCATTTGTTCATCTTCTTTTGAAAAGCTTCTGTTCATATTCTTGCCCAATTTTTAATGGGATTGTTTGCTTTTTCCTGCTGATTTGCTTAAGTTCTTTGTAGATTCTGGATATTAGCTCTATATTGATATATAGTTTGCAAATATTTTCTCTCATTCTGTAGTTTGTCTATTTGCTCTGTTGATTATTTCCTTAGCTGTGCAGAATTTTTTTTAGTTTAAACAAATTCCATTTATTTATTTTTGTTGTTGCTGTAATTGTCATTGGTGTTATGAGCAGAGGGAATACCAGCAAATTGGTTCCACTGAACACCTAAGTGGAAATATAGGAATAATATCTATCGGGTGACGGGCAGATGGGAGGGGAGAGTAGAGGATGGGTATATACATACATAATGAGTGCGATGTGCACTGTCTGGGGGATGGTCACACTTCAAGCTCTGACTCGGGGGGTCAAGAGCAATATACATAACCTTAACATTTGTACCCCCATAATAAGCTGAAATAAAAAAAAACAGAAGAAACAGTAATAATATTAGTAATAGTGAAATCTGTATAACAGTAAATGACTATTAATAGTAAAATTTAGTAACAGAAAAAGGCCAGCATCCTAGAGCTCAATTAGATAAATGTTAAATTTCAGATATCTGTCATACATATATGTTGGGATGTGTATTAGACAAGTGCATATACAAGAATGAAAGCCCTAAATATGCCCAAAGATATTGGATCAAATGGAGGTTTTGACCTTACATAGAACAACAGGCACCTCTTCTATCATAAAAAGACAGTGGGGAGAGTACACGTGTACAGATGCTAGTAGGTTGGCAGGATTTAAGGCAAGAAAGTGAAGTAGTTCTCTGATTGCATCTTTTATTCATGAGGTGTGCACTGAGGTTACTAGCTAAGGGAGGAGTGAAAATTTAAGGAGAGATAGGCTGTAAATTAGATATCTTACACAATGGAAAAGTGAATATATCAGGGAAATATAATAGAATCATCTAACAATATCCTATGCCCTTTGATAACATTTGATTATAAATTTAAATTGAATGAGAACAATCATGTAATTTTGCCCATCAATATTCAAGTTCACATTAAATGAAGAAATGTTATGCTAGGAATAATCCAGCTATCAAAAAAAGGAAAAACTAAGAAATAGATAATTATAAAGCAATGCTACAGGTGATGTATTAATCTAGACTTACAACTATCAAGTAAAAGAAACTAATATGTGGGTATCTACCAACATGGCATTGATATTTTGCTGATGGAGCACAGCAAACCCACTTTTCTTAACAGCAAAATCTTTTCCTTTCCATGTGCCTTTCTGCTTAGCTCTCCAAAATTGTATTCATTCCCCAGTCTGTATATTTCTTTTATCCTCCATTTTGCTATAGCCATTCTGAAGCTGTCAGCCCAAGGTCTACCACATTTAAACATCTAGACACCTTTGGTGCAAGGTTCTTTGGATATATACACTTCTTCTACATAACGTGAAAAAACTGTATATTTCTTTTTTTTTTATTTCGGCATATTATGGGGGTACAGATTTTAAGGTTTCAATAAATACCCTTTCCCCCTCCCCCCAGAAGAATGATTTTCCAGCATGACTGTCCCTCAGATGGGGCACATGTCACTCATTGTGTATGTATATACCCGCCCCCTCTCCCCTTCCACCTCCTCAAAACCCTATTACTGTAATACCTATGTGTCCACTTAGGTGCTACTCAGCTAATACCAGTTTGCTGGTGAGTATATGTGGTGTTTGTTTTTCCATTCTTGCGATACTTCACTTAATATGGGTTCCAGCTCTAACCAGGAAAATATAAGATGTGCTATATCACCATTGTTTCTTAGAGCTGAATAGTACTCCATGGTATACATATACCACATTTTATTAATCCATTCTTGGATTGATGGGCACTTGGGCTGTTTCCACAGCCTTGCAATTATGAATTGTGCTGCTATAAACATTTGAGTGCAGGTGTCTTTTTTGTAGAGTGTCATTGGATCATTTGGGTAGATGCCCAGCAATGGGATTGCTGGATCAAATGGTAGATTCCCTTGTATCGCTTTAAGGTATCTCCATATTGCTTTCCACAGAGGTTGAACTAGTTTGCAGTCCCACAAGCAGTGTAGGAGTGTTCCCCTCTCTCTCGAACCACGCCAGCATCTATTGTTTGGAGACTTTTTGATAAAGGCCATTCTCACTGGGGTTAAGTGATATCTCATTGTGGTTTTCATTTGCATTTCCCTGATGATTAGAGATGTTGAGAATTTTTTCATATGTTTGTTGGTCATTATTCTGTCTTCTTTAGAACAGTTTCTGTTAAAGTCCCTTGCCCACTTTTTAATAGGGTTATTTGATTTTTTTCTTTCTGATTTTTGTGAGATCTAAGTATATTCTAGTTATTAGCCCTTTATCGGATGCGTAGGATGAAAAAATTTTCTCCCATTCTGTAGGTTGTCTGTTTACTTTCATGACTATTTCTTTGGCTGTGCAGAAGCTTTGTAGTTTCATCATGTCCCATTTATTTATTTTTGTTGCTGCTTTGATTGCCTTTGGGGACTTCTTCATAAACTCTTTGCCTAGGCCGATGTCTAGGAGAGTGTTTCCAACTTTTTCCTCTAGAATTCTAATAGTTTCATACCTTAAGTTCAAGTCTGTTATCCAATGTGAGTTGATTATTGAGAGAGGTGAAAGGTGTGGGTCCTGCTTTAGCCTTCTACAGGTGGCTATCCAGTTTTCCCAGCACCATTTATGGAAAAGGGATTCTTTTCCCTAGCGTATGTTTTTGTCTGCTTTGTCAAAGATTAGATGGCTATATGAGGATGGCTTTATATCAGGATTCTCACATGTGTTCCACTGGTCAATATTCATATTTTTGTGCCAATACCATATTGTTTTAAGTACTACAGCTTTGTAGTATAGTTTGATATCTGGCATATTAATGCCTCCCATTTTGTTTTTCTTACCTAGAATAGCTCTTGATATTCGGGGTCTTCTTTGGTTCCATACAAAGCATAAAATTATTTTTTCTATATCTGTGAAGAATGCTGATGGGATTTTAATAGGTATTGTATTGAATCTGTAGATCAGTTTGGGTAGTATAGACATTTTAATGATGTTGAGTCTGCTGATCCACGAGCATGGTATGGATTTCCATCTGTTTACATCCTCTGCTATTTCCTTCCTCATGGTTTCATAGTTCTCCCTGTAGTGGTGTTTTGCCTCCTTGGTTAGGTATATTCTTAGGTACTTTAATTTCTTTCTTTCTATTGTGAAGGATATTGAGTCTTTAATTTGGTTCTCAATTTGATTGGTGTTGGCGTATACGAATGCCTCTGATTTCTGTGTATTGATTTTGTATACTGAGACTTTACTAAATTCATTGATCAGTACCAGGAGTTTCTTGGTTGAATCTTTGGGGTTTTCTAAATATAATATCATATCATCAGCAAACAGTGAAAGTTTGAACTCTTCTGCCGCTATTTGGATACCTTTAATTTCACTTTCCTGTCTGATTGCTGTAGCCAGGACTTCCAACACTATGTTGAACAGAAGTGGAGATAGTGGGCAGCCTTGTCTGGTTCCAGTTCTAAGTGGGAGTGATTTCAGTTTTTCCCCATTCAGTATAATGTTGGCTATGGGTCTGTCATATATGGCTTGTATCATTTTTAGGCATATCCCTTCTATGCCTATTTTCTTAAGTGTTTGTATCATGAAAGGGTGTTGAATTTTGTTAACAGCTTTTTCTGCATCTATTGAAAGAATCATGTGGTCTTTGTTTTTGCTTCTGTTTATGTGGTGAATTGCATTTATAGATTTACGTATGTTGAACCATCCCTGCATCCCTGGGATGAAGCCCACTTGGTCATGATGGATTATTTTTTGGATAAGCATCTGGATTCAGTTAGGTAAGATTTTGTTGAACATTTTTGCATCTATATTCATTAGGGATATTGGTCTGTAGTTTTCTTTTTTTTGTTGGATCCTTTGCTGGTTTTGGTATCAGAGTAATATTCGCTTCATAAAAGGTGTCAGGGAGGTTTCCATTCTACTTGATGTTGTGGAATAGTTTCTGCAAGATAGGTACTAGTACTTCTTTGTAAGTGTGGTAAAATTCGGGTGTGAAGCCATCTGGACTGGGACTTTTCTTTTTAGGGAGATTTTTAATTGCTGTTTATATTTCATCTGTTGAGATTGTTCTATTCTGGGAATCTATTTCTTCCTGATTGAGCCTAGGGAGGCTATGTGTTTCTAGAAATTTGTCCATTTCCTCCACATTTTCCAGTTTGTGTGCATAAAGATTTTTGTAGTACTTATAAATTATATCTTGTATCTCTTTGGTATCAGTTGTGATATCTCCTTTTTTGTTCCTGATGGAGCTTATTAGAGATTTCTCTTTTCTGCTTTTTGTTACCTTAGCCAGTGGCATGTCAATTTTGTTTATTTTTTCAAAGAATTAACTTTTTGTTTTATTAATCTCCTGAATAGCTTCCCTGTTTTCAATTTCATTTAGTTCTGATTTGATCTTGTTGATTTCACTCCTTCTGCTGGGTTTGGGGCTCGTCTGTTCTTCTTTTTCCAGCTCTTTGAGTCATTTCATTAGATTGTCTATTTGTGATCTTTTTGACTTTTGGTTATAGGCATTTATAGAGATAAACTTTCCTCTCAGAACTGCTTTAGCTGTGTCCCAGAGGAGTTGATAACTTGTCTCCCCATTGTCGTTTTCTTCACAGAATTTTTTTATTTCCGTCTTGATTTGTTCATTTACGAAGTAATCATTTAGTAGGAGGTTGTTTAATTTCCACGTTTCAGTGTAGAAATGTGAGTTTCTGTTAGGGTGGATTTCTACTTTTATTCCACTGTGATCTGAGAAGATACATGGTATGATTTCTATTTTTTTAAATTTATTGAGGTTTACTTTGTGTCCTAGGATATGGTCAATCTTAGAGAATGTCCCGTGAGCTGATGAGAAGAATGTATATTCAGCGGATTTGGGGTAGAATGTTCTGTAAATGTCAGTCAGTCCCAATTGTTCTATAATTTTATTTAAGTCCATTATTTCTTTGTTAATTTTCTGAATGGAGAATCTGTCTAGTGCCTTCAGTGGGGTGTTGAAATCTCCGGTGATTATGGTATTGCTATTAATCAATTTGTTTAGATCCAGTAAGGTTTACTTTATGTATCTGGGTGCACCTAAGTTGGGTGCATATATATTTAAAATTGTTATCTCTTCTTGTTGAACTGTGCCCTTCACCATTATATAATGACCCTATTTGTCTTTCACTACTTTAGTTGGTTTAAAAACTAAATCGTCTGAAATTAGAACTACCACTCCAGACTTCTTTTGGCTTCCACTTGCCTGGAATACTGATCTCCACCCTTTTACTTTTAGTCTATATGCATCCTTGCAGGTTAGATGTGTTTCCTGAAGACAGAATAAACTTGGCCTGTATTTTCTTATCCATTCAGCCAGCCTATGTCTCTGGAGTGGAGAGTTTAAGCCATTCACATTTATTGAGAGAAATGATAGGTAAGGTAGATTACTGTTCATTCTGCTGGGTTGGATGTTGTTGCTTTGATTTCTCTCTTGAGCCATCATATTATCTGGCCTTTAATCTTTGGGTTTTGGTTTTTTTTTTATATTCGTGAGTTTCTATTATGGTGTTCCGCGTGTAAAACTGTTGAGTACTTCTTGTAGGGCTGATCTTTTCTTGGTGAATTCTCTGAGGCTTTGCTTGTCTGAGAATGTCTTTATTTCTCCTTCATATATGAAACTTAGTTTTGCAGGGAATAATATTCTAGGCTGGGCATTGTTTTGTTTCAGAAGAGTGAGAATGGGGCCCCCGTCTCTCCTTGCTTGCATAGTCTCATTAGAGAAGTCTGGTGTTATGGGAATTGGCTTTCCCTTGTAAGTTATTGCTTCTTTCTTCTTACAGCTCTTAGAAGGGCCTCTTTATTTGATATTTTTGTCAGTCTGATGACTGTATGTCGTGACGTCTTCCTGTTTGCGTTGAGTCTCCCAGGGTTCCTCTGCGCTTCTTGAACATGTATATTGAGATTTTGAGCAAGGCTTGGGAAATTTTCCTTTATTATATCTTCAAAAACCTTGTCCAGCCCTTGAGTGTTGTCTTCTTCCCCTTCTGCTAACCCTATGACCCTCACGTTAGGTTTTTTCACATAATCCCACAGCTCTTGTAGGCTTTGCTCTTTTCTCTTGTCTCTCTGCCCTATCTCTGTGACTGATTTATTTAATTGGATGGTGTTATCTTCAATCTCTGAGATTCTTTCTTCTGTTTGATCTACCCTGTTCTTGAGACTTTCCACAGTATTTTGTAATTCCCTGAGTTGATTCTTCATCTCCAGGAATTCGGTTAAAGTTTTCTTCACTGTGTTTATCTCTTTAGTGAACCTTTGTTCCATATCCTGGAGGCTTTTTGTGATTATTTTGTGTTGGTTATTGAGTTGTTGTTGCAGGTAGGTGTTTGTTCTTATGATCCACATTCAAAATTCCACTTCTGTCATTTTGGTTGCCAGGTTTTGGTTGTTGTCTGTTTCTAAGGGCCTGGTGCTCCTATTTAGGGGTGTGTTTTCCATTTGTTTCTTCATATTTCCGGAGTTCCTTCACTGATTTCTTCCCATTTTGCTCAGTTGTTGTTTCTTTCCTTTAGGTTTTCCTTTGGGTAGTCACACGTCTTGTTTAGTTTCTTAGCCAGTAGGTGGTGTTGCTCACTGGCGGCAGCTGTCGCTGGGCTGGTGTCTGCGGGTCTCTTTACCCGCTGGGGAGCCAGCAGTCCGAGATGTAGTGGAGGGGAAACAGCCAATTACCCTACCTTTCCCGCTGGTCTCTGGGCTGCTCTGGTGGCCTCCCGTCTTCTGCCTCCTTATTTACACAGGTAGAGATAGATGGCAGGAACGGGAGCAGTTCCTATCTCAGTTCCACCCCCAAGGCAGGGCTAGAAACTTTGGAACCGAAGGCCCAGCCCCAAGTCACCATAATGTGTGGGTCGTATTGTCTCTCTGTCTTGTATTCACCAAAGGCAGCCACCTACTAGGCTTGTTCCTGCCCAGGAATACTCCAGGGCCTGGACACTGAGGGCAGAAAACCTGTGCAAATAGAGACTGGTCTGAAGCCGGCAGGCCCATAGCCAAACCCACGGATCCCCGTCTTCTGTCTCTTTAATTGCACAGGTGGAGATAAGCTGTAGGAATGGGAACAGTTCCCATCTCAGCTCTGCCCCCAAGGCGGGGACAGAGACTTTGGAGCCAAAGGCTCAGCCACAAGACATTGGAGCGTGGTGGATGTAAAGTCTCTCTGCCTTATAGCCACTAAGGGCAGTCTCCCACGAGATTCAGCCCTGCCCAGGCGGGCTCCGCACTCTGGACACAGAGCGCAGGAGACCTGTGCAGGGAGAGACTGACCAGAAGCAGGCAGGCATTCAATGGGACCCACCTATTCCTGTCTATTGTCTCATTAATTACACAGGTGGAGATAAGCGGCAGGAAGGAGAACAGTTCCTATCTCAGGTCCGCCCCCAAGGCTGGGACAGAGACTTTGGAGCCCAGGGTGGGGCTCCGGGTCACAGGAGAGTGTGGAAGGCAATGTTTCTCTGCCTTAAATCCACCAAGGGCAATCTCCCCTGTAGCACTGCCCCATCCAGGCAGGGTCCACTCTCTGAGCAGAGTCCGTGCCACTTGTGCAGCAAGTGACGGTCCAATATCAAATTGGTAGAGCAGTGGTGTGTACCAGCGCTCTCTCTGCACCTCCTCTCCAAACCCCGAGCCCAAGTCAGTGCTGGAATGCCGAGTCAGCGCCGGAATGCAGGGGCGGGAGCGGTGCAGGAGGGGCAGAGGGAGGGGGGTCCTAATGGATCAAGGAGTCTAACTTTGCACACTCTGACCTCTCAGTGCTATTCCAAACCTCCTCTATATTCAAAGTCAAAGCCTCCTTCTGTGTAAAGTCCCCTTAACCTTGATCTGGGAGTGTTCTGCAGGGAGATGCCTGAGTGGGCTCTGGTTCCTGCTGCACGGAGAGCGGTTGCTGCACTCAGACCCTCCCCCACCTTAAACTGTGGCAGCTGTGTGCTCTGGAGAACTCAGCATGTTCCCTGCTCTAGTCTCCTCTCCACACGGCTTAGTCCTGTGCTGCCACTTCTCACCAACTTCAGGCACCTCCCGGCGTACGTGGAAGTGGAGCTCTGTGTAGGAGGGGGTGTTTCTCAGCACCGGGTAGGGCTAGCGCCACTGCCAGCCGGCAGTGGCTTAACCCACGGCTCGCTCCCTACCTGTTGTGTGCCTCTGAATCCCCAAGTTTTGCGGAAGAATGATCAGTTCACCTTTGCTTTAGGCTGCAAATGGTCTCATCCCTCAGTTTCCTGTTGGATGTCTGCAGGCTTGCGAAGCTGGTCTCGTGGAAGTGCAGATCGCTCGAGTGTGGCTATCCACTTTCTTCACTTTTCGCTGTGGGAGCAGAGAGCCAGGAGGGCACCCCTACTCCGCCATTTTTTTCCAGAATCCAAAACTGTATATTTCTTGTCAGTCAAATAATATAACCTAATTTCTTCCCTGACCACATTTTCTTAATGAATAAAGATGGATATCATCACTGTTATTATAATCATACATCAGGTAAGTTAGACAATTACAAATAGTATGGAATGAAAAAGTTTGCAAAGGTATCCACTGAGCAGCATAATAGCATAGACTATTTTCCACAGTAAAAGTGAATACACCAGATGGTGAAAGAAAATGAGTTCTTAATCCACCTCAGCCCACATGTGTTTCCAAGTATTATACAGTCTTTCCAAACATTACTGGCTAAATATTATGCCCAATAGCTCACAATATGATACATTTTCTAACTCCAACTCTTGGTGGATTAATGTTAAAAGCCCCTTATTTGGACTGTATTATCCACTAATCTTTCTAAGCCTTACACATGCATGAAAATGAATTTCAACTATATTTTTTTATTGCCCTGGTGAGAATGGTAGAGAAAAGTAAGAAGGGCTAATTTAGCCTACTTTATTTAAAATATTGCCTTTTAGAAAAGATAAATAGTAATTGAAAAATGAAAGCTTTGAAAAGCTTTACTAAATTCAGGGGATGTTTCCAATGGAAAAGGTTGTAATGTCAATGTTGTACTGAATAGATTAGCCATCTATGGTGAAAAGCAGAGAAGTATATTATTTGTGACTCAGAGATACACTAATTCATATTGGACTCTTGCAATGGTAAGTATTTCTGAGTTTGTGTCATTACTTGGATTAGTTTGAGGATCAGTATGGTAGGCATGGTTATGCTACTTCCACAACCCCTACATCCAGTGAGTTAACATAATGAAGGCATTTTCTCACTTACGAAAGTCAGCTATAGATCCAGTCATCTCTACCAAACACCTGTCCTCTATCTAGAGATTCAGTAATCCAGTATGTGGGAGGCTTTAACACTCTGTAGTTGTACAATATGAAATATATAAACTCCTTGGTTAGAAAGGCATGAATAAAGATAACACAAGAAGGAGCATTAGATTTTAAATTCTTCCACACAAAAGTGAGGAACATCATTCTTGCTCATATTTATTGGACCAAGCAAGATACTTGGGCATGCCTAACTGTAAAGACAGAAAGGGAGGTGAGTGCAGTCCTACTATGTGCCTGGATGGAGAGTAGAACCAGAAATGTTGGCAAACCTGAATAAAGTTTATGATAATATTCTTTTAGGGTATTGGGATTTTTTTAAATTATGTTTTTGCTTTTGGTATATTAAGTTTCTCAGTAAGGTTCCCAAGTCCATTTTTGCCTCTATATTACAGAGTTTTGAAATCCACGATAATAAGGAAGAACTTCAATATTTATTTTATCAAATGATAATTGAACGTTAGGGGTAAAATGGGCTCCCAGTCTTTATTATTTTATTTTTATTTTTTATTGCTTATTTCTTTATTTTTATTTCAGCATATTATAGGGGTACAAATGTTTAGGTTACATATATTGCCCGTATCCACCCCACCCCGCGAGTCAGAGCTTCAAGCATGTCCATCACCCAGATAGTGCTCATCGAACTCATTATGTATGTATATACTCATACCTTCCTCCCTCTCACATCTGCCCAACACCCAGTGAATGTTATTCCTATATGAGCACTTAGGTGTTGATCAGTTAAAACCAATTTGATGGTGAGTACACATGGTGCTTATTTTTCCATTCTTGGGATACTTTACTTAGAATGGATTCCAGCTCTATCCAGGAAAATACAAGAGGTGATAGATCACCATTGTTTTTTTGTGGCTGAGTAGAACTCCATGGTATGACATATACCACATTTTATTAATCCACTAATGTATTTAGTGATGGGCACTTCAGTTGTTTCCACATCTTTGTGGTTGTGAATTGTGCTGCTATAAACATTCGAGTGCAGAATGTATTTGCTTCTTTTGGGTAGATGCCCAAGTAATGGGAATGCTGGGTCAAATGGAAGTTCTACTTGTAGCTCCTGGAGGTATCTCCATATTACTTTCCACAAAGCTTATACTAGTTTGCAGTCCCAGCAGCAGTGTAGGAGTGTTCCTATCTCTCCGCACCCATGCCGATATTTATTGTTTTGGGATTTTTGATAAAGGCCATTCTCATTGGAGACAAGTGGTATCTCTTTGTGGTTTTGATTTGCGTTTCCATGGTGATTAGACATGTTGAGCATTTTTTCATATTTTTGTTGGCCATTAGTCTATCTTCTTTTGAAAAGTTTCTGTTCATGTCCTTTGCCCACTTTTTGATAGGGTTTTTTTTCCTGATTTCTATATATATTCCAGTTATCAGCCCTTTATTGGATGTATTAACATGCAAATATTTTCTCTCATTGTGTACGTTGTCTGTTTGCTCTTGTGATAGTTTCCTTGGCTAATCAGAAACTTTTTAATTTGATCAGTTCCCATTTATTTCTTTTGTTTCTGTGATTACCTTTCTAGAATGTTTACAGCAGCAGAATTCACAGTTGCAAAGATGAGGAAACAACCCAAACAACACAAGTGCCCATCAATACATGAGTGGATTAATAAAATGTGGTATGTATATACCATAGAATTCTTTTTTTTTCAGCATATCATGGGGGTACAGATTTTAAGGATTCAATAAATGCCCATTTCACCCCTCCCCCCACAAGCCTGAGGCTCCATCATGACCATCCCCCAGATGGTGCACATCTCACTCATTATGTATGTATATACCCGCCCGCCTCCCCCCTCCCACCTGCCCAATAACCTATTACTGTAGTACCTATGTGTCCAGTTAGGTGCTACTCAGTTAATACCAGTTTGCTGGAGAATATATCTGGTGCTTGTTTTTCCATTCTTGGGATACTTCACTTAGTAGTATGGGTTCCAGCTCTAACCAGGAAAATATAAGATGTGCTATATCACCGTCGTTTCTTAGAGCTGAATAGTACTCCATGGTATACATATACCACATTTTATTAATCCATTCTTGGATTGATGGGCACTTGGGCTGTTTCCACAGCCTTGCAATTATGAATTTTGCTGCTATAAACATTCGAGTGCAGGTGTATTTTTTGTACAGTGTCATTGGATCATTTGGGTAGATGCCCAGCAATGGGATTGCTGGATCAAATGGTAGATTCCCTTGTATTGCTTTAAGGTATCTCCATATTGCTTTCCACAGAGGTTGAACTAGTTTGCAGTCCCACCAGCAGTGTAGGAGTGTTCCTCACTCTCCGCAACCACGCCAGCATTTATTGTTTGGAGATTTTTTGATAATGGCCATTCTCACTGGGGTTAAGTGATATCTCATTGTGGTTTTGATTTGCATTTCCCTGATGATTAGAGATGTTGAGCATTTCTTCATATGTTTGTTGGCCATTCTTCTGTCTTCTTTAGAAAAGTTTCTGTTCAAGTCCTTTGCCCACTTTTTAATGGGCATATTTGATTTTTTCTTCCTGATTTTCGTGAGTTCTAAGTATATTCTAGTTATCAGTCCCTTATCAGATGCATAGGATGCAAAAATTTTCTCCCATTCTGTAGGTTGTCTGTTTAATTTCATGACTATTTCTTTGGCTGTGCAGAAGCTTTGTAGTTTGATCATGTCCCATTTGTTTATTTTTGTTGCTGCTGTGATTGCCTTTGGGGACTTCTTCATAAACTCTTTGCCCAGGCCGATGTCTAGGAGAGTGTTTCCAACTTTTTCCTCTAGAATTCCTTTAGAATTTTAATAGTTTCATACCTTAGGTTTAAGTCTGTTATCCAGCGTGAGTTGGTTTTTGTGAGAGGTGAAAGGAGTGGGTCTTGTTTGAGCGTTCTACAGGTGGCTATCCAGTTTTCCCAGCACCATTTATTGAAGAGGGATTCTTTTCCCTAGCGTATGTTTTTGTCTGCTCTGTCAAAGATTAGATGGCTATATAAGGATGGTTTTATATCAGGATTCTCACATGTGTTCCACTGGTCAATATTCCTATTTTTGTGCCAATACCATATTGATTTAATTACTACAGCTTTGTAGTCTAGTTTGATATCTGGCATATTAATGCCTCCCATTTTGTTTTTGTTGCCTAGAATTGCTCTTGATATTCGGGGTCTTCTTTGGTTCCATACGAAGCGTAAAATTGTTTTTTCTATATCTGTGAAGAATGCTGATGGGATTTTAATAGGTATTGCATTGAATCTGTAGATCAGTTTGGGTAGTATAGACATTTTGATGATATTGAGTCTGCCGATCCACGAGCATGGTATGGATTTCCATCTGTTTACATCCTCTGCTATTTCCTTCCTCAGTGTTTCATAGTTCTCCCTGTAGAGGTCTTTTATGTCCTTGGTTACGTATATTCCTAGGTATTTTAATTTCTTTGTTGCTATTGTGGAGGGAATTGAGTCTTTGATTTGGTTCTCAATTAGGTTGTTGTTGGCATATATGAATGCCTCTGATTTCTGTGTATTGATTTTGTATCCTGAGACTTTACTAAATTCATTGATCAGTTCCAGGAGTTTCTTGGTTGAATCCTTGGGGTTTTCTAGATACCATATCATATCATCAGCAAACAGTGAAAGTTTGATCTCTTCTGCCCCTATTTGGATACATTTGATTCTATTTTCCTGTGTGATTGCTGTAGCCAAGACTTCCAGCACTATGTTGAACAGAAGTGGAGATAGTCGGCAGCCTTGTCTGGTTCCAGTTCTAAGTGGGAATGATTTCAATTTTTCCCTATTCAGTATGATGTTGGCTATGGGTCTGTCATATATGGCTTGTATCATTTTTAGGAATGTCCCTTCTATGCCTATTTTCTTAAGTGTTCGTATCATGAAAGGGTGTTGAATTTTGTCAAAAGCTTTTTCTGCATCTATTGAAAGAATCATGTGGTCTCTGTTTTTGCTTCTGTTTATGTGGTGAATTGCATTTATAGATTTACGTATGTTGAACCATCCCTGCATCCCTGGGATGAAGCCCACTCGGTCATGATGGATTATTTTTTGGATAAGCATCTGGATTCGGTTAGGTAAGATTTTGTTGAACATTTTTGCATGTATATTCATTAGGGTTATTGGTCTGTAGTTTTCTTTTTTTTGTTGGATCCTTTGCTGGTTTTGGTATCAGAGTAATATTCGCTTCATAAAAGATGTCGGGGAGGTTTCCGTTCTTCTCGAAGTTGTGGAATATTTTCTGCAAGATAGGTACTAGTTCTTCTTTGTAAGTGTGGTAAAAATTTGGGTGTGAAGCCATCTGGACCGGGACTTTTCTTTTTTTTTTTTTTTTTTGATTCGAAGTCTTAAGTTTTATTTAAATAACGTCCAGTGAGAATAGAATGGGCCAATTAATACCCTTTCTTTGTAACACCAATTAACCAAGCCAGGGAGACTAAGTGCAACCTACAGCCAGCAAGACACGTGATGAGTGGGATGCCTCTCAAAGGGGACGGCCACGACCTCGGCCCCGGCCAGCTGCACGGGGAGTGTCCACAGTTGAGCGGGGGTTCTTAATGGTTTCATCTATGCACACGATAAGGCACGCCGCCTCTGAGGCTGCTGTCAGGGCATTGATCCGCACCATAGCTGGCTCCCACACGAAGGCCTGAAAGTTGTCAGTAATGTCCTCGTTGTTGATGTCCACCCCATACCATGTGCCCCCCTGGGCATGCCGAGCCCGCAGCTTGTTGACGATGTTTGTGGCATCAAAGCCAGCATTATCACACAGCTGGCGTGGGATAATCTCTAAGGCCTTGGCATATGCCCCAATCAACAGCTGCTGCTTTCCAGGAATAGTCCTTGAGTAATCCCGCAGGTACTTGGAGAGCTCCATCTCAATGGCCACGCCACCAGCCACCACTGAATCATTCTTGATGGCCCTCCTGACAATCATGATGGCATCATGCAGGGACCGCTCCGTTTCCTCCATAAACTGTTCAGCACTGCCACGGAGGATGAAGGTGCATGTCTTGGCCTTGGGGCAGCCGGTGAAAAAATTGTACCTTTCGCCGCCAATCTGGGTCTCTTTAAACACCTGGCAGCGACCCAGCACATCTTTTGACAGAGCATTCACACTGGTCTGGATTGAGCCTCCACAGGCCATCATTGTCCTCTTCAGATCCTCCTCAGGTACTCGGCCAGCACAGAACATGTCCCTATCAGCAAAGTACTGGGTGGCCACATCTCCAATGGGGAGTTTGGACAAGACGACTTTGGCTCCAGAATGATGGATCCTCTCTAACTTGTAATAGAGAATGTTCCACTCAGCATCAACAATTGCCTGATAATCCTCAACTGTGTGGACTCTGATCTTGGCATTGTCTTTCTAAGCTTTCAACTCCAGCTCAACATTTAAAAAAGTCTGATGTTATTCGAATTGGCTTTCCCTTGTATGTTACTTGCTTCTTTTGTCTTATAGCTCTTAGAAGGGCTTCTTTAGTTTATACTTTGGTCAGTCTGATGACTGCATGACGTGACGTCTTCCTGTTTGCATTGAATCACCCAGGGGTCCTCTGAGCTTCTTGAACTTGTATATCAAGATTTTGAGCAAGACTTGGGAAATTTTCCTCTATTATATCTTCAAACAGCTTGTCCAACCCTTGAGTGTTGTCTTCTTTCCCTTCTGGTAAGCCTATGACCCTCACGTTAGGTTTCTTCACATAATCCCACAGCTCTTGTAGGCTTTGCTCTTTTCTCTTGTTTCTCTGCTCTATTTCTGTGACTGATTTATTTAATTGGAGGGTGTTATCTTCAAGCTCTGAGATTCTTTCTTCTGTTTGATCTACCCTGTTCTTGAGACTTTCCACTGTATTTTGTTGTTCCTTGAATTGATTCTTCACTTCCAGGAGTTCAGTTAACTTTTCTTCATTGTGTCTATTTCTTTTTCCATATCCTGGAGGCTTTTTTGGTTTCTTTATGTTGGTTATTGAGTTGTTGTTGGAGCTGGGTGAGTGTTCTTATGATTCACATACGAAATTCCTCTTCTGTCATATTGATTGCCTGATTTTGGTTGGTGCCCATTTCTAGGGGGCTAGTGCTCCTCTTTGGGGGTGTGTTTGCCATTTGTTTCTTCATATATCCTGAGTTCTTTCGCTGATTTCTTCCCATGTTGATCAGTTGTTGTTTCTTTCCTTTAGGTTATTGTTTGGGTATTCACACACCTTGTTCAGTTTCTGAGGCATTAGGTGGTGTTTGTGGGTGAGATTGGACCACTCCCTGTATACTGAGTCAGTGGGTGCCGTGGAAAGGCTGTGCAAGTTGCCGTCCCTGTCAGTAGGTGGCGTTTGCTTGGAGGAACAGGCTATGCTGTTGATTTTGTGCCCTGTTGTCAGCTCTCGTTCTGGGCGGAGCTGGTTTGGGTAAGCCTGCCCTCAGGCAGTTAGCAGGGGTCAAAGTTCTGTTCTCTGCTTCCAGGAAAAGCTGTGAGGGCTGGGCTGGAATGGTCCCGCTCAGCCAGAAAGTCCGGGTGTGGGGGTGGGGCTGTCTGAGACCCGCAGTCTGGAGCGGGCCTTGCTTCTCTCCACCCTCCCCAACTCCGCAGCTACTCCTGGGTCTCTGCCAGCAGGCCAGACCACAAGCCACCAGGCCTCCTTGGACTGTGATGCTGGTGGGGAGGTTCCCTACACAGGAACGCCACCTGAGCTGGGCGCACGGCCTCCTCCTGGGAGGAGGGTTGCCCTCTAGGATGCTGATCTGCCCCTGGAGGCACACACACCTCAGTAGGCTGTTCACGTATAACCCTTCTGTGCCCCGGGCAATACTAGCTCTGGGTGCAGGGGATCTGGTCTGCAGGTCCGACCTCTGGGTCCCAGAGTTCAAACTGTATCCCCACCAGGGAGAGGATTTCTGGTTCCAATTCACTCACAGGGATCCCAAGCTGGGTCTATGTCTCTCAGCCTCTGAGTCGGCACCGTTCTCCTGGGAACACCGTGCCAGCAGCACCTGGGAGAGCTGGTGGTTAGGGAGCTCACAGTCTGAGTTCCCCTGAGTCAGGTGTAGGGTCCCAAAAGGGAAGGTCCCGTTCCCTGGAGGTGCCTCTGGCTGGTGGCTGTATTGTCTCTCTGGGCATCCGCGGGTAGGGTCGGTGGAGGGGAGGAGGAAGCAATATGGCGCCTGCCACGCGGCTCGGGTCTGTGCACATGGAGGTGCCCGGAGGAAGTTTGTAATCTGGTGCCACGTCTGCTACAGGCTCACCACTGGCAGGTGGCGGCCATCTCTGGGCTGGTGTCCACAGCTCTCTCCACCCGCTGGGAAGTCCACCAGTAGTTCCAAATGCAGGGGAGGAGAAACAGCAAATCCACCTACCCTTGCCGCTGGTCTCTGGGCTGCTCCGGTGGTCTCAGCCTCCCGTTCTCCTCTGCAGCCTCCTCCCGTGGAGTCTCCCGGGGTCTCAGGTACTCCTCCTTCTGGCCCTCGTCGGCTGTATGCTCGTCTTCTTGCTTCTTTATTCTAATTTCTGCTAGAATCTGTCTTTTCTGCAGAGAAACTCTGTCTGGCAGTGTTATTTGTACGCCATCTTGCTCCACCCCTCTATACCATAGAATTCTACTTAGCCACAAAAAAAGCTATCGTCGTCTGTCACCTCTTGTGTTATCCTGGGTAGAGATGGAGCCTATTTTACTGAGTGAAGTATCCCAAGAATGGAAAAACAAGCGCCACGTGTACTCACCATCAAATTGGTATTAACTTATCAACACTTAAGTGCACATAAGGTAATGACACTCATCAGGTGTTGGGCAGATGGGAAGGGGGAGAAGGTGACGGGTTTGTGCAAACCTAGTGGGTACCATGCACACCATCTGGGTGATGGACACATTTGAAGCTCTGACTCGGGTGAGGCAAAGGCAATATATGCAACCTAAACATTTGTACCTTTGTAATATGCTGTAATTAAAAAAAAATTAAAAAGGCAAAAGATTTATATGATCTGAAGACAAACCAGAGTATATTAAAAAGTGGGCAAAGGACTTGAACAGAAACTTTTCTAAAAAAGAAAGAAGAATGGCCAACAAACATATGAAAAAATGCTCAACATCTCTAATCATCAGGAAAATGCAAATCAAAGCCACAGTGAGATATCACTTAACTCCAGTGAGAACGGCCTTAATCAAAAAGTCTCCAAATAACAAATGCTGGCGTGGATGTGGAGAGAGAGGAACACTCCTACACTGCTGGTGGGACTGCAAACTAGTTCAACCTCTGTGGAAAGCAGTATGGAGATACCTTAAAGCGATACGAGTGAATCTACCATTTGATCCAGCAATTCCCCTACTGGGCATCTACCCAAAAGATCCAATGACACTCTACAAAAAAGACACCTGCACTCAAATGTTTATAGCAGTACAATTCATAATTGCAAGGCTGTGGAAACAGCCCAAGTGCCCATCAATCCAAAAATGGATTAATAAAATGTGGTATATGTATACCATGGAGTACTATTCACCTCTAAGAAACAATGGTGATATAGCACATCTTATATTTTCCTGGTTAGAGCTGGAACCCATATTACTATGTGAAGTATCCCAAGAATGGAAAAACAAGCATCACTTATACTCACCAGCAAACTGGTATTAACTGAGTAGCACCTAAGTGGACACATAGGTACTACAGTAATAGGATATTGGGCAAGTGGGAGGGGGAAGGGGGCTGGTATATATATACATAATGAGTGAGATGTGTACCATCTGTAGGATGTTCATGCTGGAGACTCAGACTTATGTGGAGGGGAAGGGCATTTATTGAAACCTTAAAATCTGTACCCCCATAATATGCCGAAATTAAAAAAAATTAAAAAAAATAAATAAAATAAATATATAAAAAATTAAAAAGAACTTTCTGGTAGACATATAAGATGGTTCAAATAGTTTAGAAGATAGTTTGGCATTTTCTTACATTTACCATACAGACCATTAGGAAATCTTACTGCTAAGTATTTACCCTAGAGAAAGGAAAATGTATGTCAATAAAAAACATGTAAATGAAAGAAAGAAAGAAAAGAAAACTGGGGCAGCTATACTAATCACAGACAGACTTCAGAGAAAAAAATATTATCAGGATAGAAATGGTCATTATATAATGACAAGGGGTTAATTCACCAAGAAAAAACATAAAAATATTTTATGTGCATGTGCATAATAAGAGAATATCAAAATACAAAAATTGGTAGAATTGGGAAGAAAAATAGGTGAATCCATTATTATAGTTTGAGAGTTCAACATTCTTCAAACAGTAATTTGGCAGATTCAGAAAAAAAACATTTCGGTCTTAGTTTAACCAAAAACGACATCAATCAACTGGATCAAATCAACATCAGAATACATATTTTTCTCAATGTCACATGCGTATTCACCAAAAAAGATCACACTGTGATCTGTAAAACACATCTTAATTTTTTAAAGATAGAAATCATGAAAATATACTTTCAGACAACAGTGAAATTACACTAGAAATCAATAACAGAAAGGTGCAAATTTCCCCAATATTTAAAGATTAAATAACACACTCCTAAGTAAAACATGGGCCGAAGATGTCTCAAAAGAAACTTAATATATATTCAAATAAACAAAAATGCAAATACAACTTATCAAAGTCTGTGAGGTACAGTGAAATCAGGATTTAGTTGGAAATTTATAGGATTGAATGCATATATTAGAAAATAAGAAAGATTTTAAATCAAATTTAAGATCACACCTTCAGAAACTACAATGGAAGAGCAAATTCAATCTAAAATAGGCTGAAAATAATACTAATAAAATTAGAGCAGAACCCAATGAAATAGAAAACAGGAAATCAGTACACCATGACCAAACTATATTGATCCCAGTCATATAAAGATGATTCAACATTTGTAAATCAATTAATATAATCCATCACATCGACAACTAAAGAAGAAAAATCACAAGATATAAATAGATGCAGAAATATCAACTGACAAAATCCAACACACATTTATGATAAAATCACTCAGTAGACTAGGAATATAAAGGAACTACCTTAACTTGATGAAGAACATTTAGATGCTTTCTCATCAACATCAGGAACAAGAAAAGGATAATGTCTTCTCACCACTCCTCTTCAATATCCTACTGAAATCCCTAGCTAATACAATATGGTAAGAATAGAATAAAGTATACAGATAAAAGTTATACATTTTGGGAAAGAAAAAAATAAAACTGTTTGTACATTAAATGGCTGTCTTTGTAGAAAATCCCAAAGAATCAACAAAAGAACACTTGGAACTAATAAATGATTATAGTGAAGTTGTCAGATACAAAGTTAATATACAAAAGCTAATTACTTTCTCACATATCATAAATGATTGAAATTTGAAATTTAAAACAAAATACCATTTAACTTAGCACCAACAGAGTGGAATATTTAGGTATAAATCTAACAAAATATCCACAAGAATTGTAAGTAGAAAACTATAAAACTTTGATGAAATAAAGAAGATCTAAATAAATGGAGAGATATTTCACATACATGGATATGAATAATTAATATTATAAAAATTGCAAATCTTCCCAAATTGGCTCAATGTAAACCATTCAAAATTTCAGCAAGTTAATTAGGGATATTGACAAACTCATTATAAAATTTATGTGGAAGGTAAAAGACTCAGCCAGTATTGTGCCAATATGGAGCCAATATGAATGAGAAAAACAAAGTCAGAAAATGAACACTACTGGACTTCATGATTAGTATAAAGATACTTAATCAATACTGTATGGTATTGGCAGAAGAATAGACAAATAATAGAATGGAACAAAATAGAGCACAGAAATAGGCCTACACAAGCAGAGGCAACTTATTTTTAACAAAGAAACAAAAGAAATCAAATGGAAAAAAGATAGTCTTTTCAACAAATGGTGCCAGAACAACGGGACATCCACATGCAATAAAAAGTATCGAAATATAGAAACACATCTTTCACAAATTTTAACTTAAATTGGATAGTATACCTAAATATAAGCTTAAAAGCTATAACTCCTAGAAGATAAGACAGTAGAAAGTCTAGGTGACTCTGTGTGTGATGATGACTTTTTTATTTTTATTTATTTATTTATTTTTTATTACTTTATATTATGGGGGTACAAATGTTGTTAGGGTTACATATCTTGCCCCTGCCCTCCTCCCCCACCCCACTATGCCAGAGCTTCTAGTGTGTCCAGCCTCCAGGTGGTGCACACCAAACGCACCGTGTAAGTACATACCCTTCCCCTCTTCCCCGCTTCTATCTGCCCACTTCCGGATTACAGATTTTTTTTTCAGACATTTTGGTTACAATGTATATCTTTACCTCTCCCTAAAAAGGGATAGAGGTAATCCCTTTCCCCCTACCATGCTCGCCAATTCCTTAAGATATGGGTCTCCCCCCCAAATCCCTGTTGAACACTGCCATTTTTTGAGCACCATAGCTTTAGTCAGCACCAATTTGATGGCGAGTAGCTGTGTAGCCCATTTTCCAGATCTTGTGTTGTCTCGCTTTGTATTACAGGCTTAAGCTTAATCCAAGATAGCATAGTCAGTGCTAGCTCACTGTCATTTTTTAGGAATGAGTAATACTCCATTGTGAGTATATACCACATTTTAGTTATCCACTCATGAATTGACGGGCACTTGGATAGTTTCTATGCCCTTGTAATAGTGAATTGTGCTGCCATAAACATTAGGGTGCAGATGTCTTTATTATTGAGAGACTTACAATCTTTTGGGTAGATGCCCAACAATGCTATTGCTGGATCGAATGATATTTCTATCTGTTTGAGGTATCTCCAAATTCTTTTCCACAAAGGTTGCACTAATTTGCAGTCCCACCAGCAGTGTAAGAATGTTCCTGTCTCTCCGCATCCTCGCCAGCATTTGTTGTTTTGGGATTTCTTGATACAGGCCATTCTCACTGAGGTTAGGTGGTCTCTCATTGTGGTTTTGATTTGCATTTCTCTAATGATTAGAGATGTTAAACATTTTTTTAATATGTTTGCAGGCCATTATTCTGTCTTCTTTGGAGAAGTTTCTGTTCATTTCCATTGCCCATTTCTTGATGGGGTTGTTTGATTTTTTCTTGTTTATTCTTTTAAGTTCTAGGTAGATTCTTGTTATTAGACCTTTATCGGAAGTGTAGAGAGCGAATATTTTCTCCCACTCTGTGGGTTGTCTATTTGCTCTACTGGTGGTTTCCTTGTCTGTGCAGAAACCTTTTAATTTGATCAGATCCCATTTGTTTATTTTTGATGAGGTGGTGATTGCCTTGGGGGTCTTCCTCATGAATTCTTTGCCTAGACCATTATCTGATAGGGTTTTCCCAACATCTTCTTCTAGGATTCATAAAGTTTCGTGCCTTCGGTTTAGATCTGTTATCCATCTTGTGTAAATTTTGGTGAGAGGTGAGAGGTTGCGATCCTGATTCGCTCTTCTGCATGTTGCCAACCAGTTTTCCCAGCACCATTTATTTATTTTTTTTTAATTTTTTTTTTATTTTGGCATATTATGGGGGTACAGATTTTAAGGTTTCAATAAATGCCCATTGCCCCCCCTCCCCCCAAAAGTCTGAGTCTCCATCATGACCATCCCCCAGATGGTGCACATCTCACTCATTATGTATGTATATACCCACACCCCTCCCCCCTCCCACCTGCCCAATACCCTATTACTGTAGTACCTATGTGTCCACTTAGGTGCTACTCAGTTAATACCAGTTTGCTGGAGAATATATCTGGTGCTTGTTTTTCCATTCTTGGGATACTTCACTTAGTAGTATGGGTTCCAGCTCTAACCAGGAAAATATAAGATGTGCTATATCACCATTGTTTCTTGGAGCTGAATAGTACTCCATGGTATACATATACCACATTTTATTAATCCATTCTTGGATTGATGGGCACTTGGGCTGTTTCCACAGCCTTGCAATTATGAATTGTCCAGCACCATTTATTGAAGAGAGATTCTTTTCCCCAAAGTATATTTTTGTCTGCTTTATCAAAGATTAGGTTACCATATACAGATGGTTTCATCTCTGGAATCTCAGTTCTATTCTAGATATCGATGCTTCTGTTCTTGTGCCAGTCCCAGGCAGATTTTACTATTATTGCTTTATAGTACAATTTGAAGTCAGGAAGACTGATGCCTCCCAGTTTATTCTTTTTACTTAAGATTACTTTGGCTATACATGGTTTTCTCTGGTTCCATACAAAGTGAAGAATTATTTTTTTCTAGATCTGTTAAGAATGCTGCTGGTATTTTGATGGGGATTGCATCGATTCTGTAGATCACCTTAGGTAATATTGACATTTTAACAATATTCATTCTACCAATCCATGAACATGGTAGATTTTCCCATCTGTTTAAATCATCTGCAATTTCTTTTTTTAGAGTTTTGTAGTTCTCCTTGTATAAATCTTTCATATCTCTCATTAATTATACTCCTAGGTATTTAATTATATTTGGGGCTATAATAAAGGGTATTGCATTTTTTATTTGAGTTTCTGCTTGATGGTTCTTGGCATATATGGATGCTTCCAATTTGTGTGTATTGATTTTATAGCTGAAACTTTACCAAATTCATTTATCAAATCTAGAAGTCTCTTGGAAGAATCCATGGGGTTTTTAAGATATAATATCATATCAAATGATTACTTTTTAGATACAATACCCAAAGCATGATCCTTAAAATAAAAATATGATAATTTGGACCTCAGTAAAATTAAAAACTTCAGCTCTGTAAAAGACATTGTCGGGGGGCAGAGCAAGATGGCGGACGAATAACACCGCCAGACAGAGTGTCTTTGCAGAAAAGACACATTCTAGCAGAAATTAGAGGAAAGAAGCAAGAAGACAAGCATACAGCGGACAAGGGCCGGAAGGAGGGGTACCTGAGACTCCAGGAGACTCCAAGGGAGGAGGCTGTGGAGGAGAACTGGAGGCTGAGACCACCGGAGCAGCCCGGAGACCAGTGGCAAGGGTAGGTGGATTTGCTGTTTCCCCTCCCCTGAATTCAGAACTGCTGGTGGGCTCCCCAGCGGGTGGAGAGACCTGCAGACACCAGCCCAGAGACCGCCGTCGCCTGCCAACGGTGAGCCTGTAGCAGACGTGGCACCAGGTTCCCAACTTCCTCCGGGCACCTCCGTGTGAACAGACCCGAGCTGCGCGGCAGGCGCCATATTGCCTCCTCCTCCCCTCCGCCGACCCTACCCGTGGCTGCCAAGAGAGACAATACAGCCACCAGCCGGAGGCACCTCCAGGGAACAGGACCTTCCCGTTTGGGACCCCGCCCGCCCTCCCAGGTGCTGCTGGCACCGTGTTCCCAGGAAAACGGTGCCGACTCAGAGGCTAAGAGACATAGACCCAGCTTGGGTTCCCTGTGGGTGAATTAGGACCAGAAATCCTCTCCTTGGTGGGAATACAGTTTGAACTCTGGGACCCAGAGGTCGGACCTGCAGACCCAATCCCCTGCACCCAGGGCTAGCATTGCCCAGGGCACAGAAGGGTTATACGTGAACAGCCTACTGAGGTGTGTGTGCCTCCAGGGGCGGATCGGCGTGATAGAGGGCAACCCTCCTCCCAGGAGGAGGCCGTGCGCCCAACCCAGGTGGCGTTCCCGTGCAGAGAACCTCCCCGCCAGCATCACAGTCCGGGGAGGCCTGGTCGCTTTTGGTCTGGCCTGCTGGCAGAGGCCCAGTAGTAGCTGCGGAGTTGGGGAGGGTGGAAAGAAGCAAGGCCTACTCCAGACAGCGGGTCTCAGACAGCCCCACCCCCACACACAGACTTTCTGGCTGAGCCAGACCATTCCAACCCCGCCATGACAGCTTTCCCTGGAAGCAGAGACCAGAACTTTGACCCCTGCTAACGGCCTGAGGGCAGGCTTACCCAACACAGCTCCGCCCAGAACAAGAGCTGATAACAGGACTCAAAATCAACACCATAGCCTGTTCCTCCAAGCAAACGCCACCTACTGACAGGGACGGCATCTTGCACAGGCTTTCCACGGCACCCACTGACTCAGTATACAGGGAGTGGTTCAATTTCACCCACAGGCACCACTAATGCCTCAGAAACTAAACAAGGTGTGTGAATACCCAAACAATAACCTAAGGAAAGAAACAACAACTGATCGACATGGGAAGAAATCAGCGAAAGAACTCAGGAAATATGAAGAACCAAACGAGAAACACACCCCCAAAGAGGAGCACCAGCCCCCTAGAAATGGACACCGACAAAAATCAGGCAGCCAATATGAGAGAAGAAGAATTTCGTATGTGGATCATAAGAACACTCACCCAGCTCCAACAACAACTCAATAACCAACACAAAGAAACCACAAAAAGTCTCCAGGATATGGGAAAATAAATAGACACATTGAAGAAAAGTGTAACCGAACTCCTGGAAATGAAGAATCAATTCAAGGAACTACAAAATACAGTGGAAAGTCTCAAGAACAGGGTAGATGAAATAGAAGGAAGAATCTCAGAGCTTGAAGATAACACCCTCCAATTAAATAAATCAGTCACAGAAATAGAGCAGAGAAACAAGAGAAAAGAGCAAAGCCTACAAGAGCTGTGGGATTATGTGAAGAAACCTAATGTGAGGGTCATAGGGTTACAAGAAGGGGAAGAAGACAACACTCAAGGGTTGGACAAGCTGTTTGAAGATATAATAGAGGAAAATTTCCCAGGCCTTGCTCAAAATCTTGATATACAAGTTCAAGAAGCTCAGAGGACCCCTGGGAGATTCAACGCAAACAGGAAGACGTCACGACATGCAGTCTTCAGACTGACCAAAGTATCAACTAAAGAGGCCCTTCTAAGAGCTGTAAGACAAAAGAAGCAAGTAACATACAAGGGAAAGCCAATTCAAATAACATCAGACTTCTCTAATGAGACTTTACAAGCAAGGAGAGACTGGGGCCCCATTCTCACTCTTTTGAAACAAAACAATGCCCAGCCTAGAATATTATTCCCTGCAAAACTAAGCTTCGTATATGAAGGAGAAATAAAAACATTCTCAGACAAGCAAAGGCTCAGAGAATTCACCAAGACAAGACCAGCCCTACAAGAAGTACTTAAAACAGTGTTACGCACGGAACATCATAATAATAACCCACAAATATGAAAACAACCAAAACCCAAAGATATTAAAGGCCAGATATTACAATGGCTCAAGGCAGATATCATAGCAACAACATCCAAAACAACAGAATGATCAGTAATCTACCTTACCTATCAGTTCTCTCAATAAATATGAATGGCGTAAACTCTCCACTCAAGAGACAAAGGCTGGCTGAATGGAAAAGAAAATACAGGCCAAGTATATGCTGTCTTCAGGAAACACATCTAACCTGCAAAGATGCATATAGACTAAAAATAAAAGGGTGGAGATCAATATTCCAATCAAATAGAAACCAAAAGAAGGCTGGTGTGGCAGTTCTAATCTCAGCCGATTTAGTTTTTTTTTTTTTTTTTTAATTTTTTTTATTTTGGCATATTATGGGGGTACAGATTTTAAGGTTTCAATAAATGCCCATTTCCCCCCCTCCCCCAAAAGTCTGAGTCTCCATCATGATCATCCCCCAGATGGTGCACATCTCACTCACTATGTATGTATATACACGCCCCCCTCCCCCCCCCACCTGCCCAATACCCTATTACTGTAGCACCTATGTGTCCACTTAGGTGCTACTCAGTTAATACCAATTTGCTGGAGAATATATCTGGTGCTTGTTTTTCCATTCTTGGGATACTTCACTTAGTAGTATGGGTTCCAGCTCTAACCAGGAAAATATGAGGTGTGCTATATCACCATTGCTTCTTAGAGCTGAATAGTACTCCATGGTGTACATATACCACATTTTATTAATCCATTCTTTGATTGATGGACACTTGGGCTGTTTCCACAGCCTTGCAATTATGAATTGTGCCGCTATAATCATTCGAGTGCAGCTGTCTTTTTTGTAGAGTGTCACTGGATCATTTGGGTAGATGCCCAGCAATGGGATTGCTGGATCAAATGGTAGATTCACTTGCATCGCTTTAAGGTAACTCCATATTGCTTTCCATAAAGGTTGAACTAGTTTGCAGTCCCACCAGCAGTGTAGGAGTGTTCCTCTCTCTCCGCAACCACGCCAGCATTTATTGTTTGGAGATTTTTTGATAAAGGCCATTCTCACTGGGGTTAAGTGATATCTCATTGTGGTTTTGATTTGCATTTCCCTGATGATTAGAGATGTTGAGCGTTTCTTCATATGTTTGTTGGCCATTCTTCTGTCTTCTTTAGAAAAATTTCTGTTCAAGTCCTTTGCCCACTTTTTAATGGGGTTATTTGATTTTTTCTTCCTGATTTTCGTGAGTTCTAAGTATATTCTAGTTATCAGTCCCTTATCGGATGCATAGGATGCAAAAATTTTCTCCCATTCTGTAGGTTGTCTGTTTACTTTCATGACTATTTCTTTGGCTGTGCAGAAGATTTGTAGTTTGATCATGTCCCATTTATTTATTTTTGTTGTTGCTGTGATTGCCTTTGGGGACTTCTTCATAAACTCTTTGCCCAGGCCGATGTCTAGGAGAGTGTTTCCAACTATTTCCTCTAGAGTTCTAATAGTTTCATATCTTAGGTTTAAGTCTGTTATCCAGCGTGAGTTGGTTTTTGTGAGAGGTGAAAGGTGTGGGTCCTGTTTTAGCCTTCTACAGGTGGCTATCCAGTTTTCCCAGCACCATTTATTGAAGAGAAATTCTTTTCCCCAGCGTATGTTTTTGTCTGCTTTGTCAAAGATGAGATGGCTATATGAGGATGGTTTTATATCAGGATTCTCACATCTGTTCCACTGGTCAATATTCCTGTTTTTGTGCCAATACCATATTGTTTTAATTACTACAGCTTTGTAGTATAGTTTGATATCTGGCATATTAATGCCTCCCATTTTGTTTTTGTTGCCCAGAATTGCTCGTGATATTCAGGGTCTTCTTTGGTTCCATAAGAAGCGTAAAATTATTTTTTCTATATCTGTGAAGAATGCTGATGGGATTTTAATTGGTATTGCATTGAATCTGTAGATCAGTTTGGGTAGTATAGACATTTTGATGATATTGAGTCTGCTGATCCACGAGCATGGTATGGATTTCCATCTGCTTACATCCTCTGCTCTTTCCTTCCTCATTGTTTCATAGTTCTCCCTGTAGAGGTCTTTTTCCTCTTTGGTTAAATATATTCCTAGGTACTTTAATTTCTTTGTTGCTATTGTGAAGGGAATTGAGTCTTTGATTTGGTTCTCAGTTAGATTGTTGTTGGCGTATATGAATGCCTCTGATTTCTGTGTATTGATTTTGTATCCTGAGACTTTACTAAATTCATTGATCAGTTCCAGGAGTTTCTTGGTTGAATCCCTGGGGTTTTCTAGATACAATATCATATCATCAGCAAACAGTGAAAGTTTGATCTCTTCTGCCCCTATTTGGATACATTTGATTCCATTTTCCTGTCTGATTGCTGTAGCCAAGACTTCCAGCACTATATTGAACAGAAGTGGAGATAGTGGGCAGCCTTGTCTGGTTCCAGTTCTAAGTGGGAATGATTTCAATCTTTCCCCATTCAGTATGATGTTGGCTATGGGTCTGTCATATATGGCTTGTATCATTTTTAGGTATGTCCCTTCTATGCCTATTTTCTTAAGTGTTCGTATCATGAAAGGGTGTTGAATTTTGTCGAAAGCTTTTTCTGCATCTATTGAAAGAATCATGTGGTCTTTGTTTTTGCTTCTGTTTATGTGGTGAATTGCATTTATAGATTTACGTATGTTGAACCATCCCTGCATCCCTGGGATGAAGCCCACTTGGTCGTGGTGGATTATTTTTTTGATAAGTGTCTGGATTCGGTTAGCTAAGATTTTGTTGAAAATTTTTGCATCTATATTCATTAGGGATATTGGTCTGTAGTTTTTTTTTTTTTGTTGCATCCTTTCCTGGTTTTGGTATCAGAGTAATATTCGCTTCATAAAAGGTGTCGGGGAGGTTTCCGTTCTTCTCGATGTTGTGGAATAGTTTCTGCAAGATAGGTAGTAATTCTTCTTTGTAAGTATGGTAAAATTCAGGTGTGAAGCCATCTGGACTGGGACTTTTCTTTTTAGGGAGATTTTTAATTGCTGTTTCTATTTCAGCTGTTGAGATTGGTCTGTTCAGGGAATCTATTTCTTCCTGGTTGAGCCTAGGGAGGCTGTGTGTTTCTAGAAATTTGTCCATTTCCTCCACATTTTCCAGTTTGTGTGCATAAAGATTTTTGTAGTATTCATAAATTGTATCTTGTATCTCTTTGGGATCAGTTGTGATATCTCCTTTTTTATTCCTGATGGAGCTTATTAGAGATTTCTCTTTTCTGCTTTTCGTTAGCTTAGCCAATGGCGTGTCAATCTTGTTTATTTTTTCAAAGAACCAACTTTTTGTTTTATTAATCTCCTGAATAGCTTTCCTGTTTTCAATTTCGTTTAGTTCTGATTTGATCTTGTTGATTTCACTTCTTTTGCTGGGTTTGGGGTAGGTCTGTTCTTCTTTTTCCAGCACTTTGAGTCATTTCATTAGATTGTCTATTTGTGATCTTCTTGACTTTTGGTTATAGGCATTTATGGAGATAAACTTTCCTCTCAGTACTGCTTTAGCTGTGTCCCAGAGGAGTTGATAACTTGTCTCTCCATTGTCGTTTTCTTCATAGAACTTTTTTATTTCCGTCTTGATTTCTTCATTTACGAAGTAATCATTTAGTAGGAGGTTGTTTACTTTCCACGTTTTTGTGTAGAAATGTGAGTTTCTGTTAGGGTTGATTTCTAGTTTTATTCCACTGTGATCTGAGAAGGTACATGGTATGATTTCTATTTTTTTAAATTTCTTGAGATTTTCTTTGTGTCCTAGGATATGTTCAATCTTAGAGAATGTCCCGTGAGCTGATGAGAAGAACGTATATTCAGTGGATTTTGGGTAGAATGTTCTATAGATGTCTGTCAGACCCAATTGTTCTAGAGTTTTGTTTAAGTCCATTATTTCTTTATTAATTTTCTGTTTGGAGGATCTGTCTCGTGCCGTCAGTGGGGTGTTGAAATCCCCTGCGATTATGGGGTTGCTATTAATCCATTTGCTTAGCTCCAGTAAGGTTTGCTTTATGAATCTGGGTGCACCTAAGTTGTGTGCATATATATTTAAAATTGTTATCTCTTCTTGTTGGACTGTGCCCTTCACCATGATATAATGACCCTCTTTGTCTTTTACTACTTTTGTTGGTTTAAAAACTAAATCGTCTGAAATTAGAACTGCCACACCAGCCTTCTTTTGGCTTCTATTTGCTTGGAATATTGATCTCCACCCTTTTATTTTTAGTCTATGTGCATCCTTACAGGTTAAATGTGTTTCCTGAAGACAGCATATACTTGGCCTATATTTTCTTATCCATTCAGCCAGCCTATGTCTCTTGAGTGGAGAGTTTAAGCCATTCACATTTATTGAGAGAACTGATAGGTAAGGTAGATTACTGATCATTCTGTTGGGTTGGATGTTGTTGCTATGATTTCTGTCTTGAGCCATTGTAATATCTGGCCTTTAATATCTTTGGGTCTTGGTTGTTTTTATATCCGTGGATTATTATTATGATGTTCCGTGCATAACGCTGTTTTAAGTACTTCTTGTAGGGCTGGTCTTGTCTTGGTGAATTCTCTGAGCCTTTGCTTGTCGGAGAATGTTTTTATTTCTCCTTCATATACGAAGCTTAGTTTTGCAGGGAATAATATTCTAGGCTGGGCATTGTTTTGTTTCAAAAGAGTGAGAATGGGGCCCCAGTCTCTCCTTGCTTGTAAAGTCTCATTAGAGAAGTCTGATGTTATTCGAATTGGCTTTCCCTTGTATGCCACTTGCTTCTTTTGTCTTACAGCTCTTAGAAGGGCCTCTTTAGTTGATACTTTGGTCAGTCTGATGACTGCATGATGTGACGTCTCCCTGTTTGCATTGAATCTCCCAGGGGTCCTCGGGGCTTCTTGAGCTTGTATATCGAGATTTTGAGCAAGGCCTGGGAAATTTTCCTCTATTATATCTTCAAAAGGCTTGTCCAGCCCTTGAGTGTTGTCTTCCTCCCCTTCGGCTAAACCTATGACCCTCACGATTGGTTTTTTCACATAATCCCACAGCTCTTGTAGGCTTTAGTCTTTTCTCTTGTTTCTCTGCTGTATTTCTGTGACTGATTTATTTAATTGGAAGGTGTTATCTTCAAGCTCTGAGATTCTTTCTTCTGCTTGATCTACCCTGTTCTTGAGACTTTCCACAGTATTTTGTAGTTCTCTGAGTTGATTCTTCATCTCCAGGACTTCGGTTAAAGTTTTCTTCACTGTGTCAATCTCTTTGTTGAACCTTTGTTCCATTTCTTGGAGGTTTTTTGTGTTTTCTTGGTGTTGGTTATTGAGTTGTTGTTGCTGCTGGGTGAGTGTTCTTATGATCCACATACGAAATTCCTTTTCTGTCATATTGGTTGCCTGATTTTGGTCGGTGTCCGTTTCTAGGGGGCTGGTGCTCCTCCTTGGGGGTGTGTTTTCCGTTTGGTTCTTCGTATTTCCTGAGTTCTTTCGCTGATTTCTTCCCATGTCGATCAGTTGTTGTTTCTTTCCTTAGGTTATTGTTTGAGTATTCACACACCTTGTTTAGTTTCTGAGGCGTTAGGTGGTGCCTGTGGGTGAAATTGGACCACTCCCTGTATATTGAGTCAGTGGATGCCATGGCAAGGCTGTGCAAGATGCCGTCCCTGTCAGTAGGTGGCGTTTGCTTGGAGGAACAGGCTATGGTGTTGATTTTGAGTCCTGTTATCAGCTCTTCTTCTGGGCGGAGCTGGGTTGGATAAGCCTGCCCTCAGGCCGTTAGCAGGGGTCAAAGTTCTGTTCTCAGCTTCCAGGGCAAGCTGTCAGGGCGGGGCTGGAATGGTCTGGCTCAGCCAGAAAGTCTGTGTGTGGGGGTGGGGCTGTCTGAGACCCGCCGTCTGCAGCAGGCCTCGCTTCTTTCCATCTTCCACAACTCTGCAGCTACTCCTGGGCCACTCCCAGCAGGCAAGACCACAAGCCACCAGGCCTCCCCGGACTGTGGTGCCGGCGGGGAGGTTCCCTGCACAGGAACGCCACCTGGGTTGGGCGCACGGCCTCCTCCTGGGAGGAGGGTTGCCCTCTAGGGCGCCGATCCGCCCCTGGAGGCACACAGCCCTCAGTAGGCTGTTCACGTATAACCCTTCTGTGCCCCGGGCAATGCTAGCCCTCGGTGCAGGGGATCTGGTCTGCAGGTCCGAACTCTGGGTCCCAGAGTTCAAACTGTATTCCCACCAGGGAGAGGTTTCCGGTCCTAATTCACCCACAGGGAGCCCAAGCTGGGTCTATGTATCTCAGCCTCTGAGTCGGCACCGTTTTCCTGGGAACACGGTGCCAGCAGCACCTGGGAATCAAAGGTGTCCAAATAAGGGCAGAAGAGATCAAACTTTCACTGTTTGCTCATGATATGATATTGTATCTAGAATACCCCAAGTATTCAACCAAGAAACTCCTGGAACTGATCATTGAATTTAGTAAAGTCTCAGGATACAATATCAATACACAGAAATCAGAGGCATTCATATACGCCAACAACAAGCTAATTGAGAACCAAATCAAAGACTCAATTCCCTTCACAATAGCAACAAAGAAATTAAAGTACCTAGGAATATACTTAAGCAAGGACATAAAAGACCTCTACAGGGAGAACTATGGAACACTGAGGAAGGAGATAGCAGAGGATGTAAACAGATGGAAATCCATACCATGCTCGTTGATCGGCAGACTCAATATCATCAAAATGTCCATACTACCCAAACTGATCTACAGATTCAATGAAATACCTATTAAAATCCCATCAGCATTCTTCACAGATATAGAAAAAATAATTTTACGCTTCGTATGGAACCAAAGAAGACCCCGAATATCAAGAGCAATTCTAGGTAAGAAAAACAAAATGGGAGGCATTAATATGCCAGATATCAAACTATACTACAAAGCTGTAGTAATTAAAACAATATGGTATTGGCACAAAAACAGGAATATTGACCAGTGGAATAGATGTGAGAATCCTGATATAAACCATCCTCATATAGCCATCTCATCTTTGACAAAGCAGACAAAAACATACGCTGGGGAAAAGAATCCCTCTTCAATAAATGGTGCTGGGAAAACTGGATAGCCACCTGTAGAAGGCTAAAACAGGACCCACACCTTTCACCTCTCACAAAAACCAACTCACGCCTGATAACAGACTTAAACCTAAGGTATGAAACTATTAGAACTCTAGTGGAAAAAGTTGGAAACACTCTCCTAGACATCGGCCTGGGCAAAGAGTTTATGAAGAAGTCCCCAAAGGCAATCACAGCAGCAACAAAAATAAATAAATGGGACATGATCAAACTACAAAGCTTCTGCACAGCCAAAGAAATAGTCATGAAAGTAAACAGACAACCTACAGAATGGGAGAAAATGTTTGCATCCTATGCATCCGATAAGGGACTGATAACTAGAATATACTTAGAACTCACGAAAATTAGGAAGAAAAAATCAAATAACCCCATTAAAAAGTGGGCAAAGGACTTGAACAGAAATTTTTCTAAAGAAGACAGAAGAATGGCCAACAAACATATGAAGAAATGCTCAACATCTCTAATCATCAGGGAAATGCAAATCAAAACCACAATGAGATATCACTTAACCCCAGTGAGAATGGCCTTTATCAAAAAATCTCCAAACAATAAATGCTGGCGTGGTTGCGGAGAGAGAGGAACACTCCTACACTGCTTGTGGGACTGCAAACTAGTTCAACCTCTGTGGAAAGCAATATGGAGATACCTTAAAGCGATATAAGTGAATCTACCATTTGATCCAGCAATCCCATTGCTGGGCATCTACCCAAATGATCCAGTGACACTCTACAAAAAAGACACCTGCACTCGAATGTTTATAGCAGCAAAATTCATAATTGCAAGGCTGTGGAAACAGCCCAAGTGCCCATCAATCCAAGAATGGATTAATAAAATGTGGTATATGTATATCATGGAGTACTATTCAGCTCTAAGAAACAATGGTGATATAGCACATCTTATATTTTCCTGGTTAGAGCTGGAACTCATACTACTAAGTGAAGTATCCCAAGAATGGAAAAACAAGCACCAGATATATTCTCCAGCAAACTGGTATTAACTGAGTAGCACCTAAGTGGACACATAGGTGCTACAGTAATAGGGTATTGGGCAGGTGGGAGGGGGGAGGGGGTGGGTATATGCATACATAATGAGTGAGATATGCACCATCTGGGGGATGGTCATGATGGAGACTCAGACTTTTGTGGGGAGGGGGGGCAATGGGCATTTATTGAAACCTTAAAATCTGTACCCCCATAATATGCCAAAATAAAAAAAAAAAAGACATTGTCAAAAGAATGAAAAAATAATGCAGAAACTGAGAGAAAAATCTTTGCAAAACGTGCATCTGATAAAGTACTGGTATCCAAAACATACAAACTTTTAAATTCAACAATAAGTAAACAAATGACCCAATTTAAAAATAGGCTAAACATATGAACAGGCACTTCACTAAAGATGATAGAGAGATAGAAATGAGAATATTAAGAGATGCTTGACATCATACATCATTATAAAATTGCAAATTAAACCATTGATGAAATACCGCTAAACAGTAGAATAACTAAAATCTAAAACACTGACAATATCGTAATACTGGCAAGAATGTGAAGGAACAGAAACTCTGATTCATTGCTGGTGAAAATTATTATGAGGACTATACTTGATAATATTGTATTGTATATTGGAAATTTGGTAAGAGAATGGATTTATGTGCTCTTGCCAAAAAATAAGGCAACTATGTGAGATGATGGATATGTTAATTGGTTTGACTATAGTAATTTTTTCACTATGTATATGTGTATCAAAACTTCATGTTGTATACCTTTAATGTACACAATATATAATAAATAAAATTTAAAAACTAAAATAAAGATAATTTAAAAAATAAGTGCTGTTAATTATAAGTAATTTTAAAAGTTATAATGATTCTTTCCATAAACATAAATAACTTTCATCATAAGGAAATCAGTTTTACTTCAAACTAACATTTAATACCAATAACATTTCAGAACAATTATATCATTTATATGTTTTACACATTGGTTTGAAGAAATATACATACTAATATAAAATAAATTAAATTTATAGGGACTAAATCATCTTTTCACATTTATAATCTTTTTTCCAAAAATTACCAGAAGGCTCAAATATGTTCACTTCAAAGTTCTTTATTTTAAACCCTTTGCATTAAACCTTGTAAATAGTCATTATTTTCACAAATATATTCATAACAGATGTTTTAAGGAATTAAATGACTCCTTAACTCAGGAAATGCACAATTTGGCTGCCACAGGGTATGGAATATTGAGAATAAGAAAATGCATTAAATTCTGCTTCCAGGGCAGCAAAAAAAAAAAAAAAAAAAAAGAGAGAGAGAGAGAGAGAGAGAGAGAGATAACTATTTATTTTCAAAGTTGTATAACTGTATAGTCACATCATAAATTCTTACAGAAAACAGGTTGTATGTGTCTTGTAAATTTAATTTTGGCAAATCAGAGCAGTAAAAAATATGTTTATTTCTAGCATTTTATCACTGTTATTTTAAAAGTAAAGCACATATTAGTGGCAAGAGTTTCTCTAGATTCTAATTGTGACCAGATATTAGAAATTATTGAGGAAATATATACACATTCATGAACATTCCAGGTAGTCTGTCAATGTCACATAATGTAGAATTAAGACACAGTTTAAGAAGTCATAAAACTACTATTGTTGAAAGCTAGAGAGAAATCAAGACTGAAACAAAACACAAAAATTACACATTCCTATAATGTATTTTTTCTTCTGAATAAGATTGAATTTCAGTTAGTTCAGAACACAGTTACTATATCTCCTAAAACCACACTAAAATTTTACATATAGCTACCCCATAAAGAACACAACTCATACAAAGTAACAACAAAAGAGCAAAAAATTCTGCCTTCTAGTAATTTTAGAGTAGACAATTTAAACAATACTGCTGCTGAAAACAGAAGATTTACCTAAAATATAGCTTTATGTTTGTACTTTGTGTATATTTATATACACATACATTTATATATCAATATACCATTGATTTGAAATCATCTAAAAGCTAGAAAGGCAGAAAATTATTTTGTCACCACGATCTAGAGTGAAAATGACAATTCTGAGATATCAACCTAGGATTTGGTCTATTAGCGTAGCTATTAATTGGATAACATACATCCGAATATCTGTAAGAATGGACAGAGATTTTACAGAACTCAGGGCAATGGGAGATAAATGGAAGTTAAGCAGCAGAGAAATAATAAATTTAAAAAGGGCAGCCTTTCCATTGTCCAGAAACCTTATAAAATCATTCTGTTTAGTGTTTTTTAAATTGATATTACATCTGTTTGCCTGAAAAAACAAATATAATTTATTTTTGGATAATTGTAGCATCACCTAGGGTCTCAAATTACATCTACAATTTTACATATGATATCCAGTTTACAATAATACCATTCAAACATATGAGGAAAGAAGATGATGCAATTAAAACCCAATAGATTATGGAAGCAAATTAAAACAAATCCACAGACTTTTGTAAATGTATTAAAACTTTATAGGATGGAATTAAGAGAATAAATATAAAAATAGGAGATTTAAAGAGAAAATTTTAACCTTTTTAAAAAGGACGAATTTGGTTATAGAAGTAACCATAAAAATATTTGCAATAAGATAGTCATTGGATAGCCTTAACAGCAGACAGAACACCATAGAAGATTGAACTCAATTACTGGCTAGTAGACAACACTATAACTGACATACAGGGGAAAATAAATGAGAAAAGAAAATGAAAGAAAAGAAATGAGCATTTGATATAAGCATGAATAATATAAAATAATTTAATACTACACGTGTGTAATTAAATTCTCAGAAGGAAAGGAGCACAACAATAGAAAAGATCACATATTCAAAGACATAATAGTCATTTTTCCATAATTGAAGAGACTGAAAATACAAATATAAAAAGCTCAGCAATCCAAATGATACATATATGATTTATAAATAAGACAATACCTAGGTACAGCATTGTTAAGCTGCAGAAATCCAAGACAAAGTGATAATCTTAAGACAAAATCATACTGTAATCATGGAAGTAATAATAAGGAACATTATTAACTTCTCATAAGAAACAATGAAAACCAGAATAAAGTATAATAAAGTCTTTTAAAATGTTGGAGGTGGAAACTGTCAACTGAGAATTCAATATCCAGCTAAAGTATTTTACAAAAATTATGGAAAGTAGAGACATATTCAAATAAAACCTGACCTAATTAATTTGTAGCTGGCCACAATAATAAAATGATCATGAAAGGAAGTCTACAGTTTAAATAAAATGATCCAAATATTAACTTTTGTCTAAAACAATTAATGAGGAGAACTGGAAATGTTCATATATGGGTTAATATGAAATAATTTTTAAATTACATTAAAAGTGCCATGAATATAGAGCCAAAAATAATATTATGCAGATTATAACTTGTATATTTACATATAAATAAAATAATGGTAAACACTTCATAAGAGTAAAAAGTAGAACAATTTTCTAAGGTTCTTGTACTGAATGTAAAGTCAAATAATATTAATTAATGATATGTTTTAAGTTAAAAATTAAGGATGTATATTTTAAACCCTAGAGCCACTAGTAAAAATATTGTAAAGAGTTGAATATAAAATAGCAATTGAGGAGATTAAATGAACCTCAAATTTTAATTGATTAAGAATAACAGGAACCAATTTTTTTCTCCTGCTTTAAACAGCTAATAAATAGGAAAAATTACAAGACACATTTCTTTTCAAATATTGAAGAATAGGCAGCTTAGGATAGTGATTCCTAGATAAGGAAAAGAGACAAGGTAAATTCTAAAATTAGCATAGTTTATTATCTGTAAAGAGTTCCAAACTCACTCTCCAAATAGGGAAAATACAAAAGGGCTAAGCACTCTTACTGAGTTGAAAGGACATTTGTGTGTCCAGTGAGGCCAAATTAGCTAAAATTTGGGGTTAGAATACTAGAGAATAGACAGCTATCCATTAAAAAAAGCTTTGGAGCTCTGTAGAAACTTCCCCTTAGGTCTTCAGCTGAGTACTAATCAGTACACATGTGAATAAACTACCCGAGGTCAGGGAAAGAACCATTGGAAAGTAATAGGTAAAAAATTAGCAGAGTTCTGACAGGGGCAGCATGTTTGTATGCCACTAAAGTGGAAAGTTCTCCTAATTCACAGACCATGGGTAGAATCCTCAGAAAAGTATCACATCACTAGTGCATTTTCCTAGACTTCCCTAAAAAATCCTAAAAGGAAACCACAACAGAATAAAAGTGATTCAAACAACTTACGTGCATTACGGGTTAGGAGGGGCGATTGTAATAATAGGAGTGCAATAAAAGTCAACACTCTAAGCCCTGGGCATGGTGGTGCATGCCTGTCTTCCCAGCTACTCAGAAGGCTGAGGAAGGGGGATCACTTTAGCACAGGAGCTCAAGCCTGCCTGGGCAACATAGCAAGATGCCATTTCTTAAAAAATTAAATCCAGCACTCAATGTTGTATAAAAAATATTTACCCTTTTTTCTAGGGATTAACAAACAAACAAACAAAAAGTCTGAAGAGAAGGAAAAAAAGGCACCTAGGTGGGATAGATGCAGATTAGATATTGTATAGCCAAAGATTTGTGAACTTAAAGATAAAACAAGTGAAACTATTCAAAATGAAACAAAGACAACAAAAAGATTACAAATGAATAAATAAATTGAACATCTGTGAGCTATGGGTCAGTTTCAGAGAGCATAACATATTTGTAATAGGAGTCCAAGAAAAACACATCCTTAGAGGAAGATAAAAGAAATATTTGAAGAAAATGAAGGGAAAGTTTGCAAATTTGATAAAAACTAAAATCTACAGAGTCAAGAGCTCAACACAAGCATTAAAAACATAAGAAAATCCACCAATACAAATAGTAGTCAAATTTCTGAAGAATAATAATTTTTTAAAAATCTCAAAAGCAGTCAAAGAGAAAAAAAAATCACATTACATATAGAGTAAATACAAGAATGGTAGTTGACTTCTTGTAAGAATAAAATGCAATCTAGTAGACAATAGAGCGATGTACTTCAATATTGAAATAAAAAAATGTCCACATAGAATTCCATACCTGTGAACACATATTTCAAAAATGAAGGCTAAATTATTTTTCAGACATATCAGAGAATTTATGACTAGCAGAACTACACTATGAACACTATTAAAGGAACTTTCTCAGGCAAAAGAAAAATAATACAAGAGTGAAATTTGGATCTATGCAAATAAAGACAGGCATTGAAAATTACAAATATGTGAAGAAATATAAAAGGTTTGCTCTTAACTTTTAAATCTACCCAAAAGATAATAGACTATTTAAAGCAAACATATTGTGTTTTTGAGTTTATTATATATACATTGCAAAATACCACATGTAGCAAAATACCATACCAGTGGGGAGGGGAAAATGGAAATATAGTAATGTTCTTATAGCATACATGAAGTGATTGTAATAGCATTTCAAGATAAGTTAAGACTCTGATAAGTTAAAAATGTATTTTTAAATTCCAGAAAAATAATTTGAAAAGGAAGTAGTTAAATGTCAAGTTAATAATAGATATAAATAACATAATAAAATTAATTAATCTTAAAGAATAGTGGCACAAATAGAGAACATTTAGCAAGATGGTCAGTTTAATCCCAGTTATATTGATAATTACATTAAAATAAATAGGACTAAAATGTAGAGATTGTCAGATTGGCTATATAATTTAGATACAATTGCATACTAATTATAATAAATATTTTTTTAAATAGGAAGACACAGATGAAACATAAAAAGACATACTATGCTAACATTACTCAAAAGAAAGTTAGAGTAGCTATATTAAATTAAGGTGACAGATTTTACAGCTGGTAATTTTAGAAGGGATAGAGAAAGTCATTTCATAATCACAAATGGGTCAATTCACTCTCAGTGAATTGTTAACAGCATTATTGTTGCAAGGGATGACTAATAAAATATCTACTCATATAGCTTACTTAAAATATGTAGTCCTATATGCAAGCCATATAAATTGTATTTGTTTATTGTTTTTATCTTTTTACAAAATGATACTCACTTACATAGTTAGGATAAGGTTCACCTGCAAGTGATAGAAACTTGAAAAAAATTGTTTGCAAGTGATAGAAACCTGAAACAAAATTGTTTAAGTAAGTAGAAATTCCTTTACTTTTTCTGTCAATACATGGAAGTATCCGAGGCTTCTTTGGCAACTCCACACGCATAAATGGCCCAAACACCTTCCAACTTTTTATTCTGCCATCCTCAGCATGTGCTTTCTATCGTGTGATTCAAGACTGCTGCTTAAGTTACAACCACAATATTCACATTCAAGACAGAAGAAAGAATAAAGAAAGAGACGAGTAGAATATACATACATCCAGAAATCTTCCTGGATGAGGCATATACCACTTCTGCTTACATCAAATTTGCCAGATTTTGTTAACATGGCCAAAGTTGTAGGAAAATTAGGCTGGGATTCTGAAAAGTCATATATTCAACTATATTTTGAGGTTTTTATAATATCATGAATAAAAAAAAGAGAAAAATGGATGTTATGGAAAACTGTCAATTGTCGGATTTGTTCCCTGTGACATCCCAACTATCCATGTACACACTTTCTCCTACACATACAAAACATTCACCTCCTCTCAGGTCTGTAAATGTTATTGCTGCTAACCAAATATTTAGGGATCTCCATTTTCAAGCACATTGCAGAATTGCATTTCTCCTACCTCTTGTGATTGGGTATGGACATGTGATTATTTCTGTCCAGTGATTTGAGAGTAGAAGATACAGGCATTACTCCTTGACCAGATAATTTAATCACCAATGTAAGACAATTAAGAGCTCTCTTTGTTTCTGCCTTAGAGACTAGAATCATATGAACAGAGGCTGTTCCACCAGCTGGAGTCCTGGAGCATATATTACAAAAAGTAGGCCCCTCCACTACCCCATCGTATTGTTTTAAGTTACTGGTATTTGGGGGAATGTTTTGCTACCACAGCATAATCGATCCTATCCTGACTGTTATTACCAAGAGGGACAACTAAAATATTTCATTTAATTACTGCATACAGCACAAAGTATAAGATATATTGGTGCTGTGTAGTATTCTCCATAATGTCTAAATATGCTTCATTATCATGCTGTAAGCTGTAGGGCAACTAAAGGGCAAGTTTTCCATTCTTTCTCTAATATCCAATGAACAATGGTGAATTATAAATAAATTTAATAAAGCTTGCATTTAGAAAGTGGAAGAAGAGGAAAGACTCAGAATTCACTAGTCTTTATGAATTATTAAAGTGTGAAGATCTTCAGCCCTGGAAGTGATTTAAATGTTTTGGCTATTCTACTTTGAAATTTATGGTTCTGTTCTCTAGAAGGATTTTACTTACTAAATATTTTTATTGGTTCCTGATTTTGCTTTCTGGGAGGTAATTCTTCATCTATTATACTTCATGATCAAATCTGAAGTGGGTGTTATAGAGTATGTCCTCTTTGGAAGCTGTGAAGATTTCTTCAACAGTTTTTTATTCATTTACTTTGAAGGACCTGGGTATTTTTTAGGGTGGAATGCTCACAGGCTTTTCCAGGACAGATTTAGGGTTCTTTTGGCTATACATTTTATATATATATATATATATATATATATATATATATATATATATATATGTGTGTGTGTGTGTGTGTGTGTGTGTATATGTGTGTTTGTATGTATATTTATATGTATATTTGTATATGTGTGAGTAGGGGTGTGTGTGTGTGTGTGTGTGTGTATATATACACACACACACAGAGGGAAAGAGAACTATTTATGAATTATTTGCTTCTAGTCAATTACATGTGCAAGTAACCACCAACAATGATGTTTAGACATTGTTTTCAAACTTGAAAGCATTTACTGGCCAATTTAATTTATTGTCTGTGTTATTTCTATTCTCTATTTCTCAACTTTATAGCAGCCATCATGAGGCCATGTTAAACTTTAAGTTTGCATGGTAAGGGAACACTGCTGATCCCATTTCTGACAACAGGCTTCTTATGGCATGCCACAAGAGTTGCCTCCTAAAACAGATGATTTGGAACCTCTGCCTCTAATCTAGTCTGAAGTTCAGCCTTCATTGTCATTTTATTGTTGTCAGGCTTACAGGAAAGTCAATTGAAATGTAAAACAACAGGCATTGAACTTTTTTCGTTGTTTTTAAAAATTTTGTATTTTAATTATTATACATGCATAAGAGTCATACATATTTCTGTGATATGTGTCAGTACAAATGGTCCCTGACTTAAGATGGTTCGACTTAAACAATTTTTCAACTTTACTACGGTGCTTTCAACTTTGTACATTAATGGTGACTACCCATACGACCATTCTGTTTTTCACTTTCAGTACAGTATTCAGTAAATTATAGGAGCTATTCAACAGTTCAGTATAAAATGGGCTTTGTGGCAGATGATTTTGCCCAGTTGTAGGCTAAGTTAGGCTAGGCTAAGCTATGATATTCAGTAGATTAGGACTATCAAACGCATTTTCAACTTCTGGTACTTTCAGCTTTCAACAGGTTTATCAGGGCTTAATCCCATTATAATCTGTTATTTTATATTCTCTTCCATTTATTGTTACAGACTACCTAGCTTAAGAATGAGTTTATCACGTTCATAGGATTTCAGCAAAAGTTGCAAGAGTCCTTTAGGACTTACCAACATTCTCAAACTATTTTAACATTCTTCCTAATTCTAGGCATTATTCAGAACATGGTGTACCTTCCAAAGTTTTATAGGTATGGTTTTTAGAATCTCACCAAATGATTCATCATTATATACCAATGTCACCAGATTTCCAGAGTGTATCTGGGTCTTTGCTACACATCACTCTGTTAATTTTATTAAAATGATACCCAAATTAGGTTTCATTATTTGTACCACATTAGGAGCATAGACCTATCCTTGCAAGTCCCTAGTAGCTACAACTTTATGGGTTCAAATGAGTGATAAGAAAATGTATACAAGTTTTCTCTCACATAATTATAGGCAATACAATGTTAGTATAATGATTCCATGATCATAAGGGACCTGGACTCCTTCTATCTTATTGCGTTTCTACCTCGTGGTCTAAGAGAGCTGCTTGAACTCAAGGCATAAACTACATTACAGCCAGAAGGAAAGAAGGATTGGAGAAGTGCATGAATCCTTCTAAAGTACATTTTATCAAAGAGCTATCTATATGCCATAACTGCTTGTATTCCACATGCTAAAACTTAGCCATATGGAAACACTTAGCTGCAAAGAAGTCTCAGAAATACAGTTTGTTTGCTTTTTAAGACAGTCAGTTGACTAGATTAACTAGGTATTAAGATTTAAAGTTATTGGTCACAGGGTTTAATAAGGTGAAGAAAATGATCTGAAAATAATTAAAGGTTAAGAATTTCTCTAAATCCTCCTTCATTCACACTCTAAAGATATATCCACAACTTCCTCCATGCATGTAAAAAACACAAAAATATGTACGCTTGTGTATGTTTGTGCTATTATTGCTTTTTCTGTTTTGACAAAATGAGATACTATTATGGGCATTATTTTTATCACTTAACACTTCTTGGAATGGTTCAATAGGTATATAAATACTTCATCCTATTCATAATAGCCACATACTATTTTATAACAGAGGTATTTCACTACTTAGTCACTTCCCTTTTGATAGGCATTCATATTATTTTCTGTTTTCATTTTCTTTGACACTGTAAATTATATTGCAATAAACATCCTTGTTTAATAAGAGGTTGTCATAAGTTATTACTACTAAATTGGAAGATGTTAAGTGAGAATAATTTCATGAAGGGATTACTTACAAGAGTTTTGGCAGGATTAAGGGAACCAACAAGGATCAGAGAAACACCTCAGGGCTAGTAATATCCCCTACTGCAGAGAGATATGAAGGATCCTGCAGCAAGACAGATTATAGAAATCCACAAGTGCAGCAACAGGAATGGGCTTTTTAATAAGAGATGTGGCATATAATTGTACCATGATTACATTTTCTTTCTTGCACATTTGTTTGTTTTTCCTTGTGTTTATGTTTGCCTAAGATTTCATATAACTAGTTTTCTATCTACCTATTGCCAATTTATTGTCAAACTTTCCAAAATATGTATGACTATCATCTCGATAGTCCAAAGTCATCATGTAAATTATTGTTTTAATTTTTCCCTTGGAATCATTCATCATGTAATATTGTTGCTTCCTTCTCTTATTTAGACATTTTACTTTGTACTCAGATATTCTGTCATTTTTTTCATCATTATTGTGAAATTTTCCTTTACTTCTTTGTTCTGTTGAATTCCATGTTTTCTATAGTTAATTTCTTAATCCATCTTGGTGTGTACATTGGTTTTATGTGGAGCACTTCCTCAAGGAACTTCTTGAAAGTGGTATGTATAGAAGGTCAATTTTTGAGGCATTACATTTACAAATGACTATTTTTTCATACTTGATTATTTGACTAAATGTGGAATTCTACTTTGTTAAATAATTTTCCTCAGAATAGTGAAATTATTATTCCATTTCCTCTATGTTGCAGTGTTACTATAAATTCTGCTGCTTTTATAATCCCCAATAATTATAAGTAGACTATTTTTTTCTCTCTAAAAGATTTTATGATCTTTATTTTTAGTTTTAAAAATTGTATGATTATGTAACTCAGTGTTTTTTTCTTTTTTTCCTCATTAGGGTGTGCACTTAGAGAAACTGTTGCAGGAAATTTCATGCCCTTTAGTTACCAGACATTTTCTCATATTGTTTACTTATTCCCTTCTATCATTGTCTGTTTTCTCTCTTGCTATAACCTCTTTTGATCAGATATTGAATCTCTTTATACTACTGACTGAACCGTGCCCCTGCCCCCACCCAGATTCAAGTGTTGAAACCCTAAGACTCCAATGTGACTATGTTTGGAGATATCTCCAATGTATTTGTATTTGGAGATACAGCCTTTAGGAGGTAATCAAGGTTAAAGGAGGTCATAAAAGTGGGCCCTTAATCTGACCAATCTTTGTAGAGAATGCTTTGTACTCCTGTGTAGAGTTGGCATCCATTTTAAATGCAGGTTTAGCTTTCTCATGCCAGAAGCAAGGCTCAGTCACCTTTGACATGGTTTTCAGTTCTATACCACACCTAATGGACTTAAGCCAGTGGCCATAGATAAGAATTTAGAGGCATCTTTCCTACCAAGAAGACTGGGTCTCCCTACTTTTCCACTGCTTTGTTTAAATGGACCGTTCAAGTATTTACCCACAATTTTAAAGTGACTGAGACTCTATTCCCTTATATATACTGCTAGTTATCATGTGCTTTTTTATTCCCTCTTTCTTTCTGCCTGTGTTCTGTAACCTCAGTGGTGTGCCACCCGCCAAGGTCTATAAGTACAAAAAACTTAAACTTTCACATTGTGGTTGTTGTGTCATTGAAGCCCTGCCCACATTATGACCTCTGAGGGTGAGGTTATCCCAAAGGGACTCATGCATGTGGATCTGTGGGCCTCTGGTGGCTGCTGGGAACAAAGCTACTACCAACATTGATGAAGATTTTCATTCAAACTAGTCTTAGAAGGGAAAGGGAGAAAGATCTCAATTTATCTCTTGGAACTGACAAAAAGAAGAGGCTATGTAAGCACACAGCAAGAAGGCAACCACAAATAAGCCAAGAGAAGAGGCCACAGAATGAAATGAAATCCACATTTTTGGCACCTGGATTTTGGCCTTGAAGTATATCTATTTATTGTCTATTAATCTATCTATCCATGTACCATCTATTGAGAGAGAGAGAGAGAGAGAGAGAGAGAGAGAGAGAGAGAGAGAGAGAAGAGAAGAGAAGAGAAGAGAAGAGAAGAGAAGAGAAGAGAAGAGAAGAGAAGAGAAGAGAAGAGAAGAGAAGAGAAGAGAAGAGAAGAGAAGAGAAAGAGAATGGGAGTAGGGAGAAAGAAAAAGATTCATTAAAAGGAATTGGCTCACATAATTATGAAAGCTGACAAGTTCCAAGATCTGCAGACAGCAAGCTGGAGACCCAAAGAGATGATGACAGTGTAATTCCAGTTTGAGGCCAAAGGACTGAAAACAAGAAAAGCTGATAGTATAAGTTCCAGTCCAAAACTACAGCAGGCTTAAGACCTGGGAATAGCTGATTTTACAGTTTAAGTCCAAAGATAAGAAAAGACCAATGTTTCACCTTAAGCATTAAAACAGGAAAATTACTTGCTTAATCAGGTCCTTAATGGAATGGATGGACCCACCTACATTAAGGAGGGAAATCTACTTAATCTACTAACTCTCAAATGTTAATCTCATTTAGAAACAACTTCACGGATACCTCCAGAATAAAAATTGACCAAATGCGTGGGCACTATGTGGCCAAGTTTATGGTTGATACATAAAATTAAACATCAAATGTCCACCTCTTGTTAATTTCATATCCATATGCATCTCTTTAAACCATATAGAGACAATAGCAAGGCCATAATTTGATCTAACATGATACAGCCATTCTGTGTACAACTAGAACCACATTTTTTTCCTCTGAAAAGGATATAAAATCTTTGAGTGATGTTTAATCTTCTCTTTGATATTTTATAATTTAAATAGAGGATTTAAAGTTAACAATACTTAAATACTGTAACATAAATATATCTTACATTACATGATAAAGGAATAATAGAAGAAAGAATAAATACTTGCATATTTTAAATATATATACATGTATATATGTACATATATACATGTGTATATATATACACACACATATTCATAGACAAATATATTCATAACAAACTAGGGAAGAAATATGCATGCCAGTTACAGTCCTCACTTCTGTCACATAATTATAGCTGATATTTATAACCTCTATCTTCTACCAGTTATTCTGTGTTCCTTTTGATTACATCAAACTCCTCAGCTGGTTATGGCCATATACCTGATGGAGTGACCCAAACTTTCATTCCTGAAGTTTATGGACCATTAGTAGTAAAGCCTGAATTGAGTTGTAGTTTTCTGTTGACTTAATCAAAGGGCATGGTAATATCAAATGATGTCATAAGGAATCTCCTGTATTTTAGATATACTTTTCCATACCTCCACTGTGTAGTACTAGCTCAATTTCCCCTTAGTTATCAGGATCAAACATACCATCAAACACAGTAACTCTTTTTGTACCTCTTGTTTCAGAGGCATGAGGAGGCCAAAGTGGTCAGGCAGTAGTCTTAACTTCCAATTCAATGGAATTATTGTAGTGTTCCTGTCAGAAGCATTCCCCTCTTTGGAATTAAGTATTCGGGACCAGCAGACCAAAGGTCATGGGAAGAGAAAGCAAGAATTTTGCTAGTGGGTCACTAGGGGTACTGGCAAGTTGTGCCATTCCCATTTCTATTCCTTAATTGTTGGACCCAAAAATCTTGGCTATGAGAGAAACATCACCATTTATTGGATGTTTTCAAACATGTCCATCCCCCAGATGGTGCACATAATACTCATTATGTATATATATGAATGGTTTTATTTTGAACATTTACATTTCTACTCAATATAGAAATTTACTGTTGTATAATCAAATTTTATCTATTTTTCCCATACAGCTTTCTATTTCCTGAGTCTATTTTTTCTTTTCTTTTTCTTTTTCTTTTTTTTATTTCATCATATTATACTGGTACAAATATTTAGGTTATGTATATTGCCCTTGCCCCACCAGAGTCAGAGCTTCAAGCATGTGCATCCCCCAGTCGGTATGAACACCACCCATTAGGTGTGTATATACCAATTCCCTCTTTCCTCCTCCCATCTGCCCGACACCTGATGAATGCTATTACTATATGTGCACTTAAGTGTTGATCAGTGAAACCGATTTGATGATGAGTACACATGGTGCTTATTTTTCCATTCTTGGGATACTTCACTTAGTAGAATGGGTTCCAGCTCTATCCAGGGTAATACAATAGGTGTTATATCACAATTGTTTGTTGTGGCTTAGTAGAACTCCATGATACACATATACCACGTTTTATTAACCCACTCATGTATTGATAGGCACTTGGGTTGTTTCCGCATCTTTCCAATTGTGAATTGTGCTGCTATAAACATTCAAATGCAAATGTCTTTTTTACAAAATGTCTTTTGGGATTGCTGGATCAAATGGTAGTTATATTTGTATCTCTTTGACATATCTCCATATTGCCTTCCAAACAGGTTGTACTAGTTTGCAGTCCCACCAGCATTGTATAACAGTTCCTCTCTCTCCACATCCACACCAGAATCTGCTGTTTTGGGACTTTTTTTTTCCTTTTTTATTTCAGCATATTATGGGGGTACAAATGTTTAAGTTACCTATACTGTGCTGTTGCGCAATGTGCGCCATCTGGGCAATGGACATGATTGAAGCTCTGATTCTGATGGGGCAAGGGCAATATACGTAACCTAAAGATTTGTACCCTTGTAATATGCTGAAATAAAAAGAAAATTGCTGCTATAAACATTCGAGTGCAGATGTCTTTTTTATACAATGTCTTTTGTTCTTTTGGGCAGATACCAAGTAATGAGATTGCTAGATCAAATGGTAGTTCTGCTTGTATCTCTTTGAGGTATCTCCATATTGCTTTCCACAAAGGTTGCACCAGTTTGCAGTCCCACCAGCAGTGTAGGAGTGTTCTTATCTCTCTACACCCATGCCAACATTTATTGTTTTGAGATTTTTTCATAAAGGCCATTCTCACTGGAGATAAGTGATATCTCATTGTGGTTTTGATTTGGATTTCCCTGATGATTAAAGATGTTAAGCAATTTTTCATATGTTTGTTGGCCATTAGTCTACCTTATTTTGGAAAGTTACTGTTCATGTTCTTTGCCCATTTTTTAACAGGGTTGTTTGATTTTTTCTTGCTAATTTTCCTGAGTTCTATATAGATTCTAGTCACCAGCCTTTTATCAGATGTGTAACATGTGAATATTTTTTCCCAATCTGTAGGTTGTCTGTTTGCTCTTGTGATAGATTCCTTGGCTGTGCAGAAGCTTTTTAATTTGATCAGGTCCCATTTATTTATTTTTGCTGTTGCTGTGATTGCCTTTGGGGTCTTCTTCATAAATTCTTTGCCTAGGCTAATATTTATAAGATTTTTTCCAACATTTTCTTCTAAAATTCTTATAGTTTCATGCTTTAGGTTTAAGTCTGCTATCCACCATGAGTTGATTTTTGTGAGACGTGAAAAGTGCGGACCCTCTTTCAGTCTTCTACATGTGGCTATCCAGTTTTCTCAGCACCATTTATTGAAAAGGGATTATTTTCCCCAGTGTATGTTTTGCCTACTTTGTCCAAGTTTAGGTGGGTATATGAGGATGGTTTTATATCTGGGTTCTCGATTCTGTTCCATTGGTCTATGGCTCTGTTCATGTGTCAATCACATGCTGTTTTAGTTATGATAGCCTTGTAGTATAGATTGAAGTCTGGTAAATTGATGCTTCCCAATTTGTTCTTTTTGCTTAAGATTGCTTTTGCTATACAGGGTCTTCTCTGGTTCTTTAAGAAGTGTAGAATTATTTTTTTATAGATCTGTGAAAAATGATGTTGGCATATTAATAGAGAGTGCATTGAAGCTGTAGATCACTTTGGGTAGTATAGACATTTTAACAATGTTGATTCTGCTGACCCAGGAATATGGTATGGTTTTCCACCTGTTTACACCCTCTGCTATTACCTTTCTCAGTGTTTCATAGTTCTCTCCATAGAGGTCTTGTACCTCCTTAGTTAAATATATTCCTAGGTACTTTATTTTCTTTGTTGCTATTGTGAAGGCTATTGAGTCATTTATTTGGTTCTCAGTTTGACTATCATTTTTCTATAGGAATGCTACTGATTTGTATACATAGATTTTGTAACCCTAGACTTTGCTGAATTTGTTTATCAATTCCAGTAGTCTCATAGGAGAATCTTTGGGGTTTTCTAAATATAAGATCATATCGTCAGCAAAGAGAGATAGTTTGACCTCTTCTGCCCCCTTTTGGATGCCCTTGATTTCCTTCTCTTGTCTGATTGCTCTGGCTAGGTCTCCCAGCACTATGATGAATAGAAGAGGTAATAGAGGGCAACCTTGTCTCCTTCTACTTCTAAGAAGAAATGCTTTCAATTTTCCCATTTAGTATGATGTTGTCTGTTGCTTGTCATATATGGCTTGTAGCATTTTTATGTAAATCCCATGTATGCCTATTTTGCTAAGCATTATCATAAATGGGTGTTGAATTTTGTGGTGCTTTTTCTGTGTCTACTTAGAGGATCATATGGTCTTTGTATTTCCTTCTATCTATATGATGCATTACATTTATTGGTTTGTGTTTATTGAACCATCACTGCATCACTGGGAGGAACCAACTTGGTTGTGATGAATTATTTTTTTGATAAGAACCTGAACTCGGTTTGCAAGATTTTTTGAGAATTTTTGCATCTGTATTCATAAGGGATGTTGGTCTGTAGTTTTCTTTTGTTGTTGCATTCTTTCCTGGCTTTGGTGTCAGGGTGATGTTGGCTTCATAAAATGTGTTGGGGAGGATTCCTTCCTTCTCAATATTGTGGAATAATTTCTGCAGGATAGGCACCATTTCTTCTTTGTAGGTCTGGTAAAATTCAGATGTGAAACCATCTGGTCTGGGACTTTTCTTTTTAGGAATTTTTTTTATTTCTGTTTCAATTTTAGTACTTGATATTGGTCTGCTAAGGAATTCTATTTCTTCCTGATTGATCCTAGGGAGGCTGTGTGTTTCTAAGAATTTGTATGTTTCCTCCATGTCTACAAATTCATGTGCATAGGGGTTTTTATAGTATTCATACTTGATATTTTGTATATCCGTGGCATCAATTGTGATTTCTCCTTTTTCATTTCTGATGGAGCTTATTAGAGTCCTTTCTTTTCTGCTTCTCATTAACCAGAGGTGTGTCAATTTTATTTTTTGAAAGAACATACTTTTTGTTTTATTAATCTTCTATATAGTGTTTTTGTTATCAATTTCATTTAGTTCTGCTCTAATCATTGTTATTTCTTTTCTTCTGCTGTTTTTTGGGTTGGTTTGCTCATCCATTTCCATTGATTTGAAATGATCCATTGGATTTTTTATTCGTGTTCTTTCTGTCTTTTGGATATGGGCATTTGTGAATATAAATTTTCCACTCAGGACAGCTTTACTTGTGTTGCACAGATTTTGATAACTTTGTTATCAAAACTTGTGTTTTCTTCCCCCCCCTTTTTTTTATTTTGGCATAATATGGGGGTACAGATTTTAAGGTTTCAATAAATGCCCATTTCCCCCCCTCCCCCCACAAGTCTGAGTCTCCAGCATGACCGTCTCCCAGATGGTGCACATCTCACTCATTATATATGTATATACCCTCCCCCCTCCCCCCTGCCCAATACCCTATTACTGTAGTACCTATGTGACCACTTAGGTGCTGTTCAGTTAATACTAATTTGCTGGTGAGTATATGTGGTGCTTGTTTTTCCATTCTTCGGAAACTTCACTTAATAGTATGGGTTCCAGCTCTAACCAGGAAAATATGAGATGTGCTATATCACCATTGTTTCTTAGAGCTGAATAGTACTCCATGGTATACATATACCACATTTTATTAATCCATTCTTGGATTGATGGGCACTTGGGCTGTTTCCACAGACTCGCAATTATGAATTGTGCTGCTATAAATATTCGAGTGCAGGTGTCTTTTTTGTAGAGTGACATTGGATCTTTTGGGTAGATGCCCAGCAATGAGATTGCTGAATCAAATGGTAGATTCACTTGTATCGCTTTAAGGTATCTACATATTGCTTTCCACAGAGGTTGAACTAATTTGCAGTCCCACCAGCAGTGTAGGAGTATAGAATTTTTTTATTTCCATCTTGATTTCTTCATTTATGAAGTAATCATTTAGTAGGAGGTTGTTTAATTTCCACGTTTTTGTGTAGAAATGTGAGTTTCTGTTAGGGTTGATTTCTAGTTTTATTCCACTGTGATCTGAGAAGGTACATGGTATGATTTCTATTTTTTTAAATTTCTTGAGATTTACTTTGTGTCCTAGGATATGGTCAGTCTTAGAGAATGTCCCGTGAGCTGATGAGAAGAACGTATATTCAGTGGATTTTCGGTAGAATGTCCTGTAGATGTCAGTCAGATCCAGTTGTTCCAAGGTTTTGTTTAAGTCCATTATTTCCTTATTAATTTTCTGTTTGGAGGATCTGTCTTGTGCCGTCAGTGGGGTGTTGAAATCTCCGGTGACTATGGACTTGCTATAAAACCATTTGCTTAGATCGAGTAAGGTTTGCTTTATGAAACTGGGTGCACCTAAGGTGGGTGCATATATATTTAAAATTGTTATCTCTTCTTGTTGAAGTGTGCCTTTCACCATTATATAATAACCCTCTTTGTTTTAGACTACTTTTGTTGGTTTAATAACTAAATCGTCTGAAATTAGAACTGCCACCCAGCCTTCTTTTGGCTTCCACTTGCCTGGAATACTGATCTCTACCCTTTTACTTTTAGTTTCTATGCATCCTTGCAGGTTAGATGTGTTTCCTGAAGACAGCATATACTTGGCCTGTATTTTCTTATCCATTCAGCCAGCCTATGTCTCTTGAGTGGAGAGTTTAAGCCATTCACATTTATGGAGAGAAATTATAGGTAAGGTAGATTACTGTTCATTCTGTTGGGTTGGATGTTGTTGCTTTGATTTCTCTCTTGAGCCATCGTATTATCTGGCCTTTAATCTTTGGGTTTTGGTTGTTTTTATATTCGTGAGTTTTTATTATGGTGTTCCGTGTGTAACACTGTTTTGAGTACTTCTTGTAGGGCTGGTCTTGTCTTGGTGAATTCTCTGAGACTTTGCTTGTCTGAGAATGTCTTTATTTCTCCTTCATATATGAAGGTTAGTTTTGCAGGGAATAAGATTCTATGGTGGGCATTATTTTGCTTCAGAAGAGTGAGAATGGGGCCCAAGTCTCTTCTTGCTTGTAAAGTCTCATTAGAGAAGTCTGGTGTTATTCGAATTGGCTTTCCCTTGTATGTCACTTGCTTCTTTCGTCTTATAACTCTTAGAAGGGCCTCTTTAGTTGATAGTTTGTTCAGTCTGATGACTGCATGTCGTGACGTCTTCCTATTTGCATTGAATCTCCCAGGGGTCCTCTGAACTTCTTGAACTTGTATATCGAGATTTTGAGCAAGGCTTGGGAAATTTTCCTCTATTATATCTTCAAATAGCTTGTCCAATCCTTGGCTGTTGTCCTCTTCCCCTTCTGGTAAGCCTATGACCCTCACATTAGGTTTCTTCACATAATCCCACATCTCTTGTAGGCTTTGCTCTTTTCTCTTGTTTCTCTGCTCTATCTCTGTGATGGTTTTATTTAGTTGGAGGGTGTTATCTTCAATCTCTGAGATTCTTTCTTCTGTTTGATCTACCCTGTTCTTGAGACTTTTCACTGTATTCTGTAGTTCCCTGAATTGATTCTTCATTTCCAGGAGTTCAGTTAAACTTTTCTTCATTGTGTCTATTTCTTTAGTGACCTTTTCTTCTAGGTCCTGGAGGCTTTTTGTGGTTTCTTTGTGTTGGTTATTGAGTGGTTGTTGTAGCTTGGTGAGTGTTCTTATGATCCACATATGAAATTCCTCTTCTGTCATTTTGGTTGCCTGATTTTGGTTGGTGTCCGTTTCTAGGGGGTTGGTGCTCCTCTTTGGGGGTGTGTTTCCCGTTTGGTTCTTCATATTTCCTGAGTTCTTTCGCTGTTTTCTTCCCATCTCGATCAGTTGTTGTTTCTTTCCTTAGGTTATTGTTTGGGTATTCACACACCTTGTTTAGTTTCTGACCCGTTAGGTGGTGTCTGTGGGTGAGATTCGACCACTCCCTGTATAATGAGTCAGTGGGTGCCTTGAAAAGGCTGTGCAGGATGCTCTCCCTGTCAGTAGGTGGCACTTGCTTGGAGGAACAGGCTATGCTGTTGTTTTTGTGTCCTGTTATCAGCTCTTGTTCTGGGCAGAGCTGGGTTGGGTAAGCCTGCCCTCAGGCACCACCAATGCCCTTAGCAGGGGTCAAAGTTCTGTTCTCTGCTTCCAGGAAAAGCTGTCAGGGTGTGGCTGGAATGGTCCTGCTCAGCCAGAAAGTCTGCTTGTGGGGGTGGGGCTGTCTGAGACCTGCAGTCATGGGCAGGCCTCACTTCTTTCCACCCTCCCCAACTCCACAGCTACTCCTGGGCCTCTGCCAGCAGGCCAGGCCACATGCCACCAGGCCTCCCCGGACTGTGATGCTGGCAGGGAGGTTCTCTGCGCAGAAACGCTGAGTGGGCTGGGTGCACGGCCTCCCTTTGGTGGGAGGGTTGCCCTCTAGGACGCTGATCTGCCCCTGGAGGCACACACACCTCAGCAGGCTGTTCATAAATATCCCTTCTGTGCCCCGGGCAATGCTAGACCTTGGTGCATGGGATCTGGTCTGCAGGTCCGACCTCTGGGACCCAGAGTTCAAACTGTATCCCCACCAGGGAGAGGAGTTCTGGTCCCAATTGACCCACAGGGAGCCCAAACTGTGTCTGTGTCTCTCAGCCTCTGAGTCGGCAACGTTCTCCTGGGAACACCTTGCCAGCAGCACCTGGGAGGGCTGGTGGGTAGGGAGCTCACACTGTGAGTTCTTCTTAGTCGGCTATAGGGTCCCAAAAGGGAAGGTCCCGTTCCCTGGAGGTGCCTCCGGCTGGTGGCTGTATTGTCTCTCTGGGCAGCCGCGGGTAGAGTTGGCGGAGGGGAGAAGGAGGCAATATGGCGCCTGCCGCGAGGCTCGGGTCTGTGCACATGGCAGTGCCCCGTGGGATTTGGGAGTCTTGTGCCGCGTTTGCTACAGGCTCACTGCTAGCTGGAGGTGGCCATCTCTGGGCTGGTGTCCGCAGGTCTCTCCACCTGCTGGGGAGCCCACCAGCAGTCCCAAATGCAGGCGAGGGGAAAGGTGATTTATCCACCTACCCTTCCTGCTGGTCTCCGGGCTGCTCCGGTTGTCTCAGCTTCCAGTTCTCCTCCGCAGCCTCCTCCCGTGGAGTCTCCCAGGGTCTCAGGTACCCCTCCTTCCAGCCCTCGTCTGCTGTATGCTCACCTTCTTGCATCTTTTTTCTAATTTCTGCTAGTATCTGTCTTTTCTGCAGAGACACTCTTTCTGGCGGTGTTTCTTGTCTGCCATCTTGATCCTCCTCCCCAACCCCTGATAACTTGTGTTTTCTTTATCATTAATTCAAAGAATGTTTTGATTTCCATCTTGATTTCCTCCTTAACACAATAATCGTTCAGCAGAAGGTTGTACTAAAAAACATAGTGAATTTTGTCAATTCCCCCACTTATCCTCCACTGTCTTGGATAAGGGTGTGATGGCAGGGTGTGGATCTGTCATCATGAACTATGAGATGAAAGTTGGATTTCAATACTCGCAGAATAAGATAGACTCATTCTGGGTTCTACACATGGTTGATCTATATAACAAACCTAGAGACCAATATTACTTTAAGTGAAGAGAGATATATTTTTCCCTGTTTTGTACCATTTTTAAAGATGTTTTAGTTACAACACCCAAACTTGTAAAGTAACAAGGACAAACTTTGGTATGTAGAGTGAATGCCACTTTTAACAAACCTCAAAATGACATTGACTAACATTTTCAAATGGAGAGGACATAGATAAAGGCTGTAAATTTGTTAACGTTTGTTAGGCCATAGCAAAACATTTGGTAAAACTGTTTTTCATGTTAATATTATAAAGGCACACTGGATGTCCATCACATCTGTAGCTCTAGAGCACGAGTTGGCAAAATCTTTATTAATAGGCACATAGTAAACACTTTGGGTTTGTGAAGCATACAGTTTCTCTCACAACTGCTAAACTTTGCTATTTTTGTGCAAAAGCAGCCATAGACAACACATATAATCAGTGGGCATGACTGTTTTCCAATAAAATTTTATTTACAAAAACAGTCAGCTGGACTGTGTTGGTACTTTGTCAATGCTGGCTCTAGAGGAAAACATTGAAAAAAATTACAATTCTGTTACCTGTTGACTGTTTATTGTTGCCATAGTGAAGTTCTAAAAAAGAGAAATCAACTTAGTCTAGAAGGTTTTTTCTTCAAACAACAATGGAAATGAACACAAATCTCCTAAGTCTACCCTTTCAGGCTATTGCCTACAATATATATTGACTGAGATTCTCATATTTTGGGGTCTTGAATATTGAAAAATGTCAATGACTTCTATACCTTAATTTGAAATGCCTATAAAATGTGACTTCAAATTGACAGCTAAATTGGGAGTTAAGACTTTTGACTTAAGACTTTCTCAGGAAACTTCCAGCATGTATTCTCTCCTAGTCAAGCCAGAGTGTGACAGTAATGGAAACCAATGTTGAGCCACCAGGATGGTATCATCTTTTAAGGAGACGGACCATCCACTTGACCTTTTTGTTTATCATATAGGATGCTATCCCCTCACCACAGAAAATGTAATATTTTATCCTGACTGAGATTCACATATATTCTGGAAATATGTTTGCTTTTCTTCCCAGCAGTGCCTCAGCTAGCACTATTATCTGAAGACACCCATATCAATGGGTATCTAGCATGAGATCCTGTATAACATCACTATGGGCTAAAAGACTCAGGACTCACTTTAAGCAAAAGGAGGTATAATGATGAGCATATAACCGTGTGTTACACTAATCATATTACATACTACATTGTGTAGAAACTACCATCTTAATGGAGCATCAGAAAAATTTCTAGATAGTATGGATGAATTGTCAGTTTGATAATAATATCTAGTTAGGATAGGGCACTATCCTTAAAGATACAATATACACCTTAATCCAATGGCCATTATTTGGTGCTGTGCTCCTAACAGTTAGATCACTTTGATCCAGGGACCAAGAAGTAAAAGTAGGAGTGATCCCACTCATAAGCATCCCCAGTGACCCACTTGGGGAATTTACACTTTCCTTAATTCCGATACCTTATGTTTATGGAGATCTTGGTTCCCATGATGGGGACAGTTACACCAGGATACACAGTAAGTATCCCACTAAATTTAGATCTATGCCTGCCAACAGGCCTTTTTGAGATCCCAGTGCTAAGAGATCAGCAAACACAGATAAAATTTACCATACTGGCAAGAGTAAATGGCCTTGATCTTTATCAGTAGGCCTGCTTCTACAAAAGTGGATCAAGAAGGGATATTTTAATACTTAAGTAATCTATCTTTTGTTACTCCCATACTAAGTTTTATCTGTAAATAAGCAAGAAATAGCACCCATGGCCTGATAACTATTGAGGATCTGAGTCAAACCACTAGACAAGTAACCTAGACCAGTGTTTCTACTATTTCTATTAGGGAAAAAAGGGAAGGGAAGAAAAAAGGAAGAAAAATCCCAAATGGGTGGTAGAGGATAAAGATGGTAAGCATCAATTATGGCCATAGTACACAGGTCTTGAATTACTAAGTGCTATAGTTTGCTCCATAATCTCTCTTTTTGAAAAATTTCCCAGGAATTATGAGCAATCAACATCCTAGATATATATCTGGATGACATAAAGTTAGTTTGAGATATAATTGGTTCTAAGTAGTGCAAAGGGTAAACCTTAGTGGATGCCATTGGCACTCATCAAAATCCCCTTTACTGAGTAGTGCACCCCTGCCCCATCCTCTGTGAGCATTAGTTAGTAATAATTAACACTTTCCCCCCTTTTCTTCCTGATCCAAAGCAGTGCTTCTTAGCCCATGGTGCTACACCACACACCCCTAGAAGAGGTTGACTTTGGCCAATAACTGACAGACATAGAACAAACAACATGTCTATTTGCTTCAAGGTGGGGCCAAATATGTGGTACAATTTTTGCTTCGAAGATTACCTATGGGATCATACTGAATCTAATCTCCGGTTCAGACCTGAATTTCTTTTTTAATGTTTCCTCTCTACTATTAATATGATGCTTCACTTAGTCCCCTTCCCATAGAGACCCTCTCAATAAATTACTTAAAAAAGAATACTTTTCTAGCCTTTGCTTCTCAAGAACCTGAACTAAGATACTGTTAATATACTACTTCCAAATCCCATCTGACTCTAGTAACTTATATATAAACACTATCCAGAAAATTGTGTCAATCTTTTCAGCCTTTTTCTTAATTTTGAGTAGCTTTTTCTTTTTTAATTTTACCCCATATATGTGTGACACTAAACAGCATTCTGCTGAGTTTTGCCTATTTTTGAAATTTATATAAATGTATTATAATGCATTCATTTTCTGGGATTAGATGTATTTTTGCTCAAGATTTTGTATTAAAGACTCATTCACTGATGCATGTAGCTTTACTTTACTTATTTTCACTGCTGTATGGTATTTTATCATAAATATTTTAAAATATATTATCTATTCTCCTGTTGAAAATATGGATTTCTTCTACTTTTTGCTATTAAAACAGTGTTCAGATGAATATTCTTACATTTATCTCAGGGTACAAATATATAAGATTGTCTCTAGTGAAAACATCCAGATGAGAGATCATTTTATCATAAAATACAAAACTATTCAGTTTTATTATGTAATGCCCAATTATTTTCCAAACTGATTGGACCAATTAAACTCCTACAAACAACATAAGAGAATACCCCTTCCTCATGTATTTGGTAGCATTTAATGTTGTATGATGCATATTTTAAAATTTTGCCAATTTGCTGAAAATTGGCAATTTGAAATTTTATCTCATTAAAATTTTAGTTCCAACTTCTTTGATTGTTAATTAGGTTTGGATATTTTCACATTTATTAGTATATATGTTTTGTACCTATGAAATGCCTATTATTGTCTTTCGTTCCATTTTCTTTCAGTGATTTGTATTTCTCTTACTGAGGCATAGTTTTTCTGGAGATTATTACTTTGTTCAAAATATGTATTTATATAGCTTTCCTAGTTTGTGACTGTATATAATTATACATATAAATGCATTGCCACAATCAAACACCCAGTAACCACTTGAAATCTCGTGATGAGGTGCTTTGTTTCTATTGGGCAAGAGTAGCTCATCAGGAGCCATTTTCAAATGGTTTATAATGTATATTGCTGTGCTTTACATTGCATTGTCTTGATCCAGAATTCTAGGGGGCCTATGTTGTAATTATCCTTTTGGGATTCTCCATAAATTCCATACTCTGCCTTTTCCATCACCAATAACTCTAACAAAACAGAGTCTACTAAGTTATTTGGGCCAAGCATCAGAGTCCCTTAAACTGCAGCCTAGACTTATAACAGAGTGCTCTTTTGTTGTGGACCCCACTTAAAGCTGACCATCTTTTCTTTTTTTTTTTTTTCATGTTCAAAAATATTTAATTCACTTCAAAATGTTATACAAATTATGGTGGTTTCTATGCACCCCTAAAGCTTCAGTCATTTAACTCAGGTACATGACTAAAGTAATATATTAATTCTTCCAGTACAGTGGTGTTTCATACCATTGACATTTGCATACTCTAGAATAATTTAGAAAGAAATGTGTAATATTCACAATGTTCAGAAAAGCAAGCAAAAGGTCAAGGAACCTGCCTGGTTCTTCTGAGATGGTCTCATGTCAGCTTCATAAGTATCCATTCTACAAAATAGTAAGCTAATGTTTGAACACAATTTCCAAGATAAAGCACATTTTCTCATTTTCTCATAAATAATGAAGTCTTTTTTTTCTCAGGCACCTCAGAAGTATACAAAAGAATTTCAGTTTGAACAGATCTTTTGGAATGTGTTTAACCTGGTATTTCAACAGACTTACAATTTCCAGGGTTTCACAAGGGCCAGATTTTATTTGAATTACTCAGAAGAGAAAGAAAATATCTTCTGAAAGAGGTGAACTCAATCATTACCAATAGAAAAAGTATCCACTGTATTCATCTCTTATAGAAACAGAAAAATATAACATTTCCCCCCTTAGAATATTATATATATGTATATATGACTTAAAGTTCCATTGTACATAGTCAAACAATAAAATCTGGAAACCAGCATGAAACCCTATAATTCACATGTTAAAATGTTGAAACTATGACCAAAATATGAAAACTGCTAGAGCTGTCAGAAAGAGACAAGACAAAAAGCTTTCTTGCATATGTATAAACTAAATGTGATAATCTCAAAAAATTTTCAAAATTATAATTATTACTTTCCAGATTAAAAACTTTAATTCTAAAAAAAAAAAAAAAAAAAAAAATCTATACACAAACCACTGATTTAACCAGACCAAAAAAAATGTCAGCGGTAAGCAGGACCCAGAGGAGCTGATATTCACAGTTCTTACATGTACAACTCTTCATTTTACAACCTGCTTCTCTTGTAAAACTAAAGGTCCACTTTTACATAAAAGTTTTATACAGTGTTAAAACCAGAACTGTATGTAAAATACTGCATCTAAATGTTTCTAAATATAGTTAGTCTTCTTCCATTGGTTCATCTGTGACTTCTGTGGCTTCATCATCATTTTCGATGGATGATTCTGAGAGAATCTCTCCAGTTTTACTGGAATTGGATCCTACTAATTCTTCTGCTTCCTGGCAGTCAGAAGAACTACTACTTACAGGGCCTGTGTTTTCACTGCCTTCAGAATGTAGTAAATCTTTCTCAGCTTGAGACACATCAGATTCCTCCATTTCATTATTTTCCTCAGAAGTCTCTTCATTCACAGTTAAGGCATCATCAGATTCTTTTTCTTGATTTTTTCTTTCTGGGATCATTTCTCTTGATGTCATAAAAGACTCTTCTTCTTCCTCTTCGTCCTCTTCTTCATCCTCTTCTGTACAGTGCTGCCTGCTACCACTCCTTTCTCTGTCCTTATCCTGAGAAGAAGATGATGCTTCCGTTTCTTCTGCCATAACTGAGGACATTTCGCTGGCAGCTGTTTGACTGGCCGTTTCTCTGGCTTCACCTTCTTTGTCGAACCTGAGTCTTTTCACCTCGTGCCCCTCAGCTTCCACGGCGTCCTCATCTGCATGTTTATTTTTCACAGGGCTCGCGCGGAAACTTCTGATTCACATCCCAGAGAGTCACTGTGATTTTTCTCTTCATTTGGCTGCAAGTTCGATTCTTTGTTGTCTGTGCTCTCGGGCAAACCATTTGTTGCCAAGGGTGCCGACAAAGAAACCTTTGGTCGATTAAGTGGCCTGGGTGTTCCAGGCCCATTTATATTAGACCTCTCAGTATAGGTTGGTGAATTTCCAGGAAACATAACACCATTCATTCGATTTAAACTATTGGAATTATTTTTCTCTGAAGAAGGATAAACACAGCTAACAACCATCACATTCTTTTCTACTCCTCTGAGAAATTTGTCTGTTCCTGTATAGTTTCTCCTTGGATCTGTTAGCAATTCACATAGTCGCTGAATAGTAAAAGGGATACCATTAAATCCAGTGACAATTTTCAGTATTCCTTCCTTCATTTCATCAAACGGAATATATTCAACATTAGGGTTGGGAGGACCTCTTGGTTCAGGAGCTGAAGTTCTGAAATCATCCATCACTTTCTCCAGTTTGAATATAAAATAGCCTTTAAATTGGGACCACTGGATCATTGTTTCTCCAGTCTTGGCTACATGACAAAGAAACTGGTCCAGGACAGGACAGACTTCCTTTTTCCCCCTCTTCTCAAAATCTTTCAGCGCCTCCTGCAGCCTCTCGACGTCCATGGCTTCCCGGGGCCGCTGGCAGCCTCCGCCTCCCTCCCCGCGCCTCCCGGGCACCGGGGCGCCGCCCCCCACCCCCCCCCCCCCCCCCCCCGACGCCCTCGCCTCCCTCGCACACACGCCGGCACGCAGGCGGCGGGGGGCCCCGAAGGGAGCCAGGGGAAGCGAGCGACAGAGCGAGACCGGCGGAGCGAGCACCTCCCCGAGCCGGAGCGAGCACCTCCCCGAGCCGCTACCACCAGCCCTCCAACATGGCGCCCGGCACGGCACGCCGTGCGCGCGCCCGCCTGACTATCTTTTCTATACTGCAATATATTGATTGGTTGGAGCGGTATCTCCACATTAAGAATATACTACTTCCAGACCCTGTAAAGGCCCATTCCAAGTGAATCAGAACTGCTTCCAATGATGCTTTTTGGTAAATACAGGTTAAAACACACTTAGCAGATTGATGGCTGCAACCACATCCCTAAGACCACGTTAATTTGCAGCAGCAAAGACACCACATCTAGGGCAGTGGTTGGAATTGGGGACACTTGTTTGAAATTGAAGTAGTCCACTGACATTTTATAAGATTAGCTGGGCCTGATGGCTCACACCTGTAATCTCAGCATTTTGGGAGGCTTAGGTGGGAGGATCGCTTGAGGCCAGGAGTTCCAGGCTACAGTGAGCCATGATCCCACCCCTCAAAAAAAAAAAAAAAAAAAAAAAGATTAGTCTAGCTTCTGTATGGGTTGGAGTAGTGAATGAAAATTCCTATCCCAGCATCCTCTACACCTTTAGTTGTAGCACTAATCTCTGTCATTGTTCCATACCAGATACACTATTGCTTCTGACTGATTACTTTCTTGGTGTGGAGATCAAAAGAACGTGCCTGACAGACCTCTGACTACAGGGAGAATAATTGACCAACGACTTCAGCTGCTGTACTCTGGATTGATCAACACATTTGTGCCAAGGCCACTCTTCCATAGACTGCTGCCTGTTAAATAACCAAGTACAGTAGGTATACTAAAGCAAGCCTGTTCTGGATACACATGGAACTGCTTTGTACTTCAACTTTGACTTGAGGACTTCTCAACAGCTTTGCTGAAACTTCTTTAGATTGCATGGCTAAAATATTGTGCCACCAATGCCAAATTAAAAGGACATCCTTCTATTATATTATCATCTAAAATTATAAATATAGACTTTCACATTTGAGTCCTTGATTATAATATTATTCTCTCTCTCTGTCTCTTTCTTTCTCTCTCTCCCCCTCCTTCTTTCTCTCTTCTTTCTTTCTTCCCTTCTCTCTCTCCTCCTTGTGTTTGTGTATTTTGTGATACACACATTTTAATTTATATTTACTAATATATATAATTTTATTTATATTTATTAATATTTTCCATAAGGTTAACTATTTACCTAAGCATCACCAATCTGCAATTCAGTACCATCAAATTTCCAAATATATCTGTATTTGTTTATGGACTAAGTTTAATATTATATTTATCTATTTGCCTATCCCTGAGACATTAGCACAGTGTCTTAATTGTAATTCTTAATGCCTTATACCAAGATTTCCTACCTAGTTCTATCTCTGGACCATCTGCAATATTCTTGGCACTTTGATCTTACATATAAATGTTAGAAGAAAGTAGTTATGTCTCATGACTGTATTAGGATTATGATTAAAATTTATTAAATCTATAGATAATTTTATGGAGAAATATCATTTTTATGATTTGGAATATTTCTAAAGATGAATATGCTGGGTCTCTTCATTTCTTTATGTCTTCTTTAATAATTTTCATAAAAATTTTAAAAGTTTCCCCATAAAGGCCTTATAAATAAAATTATTTCTAGAATCTTATATTCTTTACTGCTATTGTAAATATTATGTTTCTAAATTTATTTTAACTTTTTGTTGCTACCATTAGAAATATAATTGGCTATAGTATACTTACTTTATACCCAAAAAATGATAAATCATCTCTATTCTAACATTTTTATAGATATTTTGAGGTTTGTGAAGAATAGTCTTTCATCTCTGGTAATGGTGATTGCATTTATTCTTTTCTAATTATTATACCTTTTGTTTTTCCTATGTCTTTTTGAACTGTCTAGTATCTCATATACAATCCTTAATAAAATTGGTCATAGTAGGAATCCTTAATTCTTTCATATTTAAACATAAATATTTTAATATTTCATACTTTTATAACATGTTTGGGGTAGGTTTGTGGATAATATTACTTTATGGTAGCAATATAGCTTCCTCATTGAATACTTTTTATCATGAATGGATATTGATTTCAACCAAATGCTCTAAGTTGCATCTATTAAGATGTAGTGAATTATGTCTATAGATTTACAAATGGTATACAAACTTTGCATTCCTGGAGTAAACCTAAGTTGCTCTTGATAAATGCATTTTTTCATACATTAACGAATTTGCTATGCTAATATTTTGCTTGTTAGTTTTCGACCTATATTCATGATTGAGATTTATATACATTTCTTTTCATATTTTTCTTATGGTTTTCAAGTTATGTTGTACTAATAAAATGGGTTAGAATTTTCTCTTTTTTCTATAGTATTACAGAAGGTGCATAAAAGCAGAATTTTTGAATGACAGAACTTAACTAGACAAACATCTAGACCTAATATTTTGTGTCAAGGTTTGTAAATAACTTTGAAATTTTTATACTAGATAGGATTATCTATTTCTAAGATATAGTTTAGGTATATTTATAGTTGTAAGATTAAGTATAAAGTTTTTCATAATACAGACATTGTTTACTTTCTGCTTTATCTGTATTTATGACCACTTTTGTTTCTTATAATTTTAAACTTGTTCACTGTAATTTTTGATAAATGATTCATTCCATTGATATGTTTATTTATTTTGTCTCATAAAGAACCAGTTGTTCTTTTTTATTCTCCTTGTTATGCTTCTGTTATATATCTCATTAATTTCTGATTTTCTATTTTTTACTTCCTACTAATTTTTCTGGGTTTATTTGGTTGCTTTTTGTAACTTCACCCATTGGGTACTTAGCTCATTTACTTTCAGCCTTGATTTTACTCATAAAAGAATTTGAAATGATACATTTCTTACTATTAAAATAATTTCAACTTTAGCTGTATTCCATGTGTTGATATCTAGTGTTTTATCATCCACCTTTAATTAGTGTGTAAATTCCATTAAAAGTTCTTCTTTGACTCCTTAATTGTTTAGAAGTCTTTCTTAATATTTCCAAATGCAGGTGTGATTTAAGTACTTTTTTGTTATATTTTAAGGTTTTTTACAGTCAGAGTTTATTCAGTTTCAACATAAAGATTCTAAACTTAAATCATTTCATTGTCTATTTTAATATGAGAGCTGCTATAAACATGTAACTTTTTAAAACCACAGTTGAACAAGAAGATAGTTTGTTCTTTGACATCTTCAAAGGGAGCTAGGAAAATGTTACTGTTAAGACACAATTATATACCCAGATAATCCATTGCAAGAAAGATGGCAATACAACAAAATGTATTTTATGATAAAAACTGAAAGTATTTACTGTCAACAGACCATTGCCACTGGATATTTTATAGAATTAATTTAAGACATATGGAAATAATATCAGAATATGATACATGTATGATGTCAAAAGAATTAGCATTAAAAATGTTGAAAATGAGGGTAAATTTAAAACTATTTACTGTATAAATTTATAATATAAAATAGATAATGAAAATTATGTAATACAAAATTACTCATAAATCATGGGTACTGGTTGGAATTCCAAATTAACTAATTGCTGTTAACCAATGCTCCCAAGTATAAAAATAAAAAGGCCTAATCTATAATAATTTTACAATTTTCATGGCTGTTTTTAGGTTAGCAGTGTGACATACATAAACAGAGTTATAAAGATGTGTTTAAAATATCATTCATTTTTTAGACGAATGGTTTTATTTCATTGAGGCTAAAATTTATAACATGAACCTTTAAATTAGAGGTATTGATACTTGATGTTCTGAGAGCAGGGGCCTTGAGCTTAGAAAGTCTTAAAAAATGATGGTTTCTGTGCTCAACTCTTCTCTTCATTCCATTTATCTTCGTAATCACATAACAGCAGAGCAAAAACCTGATTGTACTAACCTAAAGCCCAACTCAGTGAAAGTGTTTGTTGAGCTCTAAGAATGGTCTAGCATTCCTGTTTCTACTTTATTTCCTTCCCCTCCCTACACTTTCTTTAATTATTCTGTCTCCTGGGCACTGGGTCTGTTAGAGCAGGGCAAAAACAATATATGTAACCTAAACATCTGTACCCCTGTAATATGGTGAAATAAAAAAAAATTTAAAAAAGAAACATCTAACACATTAGTGTAAAATGAAGATTCTGGGAAACCTACCTGAATCAAGCTTGATTCAGGAGAAAACAACTTAAGAGGTCCACAGGACAAGAAGAGAGAAATACAGTCATTTAAAGATTCATGACACGAATCAGAAATTCTGGTGCTATTAAGAATAAACTGAAACCTGAAATGTCCAGACTTTTTTATTTAACATCATGCTGAAGTCCAAGAGACAATGTCACCTCCCACTAGTACTCCTGCAATCTGACACTGAGTTGTCCCGTGCTCAGGGATCTTTAAAAGCATCTTCTCTGAATCACAGATTTCCCAAACTCTTTGAAATCTGCAGAAGTGACCCACATCTGCTTGAAACTGCTCAGAGAGGTCATGATGGATGCACCAATCCACGCAGAGAAACATCTATCAGGGGAAGCTGTGATCTTGATAGGGGTCCCTTTGGAAGCCAGTTGTTCCAGTTCTTTCATGAGCCTTTCTTCCAGCCCAGGAAAGAGAGTGGTGCCCCCAGAGAGTACAATCTCTGCAAAAAGGTTCTTCTGGATGTCAGCGTCACATTTCATAATGCTGCTGGAGACCATTTTTGACAGTCCTGGACTGTGGATCCCCAGCTGGTCAGGAGCAAAAAGAACCTCTGGCACCTGGTACAGCTGGTCGCCAATGTGGATGACATTCCCATCTGGCAGTTTGTATTCTCTCAATACCTCCTCTGGCTTCTTAAGTAGCTCTTTCTCTGGCTCCAAGGCAATGTAGCACAGCTTCTCCTTGATGTCATTTACCAAGGCCTTGTTGAGTATGCAAGGAAAGGTACACCCTCTAGCAAAGAGGAGCCTGGTGAGGTGTTCTGTGATGTCCCTCCCTGCCACATAGAGCTTGGTGACTGCATGAGGCAGTGCGTAACCCTCAAAGATGGGGACAGTGCAAGTGACCCCATCCCCACTGTCCACCACCAGGCCTGTGACACAGGCAGAGGCATAGAGTGCTACTACAGCATGGTTGGACAGATAGAAAGCAGGCACATTGAAGTTCTCAAACATCATTTCTGCAAGCTTTTCTCGAGTCTCCCTTGGGTTTAAGGAGGGCTCAGTCATGAGGACAGGCTGTTGACAGGGTTTTACTCCCAGCTTCCACTCGAAAATATGTTTCCACAGTTTCTCCATGTCTTCCCATCCTGTTACCAGTCCACGCTCAATGGGGTAGTGCAAATATAAGGCATCATAGTTGTACAGGGCTTCTTCCCCCATGAAATACTTCTTCTGACTGGCTCTTTCTGAAGGTATGTTGACTTTAGGATGTCCTACAGCACAGTTGATGACATGACGAGGTCCAATCTCTCCAGATAAGCCAGCTTTGCAGTATCCTGAACCATTGTCAAATATCACAGCTGGAACATCTAATACATGTGAATTAAACATGTCTGCATCATGCTCTTCTGAACCTCGCCAAATAGTAAAAGAACACTTAGGCCACTTTGTGAGACAACAGGCACCTTTGGAAGTTTTAAAGCAACGGGATTCCAGAGTTCTCAGGTTGTCACCGAGGTGGAGCTAGCAGGTTGTCTCCAATCCACCAGAACATCCCATGCTCAACCCATGAATCCTTTCTCATTTCTGACAGCCCAGGTGCTGCTGAGGCAACTTCAGGGATGATTGCCCTGTATGTAACAATCTGGCCAAGGCAACAATTGTCCTCAGTGGGCATCAGAGGGGTGGGGTCTCTGAGCCACCAATACTCCCTACCTGGTAAGACATAAAGCTGAGGATGGCAAACATACCTATAGAAAGCTTTAACGACCCTGTGAACCCAAAGCAGAGGCCTAATTTCAGAAAAAAAATGAAGCTTCAGAGCTTTGGGTATGTCCCAGAAAACTACTCTCTCTGTTATGCTGAGCTGTATTATGTGGAATGCTAAAAATATCCTTCCCTTTGCTAAGGGGAGGAACTAACACCAAATATAGGGTTAGTGTTGGAGTAAGGATGCTTGTAATCAACTCAGGATAGTCTTTCTTTTATTTCTCTTTACATTTGTTTTTTTGTTTGTTTTTAATAGTTTTATTGATATCAATTTTACATACTAAGCATTAACCCTCTTAAAGTGTCCAGTTCCTTATTTAAGTATAGACACAGATATGTACAAATATCACAAAAATCAATTTTAGAATATTTTCCTCACCTCATAAAGAATCCCAGTACCCTTTGGCTATCACTTCTCATTAGATCATCCTCCTCAGCCCTAAGTCCAGCTGATATAGCCTCTGTCTCTATAGATTTACTTTTTCTTCATATGTTCATATAAATGGGATCATATAATATGTGGCCCTTTGTGTCTGGCTTCATTCACTACACATTGCCTTCAAAGTTCATCCATTGTTTGGCTATAACACATTTATTTATATATCAGTTGATGGGCATTTAGTGTTTTAACTACATGCTTTATTATAAAATATGCTGCTAGAAACAATATTGTCCATGTTTTTGTGTGGACTTATGTTTTCATTTCTTTTAGATATATACCTAGAATTGGAATTGCTGAATGGAATATGACAATTCTATGTCAAATTATTTGAGTCTGTTTTCTGTAAGTCTGCTTTCAAAAGGGGTTGTGACATTGTACATTCCAATGGACACTACAGGAGCACTCTTAATTCTCCACATGAACCTCAACATTATTATCTTTTTGATTCTAGGCATCCTAGTGTGTATGAAATGGTATCTAATTGTGGTTTTGATTTGCATCCCAATGACTAATGGTGAGAAACTTTTTATGTGCTTAATGGCCATTTGAATATTTCCTTTGGAGAAATGTCTATGCAGATCCTTTTACATTTTTAATCAGATCATTTGTCTTTTGATTATTGAATTGTAAATGTTTTTATCACACATTCAATATTCTAGTCTTTATTAGATATACTATATACATATATTCTTGGATTATCTTTTCACTTTCATGATAGTGTCATTGGAATTTAAAAAGTTTTAAATTTTGATGTAGTTCAATTTATCTGTTTTATAATTTGTTGCTCATCTTTTTGCATCATATCTAAAAGTTCATTATAAAATCCAAGATTCTGAATATTGACCCCTATGTTTTCTTCTAAAATTATAAAACTCTTATCATTTTAACTATAAAATTTATGATATTTTTCATTTTGAGGTTTTTTAAATATGGTGTAAGTTTCCAACTTCATTCTTTTGAATGTGGCTATCCTCTTGTTCCATTTCCAATGGCTAACTATTTGTTAAGTGATTATTCTTTTCCCCCATTGAATGGCTAGTATTCTTGTAAAAAAAAAAAAAAACAGCTTCTCATAGACACCTGGGTTATTTCTGGACTCTCAATTATATTCCATTGATCTACATGTCTATTCTTATGCTAGTAGCACACTGCATTGATTATTATTACTATATAATAAATTTTGAAGTTAAGAAATTTGTGTCCTCCTTCTTTGCTCTTTTTCAAGATCATTTTGGCTAGTCAGGGCCCCTTGCAATTCCATATGAATTTTAGGATCAGCTGTAAGTTTCTAAAAATAAGTCATCTAGGATTTTGATAGAGATTGCCTTGAGGTCTGGGTATAGTGGCTCATGCCTGTGATTCCAGCAATTTGGGAGAGCAAGGCGGGAGGATCACTTAAGGCCAGGAGTTCTAGTTGAACCTAGGCAACATAGCAAGACCCTATATCTAAAAAATAAAAGTAAAAAATTAGCTGAGAATGGTGACATGCACCTATAATCCCAGCAACTCAGGAGGCTGAGACAAGAGGATCACTTCAGCCCAAGAGTTTAAGGCTGCAGTGAGCTATGATCTCACCACTGCACTCCAGCCTGTACAAGAAAGTGAGACATTGTTTCTTGGGGGAAAAAAAGAGATTGTCTCAAATCACTAGATCAATTTGAGAAGTATTACCTTTTTACAATATCAACTCTTCTAATTCATAAACATAAGATTTTATTTTTCTATTTATTTAGATCCCATTTTAATTCATTTAAGCAATTTTGTCATTTTCAGAGTATAACATTTTTACTACTTTGGTCAAATCTAGTCCTAAGTATTTTATATTTTTTCATACTTTATAAATGGAATTATTTTCTTATTTTGATTTTCAGATTGTATAAGGGTATAAAAAATTATATTTATATATTTGATCTTATATCCTGAAAAATTTCTGAACTTCTTAATTTGTTCTTAGAGTTTTTAGTAGATTCTGTTATATATATTGTACTATATATGTTATATATATATTGTATATTTGTAATGTATAAATAACAAATATATATAGATTTACTTCTTTTCTAATCTGTATGTCTTTTATTTCCTTTTCTTGAATAAATGTCCATCTAGAACCTCTAGTTGAATAGAAGCGGTGATAATAGACATCCTGTCTTTTTCCTGATCTTAAGGGGAAAGCATCCAGTCACTTACCAATAAGTGTGATGTTAGCTGTGGGTGTTTTACACCAATTTTCTACATCTTTCATATTGAGAAATGTTCCTTCTCTTTGTTTTCATCATAAATGGATGATTTTCAGATTCTAAATAAACCTTGCATTCTTGAAATTCCACTTGTTTATAGTACATATTTTTTATACTTCTAGATTCGGTTTACTAGTATTTTATTGAAGACTTTTACATCTATATTGATAAGTCATATTGGTCTGTATGTAGTTTTCTTTCCTTGTAATATCTTTGTCTGGTTTTGGTGTCAGGATAATTCTGGCCTTATAGAATGAGCTGGGAGGTTCTCTCTAATCCTCTATTTTTTGGAAGCCTTTGTGAAGAATTGGTGTTATATCTTCTTCAAATATGTTGCAGAATTCATCAATGAACCATCTGATCCTGGGCTTGTAGTTTGTTAATTACTAATTCAACCTGTTTCTTCTAAAGTCAGCGTCAATGGTCTGTCTTCCCAAGAATTTGTTCATTTACCTGAGTTATCTGATCTATGAAATATCATTGTTCATAATATTCCTTTATAATAATCTATTTTTCTAAAGTTGGTAGTAATATCTCCTATATATTTTTTAAATTTTAAAAGAAACTTTTGGTTTCATTGATTTCTCTATTTGGTTCTCTAGTCTTTATTTCAATAATTTCTTTTGTACTGTTTATCATTTCATTCCTTCAGCTCTATTTATTCTGCTTTTCTTTTTCTAGTGACTTTATTTTTTTTTATTTTAGCGTATGATCGGGGTATAAGTGTTAAGGTTACGTGTATTTCCCATGCCCCTCTTCCCCCCTCAAGTCAGAGCTTCAAGCATGTCCATCCCCCAAACGTTGCACATTTTACTCCTTGTGTTTGTGTATACTCATCCCCTCCTCCCCCCTCCCACCTGCCCAACACCCAATAAATGTCATTCCTATGTGTCCACTTAGATGTTGATCTCTTAATAACAATTTGCTGGTGAGTACATGTGGTGCTTGTTTTTCCATTCTTGAGATACTTCACTTAGTAAACTGGGTTCCAGCTCTACCCAGGGATATACAAGAGGTGCTATATAACCATTGATTCTTAAAGCTGAGTAGTACCCCATGGTATACATACACCACATTTTCTTAATCCACTGATGAATTGATAGCAACTTGAGTTGTTTCCACAGCTTTGCAATTGTGAATTGTACTGCTATAAACATTTGAGTCCAGGTGTCTTTTGTAGAGTATCATTTGATCTTTTGGGTAGATGCCCAGTAGTGGGATTGCTGGATCAAATAGTAGATCCACTTGTATCATTGAGGTATCTCCATATTGCTTTCCACAGAGGTTGAACTAGTTTGCAGTCCCACCAGCAGTGTAGGAGTGTTCCTATCTCTCTGCATCCACGCCAGCATTTATTGTTTGGGGACTTTTTGATAAAGGCCATTCTCACTGGAATTAAGTGATATCTCAATGTGGTTTTGATTTGCAATTCCCTGATAATTACAGATGTTGAGCATTTTTCATATGTTTGTTGGCCATTACTCTATCTTCATTTGAGAAGTTTCTGTTCATTTCCTTTGCCCATTTTGTGATGGGGTTGTTTGATTTTTTCGTGCTGATTTTCCTGATTTCTAAATAGATTCTAGTTATCAGCCCTTTATCAGATGTGTAGCTTGTGAAAATTTTCTCTCATTCTGTGGGTCATCTGTTAGCTCTCTTAACAGTTTCTTTGGCTGTGCAGAAGCTTTATAATTTGATCAGGTCCCATTTGTTTATTTTTGTTGCTGCTGTGATTGCCTTTGGGGTCTTCTTCATAAATTCTTTGCCTAGACCAATGTGTAGAAGAGTATTTCCAACTTTTTCCTGTAGAGTTCTAATAGTTTCACACCTAAAGTTCAAGTCTGTTACCTAGCGTGAGTTGATTTTTGTGAGAGGTGAAAGGCGTGTGTCTTGTTTCAGTCTCCTACATGTGGCTATCCAGTTTTCCCAGCACTATTTATTGAATAAGGATTCTTTTCCCCAGTGTATGTTTTTGATTGCTTTGTCGAAGATTAGTTGGCTATATGAGGATGGTTTTATATCAGGGTTCTCTGTTTTGTTCCACTGGTCAATGTCCCTGTTCATCTGCCAATGAAAAGCTGTTTTAATTACTATAGCCTTGTAGTATAATTTGAAGTCTGATAAATTAATACTTCCTATTTTCTTTTTATTGCCTAGGATTGATTTTGCTATACAGGGTCTTCTCTGGTTCCATACAAAGCGTAAAACTATTTTTCTATGTTTGTGAAAAATGATGATGGTATTTTAATAGGGATTGCATTGACTCTGTAGGTCACTTTGCATAGTTTAGACATTTTTAAAATGTTGATTCTGCTGACCCATTAGCATGGTATATTCTTCCATCTGTTTATGTCCACTGCTATTTCCTTCTTCAGTGTTTCATAGTTCTCCCTGTAGAGGTCTTTTACTTCCTTAGTTAAATATATTTCAAGGTACTTTATTTTCTTTTTTGCTATTTTGAAGGGAATTGGGTCTTTGATTTGGTTTTTGCTTTTACTGATGTTGGTGTATAGGAATGCCTCTGATTTCTGTGTATTGATTTTGTATCCTGAGACTTTACCAAATTCATTTATCAATTCAAGGATTCTCTTGGTTGAATCCTTGGGGTTTTATAGATATAATATCATGTCATCATCGAAGAGTGAGAATTTGATCTCTTCTGCTCCCATTTGGAAGCCCTTAATTCTGATCTCTTGTCTGATTGTTGTAGCAAGGACTTCCAGCACTATGTTGAATAGAAGTGGAGATAGTGAGCAACCTTGTCTTGCTCCAGTTCTAAGTGAGAATGCTTTCAATTTTCCCCATTCAGTATGATATTGGCTGTGTGTTTGGAATATATGGCTTGTATCATTTTTAGGTAAGCCCCAACTATGCCTATTTTGTTAAGCGTTCTTGTCATAAAAGGGTGTTGAATTTTGTTGAATACTTTTTCTATCTCTGTTGAGAGGATCATATGATCTCTGTTTTTGCTTCTGTTTATATGGTGAATTACATTTATATATTTGTGCATGTTGAGCCATCCCTGCATCCCAGGGATGAAGCCCACTTGGTTGTGATGGATTATTTTCTTGACAAGTACCTGGATTCAATTGGCTAGGATATTGTTGAGAATTTTTGTATCTATATTCATAAGGGATGTTGGTCTATAGTTTTCTTTTTTTGTTGCATCCTTTCCTGGTTTTGGTGTCAGGGTTGTTTTCACTTCATAAAATGTTTTGGGGAGGATTCCATCCTTCTGGGTGTTGTGGAATACTCTCTGCAGGATAGGCACCAGTTCTCCCTTGTAGGTGTGGTAAAATTTGGGTGTGAAACCATCTGGTTCAGGACTTTTCTTTTTAGAAAGGTTTTTTATTGCTGTTTCAATTTCAGTACTTGGTATTGGTTTGTTCAGGAATTCTATTTCTTCATTTTGTTTATTTTTTTCAAAGAACCAACTTTTTATTATGTTAATCTTCTGTATGGTTTCCTTCTTGTCAATATCATTTAGTTCTGATTTGATCTTAATATTTTCAGTTCTTATGCTGGATTTGGGGATGGGCTGTTCTTTTTCTACTTCTTGGAGACTATTCATTAGGTTATATATTTGTGATCTTTTAGACTTTTGGATATAGGCATTTATAGAAATAAACTTTCCTCTCAGGACTGCTTTAGCTGTGTCCCACAGGTTTTCATAACTTGTGTCTCCTTTGTCATTAGTTCAAGAATTTTTTGATTTCCATCTTGATTTCCTCATTTATGTAGTGGTCATTCAGCAGAAGGTTGTTTAGTTTCCACGTCTTTGTGTAGAAATGAGAGTTCCTGTTAGAGTTGATTTCTACTTTTATTTCATTGTGATCTGAAATGATACATGGTATGATTTCTATTTTTTCAAATTGTTTGGGACATGCTTTGTGTCCTAGGATATGGTCAATCTTAGAGAATGACTCATGAGCTGATGAGAAGAATGTATATTCAGTGGTTTGGGGGTATAATGTCCTGTAAATGTCAGTCAGGCCCATTTGTCCTAGAGTTTTGTTTAAGTCCATTATTTCTTTGTTGATTTTCTGTTTGGAGGATCTATTCTGTGCTGTCGGTAGGGTGTTAACGTCTCCGACTATTATGGTGTTGTTGTTTATCCATTTGTTTAGATCAAGTAGAGTTTGCTTTATGAATCTGGGTGCGCCAAGTTTGGGTGCATATATATTTAGAATTGTTATGTCTTCTTGTTGAACTGTACCCTTCACCATTATATAGTGACCTACTTTGTCGTTTATTACTTTTGTTGATTTAAAAACTAAGTTATCTGTAATCAGCACCGCCACGCCAGCTTTCTTTTGGATTCCAATTGCTTGTAATATTGTTCTCTACCCCTTTACCTTTAGTCTATATGCATCCTTGCAGTCAGATGTGTTTTCTGAAGGCAGTAGATGCTTGGCTTGTATTTTTGTATCCATTCGGCCAGCCTATGTCTCTTGAGTGGGGAGTTTAAGCCATTCACATTTATTGAGATAACTGATAGGTGGGGCAGATTTCTGTTCATTATGTTGGGTTGAACTTCGTTGCTTTGTTTTTTCTCTTTAGCCATTGTGGTTTCTGGGCTTTGATCTTTAGCTTTTTAGTAGATTTACATTTGTGAGTGTTTATTGTGCTGATCCATGGGTAACACTGTTTTGAGTACTTCTTTAAGGGCTGGTCTTGTCTTGGTGAATTCCCTCATTCTTTGTTTATCTGAGAATGCCTTGGTTTCTCCTTTGTATACAAAACTTTGTTTTGCCAGGAATAAGATTCTAGGCTGGGCATTATTCTGCTTCAGAGGAGTGAGAATGGGGCCCCAGTCTCTCCTTGCTTGTAAAGTTTTAGTAGAGAAGTCTGGCTTTATTCAGATTGGCTTCCCTTTGTATGTAACTTGCTTCTTTCACCTTACAGCTCGTGGAAGGGCCTCTTTAGTTGATATTTTGGTTAGTCTGATGACTGCATGTCGTGACGTCTTCCTGTTTGCATTGATTCTCCCAAGGGTCCTCTGAGCTTCTTGAACTTGTATATCGAGATTTTTACCAAGGCCTGTGAAATTTTCCTCTATTATATCTTCAAATATATTATCCAACCCTTGAGTGTTTTCTCCTTCTCCTACGGTTAACCCTATAACCCTCACATTAGTTTCTTCACATAATCCCACATCTCTTGTAGGCTTTGCTCTTTTCTCTTGTTTCTCTGCTCTATCTCTGTGACTGATTTATTTATTTGGAAGGTTTTATCGTCAATCTCTGAGATTCTTTCTTCTGTTTGATCTACCCCGTTCTTGAGGCTTTCCACTGTGTTTTGTAGTTCCCTGAATTGATTCATCATTTCCAGGAGTTCGGTTAGACTTTTTTCATTGTTTCAATTTCTTTACTGAATTTTTGTTCCAGTTCCTGGAGTCTTTTTATATTTTCTTTGTGTCGATTATCCAGTTTTTCTTGCAACTCGTTGAATTTTCTTACCATCCATGCTCAAAATTCTTCTTCTGTCTTTTTAGTGGTCTGATTTTGGTTGGTGTCCATTTCTAAGGGGCTGGTATTCCTCTTTGGGGGTTGCTTTCCATTTTAGCTTTCATATTTCCAGAGTTCTTTCACTGATTTCTTCTCATCTGGATCAGTCGTTGCTTCTTTCCTTTGGGTTTTCGTTTGGGTAATGACATACCCTGTTTAGTCTATGAACCAGTAGGTGGTGTTAATTGGTGAGATTCGACCACACCCTGTATGATGAGTCAGTAGGTGCTGTGAAAATGGTGTCCAGAATGTCCTCCCTGTCAGTAGGTGGTGCTTGCTCAGAAAAACATGCTACATTGTTGTTTTTGTGTTCTGTAACCAGCACTTGTTCCTATGGAGAGGCACTCTAGTGCCTCAGGTGTTGGGTAGGGCTCTGGGACTTCCAGGTGTGTCCTTATTCTCCACCTCAGTGAGGGCTGATCTGGGAGTGAGTTTGGGCAGAGCTGGGTTGGGTAAGCCTGCCCTCAGGCACCACAAATGCTATTAGCAGGGGTCAACGTTCTGTTCCCTGCTTCTGGGAAAAGCTGTCAGGGAGGGGCTGGAATGGCCCCGCTCAGTCTGAAAGTCTGGGTGTGCGGGTGGGGCCGTCTGAGACCCACAGTCTGTGGCAGGCCTCGCTCCTTTCCACCCTCCCCAACTCTGGGGCTACTCCTGGGCCTCTGCCAGCAGGCAAGACCTCACGCCACCGGGTCTCTCGTGGGTGTGATGCAGGCCAGGAGGTTCCCTGCGCAGGATTGCCACCTGGGCTGGGCACACGACCCCACCTTGTGAGGAGGGTTGCCCTCAAGGACGTTGATCTGCCCTTAAAGGCACACACACCTCAGTAGGCTGTTCACGAATATCCTTTCTGTTCCCTGGGCTATGCAAGACCTGGGTGCACAGGATCTGGTATGCAGGTCTGACCTCTGGGCCCCAGAATTCAATCCCTGACCCCACCAGGGAGAGGAGTGCCAGTCCCAATTCACTCATGGGAGCCCAAGCTGGGTCGATGTCTGTCAGCCTCAGGGCCTGCCCTATTCTCCTGTAGTCACTGGGCCAGCAGCACCTGGAAGGGCTGGCAGATAGGGAGCTCACAGTCTGAGTACCCCTCAGTCAGTTGAAGGGCCCCAAAAGGGAAGGTCCCATTCACTGGTGATGCCTCCGGCTGGTGGCTATATTGTCTCTCTCTGCAGTCACAGTTAGGGTCGGGGGAGGGGAGAATGGAGCAATATGGCGCTTGCTGCACGCTAGGGTCTGTACACATGGAGGTGCCCCGAGGGAGTTGGGAGCCTGGTGCCATGTCTGCTATAGGCTTACTGCTCACTGGCAGTGGCCATCTCTGGCCTGGCGTCCGCAGATCTTTCCTCCCACTGGGGAGCCTGCCAGTAGTCCGAGATGCAAGGGAGGGGAAAGTTAACCGCATCACCTACCCTTGCCGCTGGTCTCCAGGCTACTCAGGAGATCTCTGCTTCCAGTTCTCCTCTGCAACCTCCTCCCGTGGAGTCTCCCATGGTCTCAGGTACCCCTCCTTCCGACCCTTGGCCCATGTATGCTCATTTGATTGCTTCTTTCTTTTAATCTCTTCTAGAAACTGAGTTTTGCAGAGACACTTTGTCTGGCGGTGTTTTTCGTCTGCCATCTTGCTCCAGCCCCCCTCTAGTGACTTTAGGTGGAAGGTTAAGATATGGATGTGAGATATTTTTTCTTTCTTAATATATAATTTGACTATTAATTTTATATATCAACTTGGCTAGGCTACTATCCCCACTTGTTTGGTGAAACACTAGTCTAGATATTGATATTAAGGTTATTTTGTAGATGTGATTAACATTTACAATCACTTGACTTCTGTAAAGGAGATTACCATTCATAATGTTGGTGAGCATCATTCAATCAATTGAAGACCTTCACAAAATAAATGAGTCTTATTGCATTTGTAAATTGGTCTCCTTCATCAGTTCTGGAAAGCTCTTAATTTTTCTCAATATTATTCTTTCTTATTCTGTCACTCTTCTATAGTATTCATATCAGGTTCATTTGAACTTCTATTTCAATGTTTAGTTTAACTAAATCTCTTGCAGTTGCAGACACATTTTATATTGCTTTCTGGATAATTTTTGTTTTCAGTTTACTGATGTTCTGTGTAAGTTTTCATTTAACATACCTACTGGATATCTAATGCTATTTATTTATAATATCAATAATCATATTTCTCATTTCTAGAAGTATGTTTTATTTCTTTTCAAATCTGCTTCATAATGTTTAATAGTCACACATTTCTTCATCATACTTAAATATCAATTTACTTAAGGATATTATGATTTCATTTACTATAAAGTACAATTACAAAATCCTCAGTGTTTTTAGGTCTAACACTGGGATTTGTTTTGTCTTCAGTCTGTAGTTGACTCTAGATTATACAGATTAGATTATTAATATTTTAGCGATATTTTTATTATGAAATAATATAATTGGCTCCTTGCTGATTTGAATGTGTCCCTCTAATATTCACATTGAAATTTAATCCCAAATGCAATACTATAGTATGAAGAGATGGGATCTTTGGGAGGTGATTAGGTCATGTGGGTGGAGCCCTCATAAATGAGATTAGTAGTCTTATAGAAGGACTTGAGGGAATTGGTTAGTTCCTTTTGCCCTTCCTCTTCCTCTATGTGAGGACACAGCAACAAAAGTTCCATCTATGGAGCACAGAGCAAGCCTGAACTACTGAATTTTCTGGTGCCTTGATCCTTGACTTCTCAGCCTCCAGAACTGTGAGAAATGCATTTCTATTATTTATAAATTGCCCAATGTGAGGTATTTTTATGACAGCTTAAAAGATTCATATACCCCTTATCTATAGAAATGCATTGAGGACCATATTTAAAGTGAATTCCCCTAGAAAAAACTTGCTTTTGCTCTTGTTACTGCAAAGCTGGAGCTACTTTAATATAAAGGTTTGGCTGTGTGTTTTACAAGTCATATAGATCATAAAATCCTGTTCTCAAACTGTGTGAGGATAAGTGAGGTATATATTTAAGAATTCTCAGGAGAGGCCTTTTCTCTTTCATTCACTGTATATGTCTTTTTATTCAGAGGTTTCAGTGTAATGTGTGAGATTCAAATTTCACATCTGACCTTATTTCTGTATGAGATTCAAATGTCACCTCTCACCCTATTTGTGTCCACTCATCCCATTTTGTCTTATTCTGCATATATCAGTAAAGACATGGGCCACGAAATACAGCAAAATTTACTCTGCAAACATTAAATCTAGCTGTCTACCATTCTGGATCAAAGTTTTATTTTTACAGCTTTCTGAAGAATTTCCTTCCTTCAAACTCAGCTCTTCATGGGAACATATTAATATATTTATATGGCATTTTAGGCATCCTACAGATACTTAAACATATTATTTATTAAATATCATCCTCTTATTCTTTCAAATTGATATAACCCCATAGTTCAAATAAAGATTTCTTTCCTTTGACCTCATAGTGAATTGAAAACTAGTGACATTTTAGTATATAATAATGCATCATGAACTCAATCAAGCAATTCACCATGTAGTATCTATAGTATCGCCATCTAATTCCATAAAACTTTCAGAGTTCCGTATTGATCTGTGATAGTAATTTATCTTTTTCCTAAAAACAGAAGATTATAGCGATGATATTCAGTTATTTAATGCCATTAAATAGGAGTTTTAAAATGCATTCTTGAAAGTTTTTAATTTAAAATAGGGTGATTTTCCAGGACTTTCTCCAAAAATGGATGCCATAAAGATTATTGCATTTAATTAAATAAAGCCAACATCTACCCAAGTAAAGAAAGGACATAGTCTCTAATGATATTAGACTTTTCAACATCCCTATCAACATCTTCTTTCATGAGAGTCCTCCAAGTGAATAAATAATATATAATTTGACAGGGGCATTATTCAAGAAATGTCTGATTCCAAAAAAAACCAGCATGCTTTGTAGCATTTTTAACTCACCAGGTCATTACTTCCACCTACCTCATCCCTCCCCCAAGATACATACTTTTCTTGAAAACCAACAGGCCACAATCACAGTGAAAATTAGAAGCCTCATAGCACTTGGAGAGAAGATTTTAGTTAAAGTTTTTTCAAAACCCCATTTGCAAAAAAGAAATACTCTTAGACTTGTCAGTTGGTTTTCTGGAAGATTCAACTCACAGTGCTGTCTTTATTTGGCTCAACTTATAGCATGCTCAGAGTAAAAAGATATTTTTCCTAGGGAATTATTAAAAAAAAATCAGGGACAATTGTTGAACCCTCTAGCTTTTTGTAAGGTGTGACAAGCAGTAAGCTAATCAAAAACTTGAAAAATTGAGAATCAAATGTCCAGAGAAGGCTTGAACCCGCTAGCATATTCCTGTGTAATTCCTGTCTATCTAAAAGGTCACATGTTATGTGTGGGGCTCTGAATATGCCTAGGGCTGTAAATATGCTAAGGAAATATCTGAGAAGGCACTAAGTTCCTACTTTTCGCTAACCTTGATGTTCTTCTGTACAAGAAGGAAATAGAGGTTAAGGCAGACTTGTGAATTGCCTGGGTAAGTGTTGAAACTGTGCCCCAATATACACATAAAGCACCTCAGCATGGACAGGAGACTTATTAGTTCTAAGTATATAAGGATATTTTCTTCCAATAATTATGTAATTACTCAGTTAACTGAATGGAGATATCAGTGGCCACATAGGAAAATGAATACAGATGTTGCAATTTTTTTTTTATTTTGGCATATTATGGGGGTACAGATTTTAAGGTTTCAATAAATGCCCATTTCCCCCCTCCCCCCAAAAGTCTGAGTCTCCATCATAACCATCCCCCAGATGGTGCACATCTCACTCATTATGTATGTATATACCCACCCCCTCCCCCCTCCCCCCTCCCCCCTGCCCAATACCCTATTACTGTAGTACCTATGTGTCCACTTAGGTGCTAGTCAGTTAATACCAGTTTTCTGGAGAATATATCTGGTGCTTGTTTTTCCATTCTTGAGATACTTCACTTAGTAGTATGGGTTCCAGCTCTAACCAGGAAAATATAAGATGTGCTATATCACCATTGTTTCTTAGAGCTGAATAGTACTCCATGGTATACATATACCACATTTTATTAATCCATTCTTGGATTGATGGGCACTTGGGCTGTTTCCACAGCCTTGCAATTATGAATTGTGCTGCTATAAACATTCGAGTGCAGGTGTCTTTTTTGTAGAGTGTCACTGGATCATTTGGGTAGATGCCCAGCAATGGGATTGCTGGATCAAATGGTAGATTCCCTTGTATCGATTTAAGGTATCTCCATATTGCTTTCCACAGAGGTTGAACTAGTTTGCAGTCCCACAAGCAGTGTAGGAGTGTTCCTCTCTCTCCGCAACCACGCCAGCATTTATTGTTTGGAGATTTTTTGATAAAGGCCATTCTCACTGGGGTTAAGTGATATCTCATTGTGGTTTTGATTTGCATTTCCCTGATGATTAGAGATGTTGAGCATTTCTTCATATGTTTGTTGGCCATTATTCTGTCTTCTTTAGAAAAATTTCTGTTCAAGTCCTTTGCCCACTTTTTAATGGGGTTATTTGATTTTTTCTTCCTAATTTTCGTGAGTTCTAAGTATATTCTAGTTATCAGTCCCTTATCGGATGCATAGGATGCAAACATTTTCTCCCATTCTGTAGATTGTCTGTTTACTTTCATGACTATTTCTTTGGCTGAGCAGAAGCTTTGTAGCTTGATCATGTCCCATTTATTTATTTTTGTTGCTGCTGTGATTGCCTTTGGGGACTTCTTCATAAACTCTTTGCCCAGGCCGATGTCTAGGAGAGTGTTTCCAAATTTTTCCTCTAGAGTTCTAATAGTTTCATATCTTAGGTTTAAGTCTGTTATCCAGCGTGAGTTGGTTTTTGTGAGAGGTGATAGGTGTGGGTCCTGTTTTAGCCTTCTACAGGTGGCTATCCAGTTTTCCCAGCACCATTTATTGAAGAGGGATTCTTTTCCCCAGCGTATGTTTTTGTCTGCTTTGTCAAAGATGAGATGGCTATATGAGGATGGTTTTATATCAGGATTCTCACATCTGTTCCACTGGTCAATATTCCTGTTTTTGTGCCAATACCATATTGTTTTAATTACTACAGCTTTGTAGTATAGTTTGATATCTGGCATATTAATGCCTCCCATTTTGTTTTTGTTGCCTAGAATTGCTCTTGATATTCGGGGTCTTCTTTGGTTCCATACGAAGCGTAAAATTATTTTTTCTATATCTGTGAAGAATGCTGATGGGATTTTAATAGGTATTGCATTGAATCTGTAGATCAGTTTGGGTAGTATAGACATTTTGATGATATTGAGTCTGCCGATCCACGAGCATGTTATGGATTTCCATCTGTTTACATCCTCTGCTCTTTCCTTCCTCAGTGTTTCATAGTTCTCCCTGTAGACGTCTTTTACCTCTTTGGTTAAATATATTCCTAGGTACTTTAATTTCTTTGTTGCTATTGTGAAGGGAATTGAGTCTTTGATTTGGTTCTCAATTAGATTGTTGTTGGCGTATATGAATGCCTCTGATTTCTGTGTATTGATTTTGTATCCTGAGACTTTACTAAATTCATTGATCAGTTCCAGGAGTTTCTTGGTTGAATCCTTGGGGTTTTCTAGATACAATATCATATCATGAGCAAACAGTGAAAGTTTGATCTCTTCTGCCCCTATTTGGATACCTTTGATTCCATTTTCCTGTCTGATTGCTGTAGCCAAGACTTCCAGCACTATGTTGAACAGAAGTGGAGATAGTCGGCAGCCTTGTCTGGTTCCAGTTCTAAGTGGGAATGATTTCAATCTTTCCCCATTCAGTATGATGTTGGCTATGGGTCTGTCATATATGGCTTGTATCATTTTTAGGTATGTCCCTTCTATGCCTATTTTCTTAAGTGTTCGTATCATGAAAGGGTGTTGAATTTTGTCAAAAGCTTTTTCTGCATCTATTGAAAGAATCATGTGGTCTTTGTTTTTGCTTCTGTTTATGTGGTGAATTGCATTTATAGATTTACGTATGTTGAACCATCCCTGCATCCCTGGGATGAAGCCCACTTGGTCGTGGTGGATTATTTTTTTGATAAGTGTCTGGATTCGGTTAGCTAAGATTTTGTTGAAAATTTTTGCATCTATATTCATTAGGGATATTGGTCTGTAGTTTTCTTTTTTTGTTGCATCCTTTCCTGGTTTTGGTATCAGAGTAATATTCGCTTCATAAAAGGTGTCGGGGAGGTTTCCGTTCTTCTCGATGTTGTGGAATAGTTTCTGCAAGATAGGTACTAGTTCTTCTTTGTAAGTATGGTAAAATTCAGGTGTGAAGCCATCTGGACCGGGACTTTTCTTTTTAGGGAGATTTTTAATTGCTGTTTCTATTTCAGCTGTTGAGATTGGTCTGTTCAGGGAATCTATTTCTTCCTGGTTGAGCCTAGGGAGGCTGTGTGTTTCTAGAAATTTGTCCATTTCCTCCACATTTTCCAGTTTGTGTGCATAAAGATTTTTGTAGTATTCATAAATTGTATCTTGTATCTCTTTGGGATCAGTTGTGATATCTCCTTTTTTATTCCTGATGGAGCTTATTAGAGATTTCTCTTTTCTGCTTTTCGTTAGCTTAGCCAATGGTGTGTCAATTTTGTTTATTTTTTCAAAGAACCAACTTTTTGTTTTATTAATCTCCTGAATAGCTTTCCTGTTTTCAATTTCGTTTAGTTCTGATTTGATCTTGTTGATTTCACTTCTTCTGCTGGGTTTGGGGTTGGTCTGTTCTTCTTTTTCCAGCTCTTTGAGTCGTTTCATTAAATTGTCTATTTGTGATCTTCTTGTCTTTTGGTTATAGGCATTTATGGAGATAAACTTTCCTCTCAGAACTGCTTTAGCTGTGTCCCAGAGGAGTTGATAACTTGTCTCTCCATTGTCGTTTTCTTCATAGAAGTTTTTTATTTCTGTCTTGATTTCTTCATTTACGAAGTAATCATTTAGTAGGAGGTTGCTTAATTTCCACGTTTTTGTGTAGAAATGTGAGTTTCTGTTAGGGTTGATTTCTAGTTTTATTCCACTGTGATCTGAGAAGGTACATGGTATGATTTCTGTTTTTTTAAATTTCTTGAGATTTTCTTTGTGTCCTAGGATATGGTCAATCTTAGAGAATGTCCCGTGAGCTGATGAGAAGAACGTATATTCAGTGGATTTTGGGTAGAATGTTCTGTAGATGTCTGTCAGACCCAATTGTTCTAGAGTTTTGTTTAAGTCCATTATTTCTTTGTTAATTTTCTGTTTGGAGGATCTGTCTCGTGCCGTCAGTGGGGTGTTGAAATCTCCGGCGATTATGGAGTTGCTATTAATCCATTTGCTTAGCTCCAGTAAGGTTTGCTTTATGAATCTGGGTGCATCTAGGTTGGGTGCATATATATTTAAAATTGTTATCTCTTCTTGTTGGACTGTGCCCTTCACCATTATATAATGACCCTCTTTGTCTTTTACTACTTTTGTTGGTTTAAAAACTAAATCGTCTGAAATTAGAACTGCCACACCAGCCTTCTTTTGGCTTCTATTTGCTTGGAATATTGATCTCCACCCTTTTATTTTTAGTCTATATGCATCCTTGCAGGTTAGATGTGTTTCCTGAAGACAGCATATACTTGGCCTGTATTTTCTTATCCATTCAGCCAGCCTATGTCTCTTGAGTGGAGAGTTTAAGCCATTCACATTTATTGAGAGAACTGATAGGTAAGGTAGATTACTGATCATTCTGTTGGGTTGGATGTTGTTGCTATGATTTCTGTCTTGAGCCATTGTAATATCTGGCCTTTAATATCTTTGGGTTTTGGTTGTTTTTATATTCGTGGGTTATTTTTATGATGTTCCGTGCATAACGCTGTTTTAAGTACTTCTTGTAGGGCTGGTCTTGTCTTGGTGAATTCTCTGAGCCTTTGCTTGTCTGAGAATGTTTTTATTTCTCCTTCATATACGAAGCTTAGTTTTGCAGGGAATAATATTCTAGGCTGGGCATTGTTTTGTTTCAAAAGAGTGAGAATGGGGCCCCAGTCTCTCCTTGCTTGTAAAGTCTCATTAGAGAAGTCTGATGTTATTTGAATTGGCTTTCCCTTGTATGTTACTTGCTTCTTTTGTCTTACAGCTCTTAGAAGGGCCTCTTTAGTTGATACTTTGGTTAGTCTGATGACTGCATGTCGTGACGTCTTCCTGTTTGCGTTGAATCTCCCAGGGGTCCTCTGAGCTTCTTGAACTTGTATATCAAGATTTTGAGCAAGGCCTGGGAAATTTTCCTCTATTATATCTTCAAACAGCTTGTCCAACCCTTGAGTGTTGTCTTCTTCCCCTTCCTGTACCCCTATGACCCTCACATTAGGTTTCTTCACATAATCCCACAGCTCTTGTAGGCTTTGCTCTTTTCTCTTGTTTCTCTGCTCTATTTCTGTGACTGATTTATTTAATTGGAGGGTGTTATCTTCAAGCTCTGAGATTCTTTCTTCTGCTTGATCTACCCTGTTCTTGAGACTTTCCACTGTATTTTGTAGTTCCTTGAATTGATTCTTCATTTCCAGGAGTTCGGTTACACTTTTCTTCAATGTGTCTATTTCTTTTCTCATATCCTGGAGATTTTTTGTGGTTTCTTGGTGCTGGTTGTTGAGTTGTTGTTGCAGCTGGGTGAGTGTTCTTATGTTCCACATACGAAATTCCTCTTCTGTCATATTGGTTGCCTGATTTTGGTCGGTGTCTGTTTCTAGGGGGCTGGTGCTCCTCTTTGGGGGTGTGTTTTCTGTTTGGTTCTTCATATTTCCTGAGTTCTTTCGCTGATTTCTTCCCATGTCGATCAGTTGTTGTTTCTTTCCTTAGGTTATTGTTTGGGTATTCACACACCTTGTTTAGTTTCTGAGGCGTTAGGTGGTGCCTGTGGGTGAAATTGGACCACTCCCTGTATATTGAGTCAGTGGGTGCCGTGGAAAGGCTGTGCAAGATGCCGTCCCTGTCAGTAGGTGGCGTTTGCTTGGAGGAACAGGCTATGGTGTTGATTTTGAGTCCTGTTATCAGCTCTCGTTCTGGGCGGAGCTGGGTTGGGTAAGCCTGCCCTCAGGCCGTTAGCAGGGGTCAAAGTTCTGTTCTCTGCTGTCAGGGCGGGGCTGGAATGGTCCAGCTCAGCCAGAAAGTCTGGGTGTGGGGGTGGGGCTGTCTGAGACCTGCAGTCTGCAGCAGGCCTCGCTTCTTTCCACCCTCCCCAACTCCGCAGCTACTCCTGGGCCTCTGTCAGCAGGCCAGACCCCAAGCTACCAGGCCTCCCCGGACTGTGATGCTGGCGGGGAGGTTCCCTGCACAGGAACGCCACCTGGGTTGTGCGCACGGCCTCCTCCTGGGAGGAGGGTTGCCCTCTAGGACGCCGATCCGCCCCTGGAGGCACACAGACCTCAGTAGGCTGTTCAAGTATAACCCTTCTGTGCCCCGGGCAATGCTAGCCCTCGGTGCAGTGGATATGGTCTGCAGGTCCGACCTCTGGGTCCCAGAGTTCAAACTGTATCCCCACCAGGGAGAGGATTTCCGGTCCTAATTCACCCACAGGGAGCCCAAGCTGGGTCTATGCCTCTCAGCCTCTGAGTCGGCACCGTTGTCCTGGGAACAGGGTGCCAGCAGCACCTGGGAGGGCGGGCGGGGTCCCAACAGGGAAGGTCCCGTTCCCTGGAGGTGCCTCCGGCTGGTGGCTGTATTGTCTCTCTGGGCAGCCACGGGTATGGTCGGCGGAGGGGGGGAGGAGGCAATATGGCGCCTGCCGCGGGGCTCGGGTCTGTGCACATGGAGGTGCCCGAAGGAAGTTGGGAACCTGGTGCCACGTCTGCTACAGGCTCACCATTGGCAGGTGGCAGCAGTCTCTGGGCTGGTGTCCGCAGGTCTCTCCACCCGCTGGGGAGCCCACCAGCAGTCCCGAATGCAGGGGAGGGGAAACAGCAGATCCACCTACCCTTTCCGCTGGTCTCCGGGCTGCTCCGGTGGTCTCAGCCTCCAGTTCTCCTCCGCAGCCTCCTCCCGTGGAGTCTCCCGGGGTCTCAGGTACCCCTCCTTCCGGCCCTTGTCCGCTGTATGCTCGTCTTCTTGCTTCTTTCCTCTAGTTTCTGCTAGAATCTGTCTTTTCTGCAGAGACCCTCTGTCTGGCAGTGTTATTCGTCCACCATCTTGCTCCGCCCCCGAGCGCAATTTTTTTTTTTTTAAGAAAAATCATTAAACTAACTGTAACAACAACAATGAAGAGTGACAACAAGGACTTTGGAGGGAAGAAAGAGAATGCTATTTCCGGAGTTGCCACATTTTAATATTAAATGTGACCAGATTTCAACAAAAAGTTATGTAACATACAAAAACATAAGAGATTATGGACCACACAGGAACAGTAGCAATCAACAGAAATTGTTCATAAGAAAGCTGAGACATTGGATTTAGTAGAGTAAGACATCAAAATCATAGTCCCAAAACTAAAAACAAAGGGAGAATATTGAAAGCAATAAGAGAGTAGTGACTTATCACATACAAAAATTCCATAAAATGATAAACAGATGAATTTTCCTCAGGAGCCACGCAGGCCAGGAGGCCATAGATGAAATGATCAAAGTGTCAAAAGAAAAAAGACTGTAAGCTCAACAGTACACTTAAAAACGATTAAGATGGCCAATTTTACATTATTTGTATTTTACCACAAATAAAAAAATTAAAAATGTCTGTCAATAAAGAATTTCGCATACAATAAAATTATCCTCCAAAAAGTGAAGGTTAAATCAAGACATTTTCTGATTAGCAAAAACTGAAAGCAACTGATTATTGCAGACTTGTCCTAAAAATTAATATTAGTGAACGCTATCCAGGCCAAAATGAGAGATTTTATAGAGTAATTCATGGTAACTACATAGACAAATATAAAATTGAATAGAAATGCATTTTTCTAATTAATACATTTTCCTATCTGATTTAAATTACAAATGCACAAAGCAATAATTATAAATACATATTGATGATCATACAACATATAGAGATGTAACATGTGTGATGATATTAGCACAAAGAAGGAAGAAGAAAATGGAATTATTTATAAGCAAAGTTTTGTAGACTTTTGTAATTAATACTATTTTATTAATCTGAACTAGATTATTATAAATTAATATGTCAATTTTAACCTCCAGTGCAGCCAATAATAAAATAACTCAAAAATATAGAAATAGAGGATAAGGAAATTTAGATTTTGCTTTAGAAAATATTTAACAAAAAGTTGCAGTAATAGCAGAGTAAAGGAACAAAAAAGATCTAAGACATACAGGATACAAATAGCAAAATGGCAAAAGTAAATATTACCTTATCAAAAATTAGATTAAATATAAGTTGATCAACTGCTCCACTGAAAACAGAGATTGGCAAAATGGATAAAATATAATACAACTATATTTGGTCTAAACAAACACTTTAAATTTAAAGACAGAAACAAATTGAAAGCAAGGAAATAGAAAAATATGTACCACAAAGACATTAATCAAAAGAAGGATGGAATGGATGCAATATCAGACAGGATAGACTTTAAGAATTATACATACATAATGAGTGTGATGCGCACCAACTAGAGGATAGACACACTTGAAGCTCTGACTCGAGGGGGAGGGGGGCAAGGGCAATATATGTAACCTTAACATTTGTACCCCCATAATATTCTGAAAAAAAATAAATAAAAATAAAAAATACATACTTACTAAAGACAAAGAGGATATTTTAAAGTAACAAGAGAGGCAATATATCAGGAAGATAAAACTATTATATACATAACAACAGAGGCCAAAAATACATGCAAATAAAAAAAAAACTTAAGGGAAAAACAAACAATTAACAATAATGGTTGGAGATTTTAATACCCTACTCACTATGAATGATGGAGAAAACAACTGGACAGATAATCAACAGGTTAAAAAAAAGAGTTGAAAGATATTTTAAAAATTATAGACATAACAGATTTGTAGAACACAAATACACATCAAGAATTTTCCAAAAGAGATTATACGTTAGGCCACAAAAAACTTAGTAAAATTAAAATGATTAACTTCATACAAAATATATTTTTCAAACACAATGGATGGTACTGGTACAAGAATAGAGACATAGACCAATGGAACAGAACTGAGAACCCAGATACAAAACCATCCTCTTATAGACATCTAATATTTGACAAAGCAGACAAAAACATACGCTGGGGAAAAGAATCCCTTTTCAATAAATGGTGCTGGGAAAACTGGATAGCCACATGTAGAAGACTGAAACAGGATCTGCATGTCTCACCTTTCACAAAAATCAACTCACAGTGCACATCAGACTTAAACCTAAGGCATGAAACCATAAGAATTCTAGAAGAAAATGTTGGAAAAACACTTATAGACATTGGCCTAGGGAAAGAATGTATGAAGAAGACCCCAAAGGAAATCACAACAACAAAAATAAATAAATAGGACCTTAGAAAGTTTCTGCACAGCTGGTGAGACTATCACAACAGCAAACAATGTACAGAATGGGAAAAAATATTTACATAATATATATCTGATAAAGGGCTGATAACTAGAATTTATATAGAACTCTGAAAAATCGGCAAGAAAAACTCAAACAGCCCCATCAAAAAGTGGGCAAAGGACAGGAACAGAAACTTTTCAATAGAAGATTGATTAATGGAAAAAATGCTCAACATCTCTAATCATCACGGACATGCAAATCCATACCACAATGAAAAATCACTTATATCCAGTGAGAATGGCCTTTACCAAAAAGTCCCAAAATAATAAATCTTGGCATGGATGCAGAGAGATAGGAGCACTCATACACTGCTAGTGGGACTGCAAACTAGTTCAACCTCTGTGGAAAGCAATATGGAAATACCTCAAAGAGATATAAGAACTAACATTTGATAGAGCAATCTCATTACTGGGTACCTACCCAAAGGAACAAGAGAAATTCTATATAAAAGACATCTGCACTAGAATGTTTATAGCAGCACAATTCACAATTGCAAAGATGTGGAAACAATCCAAGTGCCCATCAATATATGAGTGGATTAATAAAATATGGTATATGTATATCATGAGGTTCTACTCAGCCACACAAAACAATGGTGATATAGCACCTTTTATATATTCCTGGATAGAGCTGGAACCCATTCTACTAAGTGAAGTATCCCAAGAATGGAATAATAACACCACATGTACTCACCATCAAATTGGTATTAACTGACCAACACTTAAGTGCACATATAGTAATAACATTCATCATGTGTTGGGGAAGTGGGAGGGAAAGGAGGGGATGCGTATATTCAGACCTACCAAGTGCCGTGTGCACCATTTGGGGGCTGGACATGCTTGAAGCTCTGATCTGAGTGGGGCAAGGCAGTATACGTAACTTAAACATTTGTACTCCCATAATATGCTGAAATAAAAAAGAAAAATATATTAAGAAATAAATTAATAAATGTACATGTTAATGTAAAAGATAAAACCCATAGAATCACAATCAGATACCACAACACTCTGACTAGAATAACTAAAATTTAAAAAAGACTGACTATATCAGTTGTGGCTGAAGCTGTAGAGCAATTAGGACTTTTATATATTGATGGTGGAGTATAAAATAGTACAACACTTTGGCAAAATCTTGACAGAGTGTTACAAAGTAAATGCACACATACACAAACACACACACACACACACACACACCCATTGACACAGTGATCTCAGTTTAAGAATTTACCCAAAATAATGCATATACATCTGACAAAAATGACTTCTTCCAGAATACTCACAATTATTTTATTCATGCTAGTCCACAACAGAAAACACCACAGTATTTAACCAAAATGAATAAACAAATTGTGGTACATTCTTAAAATTAAGTACCACTCAGAAATGTAGAGGAATAAATTACTAATACAGACAACAGCATGCATAAATCTCAAGAAAACTAAATGTTGACCAAAGTTTACTCAATACATAACATATATTATATAATTTAAACTATATAAAGTTTTTCACCTGACAAAACTACTCTGGGGTGATAGGAATCAGATTATAGGTTGTCTGATACTTGAGATGGCACTGACAACTACAAAAGATCATGGTAGAACTTCCAGGTGCGATGGCATTGCTCCTTTTCTTGATTGAGGCAGTGGTTATACGGATGTCAAAATTCATCAAGCAACACTTAAAAGTGGTGAATTTCATTGCACGTAATTTGTATCTAAATAGGTTTGAATTTAAAAAGAAGTTTCAAAAGCTAATCTTCAGTTTGAATTGTCTTCGAAGGACAGGGAAGATGAGAACATTGTAGTCAACAGTTATGGATATAATATCGGTAATATTGTTATAAGCTTTCTTATTGGAGTAGCTGAGTTGGAATCCGGATCAGATTTTGCTTAATTATTCAAGAGCAATAGGGTTATGGAAACATCCTGCACATAAATTATTTGATAAGTTTTGTTTGGAAGAGAACAGAGAAATTGGGTAGTGTTCATAGAAAGACTTTGAGTAAATAAAGGTTGTTTTTTTTTTTAAATTTTGATTTCTCTATAACAGTAGATAAAAAGCTTTTTTTGTATGGTGAATTAAATGCACTAGTAGTACATGAGAGATTCATGATCCAGGCAACAAATGGGACATACAATTACCCAGGAAAGTGAACAACCTTGAATTAGCAAGTAAATAAGAGGAAACAAAGATGGACAAAGTTGCAGATTGAATTGATAATTTGGTGGATTGATTGTATTTTTCTTGATGTTGTGATTTTACATATATATATAATTGTATTTTATAGCTGGATTTTTTAGTATATTAGAAAGCCATTGATTTTTGTACACTATATTCATTATAGTATACCTACTTAATGGAATATCATATGTATCTAATGTTTTGTGTGGGTTTTTTCCTATTAGATTGTAAAGAGACAATCAGGTTAAAAGGGAAACAATGTTATTTTGTTGTTCTCTGTTCTATGCTATTTGTTTCATTTTAATTTATAGTTACATTGGTACACTTTTGTTCTCATAATGCTATACTAGTGTTCCTTAGCTTTTATGTAAGCAAGCTTCACATAAGTACATACAGAAGAGAATTAGTAAGAATACCACTATAGAAAGAGGAGGATATGTAAGAATTAATGTCAAATTTGACTCGCTATATGAAGTAATCAATGTTCCCCAGAATATCCTGTACTTCTTATAAGATTACAAACCTCACTTGGATAAGCAATTTGTCTTTCATTCTGATGATTTATTTTCATGTGAATCAATTGTGAATAATTAGATATTTGAAAGAGCATTTGAATTTGTAACCACCCCCTCTAGGCCTACAAAACCATGTATTTTCATGCAAATAGCTGAGATTTTCTTTTCCCATTCATTCTAGTAAATATTCTCAAATAAGTATTGAACACTGAGGTCTTAAATTTGTCTAACACACACACACACACACACACCTATAATATAATATATTCTAAAATTTGAACAATTCAAGAAATTTATTTGTTTGATGAATCATGTAATAGCACAGGGTCCGATTATCAAATAATAACCACATTCGCACATTCTTCCCAGTACATAATTGAATAAACAAAAAACTATAAATATATGTATTAATTTATGTAATTAATGCAAAACTCACAGAAATATTATCATGTTTCTGGTGGATCATATTACACAAGGGATGAGTAAAAACAACAGCTTCTATGATTGTGCATCATTAATAGTGATTCAATAGAAAGTAATACCCATGAGGAAATTATGTTTTTGATCTATTTCTTATTTTTAATGTATTATGGCATCCACAAATTACTGAATACTATTCAAGCTCTCAATCATTAATCATTTCATGAGTGCAGTTCTATGAGTATATAATGATACTGAGCTATCTCCCTGGCCTAGTTTTACCAGAAGAAACATGAAAGGATGGGCTCAGCGCTACTATCATTTTTGGGAATATATATCATAACACCCACTTTTTAACATGAGAATATTAATAGAAAACACTAACCTAATTAAATTTTTTCTCATAATCTTACAGGAAGCTAACAAAAAGAACAACCATTTGTATAATAAAAGTAACCAGTGTAAAAGATAAAGCACTATTAGCACTAGAAAGCTTTCTGGTCCAGGGCAAAACATTTAGATACTTACTTTTATAAATAAATGTATGCTAAACTTATAATCACATTTAATGCACAAAAATATATTGATTTTAAATGTTAACTTTTGTTTCTTTGTGTTTATTTTTCTGGTATGTATTACTTTTACCAAGAGCAATGCATATCCTATTAATACATTTATGAATACTTTCTGATGCTGATGAGTATTAAATATATTTTTAAAGTATTCACTGAATATATAAATAATTAAAGAAGAAATCCCTGTTAAATATTTAGAAAATACATCTTTTCATTTTTTTACTTGGCTACAGTACCTAATTAAAATTAATAGTATGAACATTTCCACAAAGATCAATAAGACATTAAGTAAAACACTAAATAATAATGGGAAAAATTATCTTAGAGTTGCAAAATAAGAGACTTGAGTTACAGCCATGAGATGTGTTTACTTTAGGTAAGGTAGATTTAGAAATGCCTTAAATGGTTGAAATGTCATAAGTTTTTGTGAAAAATGTATCTAAAATAGAGTGCTGTGACATTTTATATCATTGCATTATATCACAATGTAACATGATACTCTAGGTACAAAACTAATGTAAAAGGACAGGAGTAAATGGGAGAAGGACAGCATTGAAATATTACTATCTAGGTAAATAAATGAACTATGAGAAAATATGGTAGTATTGTTTATGATGACTGATTTTGTTTCCTTTAACTGCCTATTGATATACACATGAATTAATTTTAAAATGATTCACAAGCAAAAGTCCTAGAATCTAAGAATACACATAATTGATCTGTCGTACACTAGCAATAATCTTTACACATCAAAATATGGATTAGAACCAGAGTCAGGATGGATAAAGACCCTAGATTATTTCTTACAGCATTCACAATCAGGAAACTGTGACTCAGTTCTTACACTGCCTGAAAAACTGAACCAGGGCATAACTGCCTCCTAAGATGATCTAAACTTTTTTATGTGAATGTGCATATGCTCACACACGCCCACCATACATATTAATTTTTCTCTTTCACTATTACTCAGGTATAATGATGGCAACTTATAGAAGCAGTGGTGGCATACAAGAAATATAAAGTCCATAAGCAGAACTATACTATATAAAAATTTAAACATATCAGAAATACAGATATAAAATATTCATATCAACTATCTACCTAGTTGAAAATTAAAGCAGAATTATAGTCCCATCATATGTATTTTTGTTTACTGATTATAAAAATAATTATTTTGAAGGCCTGAGCTTCCACCATTCCAAAATGGTGGAATATTTTCTCCCATTCTGTATGTTGTCTATTAACTGTGTTGATTATTTTGTTTGCTGTGCAGAAGCTTTCTGATTTAACTTAATTAAGTCCCATTTATTTATGTTTGTTGTGGCTGTACTTGCCTTTGAGGTCTAAAAAACTCTAAAATAAAATTTCATCTTGCAATGCTTCAGAACATCTAGGTATTGTGGATTTGGTTCACAAATACAATGAGGGACTGATCTTGGTTACAGATTTCAAGGATAAATGATTTTCAGGTTACAGATTTTAAGAGTAAATAATTTTCAGGGTAAATGATTAACCTTATATCAGGACCAATCTTAAAGCTTACAAAAGATATTACCTTCTTTAAGGCTTAGCACTGATATATGTCATATATTTTGCCCTAGAAATAGGCTTTATGAAGAGGTTTTCAAGGCCCACATTTGTGAACCCTAGCTTTTTCTTCTATAACAATTTCTCCCTGAAACCATGAAAAACAACCCTTAAGTTTACCTAGATCAGCTAATGTACTCATGTTGACACTTTGACTCAGTACTCAGATTACATCCTGGGGGTCAATTTATCAATATCTTACCAGATTATCAGTGCATTTTTATTACGCTATACTATGTATAGCATAAACTTTATTATTTTAGCCACTTTTAAGTATACAATTCTGTGGCATTAAGTATATCCATAATACTGTGCAACCATTATCAAAATCCATATCTAGAACTTTTTATGAAACTTGGTGCCCATTAAACACAAACTTCCCCTTCCCCAGCCTCCAGTCCCTGGTAACCATAGTTCTAGTTTCTGTCTCTACAAATTTAATTACTTTAGGTACACATATAAGTGAAATAATATACTATTTGTCTTTTAGTAACTGTCTTATTTCACTTATCATAATGTCTTTAAGGCTCATCCATGTAGTAAGCATATGTCAGAATTTTTTTCTTTATAGGGCTAAATAATATTCTACATTATGCTTATAGTTTGATTTCCATTTATTTGTCAATGGATATTTGGGATGCTTTCCCACTTTGACTTTTGTAAATAAAGTCTTTGAGTCTATAATTTAAGGTTAATTGAGGTTACAAGGTTGACACCCTCATCTAATGTTACCAGAGTCCTTATAAGAAGAGAAAGAGACACCACAGTGCACATGCACAGAGGAAAGTTTATGTGTGTACTCAAGAAGAAAGTGACAATCTGCAGGCAAAATAAAGAGGCCTCAGGATAAACCAAACTTGCCAACACCTTAATCTTGAATTTTTAGCCTCAAGAACTATAAGAAAGCACATTTGGGTTATTTTGACCACGCAGTCTGGTATTTTGTCATGGCAGCCTTAGCACACTAATATAGAGGCCTATTCATATTGTCTCTTTTATCTTTCAAGTCATTTTATGTAGGTTATCAAAATTTGGGGCATGGAGTTGTTAATAATGTTTCTTATTATTTCTGTAATGTTCATGAAATCTATAGTGATATTCTTGTCTTTCATTTCTGATATTAGTAATTTATATCTTTTTTTATTCTTAGTTAACCTGGCTAGAAGTTTTTCATTTCTATTGATCTTTTCAAAGAATGAGCTTTTGGTTGTGTTGTTTTTCTCTATTGATTTCCTGTTTTCAAATATCATTGATTTCTGCTTTCATTTCTATTATTTATTTTCTTCTCCTTAGACTGCATTTAATTTGCTCTTCATTTTCTCATTTGCCATGTTGGAGGCTTACATTATTGATTTTAGATCTTTCTTCCTTTCTAATATATGCATTCAATGCTATAAATTTTCCTCTAGACATTACTTTTGCTGCATCTCACAAATTTAGATAAGTTATACTTTTTAATTTCTCTTCATAATTGTTCTTTGACCCATGAGTTACTTACAAGTGTATTGTTTTATCTTCAAGTATTTTGTGATTTTCCAGGTTTCTGTTATTTATTTCTAGCTAAAATCCATTGTGAACTGAAAAATGACTTGATTTCACTTTCTTTACATCTGTTAAGATGTATTTCATTGCTCATAATATGCTACATCTTAGTAAATGTTCCATGTGAGCTTTAGAAGTATAGGTATTCTGCTGTTATTGGACAAAGTAGTCTTTAAATGTGAATTACATACCATTGATTGATGGTGCTGTTTATTTCTGCTATGTCCTTACTGATTTTCTGACTACTGATTTGTCACTTATTTATAGAAGGATATTGAAATTTTCAACTATAAGAGGGCATTCATCTATTTTCCCCTGCAGTTCTATCAGTTTTTGCCATATGTATAACATGGTGTTGCTTTGTTTCTAGATACATAACAATGTTGTTAGATACAAAGGACTATTGTGTCTTTTGGGAGAATTGATTCCTTTATCATTATTCAATGCACCTCTTTATCCCTAGTAGTTTTATTAGATCTGGAGTCAGCTTTTTCTGTAATTAATATATCTCATGCAGCTGCCTTTTGTTTAGTGTTAACATGGTATAACTGCCTCCATCCCTTTACTTAATCTACCTGTGTGTTTATATTTAAACTTTGTTTCTTTGAAACAATGTATAGTTAAGCCTTGTTTTTCAATCTACTGTCTTTGAATTGATGTATTTAGACTGTATTTATTCTTTCACTCTTTTTCTGCTTTCTCTGGGTTTTAATTATCATTTTATATGATTCTATATATTCTCCTCTCTTTATCAATTATATCTTACTAAAAGCTTTTTAACTGTTTTCCATTGAACTTTTGGTATGCATTTAGAACTAATTGAAATCCTCTTTCAAATAACTCTACGCCACTTCCTGGGTATCACAACTACCTTATAACATAGTCCCAATTCCTTTCTTCCAACTCTTACATTACTGTCATTCATCACACCTATCCATATCCTATAAACATAGACTATATTGCTACTATTATTACTTGGATCAAACTTTTGCCTATTGGATGAATTAAGAATAAGAAATATAAAAGTTATTTTACCTTCATTTATTCCTTCTCTAATTCTGTTCCTTTCATTATGTAGTTCTGTGTTTCTGACATATATTATTTTCTTTCTTTCTGAAGAATTTGTTTTATTGTTTCTTGTAAAACAGATCTAATGGGATGTATAGTTCTTTCTAGTTGTAGTCTTATTATGTAGAAGTCCTATTGATGTGGTAAGGTGCAGGAGGAAGGGGAAGCATTTGTAGTCGTATGATTAGGTCTGTCTTTTAGTGTGCCTGTGCTCCTGAGTTGTTACTTTCACAAGTACTCTTCAGTCACCCTCCCTTCATTGAGGCAGTTAACCTACAATGTTTCCTTTCCTTAATATGGGAAGATAGAATGAGTAGAAGTTGGTTTTATCCCCTCCCCAGGTCATTTACAATCTCGTAAAATCTAAGTAATTATTAGGAAAAAAATAAAGTGAAATGAGGAATTTATGATCACTCGACTTCCAAGCACAATGCCTTATCTCTTGAGTAATCTCATTTTTTGAAAAGACTCTGTATGTGGCCATTATAATTTCCATTTCTCAATGAATGAAAGATAAGACCCTAATGTTCACTAAAGCAATCTCCCTAACTGTTCCAGACTCCAAGGTACGCATATAAAAATGATAGAAATGGTCTTTACTAGTAAAGACTCAGACATTTAAGGTTCTTTACCCTCTAGGATGCATATAGGCTTTATTATTTAGACTCGTAATGCTCTTTCAATTGTTCATTATATTCTAAACACCTTCTTTCTCTTTCAAAATTGTATGGTATCTAGATGATCTGAATTCCCATCTTATTAGCTTACCAGAGTCTTCAGTTATAAGGTCCAGTAAAAAATATAAAATGTTCTTTCCAATAAATATCCAAGTACTTAAGAAAGTCTCTCATTCTATTTGGTATAACATAATTTTAAGGAAGTATAATGCTATTAAGGCTCTATCATTGGATTTTTAAATCTCTCATTCAAGTTCAAATGGTAAAATTAAATGCCTTAGCTTTCATGTATGAGTACCATTATAAAATATGATCAAATATACAAATACTTGATGCCAAAGGAGTATCTCTATTTGCCCCAGGCCTACTGTTGCCCTCAGCACAGAGAACCAAATTGAAGTCAGTGTCTAGTTTTCTATCAATTAAGTAGCAAGTCAGAAAAGATTAATAATGGACTGAATTGCTTTTCTATTTTATATATATATATATATATATATATATATATATATATATATATATACCAGGATAAGTTGAAGGCAGGTTGACTTTCAGACTTCTCTTAGCCTTTCTAACAGCTAAGAGATTGCTGGTGCCAAAATAAATTGTAGAACCCTTTCTTTTGTGTTTATTTTTGTCTTCCTCTGAACATTTTAACTATAGCCGTGATATCTGAACATTTTACAAACTTATACCACTGTCTTCTCCTCCCATTTTGTTTTCCCTCTCTTTCTTTAGAATGAATGTCATAATAAATTCCTATCGCTAATAAGAATGTATTATATTTCTAACAATGGATGGCATAGAAAATTAGGCTGATAACTATGGGTCTTTGAGAAATACTAAAAATAGGTAAACTGAGGCTCTCCCCAGGAATTGTCCTCAGCTAAGGGAGCTGACTTGCCTAAGGCTGTTCTGCCTACCCAGGGAGAGTCCACATTCAATGACTGGGATCAAATGACACCTAATGAGAAAGTCCACTGTCCTGGCCCCATTGACTCAATTTGCAACAATTCTGAAGACTCATCCCAGATCCAGGGATCACCAAATGATTAGCTGAAGCCTATTATGCAAATACGTCACAATTCTAATTGTGGCTGCTTTTGTTTTTATCTGATTTCTTTTTATTTTATTTTATTTTTTCATTTCAGCATATTATGGGGATACAAATTTTAAGGTTGCATATATTGCCCTTGCCTCCCCTCCCCCACAAGTCTGAGCTTCAAGCGTGACCATTCCCCAGACGGTGAACATCTGATTCATTATGTATGTATATACCCATCTCCTCCTTCCCCCTCCCACCTGCCCAATACCCAATAAATGTAATTCCTATGTGTCCACTTAGGTTCTGATCAGTTAATTCCAATTTGCTGGTGAGTATATGTAGTGCTTGTTTTTCCATTCTTAGGATACTTCACTTAGTAGTATGGGTTGGTGATATAGCACATCTTGTATTTTCCTGGATAATTGTGGTTGTTTTTAATTATGCTTTTCTCACTTCCTCCCAGCTATTGCTGCCAATAGCACTCACTAACATACTCTCTACATGTAAATATCTGACTTAATGTATGTGTCGTAGTCTTCTAGAGAATATAACATAAACATATTTGCTTCAGAAATGATCTGAAGAAGAAGAATCTAAAATGGAATTTTGATCTAAATCATTCACTGGCCAAATGGCTGTGAGGACCCCATAGATAGCACCTGGTATGGTCTAGAGGTGCAATTGTTAAAACAAAATCTGACCAGTGCTGAGTTGGAATGAGATACACTGATGAGAAGGAATACATTGGTGAGTGATAATGTTGCATTCTGATAATGTTGTGGGTGTCTTCTGTAGGTAGGAGACGCTATTTATAGCATGGGGATCCCTGATAACAATAGCAATAAAAGATTCCTGGAATAATAAGGCTAGGTGATGTCACTTACATGTAAGAAGCAAAGTAGGTACAATTAGTATAATGAGTAGCAAGTTAGTAGACATAGTCAGAAAATCCTGACCAGAAAAAGAGCTATAAAGATGGTTAATACAGCATAGAATCCCCAGAGACAAGTTTGGTAAGCAACCAACAACATATTGCTGAATCTATACAGTCTGGATATATCACGGACAGGTGACCAGGAGACTGATGGTAGTCTTCCCTTCCTTTAGTCTCAATTCATTGCTCAATTTCCTGTCTTTAGACCCAGATTCATGTATTGAAGGAAAGTTATTCCCTCATGAAGTGAAGCCCACAAGTTCATGGCAAGTTTATATAGTAATAATTCCTCTAGTGCTTTCCTAAATGGACATATGGTTATTTCCTTAGATAATTTAACACTGGTACTCTGGAAATACAATACATTTTTTAATATTAAAGACACAAATCTGGATTAAAATTGATATCCAAGGACCTAAAAGAGTCAAAATGGCCTCTCTTTCAGAGAGGGTGTAAGTGAAGCTCTGGCCCAGATCCATCTCATATGAGTTCATTTAATCTATAGAACCATCCATTCATCAGTAACCAGGTCCCAAGTGTACATTGGGTGGGCATTCTTGGAAGTTAAAGGAATCTTCACATGGGTTACTTGGCCAGTGAGGGTAAGCTAATTCTGTGGGTAACCAAGAGATAGCTTCTGAAAGTGTCCCCTTGCTTCAGCAAACACAGTAAACTCAAAACAATTCATCTTAGTAAGATAAAATACCATTAATTAGTGTCATGGTTAAAGATAGAAAAATATTGGAAAGGTGATACCCAACATATACCTACTTAATTTGCCAGTCTGGCTCATACAAACATTAAATTTGTCCTAGAGGATGACAGTGGACTACCACAAACTCAACCAAGAAGTAACCCCAAATGTACCTGCTGTGTCTGATACAGTATTTTTTTAAACAAATTAATATGTCCTCACATGCATGATATGCAGCCACTCATCTGGATAATGTGATCTTTTCCATCTCCATTAGTAAGAAACATTAAAACAATTTTCATTTGTATGAGACAGAAGACACATCCATTTGTGACACAGTGCTATGCTATGTCTCTTATCTTTGTCATAGTTCTAAGAGATCTATCTACACAGCACATTATGTAGTAAATCACATTGATTTATTGTACTGATACATCATGTTAATCAGAAAAAAAAATGTATAAGAAGTGGCATCTATTTTGTAGGCCATAAAACAAATAAGCTCCAGAGGGTAGAACATAGCTATCAAAAGATTCAGCAGTCTGAAACATCAATGAAGTTTTTAGATATTCAGTGGTATGCATCAAGACAAGGGATCTACTCCAAGGTAAGGGGTCAATTATTGCATCTGACAACATTCACTACAAGAAAGACAACACTAGGCAGTCCTCTTTGGGTTCTAGAGGTAGCATGGTTTACATGTCTGAATACTGCACCAATCAATTTACCAAGTAACATAAAAAGCTTTAGTTTTGAATAAAACACAGATATGAAAACAGTTATGCCTTAGGTCCATGCTACAGTACAAGATGCCCCGCCACATGCGTCATATGACTCAATAGACCCAACAGAGATATCTATGGTAAGAAAACATGTTATGTAGTGTTTATGGAAAACTCCAATTGTAAAATAATAATGGAAACCCATAATATTCTGTAACAAGACCATACCATCACTAGTGGAGATTATGCACCACTCAAAAAACTGCTTTTAAAATGCAATCAGGATTTGCTAGAGACAGAATACCTGACCGTGGAGCACAAATTGAACACGCTGCTGGAACTACCCAAATTGGCCATGCTGCTAGAATCTGAGTTCTTCTTTCAGACTCTCCAAGTTATAAGGTAAAGAGGGTCCATTAGCAATACTTGGTAAGATTAAAGTGGAACATCCAAGATTATACATGCCAAGGGCTGAGGGCACACATAAACTGCACGTTCAGGTAACCTAAACTCCAATGTCAGATCCCTGCTACACTGGCACCTTTCTTTATCTTATAGCTATGACCATATCAGTAACCTTATGACCAACTGATGGATAAGGCCAAAAGTTAAATTCAGTTCATGGAAGGGGAGTGTTATATACTGAATGTGTAGCCCTCAAATTCATATGTTGAAATCTGAATCCCCAATGTGATGGAAATATGAGGTGGGAACTTTGAGAGGTGAGTAAGTCATTAGAGTTAAGCTAATACGCATGGGATTAGTGTCCTCACAAAAAAGACTCCAAAGAGATCTCTCACTCCTGCCATGTGATGACATAGAATATAGAAATGATTAAACTAAAAAGTTTCTTCACAGCAAGGGAAATAATCAACAGAGTAAACAGACAGACAACAGATTGGGAGAAAATATTAACAGACTATACATCTGACAAAGGGCTAATAGGAAGAATCTAAAAAGAACACCAACAAATCAGCAAGACAAAAGCAAATATTCCAATCAAAATATGGTTGAAAAATATGAACAGATTTACAAAAGAATATGAACAAATGGCCAAGAAACATATGGAATAATACTCAAAATCACTAATCATCAGGAAAATGCAAATTAAAAACACAATGAGATACTACCTTATTCCTGCCAGAATGGTCATTATTAAAAAGTCAAAACACAATAGCTATTGGTATGGATGTGGTAAAAAGGTAACACTTATAAAATGTTGGTGGGGATGTAAAGTATAATAATACAGCCTCTATAGAAAGAGTTGGAGATTACTCAAAGAACCAAAGTTCAACATATTATGTGATCCAGCAATCCCACTACTGGCAATTTACCCAAAGGGAAAAAAAAAAAGTAATTTTATAAAAAAGAAATTTATACCTATATGTTTATCACAGCACAATTCACAATCGCAAAAATATGTAATCAACCTAAGTGCCCACCAACTGATGAGTGGATAAAGAATATATAGTATAGTCCTTTTTAATAGAGTTATTTGATTTGTCATAATCGCAAGGCTGTGGAAACAGCCCAAGTGCCCATCAATCCAAGAATGGATTAATAAAATGTGGTATATGTATACAATGGAGTACTATTCAGCTCTAAGAAACAACAGTGATATAGCACATCTTATATTTTCCTGGTTAGAGCTGGAACCCATACTACTAAGTGAAGTATCCCAAGAATGGAAAAACAAACACCACATATACTCACCAGCAAACTAGTATTAACTGAGCAGCACCTAAGTGGACACATAAGTACTACAGTAATTGGGTATTGGGCAGGTGGGAGGGGGGAGGGTAGTGGGTATATACATACATAATGAGTGAGATGTGCACCATCTGGGGGATGGTCATGCTGGAAACTCAGACTTGTGGGGGGAGGGGGGGAAAGGGCATTTTTTGAAACCTTAAAATTTATACCCCCATAATATGCCGAAATAAAAAAAAATATATGGTATATACAATACATGAGGTACTACACAGCCATAAAAAGGAATTAAATAAAATCTTTTGTAGCAACTTGGATGGAACTGGAGACCATTATCCCAATTGAAGTATCCCAGGAGTGGGGAAAAAAAAACAAAAACACACACCACTGGGTCTCGCTTATATGTGGGAGCTAAATGAGGAACATATATGGTTATAAAGTGGTTTAATGGACATTGAAAAATTAAGAAAGGGGAGAGTTGAAGAGGTATATGGGATAAAAATCTAACTAATATGTACAATGTACAATGTTCTTGTGAAAGGTACATTGAAAGCCTCGATTTTAGCATTATACAATTCATCTATGTAAGGAAAAGCACTTGTACCTCCTAATCTATTGAAATAAAAAATAAAATGAAATATGTACAGAAAAAAGGGGACCAGTGTATAGGGAGAGAAATAGTAACAGGGGGGAAAAAAGGTGATGAATGGAGAAATAATGTCATATTTATGTGCTGATGATAATGAATGATACAGGAGAGGAGAAAAATAATGTAGGAAAAAAGGGAAGAAATATTGTAGAGGATTGGGGGGGGGGTAAGATGGCTGGCTAGAGGCATCACTTACTGGGCTGTTACAGATGGAAGGAAGGGTTTCAGATGAAGGAGAGGGGTGAAAGGACACAGCTCACATGTAGGTTACAGGAGGAAGTCCCAGAGCCTCCCAGGGACCTCACAGAAGACAATTGCAAAACAGAGAAAAAATGGGGAAAAGGGAAGATATCAGTAAGGATCAAACCCAGAGAGGCTTGGAGCTCAGTGAAGAGGTAAGGGAGGATCCCTTTCTCCTTCCCAAACTCCTTGAGTGATTAGCAGACTATCAAGTGACTTAGAAACTTTTCCAACCTCATCAGCCTTAGTAATGTGGCAACCACAGAACTGTGGGTAGAATTTGCATGATCACAGAGCTTGGATGTTCTGTGTAGGGTTCTTTTCCAAAGAAAGTCACCCAAGAGACCAGAGAGCCAGCTTTCTTCCATTCACAATCATATCCTATCCCATCTACCTCCAACCACTGCATCTGGGAGAGCAGTTTGAACTGAGAATTTAGTGAATGGCTGCCTTTCCCCACTTGGCATGTCCTTCAGTCTGAAGTTTCCACAGAGAGTGGAGCCCATATCTTTTCCCTTGAGGACCTATAGAGGACACAGCTCCCTGTCCACCAGCATTTCCCAGAGAATCACACCAGTGGGTCAGACATTCAGGCCAGATCCCATGCCCCCAGGACTAGAGCAGGGTGCTAGGAGACACAGGGTGCTGATTTGGGAGCTGGACTCAAGAGTCAAGGGAACCCATATGGGTGGAACTAATAGGAGAATACTGTGGCAGTCCAAGAAGCAGTGGTCTGAGGGGACACCCGTCCCTCCCACATGAAGGCAGCACTGTTGGTTTACGGTAGGTCCTCCAGTGGGAAAGATCCCAGCATGCTGTGCCATAGCAAATGAGTGTGGCTCCTTCAGGCACTCATGTGCAACCAGACACCAGGGGGCATGGGTAACACAAGAAGGACAGAGCTCACTTCCAATTGCAGTTGGGGAATTGTGGCCCCTTCCTGATGAGTAGCCTTCCTGGTTTGGAGAGCCTGCCTTGACCTTCCTGCCAGCAGCTTTACCTAGTGGCCAGGAAAATGACCTTGGAGCCCTGCTGAGGCTCAAAGTCATGCTGTCAGACTCGGGAGGGTCCCCAGTGAGTAAAACCCCAGTGCGCAATGCCATCGCAATGAAGTGCAGTACACTCAGGCACCTATTTGTAACCAAATGCCGAGGGCAGGGGTAATGCAAGAGGGGTGGAAGGTGGTATTATGACTGATACTGCAGAAACAGAAAACATTGTCCATGAATACTATGTAAATCTTTACATGTATAAACTACAGAACATAGATAAAATGGACAAATTTATAGAAACACACAACCTCCCAATACTCAACAAGGAAGTAATAGAACTGCTGAATAGACCAATACCAAACAGTGAGATTGAAATTGTTATTAAAAAACCTCTCAATAACAACAACAAAAAGCCCTGGACCAGAAGGATTCACAGCCAAATTCTTTCAGACTCACAAAGAAGACATGATATCCATAATACAGAAATTATTCCATAACACTCAGAAGAAGAGAACTCTCCCCGATTCATTCTATGCAGCCAGTATCATCTTGATACCAAAGCCAGGAAATTACACAACAAAAAGCAGAAAACTGCAGACCAATATCCCTTATGAATATAGATGCAAAAATCCTCAATAAAATACCAGCAAACCAAAGTCAACAGAACATCCAAAAAAAAAAAAAAAAAATCCAACAAGACCAAATGGGCTTCATCCTGGGGATGCAAGAATGGTTCAACATACAAAAATCAATAAATGTGATTCAGCACATAAACAAAGGCAAAAACAAATACCACATGATCACATCAATAGATGCAGAAAAAGCCTTTGATAAAATTTGGCACACTTTCATTACAAAAACTCTCATCAAACAAGACACAGATAGCACATTTCTCAGAAGTATAAAAGCCAAATATCATAAACCCACAGTCAACATCATACTGAATGGGAAAAACTTGATACCATTCCCCCTAAGAACTGGAGGAAGACAAGGATGCCCATGGTAACTATTTCTATTCAACATAGTGTTGTAAGTCCTAGCAGAACAATCAGACAAGAAAAGAGATAAAGTGTATTCAAATCTGGAAAATGGAGCTCAAACTACTGCTCTATGCTGATATCTGATCTTGTATCTGAAAACCCCAAAGACTCCACCAAGAAACTTCTAGAATTGATAAATAAATTCAGCAAAGTCTCAAATTATAAAATCAATGTACATAAATCAGAAGCATTTCTATATACCAATAAAAGTCAAGCTGAGAATCACAGCAAAACCTCAATACCATTCACAATAACTACAAAGAAAATAAAATTTGCAGGAATATATTTAACCAAGGGGGTGATAGATCTCTACAAGGAAAACTATGAAACCCTGAAGAAAGAAATCGCACTAATCCCATTCTTGGTATCTACACAATGGAAAAGAAGACTTTTCATCAAGAAGATACCTGCACTTGAATATTTATGGGGGCACAATTCACAATTGCAAAGATATAGGATCAACACAACTGCCCATTGATTCATGAGTGAATTATTAAAATGTGGTATATGTATACCATGGAGTACTACTCATCCATACAAAAAGATGAAATAATACCTTTGCCCCCATCCAGATGGAACTGCAGACCATTTTTCTAAGTGAAGCATGTCAATAATGAAAAAAAAAAACATCACATGCACTCACTATTAAATTGGAACTAACTGATGAACACGCATGTGGATAGAGGGAAATAAAACTCAGTGGAAATCAACTGAGGGGAAGGAGGGTAGTGGCAAAAACCTACCTAATGGGTACAGTAAACACTATTTGGGTGATGGATATATCTATAGTTGGGACTCAAACACTATCAAACAATCCATGTAACCTAAAACATTTATATTCCCTTAATATTTTGAAATAAAAAAGAACTATTGTAGTGATATCTGATCAGGCAAAGGGAAATGGGTTCTACTGTACAGGTAAAGGGAGAGGACTACTAATACTTTCATCCAGGCAGGAAGGTAGAGTACATTTGTGCATATTCTGGTCACTGATATAATTTGGGGGACTATAGAAATCCCCTTCTGAATGATTGTCTTAATGGAAAGAAATAGGAAGAAAAGTCGTAAGTTCAGGACTAGAGAAAATATTCTGTAAGTCTCACAGCAGAAAAAAAATGTGAAATATATAGCTAGAAGAATGGACAACTGAACAGGAAAGATGAATATCATATGGCTGTTGGAGTGTATTAATGGCTTAAATGAAATTTGCAAGGACTTAAAGTAAATAAAATTAGTATAGTTGTACTTTTTTTCTACAGCCAGATCTATCTCTACTTCTCCCTTATCCGTTGCCCCCTATCTCATTTCAATAGATCATTCAATGCAGATAATTCAGAGATACATTTTGTATCTCTATAAATACTTCCATTTTTCCTGTTAATGTCATAGTCTATTTACAGAATGATTATCATCTGCATTACTGGAAACCTCTTAATTAATTGTCCTAGCTGCAGTCTCTCCTTGCTTTTTAAAATTATTATTTTTAAAAAGCTTCTGCACTGCAAAAGGAAGAATCAACAAAATTTAAAGGTGACTGACAGACTGTAAAATTTCAGTTGACTGACAGACTATAAAAATATTAAATATTTTTAAACCACAAATCCGATAAGGGGTTAATATAAAAAAATTATAGAGACTTACAACTCAATAGCAGAAAATAATAGTCAAATTTGGTTAGGTGCAGTGGCTCATGCCTATAATCCTAGCACTATGGTAGGCTGAGGAGGCAGGAGCATTACTTGAGGGCAGGAGTTCGAGACCAGCCTGAGCAAGAGCAAGATCCCATCTCTACAAAAGATTACAAAAATTAACCAGATGTGCTGATGTGTGCCTGCAGTCCCAATTACTTGAGAAGCTAATGTAGAAGGATTGTTCAACTCCAGGAGTTTGAGGTTGCAATGTGCTATGACAACACTACGGCACTCTAGCTCAGGAGACAGAGCAAGACCTTGTCTTAAAAAAAAAAATACTCCAATTAAGAAGAGGATAAAGGACTGAAGCAGGCATTTCAAAGAAGACACAAAACGGTTAATAGAGGAGAAAATCAGTATATTGAATTGGTATCTGTGCCACCATGTTTACTGAAGCACTATTCACAATAGTGAAGGTATGGAATCAACCTAAATGTTTATTAGCAGATATACTGAAAAAGAAAATGTGCTGTAAAATATTATTTAGCTGTAAAAAAGAATAAAATCCTGTTATTCACAACAACATGGATGAGCCTGAAGGACATTACGGTAAGTGAAATAATTCAGGCACAGAAAGATAAATACTGCATGTTCTCACTCATAAGTTGGAGCTAAAAAAAGTTGAGCTCATAGAAGTAGAAAGTACAATTGTGGTTGTTGGAGGCTGGAGAGTGTGGGGGCATGTTAGGATAGGAAGAAGTTGATTAATGGTTAAAAAATTATAGCTATATAGGAGGAATAAGTTCTAGTGCTCTATAGCAGCATAGGGTGAATATAGGTAAAAATCATTTATTGTATATTTTCAAAAATCTAGAGAAGAGGATTTTGAATGTTCCCAACACAAAGTCGTGATAAATATTTGAGATGATAGATATGCTCAATACACTGATTTGATCATTACACATTATATACATGTATCAAAATAACATTATCTATGCTATAAATATATACAATTATTACCTGTCAATTAAAAATGAAAGCATCCAACTGAAATATAAAAAGAATTGATATTAGTTTATAAAATATAGAACATGCATGAGAATGCTTTCTTAAAGTTTTATTTTGTTTCTAATTGACATAATAATTGTACATATTTATGGGTACAGTGTGATGATTTGATATATACAGACATTGTGTAATGGCCAAATCAAGGTAATTATCATATCTATCACCTCAAACACCTGTCATTTCTTTGTGATGAGAACATTCAAAATCCTGTATTCTAGCTATTTTTATGGATACAATACAATATCGTTGACTATAGTCACCCTACAATAGAACATGAGAACTTATTCTTCATATTTAACTATAACTTAGTACCCACTGACTAATTTCTCCTCATCCTCCCTTTTCCTCTACCATCCCTAGCCCCTGGTAACCACTATTTTGCTCTCTTCTTTGAGATCAACTTTTTTTTTTTTTTTACCTAGGTTATGAAATCAACCTAAGTGTCTATCAGTGAATAAATGGATAAAGAAAATGTAGTATATATATACAATGCAATACTATTCACAATTTTTAAAAAAGGAAATCCTATCATTTGCAAAAACTTGGATGCATCTGGAGAATTTTATGTTAAGTGATGTAAGTCAGGCACAGAAAGGCAAATACTGTATGATCTCAATCATATTGGGAGTGTAGAAAAGTTGAACTCACAATAAAAGAGAGAAAAATGGTGGAGGAATAAGTTCAAGAGATCTGTTGTACATCATACTGACTACAGTCAATAATAACATATTGTATATTTGAAAATTCATAAAAGAGTAAATTTTTAGTGTTCTCACCTCAAAAAATAGGTATATAAGGTAATACATTACATATGTTAACTTGCCTGATTTAGCCATTTAGCCATTTCACTCAAATCATCACATTGTACCTCATAAATATATACAATTTTATTTATCAATTAAATGAATACATGAAAAAGGGAGATTTGAAAAAATAGGCAAAGGAACTGAATAAACATTTGTCCAAAGCAGATATACAAATGGCCAATAAGCATATGAAAAGATACTCAACATCGTTAGCCATTAGGGAAATGCAAGTTGAAACCACAATGAGATAGACCTTCACACTTATTAGGATGGTTATTATAAAAGAACAAAGAAACAAAGAGAATATGGAAAATCACAACGTTGGCAAGGATGTAAATAAATTGGAATCTTTGTGCATTCTGGCAGAAATATAAAATGGGGAGGGGCATTATGCACAATAGTATGGTAGTTCCTAAAAAAAATAAACAGAAAATTTACCATATGATGTGACAATTATACTCTGGGGTATATACCCAAAAGATGTGAAAACAGAGACTCAAATAAATGTATAAGAAACACTTTTTTTATAGCAGCCTTATTCACAATAGTCAAAAGGTAGAAGCAACCCACATGACAATTGACAGATGAATGTATAAAAAATGTGGTATACATACAATACAATATTATTCAGTTTTAGTGAAGAAGGAAATTCTGACATATGCCACAACATGGGTAAACTCAGAAGACATGCTAAGTGAAATCAGCTAGTCACAAAAGTACAACGATTGTGTAGTTCTACTCAAATGAAGTACATAGAGTGGTCAAATTCACAGAGACAGAAATTAGAGTGGTGGTTTCCAGGGGTCTGTGTAGAGAGGAATGGAAAAGCAGTATTTCATGCATGTATAGCTTCAGTTTGGGAAGATCAGATAGTTTTGGAGATGGGTGGTGGTAATGGTTCCTTCCACAACAATATGATGGGTACTTAATGCCACAGAACTGAATCCTTAAAAATGGTTCAAATAGTACATTTTATGTTATATATATTTTACCACAAGAAAATAAAATAAAGACTACCACAGGACCTATTCACAGCAGTGTAGCATTTTTAAAACGGGATTTTTCAGAAATAACATAGTTTTTGTTTTTCCAAAAGTAGAAATTTTAACCAGTTAGAGATGTTTTGAGTAAATAATTTCAAAGCACACTGCATAGGCAGCAGCTTCTATAAATAAAACTGGCTCATCTGAACTCTTTTTTTATTGTGGCAAAAAACACATAGAACATTTGCCATATTAATCTCTTTTTAATTATACAGTTCAGTAGTGTTAAGTATATTTAAATTGTTGTGAAACACATCTCCAGAAATGTTTCATCTTGCAAAACTGAAACTATATTCATTCAATTCCCCATTGCTTCTTTCCCCTATCCCGGGTAAAAATCATTCTACTTTTTATATCTATGAATTTGACTACCTTGGATACCTCGTATAAGCAAAATCATACAGTATTTGTCCTTTTGTGACTGCCTTATTTCACTCAGCCTAATGTCTTCAAGGTTTATCTATTTTGTAGCATGGATAACATTTCATTCATTTTTAAGGCTGCACAGTATTCCATCACGTGTATATACAACTTTCTTTTTTTATCCTTTCATTTGTCAGTGGATACTTGGTTTGCTTCCACTTCTTGGTTACTGTAAAGAGTGCTGATATGAATACGAGTGTACAAATATCACTTTGAGACTTTGCTTTCTATTCTCTTGGATATGTACCCAGAAGTGAGATTGCTGGATCATATGATAGTTCTATCTGGAATTTTTTTGAGGAACTGTCATATTGTTTTCCATAGCAGTTGCACCATTTTATAATCACATCAATTGTGCACAAGGGCTCCAACTTGTCTCCATACCTGTCAACGATTGTTATTTTCCATTCTTTTTTTAAATAGTAGCAATCCTAAAAGGGGTGAGGTAATATCTCATTGTGGTTTTGCTTTGCATTTATCTTATGATTAGTAATATTCAGTATCTTTTCATATACATGTCGGCCATTCATATATCATTGTTAGAAAAGTATATTCAAGTCCATAGCCTATATTTTAATTGGGTCATTTGATTTTTGTTGTTGAGTGTGGGGCGCGGTGGCAACGCCATTCCTAGATGGCGCCCGCTTCCTGGTCACACCCTACTGTGCGTCTGACAAACAGATGTTCAGCGCATGTGCAAAGCCTTGCCTCCTCTCCTCTTCTGTGTTGACCAATCAGGTTATGCCCCATGTACTTACTGTCTATATAAGCAGCCGCCGAGAACGCCTCGGCGTCTTCCGCATGTAACCAGCTAAGCAATCCCCATTAAAGAGCTGTCAGAAGAACTCCAATTGCCGTGTCTTCCTTGCTGGCGAGGGGGCGCGACAAGTGGTGCCGAAACCCGGGAACCGAAACAACTTTGAAGCACCAGCGGAGACGACCTCGATAGAGGTGAGTTCAGAACTGACGCGTGGGACGGAACCGAATTCGGACCTTTGCTGACCAAAGTAGGCTGTTAGTGAGAGCCCGTGAGCCCCCTGCTTTCGTTTCGAACAAGTATATTTTGCTCTTCGCTCCTGTAGATAAAGGAGACATGGGTAACTCCCAAAGCCGCCCTTTTGTACAAGCTTTGCAGGGTGTGCTGCAGGCGCGGGACCTGGCCCTATCGGAGCGTCTGCTGTGGAATTTTATGAAGGAGGTGGACAGGGTCGCGCCATGGTTTCTCCATTCCGGGTCATTAAATGTCCCGTCTTGGGATAAGTTGGAGAAAGATCTGCTGCGGGGAGAGGAGCAAGGCACGTTATGGCAGGGCACGCTCCCTGTGTGGACTATGATCCGGTCGTGCCTGAATGATAAAAATTGTGCAGCCCAGGTACAGGCAGGGCAAAAGGTGCTCTCTGACTATCAAGACAGTACCTCAGAGTCAGACAAAGGGAGAAGGCCTGGAAAAAAGAAAAGGGAGAGAAAGAAATGTAAAGGTACCAAGAATAAAAATAACAAAGGAAAGGACAGGACAGAAGACAGGGGAGAAAGCCTTTTTCTGTCAGAATTTAAGAAATTAGATATTTCTGAGGATGATTCCTCTTCTTCCTCTTCTCTTACTTCCTCAAGTTCAGGGGAGGAAGCGGGGGAGGAGCTAGATTCAGAGGAGGAAGCTACTTTGGAAGAGGAAGCGGCAAAGTATGAGGCGGGGCGATATCGGCCGCCGCCCTACAGTGACGCTGCTTTTGCTGCCCCTACCGCCCCTCCTCTGAGAGAGCAGGGAGGAGCCAGACCCAAACAAGTCAGCGGGAGCTCGTTTATCAGGCCCCGCGATATGAGGAAAATGTTTCTCTCATTCCCTGTTTTCGAGAACAACAATCAGCAACGGTATCATGAGCCTCTCCAGCACAAACAATTGAAAGACCTTGCTGAGTCGGTGCGGTCCTGGGGGGTTACGGCGTCTTTCACCATAGCCCAAGTGGAGAGGCTTGGTAACTTAGCTATGACCCCTGATGACTGGAGTAATACAACAAGGGCCTGCTTGACTACTGGTCAGTATCTAGACTGGAAATCAATTTTTCAGGAAGGTTGTATGAACCAAGCCAGAGCAAACGCACAGCAGGGGCAGGCTGCCTGGAACTATGACATGCTCACAGGGCAGGGACAATGGCTGCTTAATCAGACCAACTTTCCCCCACAGGTGTACGCTCAGATTAACAGCATAGCAATAAAGGCATGGAAAAGTTTACCAAACAGGGGAGAGGTAAGAGGAAATTTAACAAAGGTTATACAAGGGCCTACTGAGCCCTTCTCAGATTTTGTGGCAAGGTTAGTGGAGGCAGCAGGGAAGGTATTTGGGGATCTGGAGATGGCAATGCCCCTGATAGAGCAACTAGCATTTGAGCAGTGCACTACGGAATGCCGTAATGCAATTGCTCCCTGGAAGAACAAAGGCCTTAATGCGTGGCTGAAGGCCTGCAGGGAGATAGGAGGCCCCCTGACCAACAGTGGGTTAGCAGCTGCTGTGCTAGCCGCTCAAAAGGGCAAGGATATGACCTGCTACAATTGTGAAAAACTCGGTCACCTTAAGAGGCAGTGCAGATTGCCCAAGCAGGAGCGCCCTCAGCCTAAGGTGCCGGGGATATGCCCTACTTGTCAAAAAGGAAGACATTGGGCCAGTGAGTGTAGATCCACCAAGGATATTAAAGGAAGACCAATCAACCGTTCGCCAAAAGAACATGACCAACAAAAAAACGGGAACCGGGGCCCTCGACCTCAGGGCCCTCAAATATATGGGGTCATGCAGAGCACTCCGGTGCCATCGCTGGCACCTCCGGGGAGCCGAGGAGAGCCACTAAAGGTTCTGCAGGACTGGACCTCTGTGCCACCACCACAACAGTGTTAACTCCTCTCATGGGGTGCCAACCGGTCCCATCTGATTTCAAGGGGCCGTTGCCTGACCATACTGTAGGACTTGTCCTTGGGAGGTCCTCCTCAACTTTGCAGGGACTGATAGTTCACCCAGGGGTTATTGATTCAGATTTTGAGGGACAAGTGAAGATTCTTTGCTCTTCAACTAGAGGCATAGTTCCCATATATCCAGGAGACCGGATAGCACAGTTGCTAATTTTACCTAGCCTCCATTCTTTATTCCCTAGTAAACAAGAAACTAGAGGAGAAAAAGGTTTTGGTTCCTCTGGAGGAAACTGTGCGTATTTGTCATTGAATTTAGATGAACGCCCTACTATGGACTTAACCATACAGGGAAAGACATTTACGGGCCTCCTGGATACAGGAGCTGACACTAGTATAATTTCTGAACGCTGGTGGCCAAAAACGTGGCCATTGGCCCCCTCAGCTCAAACTTTGCAGGGATTGGGATATGCATCCTCTCCAGTGATCAGCGCCCAGACACTGAGATGGAAGGATAATGAGGGTAGAGAGGGCAGTTTTCAACCTTATGTCCTACCTCTGCCTGTGAACCTTTGGGGTAGAGATTTGCTACGGCAATTGGACTTCAAATTGACCAATGACTATTCTGTTCAAAGTCAAAAGCTGATGAAGAGCATGGGCTGCGTCCCAGGTAAAGGTCTTGGAAAGAATTTTCAGGATAGAGTTGAACCTATAGAACCCATGCCGCGGGCCTTAAGGCACGGGCTGGGTTTTTCTTAGGGGCCGCTGGGGATCCTCTGCCCATACCCTGGAAAACAGAGGAGCCAGTGTGGGTACCTCAGTGGCCCTTACCCTCTAAAAGGTTACTCGCTGCCCATAACCTAGTACAAGAACAACTTACTCTTGGGCATCTTGAGCCCTCTCAATCTCCCTGGAATACCCCTATTTTTGTGATTAAGAAAAGGTCTGGTAAATGGAGACTGTTGCATGACCTTAGAGCAATTAATGCCCAGATGCAGCTTATGGGGCCTGTTCAAAGAGGACTGCCCCTTCTCTCTGCTTTGCCTAAACATTGGAGTCTAATTATCTTGAACATCAAAGACTGTTTTTTCTCTATTCCCCTGCACCCACAAGATAAAAGCAGATTTGCATTCACGCTTCCTTCCATAAACCATGAGCAGCCTGATGCAAGATATCAATGGCAGGTTTTACCTCAGGGCATGGCTAATAGTCCCACTATGTGCCAACTTTATGTGGCCTCGGCTATCCAGCCGGTTAGGCAGAAGTTTTCAAAGGTAAAAATTATACACTATGCATCCCTTCAGGCTCACTTAAGGGAAAAGGGCTTGCTGGTCGCCCCTGAGAAGGTGCAAGAGGGAGAAGTGGGCGCGTTTCTTGGTAGTAGCATTCTCCCTGACAAAATCGTACCCCAAAGACTGTCCATCCGAAGAGATGCCTTAAAAACATTAAATGATTTCCAAAAGCTGCTAGGAGATATCAATTGGCTTCGACCTTTCCTATGTCTTACCACAGCAGAACTGAAGCCATTATTTCAGATTCTAGAGGGAGACTCACACATTACGTCCCCTAGAACTTTGACTCCTGAGGCCCTTAAGGCTCTTCATAAGGTAGAAGAAGCCATTCAGAAGGCGCAACTGGTGCGCATTCAGCACCACGATCCTTTCTCCCTCTGTGTACTCCCTTCTCCTACGCTCCCTACGGCAGTGCTTTGGCAGGATGGCCCCCTTTTATGGGTGCATCCTCAAGCCTCTCCAGGAAAGGTGATTGGCCACTATCCTACCTGTGTGGCCGAGATAGCTTTAAAGGGTGTTAGTTTGGCTGTATCCCATTTTGGGCGTCACCCTGATAGCCTGATTTGTCCATATACTGCCAATCAGGTGAACACCTTATGTGCCACTCTTGATGCATGGGCCATATTGAGATGCACCTTCCCGGGGAGCATTGATAACCATTATCCCAGACATGCCTTGCTGCAGTTTGCAATGAGGAACGAGCTTATTTACCCAAGGGTAACCTCACTACAACCTTTGGTTGATGCCTTAGATGTGTATACCGATGGTTCTAAGACGGGTATTGGGAGCTATGTCATTCAGGACAAGGTGTATACCAAACAGTTTAACTATTCTTCTCCTCAGCTAGTAGAGTGTGCCGTAGTCGGTCTGGTTCTCAGTACCATCACTGAACCTATCAACATCATCTCAGACTCCTTTTATGTGGTCAACGCAGTTAAACAGTTAGAGAACTCCTTTCACATTCTTGCCAAGAGTACTGTCTTTTCTGTATTTACAGAAATTAGGAATACTATTCAGAACAGAAGGAACCCATTTTCCATTCAGCATATCAGAGCTCATTCCTTGTTACCTGGACCTATGGCTGTGGGAAATGCTATGGCTGATCACGCCACTCGTGCCCTCTGGGTGTCTGATGGCCACGCCGCCGCCATAGACTTTCATCAACTTTATCATGTGCCAGCTGAAACCTTACGACTTAAGTTCAACATCACGCGTGCAGATGCTCGTGAGATTGTGCTGCAATGCCCAAATTGTGCCCCTTTTCGCACTGTTATTCCCACGGGCGTGAATCCTAGGGGTTTGCATCCTCTACATCTGTGGCAAATGGATGTAACTCATGTCCCATCTTTTGGGAAGCTTCAATATGTTCACGTGTCTGTAGACACGTGCTCAGGCGTCCTTCATGCCACGCCTCTGGCTGGAGAAAAGGCAAGTTACGTTATCACCCACTGCCTAGAAGCTTGGGCAGCCTGGAGCAAGCCCCGGGCTATTAAGACAGATAATGGCCCGGCTTATACCTCAAAATCTTTTCAGCAGTTTTGCACTCGCTTGGGTGTGGAGCACCGTACCGGTCTTCCCTACAACCCTCAAGCGCAAGGCATCGTGGAGCGTGCTCACGGCACGCTCAAAATGTACTTACAAAAACAAAAAGGGGGAGATGCCCTACAGCTAGGGCTATCACCCAAAGGACGCCTCTCCTTTGCTCTCTTTACTTTAAATTTTTTAAATTTAGATGTCAAGGGACGTTCGGCAGCAGACAGGCATGTCATGCCTGCTCCGCCACAGAAAGAATTAGTGAAGTGGAAAGATGTGTTGTCTAATCTATGGAAAGGCCCGGATCCAGTGATAATGAGATCCAGGGGAGCTATTTGTATTTTTCCACAGGACCAGGACAATCCCATCTGGGTGCCCACGCGGCTGACTAGAACGGTGCAGCAGCCTCTGGAGCAGCATGAAGACGTGCTGGCTACTCCTCCTGACGACAGTATGGATGAGCGCGAGGATGGCAGCGGAGCCACGCTGGGGGATCCTGTCAGTACTTCCCCTGCCGATGCCTGTGACACATAACTCACCAATTTTCCCCCGCCTCTTTTCTACTAATGTTTCCCTGGGCACTGCGTACCTGCCGTTGGACACGCAGAGTAGTAAACTGGAGGGAAATAGATCCTTCTCCTTGAAGGGGACTTTGTGTTTTGTGTGGGGTTAACGGAAGCTGCACAGACTTGGCTCCCCTGTCCATAGTGGCTGGGGGTATGGCAGGGAATGCTAGTTTCGCATGGAATCTTAGCGACTCTTTTGAAGGTTCTGTGAGGGTGATTGCGGGAGGGCGAAACGTGACCTTTGCCCCTACACCTGTCTGTGTTTGGCCCCCGTTTATCTGGGTGATATCCACGGAAAAACCCTCTGGTACACATGTGAACTGTTCCTCTAATACGTGCAATTATACATTGTGTTGGAATGCCACGTCTCACCCCTCTGCCATTGTTACCCGCTTGCCTAGATACATTCCTGTTCCTGTTGAAGCTCCTAGCTCTATGACTCTGTTTCAGTCTTGCAGCCACGGCCGTCTTGCTGTTTGCTGCGGCTGGCGGTGGGCTGTGGGCCATCTGTAGGCTGCAGGCCCAGAGACGGAGGGACCATGTGGTATTGGCACAGGCATTTGCTGCGCTTGAGCTGGGACAGTCTACACAGGTGTGGTTGACCATGCTAAAAGGTTAGCCTAGTTTTGGGTTGCACCCGCTCCTACCCCCAGGTATTTTAGCAGACATGGCCTTTGCACTCTGAGGGATCTCTCCCATTGCACCAGATAAGGCATGTCTCCAATCCCACAGCCAGCCTTTGCACACCTCCGAGTTTTGCTCATTGCACGAGGTAAGGTGGTTGCTGGTGGAAGTGAGGCTCTGCATCCTTGATTGTACTGTCGAAGGACGGTGCTGAACGGTTGCTCAGTTCTCATTTAATTAATAAAATAGGGGGAGATGTGGGGCGCGGTGGCAACGCCATTCCTAGATGGCGCCCACTTCCTGGTCACACCCTACTGTGCGTCTGACAAACAGATGTTCAGCGCATGTGCAAAGCCTTGCCTCCTCTCCTGTTCTGTGTTGACCAATCAGGTTATGCCCCGTGTACTTACTGTCTATATAAGCAGCCGCCGAGAACGCCTCGGCGTCTTCCGCATGTAACCAGCTAAGCAATCCCCATTAAAGCGTTGTCAGAAGAACTCCAATTGCCGTGTCTTCCTTGCTGGCGAGGGGGCACGACAGTTGAGTTGTAGGAGTACTTTATATATTGCAGTATTAACTCTTGAAAATGTAAATGATATGCAGATATTTTTCCTATTCCATAGTTTGCCTTTTCATTCTGTTTACTGTTTCTTTTAATGAACAGAACTTTTTAAGTTTGATGTATCCCCATTTCTGTATTTTTGCTTTTGTTTCCTGTGCTTTTGGTGTCACATTCAAGAAATTTTTGCCAAATCCAATTTATAACTTTTTTCTCTATGTATTTTTCTAAAAAGTTTTATAGTTTGGCATCTTACATTTATGTGTTTAACCTATTTTAGATAATTTTGTGTACACCAAAAGCTAAGGATCCAACTTGATACTTTTGTATGTAAATATCCAGTTTTCCCAATACCTTTTATTGGAGAAACTGTCCTTTTCCCATCGACTTGTATTGCCACACTTGTCAAAGGTTGTGGATTAATTTCTGGATTATCTAGTCTATTCTATTAGTCTATATGTCTGTCCTTATGCTAGTAACACATTTTTTGATTACTGCTGGTTTGTAATATGTTAAAATTAGGAAGTGGGAGGTCTGCAATTTATTCGTTTTTAAAAAATTGCTTTGGTTATTTAGAGTCCCTTGAGATTCGATATGGGTTTTAAGATTTTTTTCATTTCTGCAAAAAATGCTGCTGAAACTTTGATAGGGACTGTGTTGAATCTGTATAGTGCTTTGTGTGGTATGTATGTGCTAACAATATTAAGTCTTCCAATCCATGAACACAAGATGTCTGTCCATCTATTTGTGTTTCAATACTTTCTTTCAGCAATGATTTCTAATTTTCAGTATATAACTCTTTCACCTGTTTAGTTACTATTCTCCTATTTTATTATTTTGGATTCTATTTTAAATGAATGTTTTTTTTAATTCCCTTCTCTGATTGTTCATCATTAGTGTGTAGAAATGCAACTGATATTTATATGTTGATTTTATATCCTGTAACTTTCCTGAATTTGTTCATTATTTCTAACACCTTTGTATATGTGTATATGTGTGGGTGCTCTTTAGGATTTTCTACATATAAAAATATGTCTTCGGGGAACAGAAATGACTTTATTTCTTCCTTTGCAATTGTGATTTTTCATTTCTATTTCTTGACTAATTTGTTTGGCTAGGACTATCAAAACTATGCTGAATAAAAGTGACAAGAGCACTCATCCTTGATCTTGTAGGAAAGCTTTCAGTCTTCAAATATTGAATATAATGTTAGCCCCGGACTTTTCATATATGCCTTTATTATGTTGAGGTGGTTTCTTTCTATTCCAAGTTTGATGAGTGTTGGTTTTTTTTTTTTATCATAAAATGGTGTCAACCCTTGTCAAATGACTTTTCTACATCAATTGAGAAAGGATGTAGTTTTTGTTTTTTATTCTGCTTAGTGGTGTGTTGCATTGATTTATTTTTTATGTGGAACCATTATGGCACTTCAAGAACAAATTTCACTTAGTAAAGATGTATAATCATTTTAACATGCTATTGAATTTGGTTTGATAGCATTTTATTGAGGATTTTGCATCAATATTCATCAGGGATACTGGTCTGCAGTTTTCTTTTCTTACAGTGTCTTTTTTTCTGGATTTAGGTATGAAGATAATGCTGATCTCAAAGAATGATCTTGGAAATGTTCTACTCTTCAATTTTTTGGATGAGTTTTAAGAATATTGGTGTTGGTTCCTTTTTAAATATGTTGTAGAATTCTTCAGTAAAGCTATCTGAGGTCCAGGACTTTTCTTTGTTGAGAGGCTTTTGATTACTGATTCAATCTCCTTAGTAGTTATTAATCTGTTCATCTATATTTATTTAAGATTCCTTCTTTAGGGATTGTATGTTGCAAGGTATTTACTTATTTCTTCTAGGTTATCCAACTTATTGGCATACAATTGTCTACATTATTACATTATAATCATTTTTATTTTTTGACATCAGTTGTAATGTCCTCTTTCATTTCCGATTTTAGTTATTTGAGTCTTCTCTCATTTCTTTCTTAATCTAGCTAACAGTTTGCCAATTTTGTTGATATTTTCAAAAAAATATTCAGTTTTATTTTTTTCTATTACATTAATCTCTAATCTTTATTATGCCCTTCCTTATTCTAACTTTAGATTTTATTCTTCTTTGTTCAGTTCCTTGAGATGTAAACTTAGGCTTTCAATTTGAGAACTTTCTTTGGTAAATGTACATGTCTATATATAAACATAAACTTCATTCAGGATTGATTTCACTGCATCCCATAAGTTTAGTATGCTTAAGTTTTCATTTGTCCCATTATATTCTCTAATTTCTTTTGTGACTTCTTGTTTCACACATTGGTGGTTTAAGAGTGTGTTGTTTAATTTTCACATATGTGTGAATTTTCTGGTTTTGTTTTGCTGTTGATTTCCAGTTTCATTCAATTGTAATAAAAATGATAATTAGTATAATTTTAATCTTTTAAAAAATTTATTGATACTTACATGATTTTTGCCTACCATATGCTTTATTTTGGAGAATGTTCCATGTGCACTTGAAAAAAATGTATATTCTGCTGTTGTTGGACAGAGTCTTCTATATCATTATTACGTCCTATTGGCTGATAGCATTATTCAAGTCCTATATTATTATTATGTCCTATTGGCCTATAGCATTATTCAAGTCCTCTATTTCCTTATTTAGTTTCTGACTGGGTGTTCTGTCTACTATTGAAAGTGGGGTATTCAATTGTCCTACTATTATGTTGCTTTCTATTTTGGCCTCCAATTATACCAATGTTTGCTTTATATATTTGTGTGTTCTGATGTTGGTTGCACATATAATTGTTATACAAGGGGACATCAACAAAGATTTGGACAAATAAAATATAAAAATAAAAAATATATAAAATTTATTTTTTAACATAAACTCCCTCAAGTTCAAGGCACTTTTCCAAGTGATGGTATCAGCCATTTAGTCCATCCCTAAAAAACTGAGGGTCCTGGGAATTAAACTATGTCAATGCCATTTTTATTACATTATTAACTGAAGAAAAATGAATGTCCCTTAAAGATATTTTTAAGATTAGGAAAAAAGAAAATGTCAGAAGTAGTCATATCAGGACTGTGAGATAGATGCCTAATGATTTCCTATTAGAAACTCTTGAAAATTGCCCTGGTTTGAGAGGTAGATGAGCAGGAGCATTGTTGTGGTGGAGAACTCTACACTGAAACTTCCTCAGGCATTTTTCTGGTAATGCTTTGGCTAACTTTGTTTTTTTAAGAAAATTGTAAAATGTTTAATTCTTAAAAGTGTTCCCTCAGCCATCATGTGCAATTGTTGCAAATATTGTACTATTTTTCCAAAACCTTAAGTTGAAGAAATTTGAAATTGAAAAACAAAGATAAGTAAGAAAATGGATGCTTGGAAATGATTGTTTTGCAATACCAAATCTATTGCATTCATGCTATTTTATTTATTTTAATATGCATATATTTTTTTCCTATTTTTTTTAATACAGAATATTATGGGGGTACAAACATTTTGGATACATGAAATTCATTTGCCTCACTCAAGCCAGGGGCACAAGCGTGTCCTTTCCCCATATAGTGCACCCTGTCTCCATTAGTTGTGGGTTATTCACGCCACCCACTCTGCCCTCCATCCTCCATCCCCCCCTACCTGACTGGCACCCAGTGAGTATTACTACCATGTGAGCACCTTAATGTTGATCAGTTAGTACCAGTTTGATGGAGAGTACAAGTGGTGCTTGTTTTTCCATCCTTGTGATACTTCACTTTGAAGGATGGGCTCAATCTCTATCCAGGATAATATAAGTGGTGCTAGATCACCATTTTTTTTTGTAGTTGACTAATATTTCATGCTATACATATACCACATTTTATTAATCCACTCATGTATTGATGGGCACTTGGGCTGTTTGCACATCTTTGCAATTGTAAATTGTGCTGCTATAAACATTTGAGTGTAGATGTCATTATTATAGATTGTCTTTTTTTCCCTCTTTGGATAAATGCTTAGTAGTGGGATTGCTGGATCAAATGGTATTTGTATTTTTAGCTCTTTGAGGTATCTCCAAATTACTTTCCACAGGGGTTGTACTAATTTGCAGTCTCACCAGCAGTGTAAGAGTGTTCCAATCTCTCCACATCCACTCCAGCATTTGTTGTTTTCAGAATTTTTGATAAAGGCCATTCTCACTGGAGTTAGGTGATATCTCATTGTAGTTTTGATTAGCATTTTTCTAATTATTAGAGATGTTGAGTACTTTTTTTATACTTTTGCTGGCCATTATTCTGTCTTCTTTTGAAAAGTTTCTATTCATGTCCTTTGCCCATATATTGATGGGCTTGTTTGATTTTTTTCTTGTTGATTTTCTTAAGTTCTATATAGATTCTTGTTATTAGCCCTTTATCAGATATATGGAAAGGAAATATTTTCTTCCATTCTGTAGGCTGTCTATTCACTCTAAGGACTGTTTCTTTGGCTGTTCAGAAGCTTTTTAATTTGATCAGGTCCTATTTATTTATTTTTGTTGTTGCTGTGATTGCTTTGGGGGTCTTCTTCATAAATTTTTTACCTAGGCTGATGTCTACAAGAGTCTTTCCCACATTTTTTTCTAGAATTCTTAAGGTTTCAAGCCTTAGGTTTAAGTCTGTTATCCAGTGTGAGTTGATTTTTTTGAGAGGTGAGAGGTGGGGATCCAGTTTCAATCTTGGGCATGTGGATATCCAATGTTCCCAGAACCACTTATTAAATAGAGATTCTTTTCTCCAATGTATACTTTTGTCTGCTTTGTCAAAGATTAGATGGCAATATGAGGATGTTTTTATATATGGGATACCCATCCTATTCCAAAGGTCTATATCTCTTTAAAACACTCTCATAATAACCAGATGTTATTGTACTTTGGCCCTCCAGAAAATCAATAGCAAAATGCCTTGAACATCTCAGAAAACTTGGCACGCCCTTTTCTCTTGACCAATCTGCTTTTCCTTTGACTAGACCACTTCCATCTCTTGGTAACAATTGATTTGGTTGTGCTTTGTCTTCATGATCATACTGATAAAGCCATGTTTCATCTCCTGTTACAGTTAATCAAAGAAATACTTCAGCAAATTGATGCCACTTGTTTAAAATTTCCATTGAAAACTTTGCTCTTGTGTACAGCTGATCTAGGTGCAATAGTTTGGGCATCCATTGAGTGAAAAATTTGCTCAATTTTACTCTTTCAGTCAGAATTCTATAAATTGAAAAAAATAAGACGTCTATGGTGTTAGTTATTGTTTCTATTGTTAATCATCACTCCTTTTCAATTAGGGCACCAACAAGATTAATTTTTGCCTTGCAAGTTGATATGGATGGTCTGCTGCTTTAGGCTTTATCTTTGACATCACCTTAACTCTTCTTAAAATTAGTTATTCCTTTGTAAACAGCTAATTTATTGGGGATTTTTTCCATAAGCTTTTCATAAAGCACCAATAGTTTCAAAAATTTCCACCCAATCTTTACCAAACTTCAATGTTTATTCTTGCATAATTCATATTGCTTTAACAGGGCCTCTTTCAAACTGATGTCTTATCATTCTTAACACCTCAAATTTGATCATATTCAGACATATTATAACAAGTTAATATAAGTTTATTTTGGTTTAAAAATGTTTTAAATCTATTCATGGTTTTATTAAATACATATTTTTTCATGAAATTTTTGAATATCCTTTGTATCTTCCCAATGGATTGATATTTTATCATTATAAAATGTCCTTTTTGTGTCCTGTAACTATGTTTGACTTAAAGCCTATCTTGTCTCATACAAATTTAGCTGTTTCTACTCTTATTTGATTACCATTTACATGGAATGTTTTTTCCATCCTTTTACTTTCAACCTATGTGTGTCTTTAGATATATAAAATAAGTTTTTGTAGATATCATATGGAAGAATCCTATTTTTTTGTTATTTCAGCAAATCTATTGCTTTTGATCCAGGAATTTTAACATTGTTAAAATGTCCATACTGCTGAAAGTGATTTACAGATAAAATTCAGTCCTAATCAAAATGCCAACATCATATTTCAAAGATCTAGAAAAACTAATTCTATGCTTCTTTTTGTAACCAGAAATTATTTTGTGTTGTCAAAGGAATCCTAAGGAATAAGAAAAATCTGGAGGCATTACAATACCAGACTTAAAACTATACTATAATGCTATAGTAGAGTTAAAGTATGTGTTAATTCATAAACATTTAAAATCATTAGTTATATGAAGGTACTTTCTATTGGCATTTTATGAATTGTTTTCTACACATATTATAGCTTTTTGTCACTCTATTCCTCCCTTACTGTCTTCATATTTCATTACATTCTTATAGTGCTTGTTTTGATTACCCTCCCATTTTATTTTGTGTATATTCTACATATATTTTCTATGTGCTTAAAATCATAATACAAAAACCATTTTTATCCTCAGATGGGCATGTTACAAAAAAAGAAGAAAAATTTAAACTAATAACTAAATTATTTATTGACTAATTAAACTGATATTAGTAATGACTAATAAAAGCTAATTAGTTTAAATCTACTTTAATCTAATTAAAGATTAGATTCAACTTTCTTTTACTTACTTTTTTTACTTAAACTTACTTTTTAAATTTCAAGTATTAGGGGGTACAAATGTTTTGGTTACATGGTTCAATTTGTGGTGCTTGAGTCATGGCTATAATTGTGCCCATCACACAAATTATGTTCACCGTATCCAGTAGGTAGTTTTTTTCCCCTCTCCTCCTACCCTGCTTGATTTCCACTTACTGTTGCATTCCTCTGTGGACATGCACACTCATTGGTTAATTTCAGTTTAGTAACAAGTACATATGGTGTATATTTTTTCATTTTTATGTTACTTCTCTTAGGATAATGGTCTCCAGTTCTATCTAAATTGTTGCAAAAGGCATCAAGTCATCCTTTTTATTGCTGAGTAGTACTCCAAGGTATACATATACCACATTTTGTTAATCTACTCATGAATTGGTGGGCACTTGGGTTGATTCCACATCTTTGCAATTGTAAATTGTGCTTTGATAAACATTCGGTGTAGGTTTCTTCTAGATTAAATGACTTTTTTCTTTTCATGAATACCCAGTAGTGGGATTGCTGGATCAAATGGTAGGACTACTTTTAGTTCTTTGAGGAATCTCCATACTTTTTCCCATAACGGTTGTACTAATTTGCAGCCCCACCAACAGTGTATGAGCTTTCTGTATCCACACCAACATTTGTTGTTTTTTGACTTTTTAATAAAAGCCATTCTAACAGGTATAAGGTTATATCACATTGTAGTTATAATTTGCATTTCCCTGATGTTAAGTGATATTGAGCATTTTTTCATATATTTATTGGGCATTTGTCTAGATTCTTTTGAAAATATTCTGTTCATGTCTTTTGCCCACTTTTTAATTTGGTTGTTTGGTTTTTATTCTTGCTTATTTGCTTTAGTTCTTGGTAGATACTGGATATTAGCCCATTATTTGATATATAGCTTGTGAATATTTTCTCCTATTATGTAGATTGTGTTTTTGCTCTGTTGATTATTTCCTTATCTGTGCAGAAGCTTTTTAGTTTAATTAAATCTCATTTATTTATTTTTGTTGTTGCTATGATTGCCATTGGGATGTTAGTTATAAATTTCTTGCCTAGACTGATATATACAAAAGCATTTCCTACATGTTCCTCTGAAATTCTATGGTTTCATGCCTTTGATTGAAGTCTTTCCTTCATCTTGAAATAATATTTTGAGCAGCGAGGGATAGGGATCTTTTTTCATTATGTTCCATGTGGATATCCATTTTGCAAACACCATTTATTGACTAGGGCTTCATTTCCCCATCATGTGTTGTTGTCTGCTTTGTTGAAGATAAGTTATGTGTAGGTAGATGGTTTAGTATCTAGGTTCTATTATCTGTCTCATTGGTATATCTCTCTATTTTGTACTAATTCATGCTGTTTTGGTTACTATAGCATTATAGTATAGTTTTAAGTCTGGTATTGTAATGCCTCCAGATTTTTCTTATTCCTTAGGATTCCTTTGACAACACAAAATAATTTCTGGTTACAAAAAGAAGCATAGAATTAGTTTTTCTAGATCTTTGAAATATGATGTTGGCATTTTGATTAGGACTGAATTTTATCTGTAAATCACTTTCAGCAGTATGGACATTTTAACAATGTTAATTCTACTGATTCAAGAGTAAGATATGTTCATCCATTTGTTTGTTTCATCTGTGATTTCTTTCCTCAGCGTTTTGTAGTTCTCTTTGCAGAGATCTTTCAAGTCCTTTGTTAGGTATATTCCTAGATGTTTTATTTTCTTTGTAGCAATGAATGGTATTGAGTGAATTGTATTGAGTCTTTGATTTGACTCTCAGCTTGAGTGTCATTGGTATATACAAATGCTTCTGATTTATGTACATTGATTTTGTAACCTGAGATTTTCTGAATTTATTAATCAATTCCAGGGTGCTCTTGGTGAAGTCTTTGGGGTTTTCCACATAAAAGATCATGTCATCAGTGAAAAGCAATAGTTTTATCTCCTCTTTCCTGATTTAGATACTCTTTATGATTTTTCTTGCCTGATTGCTCTGGCTAGGAATTTCACCAATATGTTGAATAGAAGTGGTGACAGTGGGCATCATTGCCTTTTTCCAGTTCTTGGGGCAATGCTTTTAACTTTTCACCATTCAGCATGATGTTAGCTGTAGGTTTACCTTATATGACTTTTATAATTTTGAGATATGTTTCTTTTATGCCTAGTTTGTTGAGAGTTTTTATCATGAAAGCATACTGAATTTTGTTGACCACTTCTTCTGCATCTATTGAGATGATCATATGATCTTTGCTTTTGCTATTTGTGTGTGTGTGTGTGTGTGTGTGTGTGTGTGTGTTGAATCATGTTTATTGGTTTACATATGTTGAACCCTCCTTGCTTCCCTGGGATGAAGCCCACTTGCTAATGGTGAATTATTTTTTCAATGTGCTGTTGAATTTAGTTTGCTAGTATTTTATTGAGGATTTTTGCATCTATATTCAAGGGATATTGGTCTGTACTTTCCTTTTTGTGCCATGTCCTTTCCTGTCTTTGGTATCAAGATGGTGCTGTCTTCAGAGAATGAGTTGGGGAGAATTCCCTCCTTGTCTATTTTATAGAATAATTTTTGTAGTATAGTTACCAGCTCTTCTTCGTAGGTCTGGTAGAATGCAACTGCAAATCCCTGTGATCTGGAGCTTTTAGTTGTCATAAGATTTTTGTTATTACTGCTTCAATTTTGTTGCTCAATTCTGGTATATTCGGGAGTTCTATTTCATTCTGATTGAGTGTTAGGAAGCTGTGGGAATTTGGGAATTTCCAAGAATTTGTTCATTTTCTCTACCTTTCTATTTTACGTATGTAGAGATTTTCATAGTATTTATGGATGAAGTTTTGCATTTCTGTGGACTGTCTCCTTTTTCATTTTTTATTGAGCTTATTCAGATCTTTTCTGTTCTATTCCTAATCTAACAAGCAGGCTGTTGATTTTGTTTATCTTACCAAAGACCAACTTTTTGTTCATTAATCTTCTGTATTTCTTTTTCATTTCATTTAGTTCTACACTGCTTTTGTTATTTCTTTTGGCTGTTATTTCTTGGTGGCTCTGGGTTTGCTTTACTCTTCTTTTTCTAGTTCCTTGATATGTGTTATTAGTTTGTTTAGTGCTCTTTCTGTATTTTTCCTGTAGGCATTTAAGGCTATGAATTTCCCCCTAAATAATGCTTTGCCTACATCCCATAGATTTTGATAACTTGTGTTACCTTTGTTGTTCACTTCAAATAATATTTTGTTTTTCTCTTAATTTCATATTTTTTAATTGAAGGAAAAGTTTAATGTGAAAAAATAATTATAGCAGGGAATCAAAGTAGTGAGAGATTGGCTAGGCTGGTAAAAAGTGAAGAATTTGAGAATAGAAGATATATGGAACAGATGCTGAACCTACAGCTGAGACAGAGCCTGCAAAGAAGAAGTCCCCTTCCCCTAGGACTGAGATCTAGACCTTATCCAGAGGGCAGGGCTCTGCTTTACCACATGGCAGAGAAGTTGCTTGGCTGTTATGCTAATTGAACTTGATGCAAATCCAGTGAAATGTACCAGAAGTCATTCCCTAGGGATCTGCACAAAAGCTGTTCATGTGGAGATGCCTCACTAGAGGCATTCTCCTACAAAGCCACTGAAGCTGGATGATGGAAGGCCCTGCTGGCTGCTGTGTACTACAATATTGAGATGCAGGAGATGCTGCTGGTGCTATAGGAGCTGGATGCTGGAGAAGCCCCCTGAGTTGCAGGATCTGGATGCTGTAGAAAAACACACATTACTGTAGAAAAACCTGGAAGGCTGTGTATATCAAGATGCCACAATAATACCAGTGCTTTCTTTCCTCCCTGGAAAATGGAATTTTGGTGATTCACCCCTCCCCTTTTTGGTATTCATTCACCATTTATTCAATAAATGTTACTGTGTGCTTGCTCTGTGCCAGACAGTGTGTTTGTCACCAGGTATATAAGAGTGTACAGACGTTCCACTTCCTTTTGCAGAGTTTATGATCTGGTAGGACAACCTACCATTCAGTTGTTCAGGTGAGTTCTTCCTTTGCACCAGGTACTGTTCTAGTCCTTGGTATGTGTGTGTATGTATGTGTGATTAAGAAACGGTCTTGGCCGGGCGTGGTGGCTCACACCTGTAATCCTAGCACTCTGGGAGGCCGAGGCAGGCGGATTGCTCGAGGTCAGGAGTTCGAAACCAGCCTGAGCAAGAGCGAGACCCTGTCTCTACTATAAATAGAAAGAAATTAATTGGCCAACTAATATATATAGAAAAAAAGAAACTAGCTGGGCATGGTGGTGCATGCCTGTAGTCCCAGCTACTTGGGAGGCTGAGGCAGAAGCATTGCTTGAGCTCAGGAGTGTCTTTGAAGACAGTAGGCCAAACTATCACTTGTATTTTTTAGTATATGAAATAGAGTCACATTTTTGTCTATTTTTTAGATTTAATAGTGCAGCTGAATGTCAACCATTTATTTTTTTTATTAGTTGATTTGGGAAAATAGCATATTCCATGATATCTCTAAGCATATTACAGTAAGTGAAACAATGCAATAGTTGTATATTGTAGTAATTAGTTCAGCCCTATAATGAATTCTTCCCAGATATTTATGTAATTAGTACCATACGTCCTTATGTGATTATGTGTGTCTGAGAGATATTATTTGCTTCTTAGTGAGACCTATAACTAAAAACAGATTAAAATCCAGTTGGAAGGAAATCATGTGAGTAAATAGAGAATGATTATACATTAACATTTATATTTAGCATAAATGATGTGTTCAAGTGTTAAAAAGACTGAGACTAACTTAATAAATGGAGTGAGATGTAGATTGCCAACACTCTTTGAAATCATGATGCTCAAAAGTTTGCAATTGGCTGGGCGTGGTGGCTCACGCCTGTAATCCTAGCTCTCTGGGAGGCCGAGGCGGGCGGATTGCTCGAGGTCAGGAGTTCGAAACCAGCCTGAGCAAGAGCGAGACCCCGTCTCTACTATAAATAGAAACAAATTAATTGGCCAAATAATATATATAGAAAAAATTAGCCGGGCATGGTGGCGCATGCCTGTAGTCCCAGCCACTTGGGAGGCTGAGGCAGAAGGATTGCTTGAGCCCAGGAGTTTGAGGTTGCTGTGAGCTAGGCTGACGCCACGGCACTCATTCTAGCCTAGGCAACAAAGCGAGACTCTGTCTCAAAAAAAAAAAAAAAAAAAAAAAAAAAAAAAAAAAAAGTTTGCAATAATGGTTTGAAATAGTCATAGAATTCGATTACTGGTGAAAGAGAGAGCATTATAACATGTGCACAAGAGTGAGGTAAATCATAAATCACTAAAATAGAAATGTATAAAGTTGATCAATGGATTGGCTTGGATATAATAATAGGGTCTTATTTTTTGTGAATGTTAAGATAAAATTAAGGCCTGTGACTAGCTGATGATGACAAACTTTGTAACATGTATTAATAATGAACCATAGGTAAGAAATGTGCGAGAATTAGGCATTTATGGCAATGTGAACTTCCCCCAAGCAATTTCACCTCTCACTATGTTTAAATAGTGTGAATATACCTAACTACTATTAATTATAGGCCATAGGTTTACTCTTACAGTAACTACCCTACTATTTTCTCTTTAGATATTCATGTAAATTATTGCTAAATCTGTAAAGTGTAGAATATAGTGAATATTGTATCTGACAGCCATCAAAGTGACTGCTTCAAATAACTGCTTTAGTATGCAATGAAAAGTACAGCGGCACCACAATGTCTGAAATGCAAGTCCAGTTTTCACTATACTTTAATAGTCAGGAAAAAAATGTTTATTCAGCATGAAATAAAAGAAGAGGTGGTAATAATTCTATTAACGTGATCCATATAGGTGTATTGTCTGAATATTTCAGAGGCCAAAATGAGGTGTGATTTTTTTTAATCAAAATTTTCTTTTGTTATGTGCAATATTATTTAGTAAGACAGTTTACAACTCTTTTAATGTGTGATGTTGAGCACTAATCTTAGGTTTCTACTTTTGGATTTCACTGAAATAATAAAATATTTTGCTTTTGGGTAAAAATCAAAATAATAGAAATTTATTGAATATGAAGATTTCATCATATCATTAATCCTGGCCCTTGGTGTACTTTTGTTAGCAACTCTAATTTTCACTTTGAGCCAAATAGCCTAAATTTTTAAGTAAATTAATTTCAACAATAAATTTTCATTTAATAAACATTAATTTTTTAGTTATATCAAAATATAGATTTTGCCTTTGCAACAAGGACCTAGACTCACTTAATATTTTATTAGATTAATTCAGGTGCTTAAGCTAGAACATTTTTATTTTTTACAATAATTTCAAATTGGTCAATGATATAATCTTTTAAAAAAAGTCAACCCATTTGTTCTTTAATTTTAACATCCATCACATTTTAATAAGACTTTAATAAAATGTTACTAGCTGATGTACAACAGGAATTAACATATTGATATATTTTTTCTAAATTGTCAAAGCTGTTCTAAACAAAAATTGATTTAAATAAATTTACTGCCTTCATTAGAATCTGTTAGAATATCATAAATCTGTTAAAATTTTCAAAATAACACAGACTTAAAATTACACATATAAAGCTTTTATTAAGAGTCACACACTGTGCTGAGAACTCTTCATGAGTTTTCTCATAAAATTATCATAACAACTCTATGAGATGTCTATGATTAGTATCTTTACCTTACAAATTACAGAGTTTGTACTTGGTTCTTGATTGAAAATGACAGAAATCACTTTTAACTTACTAAAACCTAAAATTAATTCATTGTAATGATGTAAGATAGTCTATAAATCATGAATAACTTGAAGGTGGGAAGACAGAAGAAACCAAGCCTTATTCAAAATACTGCCAAATAAAAAATCTTCTTAGGATGCTATTAATGGAGCCATTTCCATTGGAGATTCACTGTTACTACATATTCTACTTTCTGTGGAAACTCAAAAATGTGGCACTGGACTCTTCATTCAACCACAACCAACATGAATGATCTCTAAATTGGACCTGCATAATTATATTAAAATCCCATTTTCTTTATAGTTCTCATGCTTTATGTCTATTGGACTATATTTGCTGCCAACTTCCACCTTTCATTGGGAGCTGAGCCTGACTCTGTAAAAATTAAGCCATGGAGAAAGAGAGCAGAACAAATGATTCCTGTGGGAAATCTGATTCCAAGGTGGATGTGGAGGGTAAAAAGAGGGGATTATAAAGACAGAAAGGAGTTGAACCAAGCATACCCACCTTATTCTTACAAAATGTTTCATTTATTTCCATGTCTCCTCCCCTGAGGAGAAGAAAGTGTAAATTCTGAAGCATTATGGTAATGGGTAGAATCATCAGGATATATGGAAGGAACCATGAGGAAATGGAGAAGATAGCACCAATCCTAGAGAGATCATATGTTTCTCAATCTCCTGAATCAAAAGTTCCTTAAGAGATGAAATCATAAAGTCTGCCTCTAGCATCCATTGATGATTTCATATACTACTCAATTTTATTTTCTGGGTTTATGTAATAAAATAGTAAAAAAAGAGGTTATGGTTGTTTTGTTCCTAGATTTTCCCAAAGAAAGTAATGGGAGGATTCATATTTACTTGAGAGACTACCATACAAATGTTCTCAAGAGTTGTATATCTATATCCATACATGGCGTTCTATAAAACATAAGACCTACTGAAGGTGACATAAAATTTATAAAGGTTTATGCTATGAGTTGTTTTGTGTCAATTTGACTGGACTAAAGGATGTCCAGACAGCTGATAAAAGATTATTTCTAGGTTTGACTGTGAGAATGTTTCCAGAAGAGATTTGCATTTGAATCTGTCAACTGAGTAAAGAAGATCACCCTCACCAATGTGAGGTTTGATGATGTGAATGGGCATCATCTAATCCATTGAGGGTGTGAATAGAACAAGGAGGGGGGGAAGGGGCAAACTGACTCTTTATGTTTGAGCTGGGACATTCATCTTCCCCTTCCCTCAAACATCATTTCTCCTGATTAATGAGCCTTCAGATTCAGATATGGATTTATACCATCAGCTCCCCTGATCCTCAGACATTCAGACTTGGATTAATTACACCACCAATTTTTCCAGTTCTCCAACTTACAGACAGCAAAATGTAAAATTTACTGTCCTCAATAGTAATATGAACTAATTCCAATAAAAATATACTGTATATAATATTAGTTGTGTTTTTCTGGAATACTGACTAATACAGTTCATAATCTTAAAGTCATACTATCTGAAGTTCTACTTTCAGGATGGCATTGTTAGGAGTTCTGTGGACCTAATATCCAATGGAACAAGCAACACTGGTAAAAACTATAAAAAAGCTCCAAGCACTTAAAATCTCTAGAAACTGTCCCAAGGACATGCAGAAAATAAAGGAACAATTACTCAAGTAAATCTACTGAAACTCTGTAATATCAGGTAGAGTCTGTGTCAATTCAACAATGATCCACATCTCCATTCCCCCGTGGCCAGCTCAGTTTAGTGGAAGCTACATTCCAGTAGATGTGGCAAAGATGAGGTGCCTTTTATTCTCGATGTCCAGTCAAGGGTACGATATCTCATCAGGAGAAGCAAGCATCAACATTTCAAATACACTCCATCTCTGAGTAAAACATGCTAAATTCTTGATGAGTGTAGCCAAAAGTTCAAGAGCTCACTTCCTCCAACAGCCCCCACTCATAAAATCGATGCTCCACTCCAGTTCCAGCAAGCCAAGAATACTGGAATCACAATCATGCCCTACCTAGTTTACTTATAGGGCACAGATTACATACTAAGAAAGGCAAATCAAAAGAATTAGAGGCTAAAACCATGCCTAGTGGCCTTTAAAGTGGCTCAAGAATTTTCCCAGGTGCATAAGAATGAGTTCTGAAAATATCTCCCATAAGGAACTAACTTTATTTGAACACAGTGCAAGAAAATTCAAGCCAAAGAGCACTCAAAAATAGCTTTTCTTAAATAAGAGCCATACAGTTCATCAGAGAGGATCAGGGTAAGATCCAACTAAAAGGAGCTCTCCCAGCATTAGAGAGAATCTCAAAAACTGGGTTCAAAAAGTACCCCTGACATTTTATCAACATATCAAAAACATAACATTTTACCACATAAATACTTAAAATTATAATTTGTCAATTAAAAATAAGAAAATAATTGAGCTAATATAAAAATGGGACATTGAGCATGTGTGTGTGTGTGTGTATATATATATATATATATATGTAGATATACACACATATATACTTTAGATAGATACCCTTTATATATGTGTGTGTGTGTGTGTTTGTGTGTATAACTACTCTTGTCTGAAGTTAATTGGATTAAGCTATAAAGCAATTTATTCTCCATGGAACTGTTAAAAAATAAATAGAGGAATCAGTTGGCAACTTATGAAGCCTAACAGATAGGTTTGACACCAAAGTAGATATATTAATAGAGAAATCGGGGAAATATACAGTCAAAGAGAGCTCTGATTAATCACTGTAGTTATAGGGAGACTGTGTGAGTGCTCAAGGCTAAACCTCCTGAAGATTGACACAAAAATGTTCAATAAAATAAAGAAAATCATGGTTAAAATATAAATGTAGCTAAGATGCCAATATCTCATCAAATGGGGAATATCAATAAAGAAATATAAATTATTTTTAAAAAATAAATTGAAATTCCATAGTTGAAAAGTATAATAATCAAACTGAAAAATTCACTAGCAGGGCTCAGGAGTTGATTAGAATTGGCAGATAAAAAAGAATTTTATGATAGAGCAATGAAGATTACTCAATATGAAGAAAAGAGAAAAAAAAGAATGAAGAATTATTTATTTGATATATTGCTGAATTTGATTTACTAAAATTTTGTGGAGGATTTTTGCATCTATATTCATGAAGGATATTGGTCTGTAGTTTTCTTTTTTTGTTGTGTCCTTTCCTGGCTTTGGTATCAAGGTGATATTGGCTTCATAGAATTAGTTAGGAAGGATACCATCTTTCTCAATGTTGTGGAATAATTTCTGTAGTATAGGTATGAGTTCTGTTTTGTATGTTTGGTAAAACTCTGAAGTGTAGACATCTGGTCTGTGACTTTTCCATTTGGGGAAGTTTTTAATTGTTAATCCAATTTCTGAGCTTGAGATTGGTCTAATCAGAAACTCAATTACCTCCTGGGTGAAATTAGGGAGGTTGTACTTTTCAAGGAATTTGTCCCTTTCCCCCTCATTATGTAGTTTTTGGGGATATAGATTTTTAAAGTAATTGAAAATAATGTTTTGTATTTCCATGGTGCCTGTTAACTCTGTTTTTTTTTTTTTTTTTTTTTTTTCATTTCTAATTGAGTTTATTAGAGTCCTTTCCCTTTGAATTCTTGTCAATCTCACAAGAGGAGTGTCAATTTTGTTTATGTTTTCAAAAAACCAAGTGGGCTTTATCCTAGGGATCCAAGGCTGGTTCAAAATACACAAATCTATAAATACAATTTGCTCATAAATAAAAGCAAGAACAAAGATCATATGATTCTCTCAATGGATGCAGAAAAAGCATTTGACATAGTCCAGCACACCTTTATGAAAAATACTCTTAACAAAATAGGCATAGACAGATCATACCTTAAAATTATCAAATCCATTTATAATAATCCCATGGCCAATACTATACTGAATGGGGAAAAATTGAAACCATCTCACTTAGAACAAGAACCACTATCTGCACTTCTATTCAACATAGTGCTGGAAGTCCTTGCTAGAGTGATTAGACAAGAGAGGGAAATTAAGTGCATGCAAATGGGGGCAGATGAGATCAAACTCTCTCTATTTGATGATGATATGATATTATATCTAGTAAACCTCAAGGATTCAACCAAGAGACTCCTAGAATTAATAAAAGAATTCAGTAAAGTCTCAGGATACAAAATCAATACACACAAATCAGAGACATTCATATACGCCAATAACAGTCAAGCCAAAATTCAAATAAAAATGCAATACATTTTACAATAGCCTCTAAGAAAATTAAATAGCTAAGAACATATTTAATGAAAGATGTGATAGATATATACAGGGAGAACTACAAAACACTAAAAAAGGAAATTGTAGAGGATGTAAACAGATGGAAAAATCTACCTTTCTCATGGATTGGTAGAATCAATATCATGAAAATGTCCATACTACCTAAAGTGATCTACAGAATTAATGCAATCCCTATCAAAGTATCATAATCATTCTTTACAGATTTAGAAAAAAAATAATCATTCTATGTTTTGTATGGAACCAGAGAAGACCTCATATAGCCAAAGCAATCTTAAGTAAACTGGGAGATATCAGTCTATCAGACTTCAAGCTGTACTACAAGGCCGTAATAATTAAAACAGCATGTACTGACACAAGAACATAGGCATAGACCTTTAGAACAGGACTGAGAATCCAGTGATGAAACCATCTGCATATGGTAATTTAATCTTTGACAAAACAGACAAAAATATACACTGGGGAAAAGAATCTTTTTTCAATAAGTGGTGCTGGGAAAACTGCATAGCTACATGTAGAATATTGAAATTGGATCTCCACTTCTTGTTAATTCTCTAGAGTTCCAGATAGATTCTTGTTATTAGACATTTATCAGAAGTGTAGAGAGCAAATATTTTCTCCCATTCTGTGGGTTGTCTATTTGCTCTAATGAGAGTTTCCTTGGCTGTGCAGGAGCTCTTTAATTTGGTCAGATCCCATTTGTTTATTTTGGATGCTGCAGTGATTCAACAGAAATTTATTTGGTTGAAAACAGAAACTTCTCCAAAGAAGACAGAATAATGGCCTGCAAACATATAAATAAAATGCTCAACATCTCTAATCATCAGAGAAATGCAAATAAAAACCACAATGAGATACCATCTAACACCAGTGAGAATGGCTTGTATCAAGAAATCCCAAAGCAACAAATGCTGGCGAGGATGTGGAGAGACAGGAACACTCTTACACTGCTGGTGGGACTGAAAAATAGTGCAACCTCTGTGGAAAAGAATTTGGAGATACCTCTAACAGCTAGATATAGAAATACCATTAGACCTAGCAATAGCATTGTTGGACATCTACCCAAAAGAGCATAAGACATTCTATTACAAAGACATCTGCACCCGAATGTTTATGGCAGCACAATTCACTATTGCAAGATCATGGAAACAACGCAAGTGTCCATCAATTCATGAGTGGATAATTAAAGTTTGGTATATGCTCACAATAGAATACTACTCAATTCTAAGAAATGACAGTGAGCTAGCACCGTTTATGCTATCCTGGATTAAGTTTAAGCCCGTTATCTAAAGTGAGGCAACACAAGATCAAGAAAATGGGCTCCACATGTACTCACCATCAAATTGGTACTGACTGATTAAAACTATGGTGTTCAAATGACGGTAGTGTTACCAGGGTTTGGGGGAGGGGGAGATACACATCTTAGGGTTGTGGCGAGCATTGTGGTAGTGGGAGGAAGAGAATACCTCTAACCCTTCATAGGGAAAGCCAAAGATATACAATGTAACCAAAAGATCAAAGAAGGAAAAAAAAAAAAAAGAAAACTTTTATCTGGTGGTGGACAGATGGGAGGGAAGGATATATACTGACAAAATAGGTGCGATGAGCACCACCTGGGAGTTGGACACACTTGATGTTTTGACAAGGCAGGGGGTGAGGGGAGGAATGCCAGGGGCAATATATGTAACCTTAACAATATTTGTGCCCCCATAATATGATAAAAATAAATGAAAATTCTAAGGGTTAGTTAGCCTACAATTATGGTGCCAGCATCTGTTGAGGGCTCTCATTCCATGGCAGAATGGCAGAAGGAAGAAGGGCAAGCAAGCAGGCAAAACAGAGAAATGGGGCTGAAATTACTCTCTTATCAGGAGCCAACTCTGACAATAACTAACTCAATTCTGCATAACAGTACTAATGGCCCCAACTCTTACTACTGTTAAAATGGCAATGAAGATTCCAATACATGAATCTAGGAGGACATATTCAGACCGTGGCAGGTGTACATGTGGGAACCCATAAAACAAAGAACAAGATACTACCTCAAAAATATAGTAAAATAATCATTGAAGAAATGAAAATGTTACACAATAAAATATTGCCTTAAAGCAAAATAAAGCAGTAAGAGAATAATAAAAGAACAAAAATAAGGACACATCCAAAGATCTTTTCAGCATGTGGGTTCTTAGATCTGTTTTTTTTTTTTTTTTTCTACCACTTTATGAGCTACCATCTTCACATTTTGTCCAGCTGCTAACAGAGAAGCCAAGTTTTGTGTTTCCAGGGGTTAGCACTAGGAGGAATGACAATCAGAGCAGGTCTGAGGAACAGTGTTGATGTCCCTGAGGTGGAGGTTGTTTCTCACATGATTTGGGGTGTGAGTAGGATGGTTTCCTATGGGGGCTATTGAACATGCCCCTAATGCCTTTCCCTGTGGTGCCAGGTGATGAGTTACTTCTGGTAGGGAAGGTGGGTGGTGGTGTGAAGGGACAGGCTTTGTTTGTCCATCGACACTTAGCACATTATTTCCTTCTAAGAATTAGCAACTAGTTGTAAGTATGATCTATAGTTTGTTAAATATAGTATAAAAATTATTTTTATAATTTTAGTTTTATCTCTTCTTCAGGTTAAATTTATAATAGAAATTTTTGTCCCCCACTACATATTTCATCCCTATTTTAAGGGTACTTAAAACTTTCTAGAGGGCCTTCTGTATTTTTATTAATGAAATAGAAGTTATTTAACGTCATTTGCATAATAAGCAACTCAAAGAGAGAATAGGAAAAATGCAATAACATATTTATAAATAAAATATAAAAATGTATAAAAAAGAACAAAAATAAGTTGAGATATATAGAAAAAATTAACATATTAGACATAAACCCAAGCATATCAATAATAAAATTAAATAAATATGGATGAAATACTCCAATCCAACAACACAGTGTATTAAAAAATTCCAAGTACTTGCTTGCCATCTATAGGAGATGTATTTTCCCCCAAAGATACAAATAATTTAAAAGTAAAAGGATGGAAATATTGTCATTTAAACAGGACCATAAGATAGTAGAAGTGACTATACTAATATCAAACAAAATAGCCCTTAAGGCATGTTACAATGGCTAAAGAGGATATATTATAATAGGAAAAGGGTAAATAAATCAGGAAGATATAATAATGATATGCATATATTACATCAGGGCCTCAAAATACATGCAGCAAAAAGTGATAGAATTCATTTGGAAGGGGTTGTTTAAAAAACTGACAGCATTGAAGGGAGAAATTCAATTCAAAAACAATAGCTAGACATTTGAATACACCATTTTAATAATGGAAAGAACAAATAGGCATATGATCATCAGGGAAATAGAAGACTTAAACAACACTACAATATTTCACTGAAGCTTCTAGTAGGACAATTTGACAAGGAAAATAAATAAAAAGAAGGAAAATAAAGGAAAATAAATAAAAAGAATCCAGATTTGAAAGGAGGAAGGACATATTCAAAGGACATTATGTTATATAAAGAAATGTGGTATATAGCCAAGCACATACCTGTAATCCCAACACTTTTGAAGGCCAAGGCAGGAGGATTGCTTGAGGTCAGGAACTTGAGACCAGTCTGAAAATAAAATAAAATAAAATAAAATAAAATAAAATAAGCCAAGCATGATGGGTTACACCTGTAGTCCTAGCTACCTGGGAGGCTAAGGCAGGAAGATTGCTTGAGCTCAGGAGTTGGATGTTGCACTGAGCTATGAAAGCATCACTATACTCCAGCCTGGGAGACTGAGTGGAAAAAAAAAAGTATACACTATAATATTATTCAGCCTTAGAAGAGAAGGAAATCCTGCCATTTGAGAAAACATGGATGAACCTGGAGAACATTATGCTAAGTAAAATGGCCAGTCATGGAGGGACAAATATTGGATAATTTCACTTACATGAGGTATCTAAAATAGTAAAACTCATAGAAGAGAGTAGAATGGTGATGGCCATGGAATGGGGTCAGGGAGAAGAAAATGAGGAATTGCTTCACAATGTCTACATTTCAGTTATGCAAGAGGACTACTTCTAGAGATCTATTGTACAACATAGTAACTATAGTTAACAATTAAGTATAGTGCAGTTTAAAGTATGTTAGGAGGCTAGATATGTTAAGTATCCTTATACCCCCCCCAAATACATGGACTATATATGGACTAAATTATAGAGCCACATAAAATTATAGTGAAATGTATGAATCCTTAATACTAACAAGAACAATAATACTGGTGAAATATTCACCAATACAAATATTCACCAAATACAAAAAAGAACACAAGGAAATATGTGGAGATGATGGGCATATTTAGTGCCATGTTTGTGGTGATGGTATCATGGCTGTATACATATGTCCAAACTCATTAAAATGTATACATTAAATATGTACGTTTTTGTATATGACTTATATCTGAATAAAGCTTTAAAAAGAAAATGATTAGAATGCTTTCTGAAACACTTAAAGAGTAACTTTGCAGTTACATATGTATATTCAGTTGATATAGAGAAAACCATCTCAATCAATGACATGAGCAAATATATTTTAAAATTTCATCAGTATCTATTAGTAAAGTTTTGTATCAAATGAACTTAAAATACTCTACTCATAATGATTTGCTTTTAATTTATTGAAATTCATATTTCAACTGAATTTCCTGGAAATTTATACTTTTCTGTATATATTTTTATGAGTCTAAAGTTGCCTTTATTTCCCTTTACTTTTTTTATTTCAACAACATATTACGGGGGTACAAATAATAAGGTTACGTATATTGCCCATGACCCCTTTTCCCCCTCAAGTCAGAGCTTCAAGCGTGGCCATCCCCCAGACGGTGCACATCTCACTCATTATGTATGTATATACCCATCCCCTCCCTCCCCACCTACCCGACACCTGATAAATGTTGTTCCTATATGTCCACTTAGGTGTTGATCAGTTAATACCAATTTGCTGGTGAGTACATGTGGTGCTTGTTTTTCTATTCTTGGGATACTTCACTTAGTAGTATGGGTTCCAGCTCTATCCATGAAAATACAAGAGGTGCTATATCACCATTGTTTCTTAAAGCTGAATAATACTCCATGGTATACATATACCACATTTTATTAATCTACTCACGTATTGATGGACACTTCAGTTGTTTCCACAACTTGGCAATTGTGAATTGTGCTACTATAAACATTTGAGTGAAGGTGTCTTCTTTGTAGAGTGTCATTGGATCTTTTGGGTAGATGCCCAGTAGTGGGATTGCTGGATCAAATGGTGGATCTACTTGTATTGCTTTAAGGTATCTCCATGTTGCTTTCCAGAGAGTTTGAACTAGTTTGCAGTCCCACCAGCAGTATAGGAGTGTTCCTATCACTTCGCATCCACGCCAACATTTACTGTTTGGAGACTTTTTGATAAAGGTCATTCTCACTGGAGATAAGTGATATCTCATTGCAGTTTTGATTTGCATTTTCCTGATGATTAGAGATGTTGAGCATTTCTTCATATGTTTGTTGGCCTTTATGCTGTCTTCTTTTGAAAAATTTCTGTTCATGTCCTTTGCCCACTTTTTGATAGGGTTGTTTGATTTTTCCTTGCTGATTTTCCTGAGTTCTAAATAGATTCTAGTTATCAGCCCTTTATCGGATATGTAGCTTGCAAAAATTTTCTCCCATTTTGTGGGTTGTCTGTTTGCTCTTGTGACATTTCTTTGGCTGTGCAGAAGCTTTTGAATTTGATCAGGTCCCATTTATTCATTTTTGTTGGTGTTGTGATTGCTTTTGTGGTCTTCTTCATAAATTCTTTGCCTAGGCCAATGTCTAGAAGAGTATTTCCAATGTTTTCCTCTAGAATTCTAACAGTTTCACACCTAAGATTCAAGTCTGTTACCCAGCGTGAGTTGATTTTTGTGAGAGATGAAAGGTGAGGGTCCTGTTTCCGTCTTCTACATGTGGCTATCCAGTTTTCCCAGGACCATTTATTGAATAAGGATTCTTTGCCCCAGTGTACATTTTTGTCTGCTTTGTCAAAGATTCGATGGCTATTTGAGGATGGTTTTATATCTGGGTTTTCTGTTCCGTTCCACTGGTTAATGTCCCTGTTTTTGTGCCAGTCCAAACTATTTTAATTACTATAGCCTTGTAGTATATTTTGAAGTCTGGTGAATTGGTACCTCCCATTTTGTTTTTATTGCCTAGAATTGCTTTTGCTATATGGGATATTCTCTGGTTCCATAAGAAATGTAAAATTATTTGTCTATATCTATGAAAAATGATTATGGCATTTTAATAATCTTTGATCAATAGACTATTTTTTGAAGCAGTAAAAAATGGGAGTTGATTGACTCTAACAAAAATGATAAAACAAAAGTATAAACTACATTAAAATACATTTATGATTTTTTTTACTAGTTTGGAAGATATTTATAGCCAATCTATTTTTCAAATGTACACATGCTATTTATTTTAAAGCACATTTTTATAAAAGTTTATATATGGACTAAATTATAGAACCACATAAAATTATAGTGAAATGTATGAATCCTTAATACTAACAAGAACAATAATATTGGTGAAATATTCACCACTATGCAATATATCCATGTAATATAACTCCATTTGTATCCCCTAATCTATTGAAATAAAAAAGAATAATATTAAAAATATCAGAAAATTTTATTTTGTTATCCCTTATAGCAACACTATATTAATTGTTTTCTCTGAAGGGAAGTACTAGATGAGTTGTTTTCATTTTCCAAAGCTTTCAAAATAGCTGATTTTTAATCTGAAAATGAAACATATAAAAAATCATTTAGAATGCAACCCTAATGCACCAGTATTTCTAATATAATAGAAAAATGTTGGTATCATGCAAACCTCCTGGTGACTTATCATGGAACTCTCAATGTCCACAAATGGGGGAAACACTAGTTCAAGGTACTGGCATCTTTAAAAAATCTGTTACTGAAGTCCTAGAGAACAGAAATTGTTAGCATGTGTGATGTATAGATCACTGCATTATCATCAAAGAAGAATATTTAGCAAGGAGAAGAAAGTTAGGCTTTTCCATATAAATCAGAGTCAGGGCAATGATCCAGGGTAGTGTAGAAAATGTATATAAATTATAAGTTAGATTGAAAACTGGGTAAAGAATTAGAAGACCTAGATTTGGATTTATATCTACCACCTACACATGCTAAGAGTTGAGATACTTATCAAATGACTTCATATGTCATTCAAAATATACTACAATGACTAATATGTAAAATGTGACTAATAATGCTATCTTGCTTATAATACCATCAAAACATGATAATATAAAGTATGAACTGAACATTTTATTGTTATGCTTATACCATCCAAAAATAATATGAAGATTAATCATATGATAATGATTACAATATTCACCCAATTATTAATTTGTTCATCGGTGGACATTCAGGTAGTCAGTTATAAGTATTTATTAAGTGCCACCAATATGCCATATGCTATATTAGGGATTAGGCATACAAAGGTAAAGATGATGAATAAGAATGTTGACTTTCAGGAAGTTTATAATTTGATGAGACATAGAGAAATATGTAAGCAATCACAATAGAGTATAGGTGATGATTGGAGTATAAGGTGACTTGGAAATACAGAATTGAGGCACCAGAGATAGTTTTTTTTTTCTTCCTGAAAGAAGAATATTCTGGATTTAATTCTGAAGAAAGAGTCAATGAAGAAGAATGGAAACAAAGTATATAAAAGACCGATTGAGGAAAACAATAAATATTAAGTAACAAATGTTTTCTGAATGGCTAAAGATTACAGAATAAGAATGGAAGTATATCTTCAATACTCATGTTAATTTTCAATTACTGAAATCATGTTGATTCACTGACTCTAGTAATGATGGAAGCACTTGGGTATTACATTTTTATGCAAATGATTCATATTGAAGAGTTGAATTAGGAGAGTCAGGTAGACCAGCAATAAAATCAGTTCATCAAAGTGTATTATTTACAAAACCTAGAAATACTACATTAACTAAATGTTGAAAACATTCTTACCAAATATGCCAAGATGTATAAGATGCCTTAAAAGTTAATGCATCTAGATTCATATTATTATTAAAATTGAGTATGTTGGAAATTTAGCAAGAATAGTCTTGAAAGTAAGGATATTACTTCAATGGACCTTACAATCTGAAAAATTAATGAGACTGGTTGTTTAGAGCAAAGATAAATCTGAACTACTTCCATAAAAAAAGAAAATTATGAGTATAATTCCATTACTTGTTGCTAAAGTGTTTTTTTTTAATATATTTAAGCATATTATGGGGGGACAAATGTTTAGGTTACATATATTGCCATTCACTCCCTCCATGAGTCAGAGCTTCAAAAGTGTCCATCCTCCATATGGAGCACATCAAATTCGTATATATCCATCCCCTCCTCCCCTTTCCCATCAGCCCGAGGCTCAATAAATGTTATTCCTATATGTGCACTTAGGTGTTGGTCAGTTAAAACCAATTTTCTGATGAGTACATGAGGTGCTTGTTTTTCATTCTTGGGATACTTCACTTAGTAGAATCGGTTCCAGCACTATCCAGGATAATACAGGAGGTGCTAGATCACCACTGTTTCTTATAGCTGAATAGCACTCCATGATATACATATACCACATTTAATTAACCCACTCATATATTGATGAGCACTTGGGTTGTTTCCACATCTTTTCAATTGTGAATTGTGCTTCCATAAACATTCTAGTGCAGATGTCTTTTTTATAGAGTGTCTTTTGTTCTTTTGGGTAGATGCCCAGTAATGGGACTGCTGGATCAAATGGTAGTTCTACTTCTCTCTCATTGAGATATCTCCATATTGCATAAAGCGTTTTTCTTTCTTTTTCTTTTTTTTATTTCATCATATTATGGGGGTACAAACATTAAGGTTACATATATTGCCCTTGCCACCCTCCTCCCTCCCACCACTGAGTCAGAGCTTCTAGCCCATCCATCCTCCAGGTGGTGCACATTGCACTCATTATGTAAGTATACACCCATCCCTTCCTCCCCCTCCCACCTGCCAGACACCTGACAAATGTTTCTTTTCTTTTCTTTTTTTTTTTTTTTTGACATTTTGGTTACATTTTATATCTTTGCCTTTCCCTAGCAAGGGTTAGAGGTATGCCTTTCCCCTTAACAATGCTCACCACATCCCTAAGATGTGGGTCTACCCCCCACCATTGAATCCCTGGTGAACACTACCACCATGTGAGCACCATAGTGTTAATCAGTTAGTATCAATTTGATGGCGAGTACATGTGGAGCCCATTTTTCTGATCTTGTGTCGCCTCACTTTGGATAATGGGCTTAAGCTCAATCCAGGATAATATAAGCAGTGCTAGCTCACTGTCGTTTCTTAGAACTGAGTAATATTCCATTGTGAACATATACCAAATTTTATTAATCCACTCATGAATTGATGGGCACTTGGGTTGTTTCCATGTCCTTGCAATAGTGAATTGTGCTGCCATAAACGTTTGGATGCAGATGTCTTTATAATAGAGAGACTTATGCTCTTTTCCGTAGATGCCTAATAATGCTATTGCTGGGTCGAATGGTATTTCTATTTTTAGCTCTTTGAGGTATCTCCAAATTCTTTTCCACAAAGGTTGCACTAATTTGCAGTCCCACCAGCAGTGTAAGAGTGTTCCTGTCTCTCCACATCCTCACCAGCATTTGTTGTTTGGGGATTTCTTGGTACAGGCCATTGTCACTGGGGTTAAATGGTATCTCATTGTGATTTTGATTTACATTTCTCTAATGATTAGAGATGTTGAGCATTTTTTAAAATATATTTGTAGGCCATTATTCTGTCTTCTTTGGAGAAGTTTCTGTTCATTTCTGTTTCCCATTTCTTGATGGGGTTATTTGATTTTTTCTTGTAAATTCTTTTGAGTTCTAGATAGATTCTTGTTATTAGACCTTTATCAGAAGTGTAGAGAGCAAATATTTTCTCCCATTCTGTGGGTTGTCTATTTGTTCTAATGATAGTTTCCTTGGCTTTGCAGAAGCTTTTTAATTTGGTCAGATTCCATTTGTTTATTTTTGAGGCTGCGGTGATTGCCTTGGGGGGTCTTCCTCAAGAATTCTTTGCCTAGGCCAATGTCTGATAGAGTTTTCCCACCATCTTCTTCAAGGATTCTTAAGGTTTCATGCCTAGATATTTTTGCACTTTTACCTGTACTATTGAGATAAAATATCCCATGGTAGAGAAAATAATTGTATGCCAATAACATATTATTGGCATCTGATTGGATAGTTGAAAATAACAAATATCTTTCAAAGTTGAAAATACAGGTATCTTTTAAAGGATTTTCAAAGAAGCATAATAAGGTGAGTCTCTGCCTAAATAGAGAAGATAACTAACTAAATGAAAAATTTTAAATGATCTTCCTCAGGTTTATTTTGCTATCTGAACCTGTCAGTATTATAATTACAGTTCCAAATTCAGTGATTTTATCCAGAAAGTACCTGTTAAAGTATGCAAACTACCATGGATGGATAATATACTAATTCTAAAAATTACTTGTCAGATTATCTAAATCTTACTAGTGAACAACAAGATACAGACCAAAATATTTTCTAGGAAATGGAATCCTGTTGATTAAATCAGATATAAAAAGAAGTGTGGAAGTGACATTATTTCACAAAAAAATGTAATTAATTGTAATTAAACCCTGGTCCAGTTGATGTGCTCTGTAAAGATTTTTTTTTATTATTATTATTATTTTTCAAAAAAATTCAGTTTTATGACTTTATAATCACAAAATCATAAATGTATGAAACAAGATCTTCTCATCTCCCCTAAACTTTATATATTTTCCCTTAACATGAATTTACAGATAAACTCATCCAAGCTAAATTCTATGATTTATATTTCTGGATTTTTCTAAGTATAGTACTCTAGTGAAAAAGAACAGGTAGATGGAGCGCTATCTGCTTGAACTTAAAAACAATTTAAAATTCATTAGAAGTATTTTTGTGAGAAATGGATGGCATACAACAAGTATATGCACAATAAGTTTCATGTGGTTATATTTATTGTTTATAGTATAACAGCCAAATCCTGCTACGCAGTTTTGCCTTTAGTATGCCACATAGAATTGGACAATAACAATGAAATGCAGATGTATTGTTTATTTTCATTATAAAACCAGTGCATAAACAAAGTTTTCCATAGCTCGGATTTTTCAAGAATACACATAAATTAGCCCTGCATACCATAGGCGAGAAACCAAAAGTAAGAATTGAGAACAGTCATTTATTTCCAAGGGGAGAAACATATGGGCAATCCCAGCAACAATTGGCAATTTCAATGTTTCCTTCTGGCTTTATTTTTTTCCTTCTTTTTGTTGATTCTTCCATGTGAATAGAATTATACTGAGGAAGCTGTGACGAAGACTTCTATTAATATTATGACAAATCTGGTGTGTCTGTGTTTTGTGTGTGTGTGTGATTACATAAGCATCTGTTAAAGCTGAAGTTTGAATAGGCAAATGGAAAAAAGGTCACATAAACATCCAGCTGTTGTCAGTAAGGGTATCTATTGAAAATGTTTTTATACCTAGAAAGGTTTGGGAACTCTTTTAAAAATTTTTAAATAACAAATGACAGTTATTATATCATTATTCAAAATGATCATCTATATTTATTAAATAGAAACATAAATAGTAAGGGAAAACATTTTTAACAGCATATCTAGGAGTACTTTTGGAATATTTTTATAAAATCCTTTGCTATTGTTACTTTTGTGGAATTATATGGAAAAGTACATGAAAGCATAATACAATTGGCACATGACCCTCTGCTTCAAGGAGCAGACACTATTGACTAATAAAAAGTTATTACTAAGGCCATATGTTAAGGATATATTTACCATGACAAAATTTAATAGAGATATAAAAACAAGTACATAAATACATATTCAGAGAAATGTGGCTTGATTGCACATTATAAATCTGCCCTCCAGTATAGTTGGAGTCAATAGAATAAACTGGTTGTCAAAAAGCTGATATAATATTACTCTCTATTGATGAACTTAGAGAGTTGATTACACCATACATTTTACCATGAGTAGGTCACACTATTTTATTAAGGCAGGTACCCAGTCTCATTAGACATTTTATTTCTTGTACATAATCCAGTGTTTGGCACATAAAAGATGCCCAGTCACTAACAATTAATTTAATGAAAAAGCATTATGTCATACCAGAAATTATAAAAGGAAATATGGAGACAATTTAGTGAGAGAGGGCAGGGAACGAGGCCTATCACTGTGGCAAATATATTTAGTTACATTCCAATATGCATTCTTATTTTTTTTTTCCTGAGGAATACCAATACCAATTATTTTCTGGACATACGACTTCTCAAAATAAAGACTATATATCTGTGCCTCCCTTATAGGCAAGTGATGATATAACTAGGTTCTTGAAAATGTGATTGATCAGAAGCTGTATGTATGTTGTCTGGAAATTTTCTACAAATGTAGAGAAGTTGCCTTCTCTTTTTCTTTGGTTGCCTGGAATACAGACCTGGTAGATGAAGCTGGAGCAGCCCTTTTTCATCCCAAAGTAGAAGCTAGGTCTTTGAAATGCACTAAAGCCATCTAATAGGTGTCTTTATACTTAGAAATTATAGAATTGCTATATTAGCCCTAAATGCATATCTCTGGATTTTCTTAATATAAGAGAAAATTTATTTTATCTTATTTGAATTAATATTACTTTTGGTTATCTCTTACAAGCAGGTGAACCTTATAATAAGGCAGTTCTCTCCAAATATTTTATACGTAATTATGAAGAAATTAGATCAGATATTTTCTATGTAGGTACAAGGGTATAATTTATATCTGTGGTTGGATGATACATATGGAAACATGTTTGACACTAAGAACTTTCTAACATTTAGAGTAATCTAAATAAGAAAATAACGAATATTCACCAATATCAGTGGCAATATAGGTAATATTAGACAACCCTCTTATTGAGCAAAAGTAGAAAAGATGACCATAATATTACAAAAAGAATCTGCTTAGAAACAATTGAAAGAAAAAGAAAAGATAGCAGTAACTATCTATGAGACTAAGCTCTGGGCAAAAAGGGAATCACAGGGATATAAATTCAGCATTTGGAATAGCTATTTCTTAAGAGGCATCTTTTGATTCCAGAAGAGGCTTTAAGTGACAGAGAAATTTAAACTAGGTTTTGAGAATTTTACAATGCTGAAGAGGACAAAAATTGAAGTTAGATTTTGTCAAGGAGGTAGTACTCTAGTAAAACCCTCATGCTTTAGAATCAGACACTAAAGAGCTACCTCCTAGAAATAACATGATACTGGAAATAAGTCTGCCCTTCCAGTAATGGGAGCATAATATCAAATAATATTAATCTCTGAACATTAATTTGGGTGACTGGAGAATACCAGTGGCCCTAGATATTTGCCAGATTTAAAAGTAAATTTCTTCAGAAAAAAAATTCTTAGCTTTAAATTAGTGTTGTTATTATTTTCTACATGCAACATCCTAAAGAAAATAAAAAATAATGGGGCACACAGTGAAACCAAAAACAATACTTGCTGGAAAAAAAAGAAAACATGAGATATTAGAAACAGACCCATAGGAGCAAAAATAATGGTATTATAACATATGGGCTTAAACTACATTTATTTTTTCGAAGATATATAAAAAATATTAAGACACTGAATTGATAATGAGAAAATATAAAAAAATTAAATAAAAAGGTAATAGAATATTAACTATATTGGAAATATAATGGAATAATGATATCGATATTATTCAGCCATAAAAATAATGAAATCTTTTCATTTTTAACAACATAGATGGAGCTAGAAGATGTTATGTTAAGTGAAATAAGCCAGGCACAGAGAGACAAATATTTTTATTTTTTTATTTTTTATTTTTTTGAATTTCAGCATGTTATGGGCATACAAACATTTAGGTTACATATACAGACTTTGGCCCTCCTGAGTCAGAGTTTCAAGTGTGTCCATCCCCCAGATGGTGTGTACCACACCCATTAGGTGTGTATATACCAATCCTTCTTCCCACCTTCCACCTGCCTGACACCTGTTGAATGCTATTACAATATGTGCACTTAAGTGTTGATCACTTAATACCGATTTGATGGTGAGTACATGTGGTGCTTATTTTTCCATTCTTGGGATACTTCACTTGATAGAATGTGTTTCAGCTCTATCCAAGATACTACAAGAGGTGCTAGATCATCATTGTTTTTTGTGGCTGAGTAGAAATCCATAGTATACATATACCACATTTTATTAATTCACTCATATATTGATGGTCACTTGGGTTGTTACCACATCTTTGCAATTGTGAATTGTGATGCTACAAACATTCTAATGCAGATGTGTATTTTATAGAATGTCTTTTGTTCCTTTGGGCAGATGGGTAATGGGATTGATAGATCAAATGGTAGTTCTACTTGTAGCTCCATATTACTTTCGACAGAACTTGTAGTAGTTTACAGTCCCACCAGCAGTGTATGTGTGTTCCTATCTCTCTGCATCCATGCCAACATTTATTGTTTTGGGACACTTTCATAAAGGTCATTTTCACTGGAGATAAGTGATGTCTCACTGTGGTTTTGATTTGCATATCATGGATGATTAGAGATGTTGAGCATTTTTTCATATCTTTGTGGGCCATTAGTCTATCTTCTTTTGAAAAGTTTTTGTTGATATCCTTTGCCCACTTTTTGATAGGGTTGTTTGATTTTTTTCTTGCTGACTTTCCTGAATTCTAAATAGAATCTAATTATCAGCCCTTTATCATATGTGTAACATGCAAATATTTTCTCCCATTCTATAGGTTGTCTGCTTGCTCTCATGATAGTTTCTTTGGCTGTAAAGAAGATTTTTAAATTGATTTGGTTCCATCTATTTTTGTTGTCCAATAGTCTCATGGCAGAGTGTTTGGGGTGTTCTAGATATAAGATTAAATCATCAGCAAAGAGTGATAGTTTGATCTCTTCTTTCCCCATTTAGATATACTTGGTTTCCTTTTGTTGTCTGATTGCTCTTGCTAGGACTTCCAGCACTATGTTGATCTGAAGTGGTGACAGTGGGAAACCTTATCTATTTCTTGTTCTAAGTGGGGATGCTTTCAGTTTTTCCCTGTTCAGTATGATATTGGCTTTGAGTTTGTTGCATATGGCTTTTACGATATTGAGGTATGTTCCATCTATGCCTGTTGTTTTTTTTTGTCATAAAAGGGTGCTGAATTTTGTCAAATGCTTTTTCTGCATGTAATGAGAGTATGACTACTGGAGTTGATAAACAAATTCAGCAAAGTCTCAGGTTAAAAAATCAATGTACACAAATCAGTAGCATTCCTATTCACCAACAGCCGTCAAGCTGAATATCAAATCAAAGACTCAATATCTTTCACAATAGCTACAAAGAAAGTAAATTACCTAGGAATACACTTAACCAAGGAGGTTAAAGACATCTACATTGTGAAATACAAAACACTGAGGAAGGAATTCACAGAGAATGTAAACAAAGGGAAAAAACATATCATGACCATGGATAGGCATTAACAACATTGTTAAAATGCCTACGCTTCCCAAAGTGATCTACAGATTCAAAGCAATCCCCATTACAATACCTACATCATTTTTGGACATCTAGATAAAATAATTCTACACTTCATATGTAACCAGAAAAGACCCTGAATAGGCAAAGCAACCTTAAGCAAAAAGAACAAATGGAAGGCATCACTTTACCAGACTTCAAGCTATACCACAAGGATATAGTAACCAAAACAACATGGTAATTGCACAAGAACAGGAGACCTTTATGAATGGGTCAGAACAGAGAACTCAGATATAAAACCATCAGCATAATAACATCTTATATTTGAGAAATCAGACAAAAACATACACTAGGGAAAAGAATCCCTATTCAATAAATGGTGAAGGGAAAACTGAATAACCACACATAGAAGACTCAGAGGATCCACGCCTCTCACTACTCACAAAATTAATTCACAATACATAACAGACTTAAACCTAAGGCATGAAACTCTAACAATTCTAGAAGAAGTGGTCAGTAAAACTCATGATATCAGGCTAGAAAAGAAATTTATGAAAAAGTCCCCAAAGGCAATCACAGTACCAACAAAAATAAATAATTGGGACCTGATTAAATAGGGACCTGATTAAAAAGCTTCTGCACAGCCAAGGAAACATTCAATAGAGAAAATAGACTATGTACAGAATGGGAGAAATTATGTGCATGCTATACATCCAATAAAGGGCTAATAACCAGAATCTACAAAGAACTCAAACAAATCAGCAAGAAGACATCAAAGAACCCTATTAAAAAGTGGGCAAAAGAAATGAACAGAAGCTTTTGAAAAGAAGATGGACTAACAGCCAATAAGCATATTAAAAATGTTCAATGTCTCTAATCTTCTAGGAAATTCTAATCAAAACCACAATGAGATATCACTTAACCCCAGTGAGAATGGCCTTTATCAAAAAGTCCCCAACCAATAAATGCTGGCGTGGATGTGGAGAGATAGGAACACTCCTACACTGCTGGTGGGACTGCAAACTAGTTCAACCTCTTTGGAAAGCAATATGGAGATACTTTAAAGCGATACGAGTGAATCTACCATTTGATCCAGCAATCCCATTACTGGGCATCTACCCAAAAGATCCAATGACACTCCACAAAAAAGACACCTGCACTCGAATGTTTATAGCAGCACAATTCATAATTGCAAGGCTGTGGAAACAGCCCAAGTGCCCATCAATCCAAGAATAGATTAATAAAATGTGGTATATGTATACTATGGAGTACTATTCAGCTCTAAGAAACAACGGTGATATAGCACATCTTATATTTTCTTGGTTAGAGCTGGAACCCATACTACTAAGTGAAGTATCCCAAGAATGGAAAAACAAGCACCACATACACTCACCAGCAAACTGGTATTAACTGAGCAGCACCTAAGTGGACACATAGGTACTACAGTAATAGGGTATTGGGCAGGGGGGAGGGGGCCAGGAGGGAGTGCACATCTCACTCATACATAATGAGTGAGATGTGCACCATCTGGGGGATGGTCATGCTGGAAACTCAGACTTGTGGGGGGAGGGTGGAAAGGGTGTTTATTGAAACTGTAAAATCTGTACCCCCATAATATGCCGAAATAAAAAAAATCCCAAAACAACAAATGCTGGCACGATTGCAGAGAGAAATGAATACTTATGCACTGTTCGTGGCACTGCAAAGTAGTAAAACCTCTATGGAAAGTAGTATGGAGATACCACAAAGAACTAAATGTAGACCTACCATTTGATCCAGAAATCCCACGACTGGGTATTTACTGAAAGGAAAAAAAATGACATTTTATAAAAAAAGACACTTGCACTAGAATGTTTGTAGCAGCACTATTCACAATCACATAGATGTGTACACAACCCAAGTGCCCATAAATACATGAATCAATAAAATGTAGTATACATATACCATGGAGTATTACTCAACCATAAAAAATGGTGAACTAATACCTTTAGTAACAACCTGGATGGAACTGAAGACAATCTTATTAATCGAAGTATCATAAGAATGGAAAAAGAAAAACCATATGTACTCACAACTAAATTGAAACTTATAGATCAACACTCGTGCACATATGGTAGTAAAATTCAGTAGAAATCAAGTGGGGGGAGGGGATGGGTAAATTTATATCTAACATGTACAGTGCACCTTATATAGATGATATACATACTTCTAACTTTGATTTAAATTGTGCAAAAACAATTAATGTGACCAAAACCCTTGTATATTCATAATATTCTGAAATAAATAAAAATTTAAAGAAATTATATTGTATATTTTAATTAGTATTGATATATATGTGTGTGTATGTATATATACATGTAAGTATAGCTAGATATGCAGGAAAATGTTACCATAAGATATTGAACACATTATCACCTCAATAGTTTTCTTATGCATCTTTTTAATCCTTTCTCCTCATGCTGTTTTCTTCCCCAATCAGGCAACCACTGCTCTTTTTGTGTCTCTAGAGATTAATTTGCATTTTATAAAATTCTACATGAATGGAATCATACAGTATGAACTCTATATTGTCTGGATTCTTTCATTTAACATAATTATTGAGTTTCATCCATGTTGTCTCATATGTCAATAACTCATTTTTTATTGCTTATTCTATAATTTATTCACCCATATAATACAATTTGTTTATGTATATTTCTGTGGATAGACATTTGAGTTATTTCCAGTTTGGAGCTGAATAAATCTGCTATGGACATTCATATATTGGTCTTTTTTTTATAGAAATAGGCTTCCTTTTATCTTACATAAATATGTAAGAATGGACATTGTGGTAGGTACATGTTTAAATTTTTAAGAAATTTCCACATAGTTTTATGAAATGGTTGTACCATTTTACATTACCACCAGTAATATGAGTGTTCCACTACCTCTTCATCCTGGCTAACACTTAGAATGATCAGCCTTCTAAATTCTAGTCATTCTAATACATGTGGTTATATTTCACTGTGGTTTTAATTTGCATTTCCCCAGTGACTGGTGATGTTGGGCATCTTTTTTGTGCTTATTTGCATACATATGTTTTCTTTGATATCTGTTGAAATATTTTATTCATTTTTTATTTCAGAATATTACAAGTGTACAAATGTTTAGGTTATATAAATTGCCTTTTCCCTGCCTGAGTCAGATCTACAAGTGAGAATGGCTATTTTGTTCATTTTTAATAGATTATATTTTCATATTATCATGTTTTGAGAATTTATTTTGAGTACAAGACCATTGTAAAATATGTGCTTGGGGAATATTTACAGAGTCTGTGGCTTGCCTTCTTATTTTCAACATGAGTGTCTTTTGAAGAGCATGTTTAGCTTTCATGAAGTGAACTTTAGCAATTTTTTGATAGATTGTGCTGTTGCTGTCATGTTTATGAAATCTTTGTTTAAACTAAGGCCACAAAGGTTTTCTTGATGTTTCATCTGTAAGTTTTATACATTTAGGATTTAAATTTCACACTGTGATCAATTTTGAGTTATATTTTATATAGGGTGAAAGATATGGATTGAAGTCCTTTATTTTTACATATAGATATCCAATTGTTCCAGCACCATTTGTTAAAAAGGTTATCCTTTTAATATATATTTTATCTTCATATTTTTCAAAAATAAGTTGTCCGTAAAAAGATTTTCTAAATATCATTAAAGATATGGTGAAATATATGAAACAAAAACATAACTCAAATTATTAAACTTGAAATATTTGGTGATGAATCTCAAAAAATAATTAGAAATAAATTTAAACATCAATTTCATAAGTGAAGTTTAAACAAGAAGGATCATAAGAATTAATAATTTTTAATGCTATAAGGAAAAGTAAAGGAAAAAAGGGTATATTTACAAAATTTAAGAAAAGAAATAGTGAAAGTTAAAAGTGATTAAGAGATAGTGGCATATAGTGAATATTGGTATAGAAGATCCAATATATGCATAAGGTTCCCTGAAGAGGAAACCCAAAGCAAGAGAGCAGAACATATACTAAAATTCTAATTTTATATATATATATATATACACATATATATATACACACATATATACACACACACACACATACACACACATATATATATAAATGTATATATATATATATATATATATATATATTAAAGGTTGGAAATTACATTTTGAAAGAGCATACCACACACTTGGAAAAATATAAATCCAGAATGATCAACACCATGACATATCCTATTAAAATTACTGGACTCCAAGAAAAGGAAAAAGCATTATTATCCTAGAATAAAAGTCAAGTAACTTATAATTAAAGAAAAGTAGATTATCACTAACAAGCTATAAGACTATGACACTATAACTATACCATACTGATAAGTATACTATAACTAGAAGAACAATAATTATATATGTATATCTATTAATATAACACTATAACTATAAATATTATAATTATAATAAGTTTATAATTATGAGTATATAACTATCACTATGAATCTAAAACACTGACTCTATGACTGTAAATACAACTCTGTAACCATAACACTACAAAACAATCAAACCACTATACTATAACCATAACATTATAATTATAACAAAAACTGTATCACAAATACCATAAATATAACTGTAGATGTAACATTAGGACTATCACTATAACAATAAATATAATGTGATAACCATATCTATATAACTAAAACTATAGCACTATAAATATAACTATATAAATATGGCTATAACTAATAATAATAACAGCTTGAAAGGTATAAATACACCTATATCTTAAATAGAGATTCAATACCTAGAATAATTACAATATAACTAGACCTATTATTCTATAAAAATAAGCATAAATTAAACTAGCAATAACATAACAATAACACTATCATTATAACAATCATAACTATAATCGATATTATAACACTATCACTATAACAAAAGCATTCTTGCCATAGCAATAATACAATTCTATACTTATTTATATATTACTATTCAACATAACACTGAAACACTAATAGTATAACTAGATCAATAATTGTATAATACTAACACTTCAACTGCATGTGCAGCTGTAGAACTATAATGCTAACACTGGAAATAGCCCTTTAACCATAACTCTATCATAATAAATACAGTTCTAACACTACAATTATGATAGCCATATAACTATAATGCTAAACTCTAACACTTTAACAACAACTTTATAAATATAACTAAAACTTTATAACTATAATACAATATCATTAACCATGTAACTATAAAATAAACATAAATATTACTCTATAACTAGAGTAAAATATAAAATTATAACTAAATAATAGCTAAAATATAAAATTATAGTAGCTAAAATATAAAATTATAACTAAAAACACTTTAATACAATAACTATATATATAACACTAGAATTATTACGATAAAATCATAATATTACTGATAACTATATCATTGTAATTATTGCTTTGGCAATATAAATATAAATAACACAATATAAACATAACTATTTCACTATAACTATAGCTATAACACTATAAGAGTAACATAACTACAGTTCTATAATAATAACTTGATAAGTATAACTATAACTCTATAACAAGAAATACAGCACTATCACTGGAATTACAGTTGATAATGATAATTACAGCAATACAATTCTATGACTATTATGTCTCCTCTGTAAGTATAAGATTTTAACTATAATATAATCTGTATGACTATTAGTATAACACATATTTATAACTATAGCATTACATAGTTATAAGGGTAACACTAAAACTTTAACTATATTACTACCATCATAGCTATAACTATATCCATATAATTATAACCTTATCACTATAACTAGTATTATATAATTATCACTACTAAATATATACCTGTATCTCTATAAATATAACTCTATGATTATAATGTTATTTATGTAACTATAACACTATAATTATTATTTCAACAATAACTTATCACTTTAACACTGAAACTGTTTTAATGTTAGAGTTGTAGAGTTATAGTTCTATCCTTATAGTGCTCAAGTTAGGTATAGTTTATACTTAAAATAAACATTATGACTGTCATTATATCTATAACATTATCACTATAACTATAACGTGATTACTATAACAGCATTTCTATACCTATAATTATGGCAACAGCCCTATTACTATAACACTAATGTCATCACTATACTGACAACACTGTAAAAATAACTATAGCACTGTCACTATATTATCAGCATAAATAGCATTAGAATACTATATTTATAACTATAACATGAAAACTATAATGATACCACTATACCTATAATGATAGCATAACTATGATTTAGTGCTCTAAATATAACTATAGAACCATAACTTTTTAACAATAACATTGTAACATCATAATTTAATAACCATATCTAAAATTTTATAACACTATAACTATAACCCTATATTGTAATACTAAAGCATAATACTAACAGTTAACAATTTAACTGTAATCATAATATTATAACAAAACCATAATACCTACAATCTATATACTATCTAATATTGCTTTAACCATATAAATAAAATTACAACACTATAACCATGACATCATCATTATACTTAGGTACTATAATAATTATAACTAAAAACTGTAAATAAAGGCACAACTCTATGAATATAATTAACTTTATAATTATAACAATACAAATATAACCTTACAACTATGATAGTAAACTATATAACATCTGTAGTACAAGAATAACAATATAACTATAACCATAACACTGTAACTATAATCAAAATACTATCACCACAATCATCAGACTAGCACTAAAACCATAATTATAATTATAACAATACAATTATACCACTGTAATGATAATTATAAGTATAATATTATCACAATAACAAAATTTAAAACATCAAAACTCTACATAGAGGGGCGGAGCAAGATGGCGGACGAATAACACCGCCAGACAGAGGGTCTCTGCAGAAAAGACCGATTCTAGCAGAAACTAGAGGAAAGAAGCAAGAAGATGAGCATACAGCGGACAAGGGCCGGAAGGAGGGGTACCTGAGACCCCGGGAGACTCCACGGGAGGAGGCTGCGGAGGAGAACTGGAGGCTGAGACCACCGGAGCAGCCCGGAGACCAGCGGCAAGGGTAGGTGGATCTGCTGTTACCACTCCCCTGCATTCAGGACTGCTGGTGGGCTCCCCAGCGGGTGGAGAGACCTGCGGACATCAGCCCAGAGACTGCCGCCGCCTGCCAACAGTGAGCCTGTAGCAGACGTGGCACCAGGTTCCCAACTTCCTTCGGGCACCTCCGTGTGCACGGACCCGAGCCTCTCGGCAGGCGCCATATTGCCTCCTCCTCCCCTCCGCCAACCCTACCCGCGGCTGCCCAGAGAGACAATACAGCCACCAGCCGGAGGCACCTCCAGGGAACGGGACATTCCCGTTTGGGACCACGCCCGCCCTCCCAGGTGCTGCTGGCACCATGTTCCCAGGAAAAAGGTGCCGACTCAGAGGCTGAGAGACATAGACCCAGCTTGGGCTCCCTGTGGGTGAATTAGGACCAGAAATCCTCTCCCTGGTGGGAATACAGTTTGAACTCTGGGACCCAGAGGTCGGACCTGCAGACCAGATCCCCTGCACCGAGGGCTAGCATTGCCCGGGGCACAGAAGGGTTATACTTGAACAGCCTACTGAGGGCTGTGTGCCTCCAGGGGCGGATCGGCGCCCTAGAGAACAACCCTCCTCCCTGGAGGAGGCCGTGCACCAACCCAGGTGGCATTCCTGTGCAGGGAACCTCCCCGCCAGCACCACAGACCGGGGAGGCCTGGTGGCTTGTGGTCTGGCCTGCTGGCAGAGGCCCAGGAGTAGCTGCAGAGTTGGGGAGGGTGGAAAGAAGCCAGGCCTGCTGCAGACTGCAGGTCTCAGACAGCCCCACCCCCACACCCAGACTTTCTGGCTGAGCAGGACCATTCCAGCCCCGCCCTGACAGAATTCCATGGAAGCTGAGAACAGAACTTTGACCCCTGCTAATGGCCTGAGGGCAGGCTTATCCAACCCAGCTCCGCCCAGAACGAGAGCTGATAACAGGACTCAAAATCAACACCATAGCCTGTTCCTCCAAGCAAACGCCACCTACTGACAGGGACAGCATCTTGCACAGCCTTGCCACCGCATCCACTGACTCAATATACAGGGAGTGGTCCAATTTCACCCACAGGCACCACCTAATGCCTCAGAAACTAAACAAGGTGTGTGAATACCCAAACAATAACCTAAGGAAAGAAACAACAACTGATTGACATGGGAAGAAATCAGCGAAAGAACTCAGGAAATATGAAGAACCAAACGGAAAACACACCCCCAAGGAGGAGCACCAGCCCCCTAGAAACGGACACCGACCAAAATCAGGCAACCAATATGACAGAAAAGGAATTTCGTATGTGGATCATAAGAACACTCACCCAGCTGCAACAACAACTCAATAACCAACACCAAGAAAACACAAAAAACCTCCAAGAAATGGAACAAAGGTTCAACAAAGAGATTGACACAGTGAAGAAAACTTTAACCGAAGTCCTGGAGATGAAGAATCAACTCAGAGAACTACAAAATACTGTGGAAAGTCTCAAGAACAGGGTAGATCAAGCAGAAGAAAGAATCTCAGAGCTTGAAGATATCACCTTCCAATTAAATAAATCAGTCACAGAAATACAGCAGAGAAACAAGAGAAAAGACCAAAGCCTACAAGAGTTGTGGGATTATGTGAAAAAACCTAACGTGAGGGTCATAGGTTTAGCCGAAGGGGAAGAAGACAACACTCAAGGGCTGGACAAGCTTTTTGAAGATATAATAGAGGAAAATTTCCCAGGCCTTGCTCAAAATCTCGATATACAAGTTCAAGAAGCCCAGAGGACCCCTGGGAGATTCAATGCAAAGAGGAAGACGTCACGTCATGCAGTCATCAGACTGACCAAAGTATCAACTAAAGAGGCAATTCTAAGAGCTGTAAGACAAAAGAAGCAAGTGACATACAAGGGAAAGCCAATTCGAATAACATCAGACTTCTCTAATGAGACTTTACAAGCAAGGAGAGACTGGGGCCCCATTCTCACTCTTTTGAAACAAAACAATGCCCAGCCTAGAATATTATTCCCTGCAAAACAAAGCTTCATATATGAAGGAGAAATAAAAACATTCTCAGACAAGCAAAGGCTCAGAGAATTCACCAAGACAAGACCAGCCCTACAAGAAGTACTTAAAACAGCGTTATGCACGGAACATCATAATAATAATCCACGGATATAAAAACAACCAAAACCCAAAGATATTAAAGGCCAGATATTACAATGGCTCAAGACAGAAATCATAGCAACAACATCCAACCCAACAGAATGATCAGTAATCTACCTTACCTATCAGTTCTCTCAATAAATGTGAATGGCTTAAACTCTCCACTCAAGAGGCATAGGCTGGCTGAATGGATAAGAAAATACAGGCCAAGTATATGCTGTCTTCAGGAAACACATTTAACCTGCAAGGATGCACTTAGACTAAAACTAAAAGGGTGGAGATCAATATTCCAAGCAAATAGAAGCCAAAAGAAGGCTGGTGTGGCAGTTCTAATTTCAGACGGTTTAGTTTTTAAACCAACAAAAGTAATAAAAGACAAAGAGGGTCATTATATAATGGTGAAGGGCACAGTCCAACAAGAAGAGATAACAATTTTAAATATATATGCACCCAACTTAGGTGCACCCAGATTCATAAAGCAAACCTTACTGGAGCTAAGCAAATGGATTAATAGCAACTCCATAATCGCCGGGGATTTCAACACCCCACTGACGGCACGAGACAGATCCTCCAAACAGAAAATTAATAAAGAAATAATGGACTTAAACAAAACTCTAGAACAATTGGGTCTGACAGACATCTACAGAACATTCTACCCAAAATCCACTGAATATACGTTCTTCTCATCAGCTCACGGGACATTCTCTAAGATTTACCATATCCTAGGACACAAAGAAAATCTCAAGAAATTTAAAAAAATAGAAATCATACCATGTACCTTCTCAGATCACAGTGCAATAAAACTAGAAATCAACCCTAACAGAAACTTACATTTCTACACTGAAACGTGGAAATTAAACAACCTCCTACTAAATGATTACTTCGTAAATCAACAAATCAAGACGGAAATAAAAAAATTCTATGAAGAAAACGACAACGGGGAGACAAGTTATCAACTCCTCTGGGACACAGCTAAAGCAGTTCTGAGAGGAAAGTTTATCTCCATAAATGCCTATAACCAAAAGTCAAGAAGATCACAAATAGACAATCCAATGAAACGACTCAAAGAGCTGGAAAAAGAAGAACAGACCAACCCCAAACCCAGCAGAAGAAGTGAAATCAACAAGATCAAATCAGAAGTAAACGAAATTGAAAACAGGGAAGCTATTCAGGAGATTAATAAAACAAAAAGTTGGTTCTTTGAAAAAATAAACAAAATTGACACACCATTGGCTAAGCTAACAAAAAGCAGAAAAGAGAAATCTCTAATAAGCTCCATCAGGAATAAAAAAGGAGATATTACAACTGATCCCAAAGAGATACAAGATACAATTTATGAATACTACAAAAATCTTTATGCACACAAACTGGAAAATGTGGAGGAAATGGACAAATTTCTAGAAACACACAGCCTCCCTAGGCTCAACCAGGAAGAAATAGATTCCCTGAACAGACCAATCTCAACAGCTGAAATAGAAACAGCAATTAAAAATCTCCCAAAAAGAAAAGTCCCGGTCCAGATGGCATCACACCCGAATTTTACCACACTTACAAAGAAGAACTAGTACCTATCTTGCAGAAACTATTCCACAACATCAAGAAGAATGGAAACCTCCCTGACACCTATTATGAAGGGAATATCACTCTGATACTCAAACCAGGAAAGGATGCAACAAAAAAAGAAAACTACAGACCAATATCCCTAATGAATATAGATGCAAAAATTTTCAACAAAATCTTAGCTAACCGAATCCAGACACTTATCAAAAAAATAATCCACCACGACCAAGTGGGCTTCATCCCAGGGATGCAGGGATGGTTCAACATACGTAAATGTATAAATGCAATTCACCACATCAACAGAAGCAAAAACAAAGACCACATGATTCTTTCAATAGATGCAGAAAAAGCTTTTGACAAAATTCAACACCCTTTCATGATACGAACACTTAAGAAAATAGGCATAGAAGGGACATACCTAAAAATGATACAAACCATATATGACAGACCCGTAGCCAACATCATACTGAATGGGGAAAAATTGAAATCATTCCCACTTAGAACTGGAACCAGACAAGGCTGCCCACTATCTCCACTTCTGTTCAACATAGTGCTGGAAGTCTTGGCTACAGCAATCAGACAGGAAAATGGAATCAAAGGTATCCAAATAGGGGCAGAAGAGATCAAACTTTCACGGTTTGCTCATGATATGATATTGTATCTAGAAAACCCAAAGATTCAACCAAGAAACTCCTGGAACTGATCAATGAATTTAGTAAAGTCTCAGGATACAAAATCAATACACAGAAATCAGAGGCATTCATATACGCCAACAACAATCTAATTGAGAACCAAATCAAAGACTCAATTCCCTTCACAATAGCAACAAAGAAATTAAAGTACCTAGGAATATACTTAACCAAGGAGGTAAAAGACCTCTACAGGGAGAACTATGAAACACTGAGGAAGGAAATAGCAGAGGATGTAAACAGATGGAAATCCATACCATGCTCGTGGATCGGCAGACTCAATATCATCAAAATGTCTATACTACCCAAACTGATCTACAGATTCAATGCAATACCTATTAAAATCCCATCAGCATTCTTCACAGATATAGAAAAAATAATTTTATGCTTCGTGTGGAACCAAAGAAGACCCCGAATATCAAGAGCAATTCTAGGCAACAAAAACAAAATGGGAGGCATTAATATGCCAGATATCAAACTATACTACAAAGCTGTAGTAATTAAAACAATATGGTATTGGCACAAAAATAGGAACATTGATCAGTGGAACAGATGTGAGAATCCTGATATAAAACCATCCTCATATAGCCATCTAATCTTTGATAAAGCAGACAAAAACATACGCTGGGGAAAAGAATTCCTCTTCAATAAATGGTGGTGGGAAAACTGGATAGCCACCTGTAGAAGGCTAAAACAGGACCCACACCTTTCACCTCTCACAAAAACCAATTCACGCTGAATAACAGACTTAAACCTAAGATATGAAACTATTAGAACTCTAGAGGAAAAAGTTGGAAACACTCTCCTAGACATCGGCCTTGGCAAAGAGTTTATGAAGAAGTCCCCAAAGGCAATTACAGCAGCAACAAAAATAAATAAATGGGACATGACCAAGCTACAATGTTTCTGCACAGCCAAAGAAATAGTCATGAAAGTAAACAGACAACCTACAGAATGGGAGAAAATTTTTGCATCCTATGCATCCGATAAGGGAGTGATAACTAGAATATACTTAGAACTCATGAAAATCAGGAAGAAAAAATCAAATAACCCCATTAAAAAGTGGACAAAGGACTTGAACAGAAATTTTTCTAAAGAAGACAGAAGCATGGCCAACAAACATATGAAAAAATGCTCAACATCTCTAATCATCAGGGAAATGCAAATCAAAACCACAGTGAGATATCACTTAACCCCAGTGAGAATGGCCTTTATCAAAAAATCTCCAAACAATAAATGCTGGCGTGGTTGCGGAGAGAGAGGAACACTCCTACACTGCTGGTGGGACTGCAAACTAGTTCAACCTCTGTGGAAAGCAATATGGAGATACCTTAAAGCGATACAAGTGAATCTACCATTTGATCCAGCAATCCCATTGCTGGGCATCTACCCAAAAGATCCAATGACACTCTACAAAAAAGACACCTGCACTCAAATGTTCATAGCAGCACAATTCATATTTGCAAGGCTGTGAAAACAGCCCAAGTGCCCATCAATCCAAGAATGGATTAATAAAATGTGGTATATGTATACCATGGAGTACTATTCAGCTCTTAGAAACAATGGTGATATAGCACATCTTATATTTTCCTGGTTAGAGCTGGAACCCATACTACTAAGTGAAGTATCCCAAGAATGGAAAAACAAGCACCAGATATATTCTCCAGCAAACTGGTATTAACTGAGTAGCACCTAAGTGGACACATAGGTACTACAGTAATAGGGTATTGGGCAGGGGGGAGGGGGGAGGGGGGCAGGTATATACATACATAATGAGTTAGATGCGCACCATCTGGAGGATGGTCATGATGGAGACTCAGACTTTTGGGGGGAGGGGGGGAAATGGGCATTTATTGAAACCTTAAAATCTGTACCCCCATAATATGCCAAAATAAAAAAAAACAAGAAAAAAAAAACTAATACTGTAATTGTAACTAAAAGACTGTAAATTTAACTATATCACTATACTGTAAATTTAGCACTATAATAGTGCTATAAGTATAACTTTATAACTAAAATTTTAATTAACAAGATAGTTTAAAAGATTATAATTGCAAATATAAAAGTAATATAACTACAATTATAATACTGTAACTATAATGCAACATCATAATTAAAATATAACATTATAACTACAACACTATAACAGTATAACTATTATTCTAACATTAAAACAGTATTACTATAATACTGTAAATATAAGTCTACAACTCCAACTATATTTCTAACAATATAAGTAAAGCTCAGTAGTTATAACTTTTAATCTTTTTGGTAACGGTTATTCTTACTAGAGTAAGAGTATCTCATTGTAATTTTGATGTGCATTTTCATTATGATTAGTGACTTTTTTAATGTATCTGTTGGCCATTTGTATGTCTACTTTTGAGAAATGTCTACTCAGATACTTTGCCCAGTTTCTAACCAGATTATTTGTGTTTTATGCTTTTGAGTGCTTAGCATTCTTTGTATATTCTGCATATAAGTATTAGGTCAAATGATAGTTTGTAAATATTTTCTCCCATTCTATAGGTTGTGTCTTCACTCTTTTGATTGTTTCCTTTGCCATGCGGAAAGTTTTTAGTCCTGCTTGATTAGAAAAGGAAACTCTTATATACTGTTGGTGGGAATGCAAATTAGTACAGCCATTTATGAGAAACACTGTGGAGGCTTCTTGAAAAACTAAAAGTAGAACTACCACACAATCCAGCAATACTACTATTGGGTATTTATGCAAAGGAAAGGAATCAGTATATCAGATGGATACCTGCACTGCCATGTGTATTGTAGCATTGTTCACAATAGCTAAGCTATGGAATCAACCTAAATGCCCATCAACAGATGAATGAAAAAAGAAAATGTGGTATATATAAAAAATGGAATACTATTGATCCCAAACAGAAGGAAACTCTATCATTCATAGCAACATGGATGAGCCTTAAGGGTAATATGTCAAGCAAAATAAGTCAGTGTCAGAAAAATAAATACCACCTTTTTGCATTCATATATTCCAGTCAAAAAAAAAAAAAAAACTGAGGTTGGGCCAGTGGGCTCATGCCTTCATGCCTGTAATTCCAGCAATTTGGGAGGCAGAAGTGGGAGAATCACTTGAGGCCAACAGTTCAAAAACAGCCTAGGCAACATAAAAAGACCTCCTCTCTACAAAAAATTTGAAAAAAAAAATAGTCAAATCTGGCATATACCTGTAGTCCCAGCTGCTCTAGAGGTTCAGGTAGGAGAATTGTTTGAGCCCAGGAGTTCAGGGATGCATGAGCTATAATCATGCTACTGCACTCCAGCCTGTGCAACAGAGTAAAACCTTGTCTCCAAAAATAAAATACATAAAATATATATTATTTTATTTATATATGTATTCATATATATATATATATCAATAAATTGAACTCATGGAAGTAGAGAGTAGAATTGTGTGTAATAGAAATTGGAAAGGAGAGGGAGGAGAGAGATGTTGGTTAATAGATACAAAATTACAGCTAGATAGGAGGAATGAGTTCTGGTGCTCTGTAGTACTGTGGAGTGAATGTGGTTAACTATAATTTATTGTATATTTTCATAAAGCTAGAAGAGAGAATTTTGAATATTCACAACACAAAGAAAGGTAAATGTTTGAGGTGATGGATATGCTGATTACCTTGACTTAATCATTATGCATTGTATATATGTATAAAAATATCACTTTGTACCCATATATATGTGTAATTATTACACATCTACTAAAACTAAAAAGGAAAAAAGTAAATATAGCGAACGTGAGTGTGTAGTCTGTGCTAATCATAAAAAATAGCTATAACTATGTAACTATTATTCTGTATCTATAGCTCTATATTTATAAATTTATCTATAACTATTATTCAATTAGTATAACACTACACTACTACAGTAATTATAACAACATAACTCTATAACTTTAATTATCATTCTATTACGCTAACTAGAACTCTATAAATCTAACTTTTAACTCTATCCCTACTCTAGCCATAAAACTCTGAAACTCCTTTGACTTTTAACTCAACTTCTATAACTCTAACACTCTACATCTTACTATATAGATATATCTCTTACTTTATAACTCTAACTCTATTTCTTAATACCTAACTGTAACACTATATTACTATAAAACTATGCACAATAAATATATATAATTATATCCATACATATACATACATATACTAGTACATAAATAATTATGATTATAAATTATATTAAATTTCCATTAAATAGAAGCATTAAATAGAAACAAACATCCAGGATTCATAGAAAAATGACTTATTACAGTTTTAGAACAAGTAATATTCAATATGAACCTGGAAGATATTGATACACTAAATAGGATGATGTCAAACCCTATTTGAATCTAATCAAGCCTTTAGCACTTACATATAATTTATATAAAATATGATAAATAGAGATTCATGTTAAACCACATAATAAAGAAGTAAACAAACTTACTCAGAACGTTGGACATTCTACAGAATAATGTTTCTTTAACTAGTCAATGGCATATAAACAAAATTAAATAGGTGCTTCTCTAAATTAAGCAAGACATAAGAGACACAAGTGAGTCTTTGTGTAGAGCTAATTTAAATAATAATTCAAAGAGGTCACATGCAAAAATACCACTTTGAGGGGGGGCGGAGCAAGATGGCGGACGAATAACACCGCCAGACAGAGGGTCTCTGCAAAAAAGACAGATTCTAGCAGAAACTAGAGGAAAGAAGCAAGAAGACGAGCATACAGCAGACAAGGGCCAGAAGGAGGGGTACCTGAGACCCCGGGAGACTCCACGGGAGGAGGCTGCGGAGGAGACCTGGAGGCTGAGACCACCGGAGCAGCCCGGAGACCAGCGGCAAGGGTAGGTGGATCTGCTGTTTCCCCTCCCCTGCATTCGGGACTGCTGGTGGGCTCCCCAGCGGGTGGAGAGACCTGCGGACACCAGCCCAGAGACTGCCCCCGCCTGCCAACGGTGAGCCTGTAGCAGATGTGGCACCAGGTTCCCAACTTCCTCTGGGCACCTCTGTGTGCACAGACCCGAGCTGCGCAGCAGGTGCCATATTGCCTCCTCCCCCCCTCCGCCGACCCTACCCGGGGCTGCCCAGAGAGACAATACAGCCACCAGCCAGAGGCACCTCCAGGGAACGGGACCTTCCCGTTTGGGACCCCGCCCGCCCTCCCAGGTGCTGCTGGCACCCTGTTCCCAGGAAAAAGGTGCCGACTCAGAGGCTGAGAGACATAGACCCAGCTTGGGCTCCCTGTGGGTGAATTAGGACCGGAAATCCTCTCCCTGGTGGGAATACAGTTTGAACTCTGGGACCCAGAGGTCGGACCTGCAGACCAGATCCCCTGCACCGAGGGCTAGCATTACCCGGGGCACAGAAGGGTTATAAGTGAACAGCCTACTGAGGTCTGTGTGCCTCCAGGGGCGGATCGGCGTCCTAGAGGGCAACCCTCCTCCCAGGAGGAGGCCGTGCGCCCAACCCAGGTGGCGTTCCTGTGCAGGGAACCTCCCCACCGCCATCACAGTCCAGGGAAGCCTGGTAGCTTGTGGTCTGGCCTGCTGGCAGAGGCCCAGGAGTAGCTGCGGAGTTGGGGAGGGTGGAAAGAAGTGAGGCCTGCTGCAGACTGCAGGTCTCAGACAGCCCCACCCCCACACCCAGACTTTCTGGCTGAGCGGGACCATTCCAGCCCCGCCCTGACAGCAGAGAACAGAACTTTGACCCCTGCTAATGGCCTGAGGGCAGGCTTACCCAACCCAGCTCCGTCCAGAAGGAGAGCTGATAACAGGACTCAAAATCAACACCATAGCCTGTTCCTCCATGCAAACGCCACCTACTGACAGGGACGGCATCTTGCACAGCCTTTCCACGGCACCCACTGACTCAATATACAGGGAGTGGTCCAATTTCACCCACAGGCACCACCTAACGCATCAGAAACAAAACAAGGTGTGTGAATACCCAAACAATAACCTAAGGAAAGAAACAACAACTGATCGACATGGGAAGAAATCAGCGAAAGAACTCAGGAAATATGAAGAACCAAACGGAAAACACACCCCCAAAGAGGAGCACCAGCCCCCTAGAAACGGACACCGACCAAAATCAGGCAACCAATATGACAGAAGAGGAATTTCGTATGTGGAACATAAGAACACTCACCCAGCTGCAACAACAACTCAACAACCAGCACCAAGAAACCACAAAAAATCTCCAGGATATGAGAAAAGAAATAGACACATTGAAGAAAAGTGTAACCGAACTCCTGGAAATGAAGAATCAATTCAAGGAACTACAAAATACAGTGGAAAGTCTCAAGAACAGGGTAGATGAAGCAGAAGAAAGAATCTCAGAGCTTGAAGATAACACCCTCCAATTAAATAAATCAGTCACAGAAATAGAGCAGAGAAACAAGAGAAAAGAGCAAAGCCTACAAGAGCTGTGGGATTATGTGAAGAAACCTAATGTGAGGGTCATAGGGTTACAGGAAGGGGAAGAAGACAACACTCAAGGGTTGGACAAGCTGTTTGAAGATATAATAGAGGAAAATTTCCCAGGCCTTGCTCAAAATCTTGATATACAAGTTCAAGAAGCTCAGAGGACCCCTGGGAGATTCAACGCAAACAGGAAGACGTCACGACATGCAGTCATCAGACTAACCAAAGTATCAACTAAAGAGGCCCTTCTAAGAGCTGTAAGACAAAAGAAGCAAGTGACATACAAGGGAAAGCCAATTCGAATAACATCAGACTTCTCTAATGAGACTTTACAAGCAAGGAGAGACTGGGGCCCCATTCTCACTCTTTTGAAACAAAACAATGCCCAGCCTAGAATATTATTCCCTGCAAAACTAAGCTTCGTATATGAAGGAGAAATAAAAACATTCTCAGACAAGCAAAGGCTCAGAGAATTCACCAAGACAAGACCAGCCCTACAAGAAGTACTTAAAACAGCGTTATGCACGGAACATCATAAAAATAACCCACGAATATAAAAACAACCAAAACCCAAAGATATTAAAGGCCAGATATTACAATGGCTCAAGACAGAAATCATAGCAACAACATCCAACCCAACAGAATGATCAGTAATCTACCTTACCTATCAGTTCTCTCAATAAATGTGAATGGCTTAAACTCTCCACTCAAGAGACACAGGCTGGCTGAATGGATAAGAAAATACAGGCCTAGTATATGCTGTCTTCAGGAAACACATCTAACCTGTAAGGATGCATATAGACTAAAAATAAAAGGGTGGAGATCAATATTCCAAGCAAATAGAAGCCAAAAGAAGGCTGGTGTGGCAGTTCTAATTTCAGACGATTTAGTTTTTAAACCAACAAAAGTAGTAAAAGACAAAGAGGGTCATTATATAATGGTGAAGGGCACAGTCCAACAAGAAGAGATAACAATTTTAAATATATATGCACCCAACTTAGGTGCACCCAGATTCATAAAGCAAACCTTACTGGAGCTAAGCAAATGGATTAATAGCAACTCCATAATCGCCGGAGATTTCAACACCCCACTGACGGCACGAGACAGATCCTCCAAACAGAAAATTAATAAAGAAATATTGGACTTAAACAAAACTCTAGAACAATTGGGTCTGACAGACATCTACAGAACATTCTACCCAGAATCCACTGAATATACGTTCTTCTCATCAGCTCACGGGACATTCTCTAAGATTGACCATATCCTAGGACACAAAGAAAATCTCAAGAAATTTAAAAAAATAGAAATCATACCATGTACCTTCTCAGATCACAGTGGAATAAAACTAGAAATCAACCCTAACAGAAACTCACATTTCTACACAAAAACGTGGAAATTAAACAACCTCTTACTAAAGGATTACTTCGTAAATGAAGAAATCAAGACAGAAATAAAAAACTTCTATGAAGAAAACGACAATGGAGAGACAAGTTATCAACTCCTCTGGGACACAGCTAAAGCAGTTCTGAGAGGAAAGTTTATCTCCATAAATGCCTATAACCAAAAGTCAAGAAGATCACAAATAGACAATTTAATGAAACGACTCAAAGAGTTGGAAAAAGAAGAACAGACCAACCCCAAACCCAGCAGAAGAAGTGAAATCAACAAGATCAAATCAGAACTAAACGAAATTGAAAACAGGAAAGCTATTCAGGAGATTAATAAAACAAAAAGTTGGTTCTTTGAAAAAATAAACAAAATTGACACACCATTGGCTAAGCTAACGAAAAGCAGAAAAGAGAAATCTCTAATAAGCTCCATCAGGAATAAAAAAGGAGATATCACAACTGATCCCAAAGAGATACAAGATACAATTTATGAATACTACAAAAATCTTTATGCACACAAACTGGAAAATGTGGAGGAAATGGACAAATTTCTAGAAACACACAGCCTCCCTAGGCTCAACCAGGAAGAAATAGATTCCCTGAACAGACCAATCTCAACAGCTGAAATAGAAACAGCAATTAAAAATCTCCCTAAAAAGAAAAGTCCCGGTCCAGATGGCTTCACACCCGAATTTTACCATACTTACAAAGAAGAACTAGTACCTATCTTGCAGAAACTATTCCACAACATCGAGAAGAACGGAAACCTCCCCGATACCTTTTATGAAGCGAATATTACTCTGATACCAAAACCAGGAAAGGATGCAACAAAAAAAGAAAACTAGAGACCAATATCCCTAATGAATATAGATGCAAAAATTTTCAACAAAATCTTAGCTAACCGAATCCAGACACTTATCAAAAAAATAATCCACCACGACCAAGTGGGCTTCATCCCAGGGATGCAGGGATGGTTCAACATACGTAAATCTATAAATGCAATTCACCACATAAACAGAAGCAAAAACAAAGACCACATGATTCTTTCAATAGATGCAGAAAAAGCTTTTGACAAAATTCAACACCCTTTCATGATACGAACACTTAAGAAAATAGGCATAGAAGGGACATACCTAAAAATGATACAAGCCATATATGACAGACCCATAGCCAACATCATACTGAATGGGGAAAGATTGAAATCATTCCCACTTAGAACTGGAACCAGACAAGGCTGCCCACTATCTCCACTTCTGTTCAACATAGTGCTGGAAGTCTTGGCTACAGCAATCAGACAGGAAAATGGAATCAAAGGTATCCAAATAGGGGCAGAAGAGATCAAACTTTCACTGTTTGCTCATGATATGATATTGTATCTAGAAAACCCCAAGGATTCAACCAAGAAACTCCTGGAACTGATCAATGAATTTAGTAAAGTCTCAGGATACAAAATCAATACACAGAAATCAGAGGCATTCATATACGCCAACAACAATCTAATTGAGAACCAAATCAAAGACTCAATTCCCTTCACAATAGCAACAAAGAAATTAAAGTACCTAGGAATATATTTAACCAAAGAGGTAAAAGACCTCTACAGGGAGAACTATGAAACACTGAGGAAGGAAATAGCAGAGGATGTAAACAGATGGAAATCCATACCATGCTCGTGGATCGGCAGACTCAATATCATCAAAATGTCTATACTACCCAAACTGATCTACAGATTCAATGCAATACCTATTAAAATCCCATCAGCATTCTTCACAGATATAGAAAAAATAATTTTACGCTTCGTATGGAACCAAAGAAGACCCCGAATATCAAGAGCAATTCTAGGCAACAAAAACAAAATGGGAGGCATTAATATGCCAGATATCAAACTATACTACAAAGCTGTAGTAATTAAAACAATATGGTATTGGCACAAAAACAGGAATATTGACCAGTGGAACAGATGTGAGAATCCTGATATAAAACCATCCTCATATAGCCATCTCATCTTTGACAAAGCAGACAAAAAAATACGCTGGGAAAAAGAATCTCTCTTCAATAAATGGTGCTGGGAAAACTGGATAGCCACCTGTAGAAGGCTAAAACAGGACCCACACCTTTCACCTCTCACAAAAACCAACTCACGCTGGATAACAGACTTAAACCTAAGATATGAAACTATTAGAACTCTAGAGGAAAAAGTTGGAAACACTCTCCTAGACATCGGCCTGGGCAAAGAGTTTATGAAGAAGTCCCCAAAGGCAATCACAGCAGCAACAAAAATAAATAAATGGGACATGATCAAGCTACAAAGCTTCTGCACAGCCAAAGAAATAGTCATGAAAGTAAACAGACAACCTACAGAATGGGAGAAAATTTTTGCATCCTATGCATCCGATAAGGGACTGATAACTAGAATATACTTAGAACCTACGAAAATTAGGAAGAAAAAATCAAATAACCCCATTAAAAAGTGGGCAAAGGACTTGAACAGAAATTTTTCTAAAGAAGACAGAAGAATGGCCAACAAACATATGAAGAAATGCTCAACATCTCTAATCATCAGGGAAATGCAAATCAAAACCACAATGAGATATCACTTAACCCCAGTGAGAATGGCCTTTATCAAAAAATCTCCAAACAATAAATGCTGGCGTGGTTGCGGAGAGAGAGGAACACTCCTACACTGCTTGTGGGACTGCAAACTAGTTCAACCTCTGTGGAAAGCAATATGGAGATACCTTAAAGCGATACAACTGAATCTACCATTTGATCCAGCAATCCCATTGCTGGGCATCTACCCAAATGATCCAGTGACACTCTACAAAAAAGACACCTGCACTCGAATGTTTATAGCAGCACAATTCATAATTGCAAGGCTGTGGAAACAGCCCAAGTGCCCATCAATCCAAGAATGGATTAATAAAATGTGGTATATGTATACCATGGAGTACTATTCAGCTCTAAGAAACAATGGTGATATAGCACATCTTATATTTTCCTGGTTAGAGCTGGAACCCATACTACTAAGTGAAGTATCCCAAGAATGGAAAAACAAGCACCAGATATATTCTCCAGCAAACTGGTATTAACTGAGTAGCACCTAAGTGGACACATAGGTACTACAGTAATAGGGTATTGGGCAGGTGGGAGGGGGGAGGGGGAAGGGGGTAGGGGGGTAGGTATATACATACATAATGAGTGAGATGTGCACCATCTGGGGGATGGTCATGATGGAGACTCAGACTTTTGGGGGGAGGGGGGGAAATGGGCATTTATTGAAACCTTAAAATCTGTACCCCCATAATATGCCAAAAAAAAAAAAATAAAAAATAAAAAAATAAATAAAAAGGCAGGGAAAATAAAAAAGAAAAATACCACTTTGAGGATATTGTGGAAATTTGAATATATCTTGGATATTAGATAAGATCAAGGAGTAATTATTAAATTGTTAGGTGTTATGATGGACACAAAGGTTATATAAATAAAATTGCACATCTTTGGAGATGCTTAGAAAATTATGTAGTAAAATAATGATGTCAGGAATTTTCCTTGAAATTCATCAGGAACAAAAAGATAAAAAGAAAGAAAAACAAAAATAAGTCAATGAGTTGACAGAATCTTGATAAACTTAAATTGTGGATAATAATAGTATGGGGTTCATCATACTCTTCTACACATTTGTGTAGCTTTGAAATGATTTATAGTTAAAATTTTTAAAGATATAATAGGAAGGTATCATGAATATTTTCATGAGTATATGTTTGAAATTTTTTTTTCACTTTGACTTCTTTTTATTATTATTATTTCAGCATATTACAGAGGTACAAATGTTTAGGTTATGTATATTGCCTTTGCCCCACCTGAATCAGAGCTTCAGGTCCATCCCCCAAACGTTGCATACTGCACCCATTAGGTGTGTATAAACCCATTCCCCCTCCCGCTTCCCGTCTGCCGGACACTGGATGAATGTTATTCCCCTTGACTTCTTTTTTTTATTTTTGTCATTTTTTTTTAATTCGGCATATGATGGGTGTACAGATTTTAATTTTGATGGAAAGAGCAATGTCTAAAAAAAACTTATCAAATCACATTTACCCAGGGGCAATTTCTTCCTTTGGTCCAATTTGCATCAAAGAAGAGTCTTAGACACTGTCTCATGCTCAAGCAATATACTCCAGAACTGTTCTTACAACATGGATAATGAAAGCATGTATATGAAAGCATATACAGTCAGGGGGTCAGATGAGGAATTGAGTGGAGGGTCTCTGTATGAAGACCACTTTCAGAGTTTGGGGTATTCTTGCCTTTTTCTTATACCTATATTTATTCCAGGTAAGTTATTACATGCTTCTTTCATAAAGAACTTTTAAGCTAATCTTGTAAGGACAAGCTTTGTTTTATGGTTTGTGAAAGTTGCATTTGTGATAAGGTGGTAGTGTCTCCTGGAAATCTCCAGGAGAGTTTGCATCATACTGCTAAGAGACACAGTGCCAGTCCTCAAGACATTAGTGTGAGCCTTTTGGCTATCATTAATCTTATATCTACAATATATCTCTTAAAGTATATTACACAGATGCATGAAGAAATATGAAGCTTAAATAAAACCCTAATCATTAAAGAATAGAGAAGCAGTCACGAGAATTTCTCAAAAACTAAACTTCAGGCTGAGTTGTCTTCACCAATGAATTCTATCAACAGTATAGGAAATACATAAATACAATCTTAAAGAAAATTTGGGGGCCTAGCCATGGCTGCAGGAAAGAAGGTGGTAGCAGCAGGTGGATTGGAGTGTGGGTGGGTGCTGGCTAGAAGAGGGAACTGTGTGGCTGTCTGTTCCATGGTGGGACATGGGAGTGGGCTGGTTTGAGGGCCACTTTGGCTGCTTGTGATGCACACCTCCTGATTGCACAAGACCCTTGTGCACCTTTTGGACCCTTTATTAGGACACTCTGGTGTTTGGGGTGCACATATTATCCAAGGCACCAGGTGTGGGGTGCCACAGATGCCATTGCCTCAATTAAGAGGACTTATGCATTCAACAGGTGTACATCGACTTACTGTGTTACAAAAGGAGGGGGAAGACAAGATGGCTGGCCAGTGACACCAGCTTCAAGATCACCTCAGAAAGAAGGAAATATTTTAGATGAAAAAGAAAAAAACAAAAAATCATAGATCAGGTGTAATTCCAAGGAAAATGTGCAAGAACCTACAAGAGATTCCACAGGAATAAGTTGCAGAACAGAATAATATATCAGCAGAGGACAACACCCAAGAAGCTTGGAGTCCAGTGAAAAGTGTGGGTGAAGGGGTTTGTTTCTCCCTCCCTCATATCTCTGGCAATCAGCAGGCTTCTGAGCTGCTGGAGAGCCCTTCCACCCTAATAAGCCCCAAAGCTGCTGCTGCCAGTAAAATGCGAGATTCTTGAGGAAAACATATCAGCCTGCCAGTCCTCTTGGGGTGCTTTCTGTCACCACAGACCCAAGCTGAGACAGCCGGCACTATATGGTTTCCCTACCCTCTATGCTCCTTTTTCTACCTCAGGGGGCTTCAGCCCTCATTTTTTGTCTTCCTCATTCCCACATAAGCGCTTCCGAACTCTGGCTCAAAATGCAGTAACCACAGGGGCCTGGTGGGTCCCAGACGATCGGTGTGACCCCAGAACCTGGGCATTCTAGGTGGGATGCCTTCTGGAGAGAGGGACAGAGACAACCAGAGTGCTTGCTTTCTTCCATCCAGATTCTTTTTCTCCCTTTCCCCTAGCCCACTCACAGCTACTGACAGAGATGATTGTGCTGGGGCTCTCAGGAGCTGCTGCTTCCTCCCTGTTGTTGTATATACCACACTGAGGCTTCCACAGAGAGTGAGGCTCAAGTGACCCACTTTCCTCCAAAAACCTGCAGAGAACTAAGGAGTGCTTATACTGTGAGCTCCTTGATCACTGGCCCTCCCCAGTGCTACTTGCCTGGCTGCTTGCCAGAGCAAGGCACACCCCAAAGCAGAGGGACATCAAACCAGCTTGAGGACCCCAAAGGCAACTTGGGACAAGAATGCTTCTCCCTGGCACAGTCAGGGATTGATCTTTGAGGACCCAGGGACAGAACCACAGGCCAGATCCCATACCTCAGGACTCAATTTTGTTGCTCAGAGTCATGGAGGGAGATTTCTGAACTAATTTCATGAGGCAAGGGAGCCTGCATAAGCAGAACAGAAAAGGGAGAGCCACGCAGGTCACAGCTGCAGTGCATTTGCAGATCACCCCAACCCCACAGGAAGGCCTTGCTCTCAGCCCAGGGTGAAATATTGGACAGAGAAGCTCCCAGCCTACAACACAATCATGGGGAACTCAGATAGTTTGAGCTACTTCCATCTAGCAGATGCCAGAGGGTGATGACAGAGAAGGGGAGATGGGACAAGAGTGAAATCTTCCCCTGATAGCTGGATTATGTATCTCAGATTGCCCTGCCTCCACATGCAGACTTTCTGGCTGGGTGAGGCCACTCAGCCCCTCCCCATGGCTTTCCCCATAATCTGGTAGCAGACATTTGGCCCCTGCCAAAAGAGCTATCTTAATAGCTTTTGTGGAGGCTGGGGGAAGGCTGACCCTATCCAGCCCCACCAAGCCTCAGTCTCCCACACACCTCTGTTATGGTGAATAATAAGGTCACCACCTGGGCCTCACCCACCATCTGGACCATTCAAGTGCTTCTCCTGAGGGGCTAGAGTGAGACACAGGTCCCAAAAACAACACTGTTTGTCCCTTCCAGCAAGTGCCACCTACTGACAGAGAGGTCAATTTGCACAGCTCTTTATAGCATTTACTGACCCAATTATACAGGATGTGGTTGATTCTTACCCACAAGCACCACTTACTATCTCAGAGATTACGTTGAACATTCCAATAAAATTCACAGTGTTAAGAAGACCACAGGGCTGGGGAAAGAGAAACAACTCCAAAGACCTCTATCTTCCCTATTCAAAGAGAGACAGGAAGTCTATGCACACACATAGTTCACCACTGCTACAGCCTAAAGACAACTAGGAAATGAGAAAAGCAACATACTAACAATATCTACAACCAAGGCATCCATCCAGAACCTAGATCACCATGAAAACACCCAAAGCAAAGCCAAAGATTCTTACCCAACATATGTTACAGACACACCTTTACAGGTGATGAAGAGGAAGCTTCATCTAAATAAAAGAAAATGCAAAAATAAGAAGTGACAGGCACCCCAGATGATATGAACCAGTAAAAGAACTCTGGAAGTATTAAAATCAGAACAAAAAGACACACAAAAAAGGGAATACCAGATCTCTAGCTAGCAATGGGTATTAACTAAAATAAAAATATTGAAATGACAGATATAGAAATCCAAATATGGATTGTAAGGAAGCACAATGAAATCCAAGAGAAAATGGAAAACCAATTCAAAGCCTGATCAACACCTAAGTGTACATATAGGAATAATATTTATCCAGTATCAGGCAGGTGGGGGATGAGGGGATGGGTATATACATACATAATGAGTGTGATGCGCACCAACTGGGAGATGGGCACGCTTAAGCTCTGACTCAAGGGAAGAAGCGGGCAAGGGCAATATATGTAAGCTTAACATTTGTATCCCCATAATATATTGAAAAAAATAAATTAAAAAAAGAAACCAGAAAAAGAATTCAGGAAATAAATGAGAAATTCACAAAGGAATGAACACATTAAAAAGAAAAATAAAAAACAGCACTTCTGGAAATGAAAAAATAATACAAAGAAATACAATACAACAGACAGTGGAAAGTTTTATGACTAGACTAGAAGAGACAGAAGAAAGAATCTCATAGCCGGAAGACAACTCTTTTGAATTAATTCAATCAATCAAAAATAAACAATAGAAAATTAAGAGGAATGAACAAAGCTTATAAGAAACATGGCATTATGTAAAACAGGAAAATACAAGAATCATAGGCATCAATGAAGGTAAAGAAGACAACACACAGGGCTGGAAAACCTATTTGAGGGAATAATTGAAAACTTCCCTTGTCTTGCTAGAGATTTAGACATCTAGGTACAAGAATCTAAACAAGCACCTGGGAGGTTTATTGCAAATAGGCAATCACAAAGACATATAGTCATCAGATTGGCCAAAGTCAACAGAAAGGAGAAAATCCTGTGAGCCATCAGTCAAAAACATCAAGTAACTTACAGAGGAAATCCCATCCATCTTACTGCAGACTACTCATCTGAAAAATGCAAGCCAGAAGGAACTGGGGCCCCACCTTCAGTCTTCTTAAGCAGAGCAACACCCAGCCTTGAATTTTGTATACTATAAAACTAACTTTCCTATATGAAAGAGAAATTAAGACTTTTCCAGACAAGCAAACACTGAGAGAATTTGTCAAGACCAGACTTGCCTTGCAGCAAATACTGAGAACTGCATTATACATGTATCAGCACAATAGGCACACAACATGTGTAAATCCACCCAAAAGCTAAGAACTCATAAAAAACAATAGTATAAGAGCTAAAACAAACATTAAGGTACTATCCAATAGAATAATCAGAAGGGCATACCACACATCAATTCTATTAATCAATGTAAACGCTTTGAATGCTCCACCAAAGATGCATAGGCTGATTTAATTAAGGAATAAATACAAGCCAAGTATCTGTTGTCTCCAGGAAACACATCTATCCCACAAGGACTCATACAGACTCAAGGTGAAGGCATGGGAAAAATAGTCCATACAAATGGAAACCAAAAGAAGGTAGATATAGCCATTCTCATATCTGATAAAACAGACTTTAAATCAACAACAGTACAGAAATACCAAGATAGGCATTATGTAATGGTAAAAAGAGCAATTCCACAAGAAGACCTAAAAATCCTAAATACCTATGCACCCAAAACAGGAGCATACAGATTCATAAAGCAAACCCCACTAGATCTAAGCAAAGAGATCAACAGCAGCATCATAATTGCCAGTGAATTCAACACCCCACTGACAGAACTGCACAAATCATCCAAGCAGAAAATAAATTAAAAAACACTAGACTTACATGGGACTGTAGAACAAATTGGCCTATCAGACATTTGCATAGCATTTTGCCCCCAAATTACTGAATATATATACTTTTCATCAACACATAGAATACTCTCCAAGGTTTATCACAGGGGTCCTCAATCTTTTTAAACAGGGGGCCAGTTCACTGTCCCTCAGGCCATTGGAGGGCCACTAGAGAGTGCGGCGCACATTCCACACATGCGCACTGTGGGCCCAGGATGAGTTGGCTGCTAAGCAGGACAGGCAGTGGTGGCAAAAACACCTGGCAGGCCAGATAAATGTCCTCGGCGGGCCGCATGTGGCCCATGGGCCGTAGTTTGAGAACACTTGGTTTATCATATTTTTGGCCACAAAACATGTCTCCACAAATTCAGAAAAAATATAAATCATACCATGTATCTTCTCAGACCACAGTGGAATAAAACTAGAAACCAAGTCCAAGAGGAATATTTCTACGTAGTCATGGAAATTTAACAACCTTCTACTGAACAATTGTTGGATCAACAATAAAATAAAATTAAAAATAAAAAGATTCCTCAAACTGGAAGGCAAGGAGGACACAAGCTATCAAAATCTATGGGATTGATCAAAAGCAGTCCAAAGGGAAAAATTCATGGCATTAAATACCCACGTCTAAAAACAAGAAAGATCACAATTCAACAATCTAAAGACATGTCCCAATGAACAAGAAAAGGAAGAGCAAACCAAACCCAAAGCCACTGAATAAAGGAATTAACTAAGGTCAGAGCATAAATAAACAAAATGGAAAGGAAGAAAATAACACAAATAATCAATAAAACAAAATGTTGGTACTTTGAGAAGATAAATAAAATTGATAGACCTCTTGGTATATTGACGAGAAGTAAAAAATAAAGAAACCAATTAAGCTCAATCACAAATGAACCAGGAGATACTACAACTGATACCACAGAAATTTAAAATATCTTATCTGAATACTATGAAAATCTCTATGCACATAAATTCAAAAATGGAGGGTAAGTGGACAAATTCCTTGAAACAGACAACCTCCCAGGACTCAACATGGGAGAAATAGAACTCCTGAACAGAAAAATAATGAGTAAAAAGACTGAAGCAGTAAAAAAAAAAAAAGCCTCCAACTACAACAACAACAACAACAACAAAAATGTAGGACCAGGTGGATTCACAACAGAATTTTACCAGACCTACAAAAAAGAGCTGTTACCCATATTGCATAAATCATTTCATAACATCGAGCAGGAGGAAATACTGCCCAATGCTCAACTCATTCTACAAAGCCAGAATTACCTAATACCAAAGCCAGGAAAGAACACATCAAAAATAAATAAATAAATAAATAAAATAAAACTACAGACCAATATCCCTGATGAATATAACTGAAAATAACTGCAAACCAAATTCAACAGCACATCAACAAAATAGTCCATCATGACCAAGTGGGCTTCATCCCAGGCATGCAAGCATGGTTCAACATATGTAAATCAATAAATGTGATTCACTACATAAACAGAAGCAAAAGAAAAAAAAGACCATATGATATATCAATAGATGTAGAAAAACCATTCAACAAAATTCAGTACCCTTTCAAGATAAAAACAGTCAAAAAATTTAAACTCATTATCCAAAGTGAGGTGACAAAAGATCAGAAAAATGGGCTCCATATGTACTCGCCATCAAATTGCTACTGATTGATTAACACTATGATGCTCAAATGGTTGGGGTGTTCATCAGGGATTCGGGGCTCGGGGTGGTAGTCCCACATCTGAGGGATGTGGTGAGCATTGTGAAGGAGAAAGGCATACCTCTAACCCTTGCTAGGGAGAATCAAAGACATAAAATGTAACCAAAATGTTAAAAAAAAAATTATTGGGTGTCGGGCAGGTGGGAGGGGGGAGGAGGGGATGGGTATATACATACATAATGAGTGCGATACACACCATCTGGGAGATAGATGTGCTTGAAGCTCTGACTCAAGAGGGGAGGGGTTGCAAGGGCAATATACATAACCTTAACATTTGTACCCCCTGAATATGCTGAAATAAAAAAAAAGGAAAAAAACGGTCAAAAAACTTGGCATAGAAGGAGTATATCTCAAAATTATAAAAGCCATATGGGATAAACCCACAGCAAACATCATACTGAATGGGAAAAAGTTGAAAACATTCCCACTGAGATAAGGAAAAAGACAAGAGTGCCCATAATCACCACTTTTATTAAACATAATTCTAGAGGTTCTAGCCAGAGCAAAGAGGCAAGAGAAAGAAATAAAGGGTATCCAAATTGAGAAAGAGTAGATCAAACTATTGCTTTTTTCCAATGACATATGGAAAACCCCAAGGACACCTGGAACTTAAAATAAACTCAGCAAAGTCTCAGGTTACAAAACAAATGTAAATAAATCAGTAGCATTCTTATACACCAATAGCAGACAAGCTGAGAGTCAAATCAAAGGTTCAATATTATTCAAAATAGCCACAAAGAAAATAAAATATCTAGGAATATACTTAACCAAGGAGGTGAAAGATCTCCACAAAGAGAAGTACAAAACACTGAGGAAAGAAATTGCAGATAATATAAACAATGGAAATATATATCATGCTCATGGTTCAGCAGAAGCAACATTGTTAAAATGTCCATACTACACAAGATAATTTATAGATTCAGTGTAATCTCCATCAAAACACCAGCATCATATTTCACAGACCTATAAAAAGTAATTATATGTTTCTTTTAGAACCTGAAAAGAGTGCAAATAGCCAAAGCAATCTTAAGTAAAAGGAAAAAACCTGGAGGCATCATATAACCAGACTGCAAACTATAATACAAAGCTTTAGTAAGCCAAATGGCATAGTATTGGTACAAAAATAATGAGATAGACAATAAGAACAGAGAAAAGAATTCAAATATAAAACCATCCACATACAGTCAACTGATCTTTGACAAAGATAACAACAATATACACCATGAAAAAGAAGCCCTATTTAATAAATAGTGCTGGGAAAATTGAAAAGTGACATGTAGAAGAATGAGACAAGATCCATATCTCTCACTACTCATAAAATATAATTAAAGATGGATAACAGACTTAAATGTAAGGCATGAAGCCATAATAATTCTAGAAGGAAATGTTGGAGAATTCTTCTAGATATCAGGTTAGCCAAAGAATTTATGTACAAGACCCCAATGATAATCACAGCAACTACAAAAATAATGAACAGTTCTTATTTAAATTAAAAAGCTATTGCACAGCTATGGAAATAGTCAACAGAGAAAATACACAACCTACAGAATGGGAGAAAATATTCACAGGCTATATATCTGACACATGGCTAATAACCAGCATCTATAAAGAATTCAAACAAATTAGAAAAAAAAAACAATAATCTGACTGAAAGCTGAGCACAATCTATGAACAGAAGTTTTCAAAAGGTAGACAAATGGCCTATAAACATGAAAAAATGCTCAACATCACTAAGTATCAGTGAAATGCAAATTAAAACCACAATGAGATATCAAATTACAACACTTGGAATGACTTTTATTAAAATGTCCAAAAACAATAGATGGTAATATGGATTCAGAGAGAAAGGAATGCTTATATAATCTTGGTTGGACAGAAAATTACTATAACCTCTATGGAAAAGAGCATGGAGATTCCTCAAAGAACTAAAAGTAGAGCTACCATCTAATCCAGCAATCCCACCACTGGGGGAAAAGACATCATTTTATCCAAAAGACACCTGCACTGGAATGTTTATTGTAGCAAGAAAAAATCAAATAACCCTATTAAAAAGTGGGCAAAGGACTTGAACAGAAACTTTTCTAAAGAAGACATAAGAATGGCCAATACATACAATTTTATCTGCCAATTTTATTTTAATTTTCTTTGGCAAACCCATAGATGAGAGCATTGTCAATTTTATTTTATTTATTTATTTCAAAATATTAAGTGGGTACAAATATTTGTGGATACATGGATAACTTTTGTAATGCTTGAGTCATGGCTATAAGTTTGCCCATCACCAAATTAGTGTTCATTGTACCTGTTAGATAGGTTTTTGTACATCCCCTCCACCCCACTCCCCTCTGCTTGATTGCCATTGAGTTTTACTTCCCTCTGTACACATGTGTGCTCATTGTTTACTTCCAATTTAATAGCAAGTGCATGTGGTATTTGTTTTGCCATTCTTTATATACCTCACTTAGTATAATTATCTTGAGTTCCATCCAAATTTCTGCAAAAGGCATTGATTCATTCTTTTTTATGGCGGAGTCGTACAGCATGGTATACATATAAAACATTTTGTTAATTCACTCATGTATTGATGGGCACTTGGGTTTATTCCACATCTTTGCAACTGTGAATTGTGCCTCAATAAACATTTGAGTGCAAGTGTCTTTTTGATAAAAAAAAAAAAAAAAAAGTACTTATTTTCGCTTGGATATCCAGTAGTGGGATTGCTGGATCAAAAGGTAGGTCTACTTTTAGTTATTTGAGAAATCTTCATTCTGCTTTCTGTAGAGGTTGTACTCATTTGCAGTCCCACAGCCAACTGATCTATGAGAAAGAAGACAACAATATACACTGAGGAAAGAAGTTCTATTCAATAAATGGTTCTGAGAAAATTAGATAGCTACATGAAAAAGAAAGAAAGAAAGTTCATATCTCTCACCACTCACAAAAGTTAATTCAAGATGAATAAAAGATTTAAATGTAAGGCTGAAATCATAAGAATTTTAGAAGAAAATGTAGGAAAACACTTATAGAGATCAGCCAGGCAAAGTATTTGCAACTGAGACCCCAATGTCAATCAGACCATGACCACCAACAACAAAAAGTAAATCAATGGGACTTGATTACATTATTAAACTTTTGCAAAGAAAAGGAAATAATAACCAGAGCAAGTAGACAACCTACAGAATAGGAGAAAATATTCACAAGCTATACATCTGATAAAGGGCTAATATCCAGAGTCTACAAAGAACTCAAGCAAATCAGCAAGTCAAAGATAAACAATCCAATTAAAAAGTAGGAAATAGACATGAACAGAAGCTTTTCAAAAGAAGATAGACAAATGGCCAATAAGCATATGAAAGAAAAGCTCAATGTCACTAATCATCAGGGAAATGCAAATTAAAACCACAATGAGATATCACCATAGCCCTGTTACAATGGTTTTTATTGAAAAGTCCAAAAACTATAGATGTTGGTATGGAGGCAGAGAGAAAAGAATCTTTCAATTTTAAAGAAACACATAAACAACATTCTATTAATCTGAGTGGAGGTTATATGCACATATTTTTATAATTATTCTCGAAATCTATACATACATTTGGGTACTATGTTTCACATCAAATATATCTCATAATATTAAAATGTTTGACATCATTTGAATTATTAGTTTAAAATTTTCAATAAAACAGAGACCACACAGGTGGAAAAATCAACAGTAAATCTAGTATATATTAAAGGAAAAATCAATTTTGGCCTTACCAAAATATTACCATGTATTAAAAAAATAGAATATTTTCTAAATAATTTAAAAGAAAACTAACAGGAGAAATTTGTGAACTCCCCAAAATGCAAAAGTATCTTTCAAAATAATCTACTTATTTGATAAGACTTCAAAATTTTGCTTTTAGATCAAGAAAAAGGAAAAGTTTCCAGTTATTATAATTTCTTTTCAACATCACATTGCAAAGCATGGCCAATAAAAAGTCTAGAAAATCAAAAAAACTAAAGGAATTAGAAAGGAAAAAAGTTATCATTTTCCCAGGTAATAATATAATATACATAGAAAACTCAAAACAAAATATAGTAAAATTTTTCATATTTGAAGGTTGTTTAGAATATATTTTAGATACAAGTGAAAATACAAAAATCAATTGCATTTCTAAATTAACAAATAGCTATAAATGCAATTTTACAAAGCACATTATAATAGTATTAAAATTATTACATACTGTTATGGACTGCATACTTGTGTCTCCCCAAAACTTATATGTTGAAGTCATAACATAAAATGTAATGTTATTGAGAGATATGGTTTTATGAGGTAATTAGGATTAGATTAGGTCATGATATCAGGGTGGCAGTCTGCTCTTAGTTCTTGGTGTGCTCTTGGCCAAAGAATGACTAGACACACCAAAGTGTCAGATCCAGACTCTTGGCACATTATTATCCTAGTTTTTTGGCTCTTTGCTTGGAAAAAACTATCACAAGCAGTGCTAGTGAGAGGGAATGACCATGAACAGGAAGTAGTTTGACAGGAGTAGCTTTTTATTAATATTATAGAACAAAATAGTTCTGTCTCTGTGAGTGAAGAGAAACAGATTGATTCACTGCCTTACTCTCTCTCTCTGGGAATTCGCAAATTATTTCCCTTTATTGGCCTATTTTGGGTAAGGGCTTTTGGGAATTGTGGGATGTTACCAAATGATTAACAGGTGTTCTCAAGGTTGTATCTGAATATGAAAGCTCCTTCTCTAAAAGCCCTACCTGAGTGGGGATGAACTACAATGTAGATTTAATATAATGACATAATAATTAGCCTTGGGTTACTCTGGGTCACTTTCCAAATCCTATTATGCCTAAACTGGTGAAGTCCAAGATTGGTAAAGTGCTCTCTCCTTCCCCAGATGTAGTAGTTTTTTGGGATAGGATTAAGGGTAGGGGAACAGCAAAACAGAGTGCCTGCTCTTATCCTTCTTCCCAGGTGGGGCAATTGCTTCAGGCAGCACCAAAGTAGGGTACTCTTGTCTCTAGAAGAGCCAGAGATCCTAGCTATCTCAATGAGAGTTTTAAGAAGAGGAAAAGAGAAAGAGTGAAACTCTCTGCCTTGTGAGGAGATGCCAATAAGGTAGTCATCTGCAAGCCAGGAAGAGAGCCCTCACTGAAAGCCAACTATACTGGCTCTCTTAGACTTCAGTCCCCAAAACTGTGAGGAAACAGATTTCTGTTTTTTAAGCCACCTAATCTATGGTATTTTGTTATGGTGGCCCAAGTGACTAATACAAGTAGTTGCTAAAATTATAAATATTTAAAAGACACTAAAGATAGTCTAAATAAATGGAGAACTGTATCATGTTCATGGAAGATTAGGTATCACAAGGACATCATTTCTCCCCAAATTGCTCAACACATTTTTAGCTGAACTCTCAACATGAGTCCCCTTTCAATTTTTCACTGAAAAATTAACAATACAATTATAATACCTATTTTAAATAACAAGGGTCCAATAATAGGAGGAAAAAATAAAAAGGACAAGAAAACAGGAGCTGTTTTCAATACTTTTCATAATACTATAATAATTGAGATACTGTAATAGTGTTTAAGAGATATAAAAATCATTATTAATACATAATGGAAAGTAAAAGACTACATATTATTCACAGAGGCATGAGATCCTCCTCCCCCTCCCAGATAGACCTGTGTGACAGTCAAAACAAGTGTCTGGCAGGTGGAAGGAGCGAGGTGGGGATGGGTATATTCACCTAATGGGTGCACTGTGCACCATCTGGGGTATGGACATGCTTGAAGCTCTGACTCAGGTGGAGCAAAGGCAATATATGTAACCTAAACATTTGTACTACCATAATATGCTGAAATGAAAAAAATTAAAATTAAAATAAAAAACATGAAAAAGAGATCTAACCAGAGCAAACAGCTTAGTCCAGGAAGTGCTTTTTTCCCATTGAGCCTAATACTCTCCTTCACCACCCTGATGTAGTAAGGCAATGGGGAGGTCACTGGTAGGGGGATTTTACCACACCCCATCCTTAAGGAGAAATCCAGTAGCCTGGTCTAGGGAAACCACCTGTTATCCCATCAGGCACATCAGTAGGGATGAGTAGGGGGCCTAGCAGAACCAGATAAACCAAGCAGACCAAAACAATATCACGAAGCCTCTGAAAATTAAACTATTATTGAAGCTAAAAAATTAAAACAAGACCTTCAAGATGAACCTAAACAGGGTGACTTTCTGCTAAACTAAAATATTTAAACAGGACACAGCTATTTTAATATGATATACATAATGTATGTGATATAATTGAAAACCATCCATCACATAAAAAACTAGAAAAACCACAACTTGAATGAGAAAGGACAATCAATAGATGCCAACAACAAGATGAATCTGATGTTGAAATTATCTGACAAGTATTTTCTGGCAGCCACAATAAAAATTCCTCAATAATTAATTACAAACTCTCTTGCAACAAATTACAAACTAGAAAATTTAAACAAATAGAAGTTATAAAAAAGAAACCAAAGGAAAACTATAGAATTGAAAAGTAGAATAACTGAAATATAAATGTGCTAGATGCGCTCATTAGTACAATGAGGATGAAATAATATAGAATTATTGAACTTGAACATAGAAAGGAAAAAATGAATTGACCCTATCTGAAAAACAGAAAGAATATTATTATTAAGGGAAAATTAACTGACCCTTATACATACAGGACAATAACAAAAGATTCAGTATTCATATCATTAAAATCGAAGATGGAGAAGAGAAAGAGAATGAAGTTTCAAGACTATTTAAAGAAATACTGGGTGAAAAGTTCCTACATATGGAGAATGACATAAACCTATTGATTAAAGAGAAGCTGCAATTCTAAGCAGGATAAACCCAAATAAATTTATACCAAAAATTAATTAAACTGTTGGAAAAAACTATGAAACAATATAGAAAGCAGTCAGGGACAAATAAGACATTATTGAGGCCGGGCGTGGTGGCTCACGCCTGTAATCCTAGCACTTTGGGAGGCCGAGGCGGGCGGATTGCTCAAGGTTAGGAGTTCGAAACCAGCCTGAGCGAGACCCCGTCTCTACCAAAAATAGAAATAAATTAATTGACCAACTAAAAATATATATACAAAAAATTAGCCGGGCATGGTGGCGCATGCCTGTAGTCCCAGCTACTCGGGAGGCTGAGGCAGTAGGATCGCTGAGCCCCGGAGATTGAGGTTGCTGTGAGCCAGGCTGATGCCACGGCACTCACTCTAGCCTGGGCAACAAAGTGAGACTCTGTCTCAAAAAAAAAAAAAAAAAGAAAAAAAAAATAAGACATTATTGATATGGACATATCAATGTGAATGACAGCATATTTCTTATCTGTAACTATGAAGGGAGGCCAGAGGAAGTAGCACAATAATTACCAAATGCTGAAAAAAAATTGTCAACTGTAAATTATACATCTGGCTAAACTAAACTTCAGCAATTAGAAGAAATAAAGATATTATTAAACTAAGAAAAACTGGAATTTCCATGTTCTCATGAATTTTTGAAGATTGAAATACAAATTAAAATACTATCTGATACTCAAGACAATTCTAATTAAAAGTTAAGAAGATAAAGGGAAATAAATTAAAATAAAGTTTCTAAACTCCATTCTAAGTGGGAACAGATTAATATGAATAGACTGTAATGTTACAAAAATATATGATTACACTCAACATGACCAAGACAAGAATTAATGAAATTTAACATAAGGTAATAGAAATTACACAAATTAAAACACAAAGAGAAAAAAAAGAAAAGAAAAAGCAGATAGAATACCCAAGTTCTACATTCAAAAAAACCAAACTTTAAATATAAAAGAATTTGAAAAGCTGAAAGCACAGTAAAGAGTTCCTACTTCCTCTGGCCTCCCTCCATAGTTACAGATAAGAAATATTCTGTCATTCACATTGATACGTCCATATCAGTAATGTCTTATTTGTCCCTGACTTCTTTCTATATTGTTTCATAGTGGGTTTTTTCCAACAGTTTAATTAATTTTTGGTATAAATTTATTTGGGTTTATCCTGCTTAGAATTGCAGCTTCTCTTTAATCAATAGAGTATTCTTTAATCAATAGGTTTAGCAACCACTAAAAAAACTAAACAAACAGATACTCCCAACAGTAAAATAAGATAGAATCTATGTCTCTATCTATTCCTCAGTAAGGCAAGAGTAAAGAGGCAGAGGAATGAGAACCTAAGGTGAGAGGTAGTGGTCCTATTTCATTCTTCTGCATGTGGCTATCCAATTTTACCAGCATCACTTATTGAATAGAGCTTCTTTTACCCATTGTATGTTGTTGTCAGCTTTGTTGAACAGCAGTTAATTATAGGTAGATGGTTTTATATCTGGTTACTCTCTTCTGTTCCATTGGTCTATGTCTCTATTTTTGTACCAACACCATGCTGTTTGGTGACTCTAGCCTTGTAGTATGGTTTGAAGTCTGGTAATGTGATGCCACCAGATTTGTTCTCTTTGCTTAATACTTCTTTGGCAATTTGGATTCCTTTCAGATTCCAAACAAAGCATAAAATTAATTTTTTTCTAGATCTGTGAAATATGACATTGATAATTTATGGGGATTGCTTTCAATCTACAAATCACGTTGGGTAGTATGGAAATTTTAACAATGTTGATTCTACCAACACATGAGCATGATATGTTTTCCCATTTGTTTGTATCCTCTGCAATTTCTTTATTCGGAGTTTTGTAGCTCTTCTCGTAGAGATTTTAACTACCATTAATATATAAAAAATCTCCAATGGAAAAGATAAAGAAGGAACATTAGGCAGGTGACATATTAATTTTCTATTGCTGTGCAAGAAATTTCTACTTATGTGTGGGTCACAACAAGATTTTATTAATATTATTTCATAGTTTCTGTAGATCAGATGCCCAGATCTGTAATTTTAGCTGTAATTTCTGCTTCAGTATCTCACCAGGCTTCAATCTGAGTTTGAGAGAGAACTATAGTTCTCTCTCAGTATTATTAGAATACTACAGTATTATTAGAAGCTTCGATGAGGAAAGATCTGCTTCCAAGATTCCTCAGGTTTTTTGTGGCGTTGATCTTCCTAAGATTATAGGATTGAAATCCCCATTTACTTGCTAGATATCAGGCAGGAGGCACTCTCAGCTTTGAGAAGCCACTCAGTTCTTTGTAACATAGCCCTTTCACAAACTGACTGCTTATTTTTTTTTTTAATTCAACAACAAAAAGTCTCTTACCTCAGGGAGCGTTCCAGTTTCTCATTTAAGGGTTTTCAATGTATTAATGTCAGGACCAATAATCTACATTTTGCATAGCTTAAAATCAAATGATTTGGTACTTAAATTACATGATGTATATAATCTTTCACTGTTTCATGTTCTATTGTCTAGAAACATGGCAAAGTTCCCACTTGCACTTGAGAGGATAGGATTATATAGGGCATGAACACCTGAAAATAGGAATCATGGAACACCCTGTGGTCTGTCTGCCATAGGTAATTTCAGCAATGAAATGGAAACTATAAGAAATAATTTAATTGAAATACTAGAAATCAAAACCACAGTAACAGAAATGGAGAATGTTTTCAGTGGACCCCATCGATGGACTCAACATAACCAAGACAAAAATTAATGAAATTTAACATAAGGTAATAGAAATTACACAAATTAAAAAACAAAGAGAAAAAAAAGAAAAGAAAAAGCAGATAGAATACCCAAGTTCTACATACAAAAAAAAATTTAAATATAAAGACTTTGAAAAGCTAAAAGCAACAGTAAAGAGGTAGCTATTGCATGGAAACAATGACTAAAATAAAGCTGGAGAAAGTATATTAATTTCAGACAAAGTGGACTTTTGAACAAGGATGATTAGAGATACAAAAATACATTACATTATAATAAAGAAGTCAATTCTCCAAACTAAAAAAATTTAACAAGTATGCACATAACAAAATATCATCAAATAAATGTGGCAAAACTTACAAGCCTGTAAAGAGAAATACACAAATTCAAAATTAAAATTAAACACCTGAATGCTTCTCTTTAAACTGATAGATCAATTAGATACAAAATCATCAAGGGTATGTAAGACATTAACAACACTCTCAATCAACTTGACTTAATTGATATTCATATAATAATCCACTAAATGACAGCAGAATATACAACCTTCACAATTTCATATGGAATAACCCTAATGATAGATAATATTCTAAAGCACAGAACAAAACTTAACACAATTAAAAGTATATAAATAAAATAATATACTACCTTAAAATATAGCAAAACAACAGAAGAATACATGAAAAATACCCCAATATCTGAAAAATATTAAAAAAATTATAAATAGCTCATAGGTCTGAATGAAAATCTCAATGGAACTTAACAAATATTTTGAAATGAATGCAAATAAAAATATAAATCATCAAAATTTCTTGAATGCAACTCACAAGGGCTTAGAAAGAAATGTTTAACCCTAAATAAATATATCACAAAAGAATAAAACTCCTAAATCAATTATCTTACTTTATACCTAAAGAAACATAAAAAGCTAAAGTAAATTAAGCCCAAACAAGCAGGAATGATAAATATGAGAGCAGAAATATTGGGTACTTAAATATTAAATGTCCTATTTTGAATAAAGAGTTTAATTTATTATGTCTCAAGCAAGAAGTGGTACAATTAATCAAAGTGTGCACCTAAACTATAGACACAATTTTGCCATCTTAATGGTAGGTTGCTTATGCCAGCAGCAAAAGAGCCTAAAGAGAAAGTGGTGATGAAATTGTGAAAGATGGTTTCCAGAGATTGTTGAGAATTGAATATTTTTTTCTTGCAAGAAGTGGTCCAAAGCATGGAAGAACTGGTAATCAGTTGGTACAAGGTCTGGTGAATACAGTGGATAACAGAGAGTTTCTAAGTATAGCCTTTGTAGTTTGAGCAGCATTGTTTGTGTGACATGTGCTCAAGCATTGTCTTACAAGGGAATCAGCCTGTCTCTATTGAAAAACATTGGCTACTTATTCATAAGCATCCTCATCATTTCATCCAATTGGTTGCGGTAGATATCCACTGTAATCATTTGACCATGTTTCATGAAGCTATAGTGGATAATAACAGCGCTGGACCACCAAACACACACCATTAGCTTTTTTTCATGAATATTGAGGTTTTGAATGTGTCTTGGCACTTCACCTTTATCCAACCACTGTGCTGAACTCTTGCAATTCTCAAAAATAATCCAGTTTTCATCACACGTAACAATACAGTGTTAAGATCATTCAACTTTATGTCGTGACAGCAAAAAAAGGCAAGCTTTGTGATAATTTCTCTTATGATCCTTGTTTAATTCAGGTGAAACCCATCTGTCCAGCTTCCTTACTGTGCTGATTTGTTTCAAATAGTCCAATATTGTTGGAATAGTAACGTAAAACCTTGCTGGCAATTTATGTGTAGGTTGAGATGGATTCACTTCCACTACAGCTTTGAGCTCATCATTATACAGATGGGTCTCAGGTCACCCATGTCATTCATTTTCAAGAATAAAATCACCATAATGAAACTATTCAAACCATTGGTACAGTGTGCATTCATTAGACACATCCTTCCAAAACACGTCATTGATATTTTGAGCTGTCTGCACTGTATTAATTCAGTGATTGAGTGCATATTCAAAAATAACATGAATGTTTTACCTATTCATGGTTTCACAAAAATTGCACCAAAAAAAATTAAAAGATATTCATGAGCCACAGTATGCCTTTGAAAGACTGATGATGCAGCTTCACAATAAAATTAAAACAAGAAGTGTCAAAGTGAAATGTCAGCCATATCAACTGTCAAAATGAATAAGGAAAGCCTACGAAAAATGTGGGATTATGTAAACAGGCCAAATATAAACATCATAGACATCACTGATGGTGACGAAGAAAGACACAAGTATTGGATAATTTATTTGAGGAAATAATTTAGGAAAATTACCCTGGCTTAGCTAGAAATCTAGATATCCAGGTACAGGAAGCACACAGGACCCCTGGGAAATTCATCATAAAAAGGCAATCACCACATCATATAGTCACAAGGCTGGACAAAGTAAACACAAAAGAGGCAGTCCTACAAGCAGTAAGGGAAAATAGCAGGTAAACTACAAAGGAAATCCTATCAGACTATCTGTATATATCTCAACTGAAACCTTATAAGCTAAAAGGGACTGGGAACCCATCCTTAGTCTTCTCAAACATATTAATGGCCAGCCTAGAATTTTGTATCCTGAAAAACTAAGTGTCTTATATTAGAAAGAAATAAAGACTTTCTGAGACAAGCAATAGCTAAGGGAATTTGCAAAGATCAGACAAGCCCTGAAGGAAGTACTCAGTCCTGCATTACACACTGATCAGCACCATAGACACCCACCAGTGTAAAATCATCCAAAAGATAAAGGTCAGAACCTAGATAACACAATGTCTCAAGAGGTAAAATGAAGTATAAAGGGTCTACCCAACAGGATAAACAGAAATCCACCTCACATATCAATTGTTTCAATAAATGTGAATGGCTTGAAGTCCCCACTGAAGAGACGTAGGCTGGCTGAATGGTTAAAAAAAATACAAGCCAAGTATTTTCTGTCTCCAGGAAACACATCTAACTCACAAGCACTCATTTGAACTCAAGGTGAAGGGATGGAAAACAATATTCCATGAAAATGGAAACCAAAATAAAGCTGTAGCCATTTTCGTATCAGATAATCCAGACTTTAAAACAAAAAAATTAAAGACAGACATAGACGGTCACTATATAATGGTGAAGGGAACAATTCAACAAAAAGACTTAACAGTCCTATATATTGATGTACCTAATTCAGGAACACCTAGATACATTAAGCAAATCCTACTTGATCTAAACAAAATAACAAACAGCAATGCCATAATAGCCAGATACTTTAACTCTCCACTGACAGAAAAGGACAGATCCTCCAAATAGAAAATAAGCATACTAAAAATGAACTTAAACAGAACTCTAAAACAAATGGGCCTAAAAGACATTTAGAGAACATTCTACCCCCAAAATACTGACTATATATATATATATATATATATATATATATATATATATATATATATATATATTATTCTCATCAGCTCAGAGAATTTTTTCTAAAATTAACCACATCCTAGGACACAAAACAAGTCTCAACAAATTTAAGAAAATAGAAACTATACAATATATCTTCTCAGACCACAGTGGAATGAAATTAGAAATCTAAGAGAAGCACTGATCTCTACAAAACGTCATGGAAACAAAACAACCTATTGCTGAATAAGAGTTGAGTCAAGAAAGAGATAAAGATGGAAATCAAAATTTTCTTCAAACTAAATGACAATGAGAACCTTAGTTATAAAAATCCATGGGACATAGCAAAAGCAGTCCTGAGAGGAAAACTCATAGCCTTAAAAGCCCACATCAAAAAGACAGAAAGATCATAGATCAACAACCTAATGAATTATCTCAAAGAACTGGAAAAGGAAGAGCAAACCAATCCTAAATCCATCAGAAGAAATCACCAAGATCAGAGCAGAACTAAATTAAATCTATAGCAAAAGAACTATAAAAAATATTAGTGAAACAAAAAGTTGGTTCTTTGAAAATATAAAAAAAAATTGGCAGGCCTCATGCTAGATTAACAAGAAGTAGAAAGGAAAGGACCTTAATAAGCTCAATCAGAAATGAAAAAGAAGAAATCACAAGTGATATGACAGAAATAGAAAACATAATCTTTGAACATACAAATCTTCATGTTCAGCAACTTGAAAATGTGGAGAAAATGGACAAATTCTTGCAAAGACATAATCTCCCGAGGCTCAAAAAGGAAGAAATAGAACTCCTGAGCAGACCAATATCAAGCACTGAAATTGATGCAGCAATAAAACATCTAACGAAAAAGTGCTGTATCAGTTTCACACCAGAATTTTCCCAAAAAGTACAAAGAAGAACTGGTACCTGTACTGCAGAAATTATTCTATAATATTCGGAAGGAAGAAATCATCCCAAACACATTTTATGAATCCAATATCACCTTGATAACAAAGACAGGAAAGGATACAATACAAAAAAAGAAAACTACAGGCCAATATCACTTATGAATATAGATACAAAAATTCTCAATACAATCTTATCAAACAAAATTTAACTGCACATCAAAAAAATAATTCACCATGGCCAAGTGTGATTCATCCCAGATATGCAAGGATGGTTCAACACATGAAAGTCTATAAATGTGATTCACCACATAAATAGAAGTAAAAACAAAGGCCATATGACCCTGTCAATACATCTAGAAAAAGCATTTGACAAAATTCAGCACCTTTTTGTGATAAAAAATTCTCAATAAAATAGGCTTAAAATGGATATAACTCAAAATTATTAAGGCCATATATGACAAACTCACAGAAAACATTGTATTGAATGGGGAAAATTTGAAAGCATTCCTGCCTAGAACGGGAGCTAGACAAGTTTGCCCACTATTACCACTTCTATTCAAGATCATGCTGGAAGTCCTACCCAGAGCAATCTGGCAAGAAAAGGAAAGGAAGTGTACCTAAATGGAGAAAGAAGAGGTCAAACCATTGCTCTTTTCTTATGATATGAGTTTATATCTAGAAAACCCCAAAGATTCAACCAAGAGATTTCTGGAATTGATAAGTAAATTCAGCAGAGTCTCAGGCTAAAAATCAATGTACATAATTCATATACACAGATAACAGTCAAGCTGAGAATCAAATCAAAGACACAATAACTTTCACAATAGCAACAAAGAAAATAAACTACCTGGAAAATATATATATATATCTAACTAAGGAGGTGAAAGACCTCTACACAGAGAACTATGAAACACTGAGAAAAGAAATTGCAAAGAATGTAAACAAGTGGAAAAACATATCATTCTCATGCATTGGTAGAATCAACATTGTTAAACTATCTATACTATCCTGAGTGATTTACAGATTCCATGAAATCCCCATTAAAATATCAATGTTATTTATCACAGACCTAGAACCAATAGCTATATGCTTCATATGTAACAAGAAAAGACCCCAAATAGCTAATGCAACCTTACATAATAAGAACAAATTGGGAGGCATAACTTTACCAGACTTCAAGCTATATTACAAGGCTATAGTAACCAAAACAACACTGAACGGGCACAAAAACAGAGACATAGATCTATGGATTAGAACAGAGAACTCAGATATGAATCCATCCTCATTTTGTGATCTGATCTTTGATAAAGCAGACAAAAACATACACTGGGAAAAGAATCCTTATTCAATAAACAGTGCAGGGAAAATTGGATAGCCACATGTAGAAAGCTGAAAAATGATCTGCATCTCTCACCACTCACAAAAATTAATTCATGATGTATAACAGACTTAAACCTAAGGCCTGAAACTATAAGAATTATAGAATAAGAGGTCAGAAAAACTCTTATATTCATTGCTCTAGGCAAAGAATTTGTGAGGAAGACACCAAAAGCAATCATAGCCACAACAATAACAAAAAAATACAAGGATGGTTCAACATATGCAAATCCATAAATGTAATTCACCATATAAACAGAAGCAAAAACAGAGACCATACAATCCTACAATAGATGCAGAAAAAAGCATTTGACAAAATTCAACACCCTTTTATGATAAGAATTCTTAACAAAATAGGGATAGATGGGGCTTACCTAAAAATGATACAAGCCATATATGACAAACCCACAGCCAACATTATACTGAATGGGGAAAAATATAAAGCATTCCCACTTAGAACTGGAACAAGGCAATGCAAGGTTGCTCACTATCTCCACTTCTATTCAACATGGCGCTGGAAATCCTTGCTATAGCAATCAGACAAGAGAGCTCAATTAAGGGCATCCAAATGGGAACAGAAAAGATCAAACTCTCACTCTTTGCTGATGACATGATAGTATACCTAGAAAACCCCAAGGATTCAACCAAGAGACTCCTTGAATTGATAAATGAATTCAGTAAAGTCTCAGGATACAAAATCAATACAGAGAAATTAGAGGCATTCATATACACCAACAATAGTCAAAGTGAGAACCAAATCAAAAACTCAATTCCCTTCAAAATAGCAACAAAGAAAATAAAGTACCTAGGAATATATTTAACTAAAGAGGTAAAAGAACTCTACAAAGAGAACTATGAAACACTGAAGAAGGAAATAGCACAGGATGTAAACAGGTGGAAGCCCATACCATGCTCGTGGGGCAGCAGAATCAACATTGTTAAAATATCTATATTACCCAAAGTGACCTACAGAGTCAATGAAATCCCTATTAAAATACCATCATCATTTTTCACTGATAAAAAAATAATTTTACACTTTGTATGGAATCAAAGAAGATCCTGTATAGCAAAAGCAATCATAGGCAATAAAAAAAAAAATGGGAGGTATCAATTTACCAGACTTCAAACTATACTAAAAGGCTATAGTAATTAAAACACCTAGGGACTGACACAAGAACAGAGACATTGTCCAGTGGAACAGAACAGAGAACCCAGATATAAAAACATCCTCATATAGCCATCTAATCTTTGACAAAGCAGACAAAAACATACACTGGTGAAAAGAATCCTTATTCAATAAATGGTGTTGGGAAAACTGGATAGCCATATGTAGAAGAGTGAAACAAGACCCACATCTTTCAAATTTCACAAAAATCAACTCATGCTGGGTAATACATATGAACTTAAAGTGTGAAACTGTTAGATTCTATATGAAAACATTGGAAATAAACTTCTAGACATTGTCCTAGGCAAAGAATTTATGAAGAAGAACCCAAAGGCAATCACAGCAGCAACAAAAATAAATAAATGGGACCAGATCAATTTAAAAAGCTTCTGCACAGCCAAAGAAACTGTCCAGAGAGCAAACAGACAACCCACAGAATGGGATAAAATTTTGCAAGCTACACATTGATAAAGGGCTGATAACTAGAATCTATTTAGAACTCAGGAAAATTAGCAAGGAAAAATCAAACAACTCTATCCAAAAGTGGACAAAGGACATGGACAGAAATTTTCCAAAAGAAGACAAAATAACAGCCAACAAACATATAACGATCAAATGGTAGATCCACTTATATCACTTTAAGGTATCTCCATATTGCTTTCCACAGAGGCTGAATTAGTTCGTAGTCTCACCAGCAGTGTAAGAGTGTTCCTATCTCTCCGCATCCAAGCCAACATTTATTGTTTGGGGACTTTTTAATAAAGGCCATTCTTACTGGAGATAAGTGATATCTCATTGCAGTTTTGATTTGCATTTCCCTGATGATTAGAGATGTTGAACATTTTTTCATGTGTTTGTTGGCCATTATTCTGTCTTATTTTGAAAAATTTCTGTTCGTGTCCTTTGCCCACTTTTTGATAGGGTTGTTTGATTTAAATGTTGATAGAAGCACAATTCACACTTACAAAATGTGGAAACAAACCAAGTGTCCATCAATACATGAATGGATTAATAAAATGTGGTATATATATATATATACCATGGTTCACTCCTGAGCCATAAAAGAAATGGTGATTTGGCATCTTTTATAACAACCTGGATGGAACTGGAGAACATTTTTCTTGGTGAAGTATTGCAAGAATGGAAAAAAAAACACACACACACACGTACTCAATACTAAATTGGAACTAATCGATTAACACTTATGCGCACATATGGAAGTAAAACTCAAAGAAAATCAAGTAGGTGGAAGGGAGGTGGATGGTATGGGTATATTTACACCTAAGAGATATAATGCACACTAACTTGGTAAAAGGAACACTTATAACTTTGACTCAAAGTGTACAAAGGCTAATTATGTAAGGAAAATGTATGTACTCCCATAAAATTCTGAAATAAAAAATAAACCAAGAAAATAAAACTAGGTGTAGGTGGTGATAGTGGAGATGATGCTTACCTGAGTAACTTTAGAAAGATGTGGAGACTATAAAGACAAAAGGAAATGTACATTAGCACTGTAATCAAGTTAGTATTACAGATTACCAATTCCAAACCACTATACATATACACAGGGATTAAACAAATAAGTAAATGAATATCAGGACATAGGTTTCTCAATCATGCCATTAAAGGTTACACATAAACCAGTGTGGAAGGCTGCAAAAAATCATCTCATACTGAATAAGAATTAGACATCAGTATGAACTCCTATATAGTTTAATGCACATGTGTATGTATATATTTATATTCATATATATGTGTGTATATATATATATTTTATTTATAGGTGTGTGTGTATGCACATAGGTTAAATATATCCATATATTTCCTAGTTCTATCAACTGAGACTAGGAACAATGAAACCCTACATATTTGAAATGTGTTATATCAATATTTCTCTTTTTAACCCAAAGTTGCAATATCTTTCACTAAGCAGTAAGTGGTATGATTAACCCTGTAACCAGGTTAGTGAAATATCTCAAATCATCTGAGTATAAATTCGTGGTAAAATTATGAGACGATAGCTTTATTATTTTTCTAAGTATTATCACCTCTTTTCAGTTCAATTCCTGAGTTCTAGCTAGGTATTGTTTCTTAACATCTCAATTAAATTCCATCACTTTCACTCATTTTCAGGTATGAAAGTACTCACATTTTATTTCTTAAGTCTTATGATATTCTTATTAATATTTAATCCCCTATTAATTTCCAAGGCCTCTCCTTCTTGCCCACTAACACCCCCCCTCCTTCCCCAAAAGAATTGACATTGCTATAAGGGATGGGGAGTTCTTATCTCTTCCAAATCCCCATCTTATTTCCCAAAATTATTTTTCTGTTACAGGGGTGGAGAATAGGGAGAGGATATGAAAAAGATTCAGTACCCTTAAGTGTCTTCTCTGACAAGGTTGCAGCCATATCCTTACTCAAGCAAAATGCTACTCTAGCTTGTTGTCTGGAGTTTGATATGGGCAAGAACTGGGATCTAATACTGAGAATTATTCTCTTTTGATATCTAGCTATATCTGGCAGAATTGTTCAGTGTTTTCCTGATGTATATGACTTTGCTCCATACTGTAATATCTTCTCCAAGCCTACAGTCCCCAAAGTCATCTTATCTTATGAAGTCTCTAATTCAGAGACATTATCAAGTTTAAATTTTATTTCCCATACCTGTTAGGAATGGGATATTTGAGGGTAATGTCCCTTGCCATTTTCCCACATTATTGTCTCCCATGCCATCTCTCAAATACTATTTCCCCTTCTGAAAATACTATATGGTTTATTAAACCTAGAGGCTGCAGAGATGTTCAACTGGGGATTGGAATGTTGGTCTCCACTTCTTGCAAACATTTCCATTTCATGAGCCATTTTCTCTCCCTTGGATTCTGAGAGAAAAACTAGATAAGGGCTTACCCTCTGTTGTCTACTATGCATTATTTTGCCTCAACAAGTGTTATTTTATGGATTTTCATGGTGGAGGGATGAAGGGAGCAGGTAGATAAGTTGGAGCCCAACAAAACACTTCTCTGTAAATTTAAGCTTTAATTCAGTAAGTCCAATGTTTAAATATTATCTTGCTAGAAGGCAGGAGGATAAACCAGGGGACCCTCAAGTGTTTAGAAAGGTGTGACACAATCTGACAGAACATAAGAAAACTTTCTCAAAAAAAGGTGTTTTTTAAAATGTTTTAGGGTTGAAGATATTTTAAAGATCCTCTATTTAAAAAGTCAGTCTATTTTTACAGATGTTGAGCATTGAGGGTTCCAGCATCTTCTGAGTTTTTCCCCACTCTATTATACACTTTGTTTACACTTAGCTTTCTCTCTTCCCTGGAAAACTGTGCACTCCTTAAATGAGAAAAAATATAAGTTCTATTTCTGTATATTCAGCTGCAAGTACAGGGTCAAAACATGTGGTTCTTATGAAACATTTGTTGAAGAAATGTTTTTAAATCTCATACTAAATACTCAATAATGGGTTTAGCATTATGTCATTATGTTATTCCTTTAGTTATGATGTTTTATGCACACAGTGATTGACTCATAGGCCAAGAGTTAGGATATTTAAATGCAAACATTTTTGTACATATACAAAGAAAAGCATAATTTAACAATAGAATGAACATTTACAGATTGTTATTAAGTAATGAGTACTGTTGATAAGTGGTTTCAAGACTTTTAGTCTAGAATTACCATAAGTTAAAACTGGAACAACCACCTTACTTGCAAATGTATTTTAACATGCTTTTTATCCTACAAAAATGAGTGACAGGGGGCGGAGCAAGAGGCGGACGAATAACACCGCCAGACAGAGGGTCTCTGCAAAAAAGACAGATTCTAGCAGAAACTAGAGGAAAGAAGCAAGAAGACGAGCATACAGTGGACAAGGGCCGGAAGGAGGGGTACCTGAGACCCCGGGAGACTCCATGGGAGGAGGCTGTGGAGGAGAACTGGAGGCTGAGACCACCGGAGCAGCCCGGAGACCAGCGGCAAGGGTAGGTGGATCTGCTGTTTCCCCTCCCCTGCATTCGGGACTGCTGGTGGGCTCCCCAGCGGGTGGAGAGACCTGCGGACACCAGCCCAGAGACTGCCCCCGCCTGCCAACGGTGAGCCTGTAGCAGACGTGGCACCAGGTTCCCAACTTCCTCCGGGCACCTCCATGTGCACAGACCCGAGCCGCGTGGCAGGCGCCATATTGCCTCCTCCCCCCCTCCGCCGACCCTACCGGCGGCTGCCCACAGAGACAATACAGCCACCAGCCGGAGGCACCTCCAGGGAATGGGACCTTCCCGTTTGGGACCCCGCCTGCCCTCCCAGGTGCTGCTGGCACCGTGTTCCCAGGAAAACGGTGCCGACTCAGAGGCTGAGAGACATAGACCCAGCTTGGGCTCCCTGTGGGTGAATTAGGACCGGAAATCCTCTCCCTGGTGGGAATACAGTTTGAACTCTGGGACCCAGAGGTCGGACCTGCAGGCCAGATCCCCTGCACCCAGGGCTAGCATTGCCCGGGGCACAGAAGGGCTATACGTGTACAGCCTACTGAGGTCTGTGTGCCTCCAGGGGCGGATCGGTGTCCTAGAGGGCAACCCTCCGCCCAGGAGGAGGCCGTGTGCCCAACCCAGGAGGCGTTCCTGTGCAGGGAACCTCCCCGCCAGCATCACAGTCCGGGGAGGCCTGGTAGCTTGTCTTCTGGCCTGCTGGCAGAGGCCCAGGAGCAGCTGCGGAGTTGGGGAGGGTGGAAAGAAGCGAGGCCTGCTGCAGACTGCTGGTCTCAGACAGCCCCACCCCCACACCCAGATTTTCTGGCTGAGCGGGACCATTCCAGCCCCGCCCGGACAGCAGAGAACAGAACTTTGACCCCTGCTAATGGCCTGAGGGCAGGCTTACCCAACCCAGCTCCGCCCAGAATGAGAGCTGATAACAGGACTCAAAATCAACACCATAGCCTGTTCCTCCCAGCAAACGCCACCTACTGACAGGGACGGCATCTTGCACAGCCTTTCCACGGCACCCACTGACTCAATATACAGGGAGTGGTCCAATTTCACCCACAGGCACCACCTAACGCCTCAGAAACTAAACAAGGTGTGTGAATACCCAAACAATAACCTAAGGAAAGAAACAACAACTGATCGACATGGGAAGAAATCAGCGAAAGAACTCAGGAAATATGAAGAACCAAACGGAAAACACACCCCAAAGAGGAGCACCAGCCCCCTAGAAACGGACACCGACCAAAACCAGGCAACCAATATGACAGAAGAGGAATTTCGTATGTGGAACATAAGAACACTCACCCAGCTGCAACAACAACTCAACAACCAGCACCAAGAAACCACAAAAAATCTCCAGGATATGAGAAAAGAAATAGACACATTGAAGAAAAGTGTAACCGAACTCCTGGAAATGAAGAATCAATTCAAGGAACTACAAAATACAGTGGAAAGTCTCAAGAACAGGGTAGATGAAGCAGAAGAAAGAATCTCAGAGCTTGAAGATAACACCCTCCAATTAAATAAATCAGTCACAGAAATAGAGCAGAGAAACAAGAGAAAAGAGCAAAGCCTACAAGAGCTGTGGGATTATGTGAAGAAACCTAATGTGAGGGTCATAGGGGTACAGGAAGGGGAAGAAGACAACACTCAAGGGTTGGACAAGCTGTTTGAAGATATAATAGAGGAAAATTTCCCAGGCCTTGCTCAAAATCTTGATATACAAGTTCAAGAAGCTCAGAGGACCCCTGGGAGATTCAATGCAAAGAGGAAGACGTCACGACATGCAGTCATCAGACTAACCAAAGTATCAACTAAAGAGGCCCTTCTAAGAGCTGTAAGACAAAAGAAGCAAGTAACATACAAGGGAAAGCCAATTCGAATAACATCAGACTTCTCTAATGAGACTTTACAAGCAAGGAGAGACTGGGGCCCCATTCTCACTCTTTTGAAACAAAACAATGCCCAGCCTAGAATATTATTCCCTGCAAAACTAAGCTTCGTATATGAAGGAGAAATAAAAACATTCTCAGACAAGCAAAGGCTCAGAGAATTCACCAAGACAAGACCAGCCCTACAAGAAGTACTTAAAACAGCGTTATGCACGGAACATCATAAAAATAACCCACGAATATAAAAACAACCAAAACCCAAAGATATTAAAGGCCAGATATTACAATGGCTCAAGACAGAAATCATAGCAACAACATCCAACCCAACAGAATGATCAGTAATCTACCTTACCTATCAGTTCTCTCAATAAATGTGAATGGCTTAAACTCTCCACTCAAGAGACATAGGCTGGCTGAATGGATAAGAAAATACAGGCCAAGTATATGCTGTCTTCAGGAAACACATCTAACCTGCAAGGATGCATACAGGCTAAAAATAAAAGGGTGGAGATCAATATTCCAAGCAAATAGAAGCCAAAAGAAGGCTGGTGTGGCAGTTCTAATTTCAGACGGTTTAGTTTTTAAACCAACAAAAGTAGTAAAAGACAAAGGGGGTCATTATATAATGGTGAAGGGCACAGTCCAACAAGAAGAGATAACAATTTTAAATATATATGCACCCAACTTAGGTGCACCCAGATTCATAAAGCAAACCTTACTGGAGCTAAGCAAATGGATTAATAGCAACTCCATAATCGCCGGAGATTTCAACACCCCACTGACGGCACGAGACAGATCCTCCAAACAGAAAATTAATAAAGAAATATTGGACTTAAACAAAACTCTAGAACAATTGGGTCTGACAGACATCTACAGAACATTCTACCCAAAATCCACTGAATATACGTTCTTCTCATCAGCTCACGGGACATCCTCTAAGATTGACCATATCCTAGGACACAAAGAAAATCTCAAGAAATTTAAAAAAATAGAAATCATACCATGTACCTTCTCAGATCACAGTGGAATAAAACTAGAAATCAACCCTAACAGAAACTCACATTTCTACACAAAGACGTGGAAATTAAACAACCTCCTACTAAATGATTACTTCGTAAATGAAGAAATCAAGACAGAAATAAAAAACTTCTATGAAGAAAACGACAATGGAGAGACAAGTTATCAACTCCTCTGGGACACAGCTAAAGCAGTTCTGAGAGGAAAGTTTATCTCCATAAATGCCTATAACCAAAAGACAAGAAGATCACAAATAGACAATTTAATGAAACGACTCAAAGAGCTGGAAAAAGAAGAACAGACCAACCCCAAACCCAGCAGAAGAAGTGAAATCAACAAGATCAAATCAGAACTAAACGAAATTGAAAACAGGAAAGCTATTCAGGAGATTAATAAAACAAAAAGTTGGTTCTTTGAAAAAATAAACAAAATTGACACACCATTGGCTAAGCTAACGAAAAGCAGAAAAGAGAAATCTCTAATAAGCTCCATCAGGAATAAAACAGGAGGTATCACAACTGATCCCAAAGAGATACAAGATACAATTTATGAATACTACAAAAATCTTTATGCACACAAACTGGAAAATTTGGAGGAAATGGACAAATTTCTAGAAACACACAGCCTCCCTAGGCTCAACCAGGAAGAAATAGATTCCCTGAACAGACCAATCTCAACAGCTGAAATAGAAACAGCAATTAAAAATCTCCCTAAAAAGAAAAGTCCCGGTCCAGATGGCTTCACACCCGAATTTTACCATACTTACAAAGAAGAACTAGTACCTATCTTGCAGAAACTATTCCACAACATCGAGAAGAACGGAAACCTCCCGACACCTTTTATGAAGCGAATATTACTCTGATACCAAAACCAGGAAAGGATGCAACAAAAAAAGAAAACTACAGACCAATATCCCTAATGAATATAGATGCAAAAATTTTCAACAAAATCTTAGCTAACCGAATCCAGACACTTATCAAAAAAATAATCCACCACGACCAAGTGGGCTTCATCCCAGGGATGCAGGGATGGTTCAACATACATAAATCTATAAATGCAATTCACCACATAAACAGAAGCAAAAACAAAGACCACATGATTCTTTCAATAGATGCAGAAAAAGCTTTTGACAAAATTCAACACCCTTTCATGATACGAACACTTAAGAAAATAGGCATAGAAGGGACATACCTAAAAATGATACAAGCCTTATATGACAGACCCATAGCCAACATCATACTGAATGGGGAAAGATTGAAATCATTCCCACTTAGAACTGGAACCAGACAAGGCTGCCCACTATCTCCACTTCTGTTCAACATAGTGCTGGAAGTCTTGGCTACAGCAATCAGACAGGAAAATGGAATCAAAGGTATCCAAATAGGGGCAGAAGAGATCAAACTTTCACTGTTTGCTCATGATATGATATTGTATCTAGAAAACCCCAAGGATTCAACCAAGAAACTCCTGGAACTGATCAATGAATTTAGTAAAGTCTCAGGATACAAAATCAATACACAGAAATCAGAGGCATTCATATACGCCAACAACAATCTAATTGAGAACCAAATCAAAGACTCAATTCCCTTCACAATAGCAACAAAGAAATTAAAGTACCTAGGAATATACTTAACCAAAGAGGTAAAAGACCTCTACAGGGAGAACTATGAAACACTGAGGAAGGAAATAGCAGAGGATGTAAACAGATGGAAATCCATACCATGCTCGTGGATCGGCAGACTCAATATCATCAAAATGTCTATACTACCCAAACTGATCTACAGATTCAATGCAATACCTATTAAAATCCCATCAGCATTCTTCACAGATATAGAAAAAATAATTTTACGCTTCGTATGGAACCAAAGAAGACCCCGAATATCAAGAGCAATTCTAGGCAACAAAAACAAAATGGGAGGCATTAATATGCCAGATATCAAACTATACTACAAAGCTGTAGTAATTAAAACAATATGGTATTGGCACAAAAACAGGAATATTGACCAGTGGAACAGATGTGAGAATCCTGATATAAAACCATCCTCATATAGCCATCTCATCTTTGACAAAGCAGACAAAAACATACGCTGGGGAAAAGAATCTCTCTTCAATAAATGGTGCTGGGAAAACTGGATAGCCACCTGTAGAAGGCTAAAACAGGACCCACACCATTCACCTCTCACAAAAACCAACTCACGCTGGATAACAGACTTAAACCTAAGGTATGAAACTATTAGAACTCTAGAGGAAAAAGTTGGAAACACTCTCCTAGACATCGGCCTGGGCAAAGAGTTTATGAAGAAGTCCCCAAAGGCAATCACAGCAGCAACAAAAATAAATAAATGGGACATGATCAAGCTACAAAGCTTCTGCACAGCCAAAGAAATAGTCATGAAAGTAAACAGACAACCTACAGAATGGGAGAAAATGTTTGCATCCTATGCATCCGATAAGGGACTGATAACTAGAATATACTTAGAACTCACGAAAATCAGGAAGAAAAAATCAAATAACCCCATTAAAAAGTGGGCAAAAGACTTGAACAGAAATTTTTCTAAAGAAGACAGAAGAATGGCCAACAAACATATGAAGAAATGCTCAACATCTCTAATCATCAGGGAAATGCAAATTAAAACCACAATGAGATATCACTTAACCCCTGTGAGAATGGCCTTTATCAAAAAATCTCCAAACAATAAATGCTGGCGTGGTTGCGGAGAGAGAGGAACACTCCTACACTGCTGGTGGGACTGCAAACTAGTTCAACCTCTGTGGAAAGCAATATGGAGATACCTTAAAGCGATACAACTGAATCTACCATTTGATCCAGCAATCCCATTGCTGGGCATCTACCCAAATGATCCAGTGACACTCTACAAAAAAGACACCTGCACTCGAATGTTTATAGCAGCACAATTCATAATTGCAAGGCTGTGGAAACAGCCCAAGTGCCCATCCATCCAAGAATGGATTAATAAAATGTGGTATATGTATACCATGGAGTACTATTCAGCTCTAAGAAACAATGGTGATATAGCACATCTTATATTTTCCTGGTTAGAGCTGGAACCCATACTACTAAGTGAAGTATCCCAAGAATGGAAAAACAAGCACCAGATATATTCTCCAGAAAACTGGTATTAACTGACTAGCACCTAAGTGGACACATAGGTACTACAGTAATAGGGTATTGGGCAGGTGGGAGGGGGGAGGGGGGAGGGGGTGGGTATATACATACATAATGAGTGAGATGTGCACCATCTGGGGGATGGTCATGATGGAGACTCAGACTTTTGGGGGGATGGGGGAAATGGGCATTTATTGAAACCTTAAAATCTGTACCCCCATAATATGCCAAAATAAAAAAAAAATGAGTGACAGAGAGCAAGAATTTAAATTTCACTCTTTTATATAGTTTAGGATTTTATCATAATGTAGCAACTATTTTTGAATTTTAACCTAATATTCCTAACTTTAATTTTATTATTTCAGTAGTTTCTTCCTCAACTCCTACAGATTTCTCAGGTTTATTTTTAAATCTGAATATTAATTTAAATTTAAAATCATGCACCTTTATTTATAAACAGCATGATTCATCAATCTTTCAATTGCCCTGATTTCCAGAGGACTATCTACTCCAGAATGGCTGAGAAGGTACATGTCTCAATGAGTAACAAATCATAGTTGTATGTGAAGCAAAGTAATTTACCTTAAAGTGGTGCCATTAAAACATCGCTAAAGCATTATATAATACTATACTTACAAAGACAATGAAGGCAATGTTAAGATTAACTTATGGTTAACTCCAAAAAACAGAAGAAAGCAGATAAGATCACTCATCAGGCCATTATGGTGGTGGCTCCAAATTTTGTCATGTGAGACATTGTTTCTTTCAAATTATCAATGGCCTAATATACAAAAAAAAAAAAAAAAAAAAAAAAAATTAAGCCAACAGATTACATAAAGGAAAAAGATAAAGAATCTTTTCTGTAACATTTTACTAGGAGCATTACTACTGTAATGATATCTTTTATTGAGTTCCATTTATACCTTTAAAAGGGTGCTATTATCTATTTCTAGCTTCCTTATGCACTCTAATATAGATGTATGACATAATCCATAAGAACGAAATGAGCATGTGCTGTGTACCCAGCATTGTGCTAGGTGCTCTAGGTGGTATAAAGAAGTATAACTCTGTAATCCATAATAATAGCATACAGTCATTTAAGTGATGTTTTGTAACCAGTAGCCCATTTTCAATTACACCTAGGTTTAACTATGACTTAGTCGGATTACTTTTGATTATGGACTATAAGATCAAATCATATTTCATGGAAGTGTATAAACTGTTTAGGGGAGGCAAAACTTTACTTCTACCCTATTAAGATCACCCAACTGGGATAAAAATTAATTTGGCATAAGATAGAATAGCAGGAGAAAAGCATACCAATTTAATATGTTTTATTTGACACAAAAGCTCTCATAAGGAAATAAAGATCTAAATAAATGAGAAGACTCAAATGTTTAATTTTGGGTTGAACAAAGTGAAACAATTGTGAGAAAGTAACTAAATTATGTGGGGAGGCTAAAGAAAGATAATTATTTTAACAAGTTCCTATTGTATAGAATTCTCTCAACTATGAATCACCATTGGAGAAATTTTCTTTCTCTTGGTACAGGGAAGGCATTTTCCATATGGGAGTTTTTATCTCCCGTTTGCAGGAAGTAAAGTGGAGATTAGAATGATCTTGCATCTGCTGTTTTTAAAGTGTCTTTATCTCAAAATAATTGTTATACCAAGTGGCATATTTTGGGGTGTCATAGTCTGCTACCTCTCACTGAATATTTTTCAGAATAAAACAATAATTATGCCTCTAGAGTAATTCAACATATTTATACACACATGCATACACCTAGTAGTTAACTAAAAAAAAAAAAACACGTAAAAAATGTAGGAGAATTAAATGGTTTAATTTAAGTTTATTATATTAGCCTAATAAATATCTACCTAGTAAAAAGACTCTCTCTCTCTCTATATATATATATATATATTTATTAATTTATTTATATATTTTATATATATACACACGCACATATATACACGTATATCTTTATCTTTCTGGAATGAATCATACTTATCTAAAGGTATTTTAAAATGCGGATAATTAAAATATAAAATGTGTAGGTTCTGGAATTAATAATTCAAGTTTCAATATTTTAGACATTTACTATATATTATTTCTTAGAACAAAGACCATTAAAATATAATGATTTCTAAAATATTTTGATTTAACAAATTTTTAGTCTTAGTGGAAAAATCAGATACCTTCAAAGCCAATACTTTTATAGCAAAATCACTTAAAATAAGCATAACTATCACAATTTAAAAGTTAAATTAACCCGGGCGCAGTGGCTCACGCCTGTAATCCTAGCACTCTGGGAGGCTGAGGCAGGAGGATCGCTTAAGGTCAGGAGTTTGAAACCAGCCTGACAACGAGTGAGACCCCATCTCTACTAAAAATAGAAACAAATTAATTGGCCAACTAAATATATGTAGAAAAAATTAGCCGGGCATGGTGGCCCATGCCTGTAGTCCCAGCTACTCAGGAGGCTGAAGCAGAAGGATTGCTTGAGCCCAGGAGTTTGAGGTTGCTGTGAGCTAGGCTGACAGCCATGGCACTCTAGCCTGGGCAACAGAGTGAGACTCTGTCTCAAAAAAAAAAAAAAAAAGTTAAATGAATTAAGGAGAAGGAGTATCCTCCAGGTATATCATAATAACCATATGTCAGAATAGAAGAGATTTTATTGTAGGCTACAACAAACAAATGATCAGTGAAATACAGAGTTAATATACATATTGCAACATAGTTACAACTACAGTCAAGAAAGAGGCATCATTTTAATCTAAAATTTTACAAACAGTAATATTTTTGAATCATCGTGATTGCTGACCAGATATATATTTTCATTTACTGTATAAATCTCTTTTAGTGCCTTCTACTCTCTTTAAGGGGATGCATTAGTCACAGAATTAATTGTTGCAAGTCAATGCCAACATTACTTTTTTGTAGAAATGGCAACTTATCTTAAGTAATTATGCAATAGGCTGTAACTAACTGATATATGAATATTGCCCATTTGTCCAATGCTCTTCAGATTTGCTACATGATTGTTAATATTCATAACAGTGCAGTAATTGAATTACAGAGCATTAACTACATGATTATTATGATCATAAACTGCCATGAAATGGAAGTCCATAAAATAAAATCCCAAATTCTGAGTTTATAAAGCAATATTATACCATATCTTTTGCTCTGTTCTAATGCCCTCTACCTCCAAAGAAACCTACAACAATGATGCTCACAATGCATAAAAAACAAACTCCATTGAAAACCATTATTATTTTATTTCATGGAAGCTTTCAAATATTGCTGTTAATGAAATCATTATTAGACCATTTCCCTGTTTGTTTGTTTGTTTGTTTTGCCTATGTCACTTCCTCAAAGTAAGTCCTCTCATGTTCATTCCCTAATACCCAATTTGTAGAGTTAATGACACCATAATTCCTGAGATAACGCTGACTCTGTACTCCCTTCCAGAGTAGCTTGGTCTAGAGTAATACCTGTGTGGATGTGTGCTCTGGATTATTTTGCCATGATACAGTTCATTGGTTTTCAAGTCACAAGCAACCAGTTCTTCAAAATGAGCCACCACATCTCAAATTACTGGTGTAAAAAATAGGATTGTTATTAATGGCACAGAGGCATATGAGTCTATACCTTATAATATACAAAAAATAAACTTAAAATGTAGAGATCTAAATGTAAAAAATATTGTACAATAAACAGGCAAGTTGTTATTGCACTGAAAGCAGGTTCTATGCAGTTGCTGGAAACAGAAGATAAATTTCAATGACTTGAGAAAGTATCATTGGAGAGAGTCTCTTTCATTGTATTCTGTATGGATGAAGACCCTGGGCATTTGTATTTCTCCAGGTGTGGTTTGAAAGGTGAGTGAGCTATGAGAAAATCAAAAGAATATGCATATATTACTCTGAGGAAACCTGGTTTATTGACTTAAAGAGAAGAGAATGAAGAGATCAAAGCTTCTTCATTTTGTACTTATGTATGAGAGACACTTGGGTTTTTTTCCTAGCCCAAGAAAGAAGAGAACATATACCTATATGAAAATATTTCCTTGAGTCATGTTGCTGAGGAGAAAGAATGGGATAGGATCCGGAAGCTAAGAATTAGGAAGTCATTATCTATCATCACAACCTTTCTTTGGCTTACTGCCATATTGTGGATTCATACACTAGGAATTAACTTTCCAATGTTGTAGTCATTGGCGACACGTGACTCTTGAACACTTGAAAAGTGGCTAGTCCTAATTGAGATGTGCTGAAAGTTTAAAAGACATACCAGGTTTCAAAATAGAATTTAAAATATGTCTTTAATAATTTTATATTTGATATATATTGAAGTGATATTCTTTTGGATAGATTGGTTACATAAAATGTATTATTAAAATATATATATATATATATATATATATATATATATATATATATATATATAAAGAAACCAAGAAAATACTAGAAGAAAACATGAGCAAACTATTCTTTAACTTTTTGGAGGAGAAGGTTTTTCTAACTATGATTAAAAGTCTATGAACTGGAAAAGGAAAAATGGTGGAGTAAAGGTAACCCCCCCGGATTCCTGCTCCCAGAGAAGGAGACATAGATCCTGGTCTCCTACATGTGAGTGGATCTCCCCCCTACAAAGACAGTATTCAGAATCCGCAAAGGTTCAGCACGGGACTCTCAAAAATGGAAAAACCAAGGTGATCGGGAGATAAGATTGCATTCTCTGGAGAGTGCAAAACAAACAATAGGGCATAGAGTGTGGGAGTGCACCGGCCCGCTTGACCAGGGGGTGAAGTAGCATCAGACCCACAGGAGAACTCCTTGCTTCCCCATTGACCTCCACACCCACCCAGCTAGGGACCTGTCTGAAGTTGGTGCGAAATGGCGGCAGGACAAGAGGGTGTTGGAGAATGCTGTCATTAGTGGAAGGCACCGTGAATTCCTCAGAGCCCCGTGCTAGGACGGCTCCAAGAGGGGAAGAAACTGAAGTGAGCTGATAGGGGAGGCAGTTAGATGTCTTGCCTCTGGTTATGAGCGGGGCCAGCCCTACAGAGCTGTTCACTAAGTTGGGGACTCTAAGCTGGAACTGCCTTGGGTGAATAAGACTGCACAGGGTGGGCCAGTAAGAGCGAGAACTATGGCTGAAGAGGCAGGAGTCATTGGGAGGGCAGCAAAGAGGAGGAAACAGGGTGTACTGATGACCCAGACCCCCAACCCAGCACCTGCCACCTCCTAAACTGTCGCCCCCAAAGCTGGTGCCCTGCAGATGGGCAGGTGGTCACCATTGAGGGGGGTCCACAGACCAGCCACTGTGGTGTGATACAGTGCAGTGGGCAGATCTCCTCCCCCATCCTGGAGACTTACCTGAAAAATTCAGCCACTACACAAAGCTGTGATCGACTGGCCAAGCTGGGCTCAATAAACGAACTACTGAGAAGACTAACACCAAGGGGAGTTACAGCCACTGGGGTGCTGGGGTGCAGGGTAGACTGAGGAGCTAACTCCTCCCCCTAGACCATATCTCTTCTGCAGAAAGTGGTAGGTTCCACCCCTGGAGGCTGCGTGACATAAGAAAAGCCACTCTCCCCCAGATCTAGGGAGAATCTGCTAGGACTGTGTACAGTTCATAAAAGGGCAGTATAAAAGACTTTGCTTCCCAGAACAGTTTAGGCCACCCAGTTGATCAAAATGCTGGGGCTGGACCTCCTCCCTCGGTCAGTGGCAAAAAGGCACGGCCATGGTCAAGGAACAAATCCCCCACAAGTGGCCACAATAGGCTCCACAAATAACCCCTCCCATCAGGGGTACCTTCAAAGTGTGGTGGAAGAGCTCCTCTCAGTGGCAGATCAAGAAACTACAGAAGAGAGGACCACTGGGCAGCATAGGAAATAACAACAGCAGATCCAGATGGGGAGAGCTCAGCGAAAGAATAATGGAACTTTCAAAGTACCAAACAGAAAACATTACCCTTAACAGATACACCAGCTCTCCAGAAATGGAGATTGAACAAACCCAAAACAATAAAATGACAGAAGAAGATTTCCAAAATTGGATTGTAAGAAAGCTCAATGATATGGAAGAAAAAATGAATAACCAACACAAAGAAACCACCAAGAAAATTCAGGACTTGGGCCAAAAATTAACTAGAGGAAATTGAGATCATAAAGAAAAATCAATCCAATCTCCTGGAAATGAAGAATTTATTCAGGAAAATACAAAACACAGTGGAAAGCCTCAAAAATAGGGTAGACCAAACAGAAGAAAGAATCTCAGAGATTGAAGATAACACCTTCATATATAATAAGCTAATCACAGAGATAGAGCAAAAATAAGAGACATGAGCAAAATTTACAAGAATTGTGGGATTGTATGAAGAAGAATAACCTGCAGCCCCACTGGATTCCAGAGAAGGAGGAAGAAAAAACCCAAGGGTTGGATAAGCTATTTGAAGAAATAATTGAGGAATATTTCACAGGTCTAACCAATAACTTAGAATTAAAAATGCAAGAGGCCCAAAGGACTCCTGGGAGATACAATGCAAACAGGAAAACACCACAACATGTAGTAATCAGACTGACCAAAATATCAACAAAAGGGACCCTCCTACAAGCCGTAAGGCAAAATAAGCAAGTTACATACAAAGGAAAACCGATCCGAATAACGGCAGAATTCTCAACTGAAACATTACAAGCAAGGAGAGACTGAGGCCCCATTTTCACTCTTTTGAAACAAAATAATGCCCAGCATAGAATCTTGTACCCTGAAAAACTTAGCTTTATATATGAAGAAGAAATTAAGACATTCTCAGATAAGCAAAGGCTGAGGGAATTCACCAAGAAAAGATCAAGCCTACAAGAAGCACTCAAAACAGTGTTATGCATGGAACAGCATAATAAATACTCATGGACATAAAAACACCCCAAACCTAAAGATTAAAGGCCAGATATTACAATGGCTGAAGAGAGAAATCAAAGCAACAACGTCCAACCCAAAACAATGAACAGTAATCTGCCACACCTATTAGTTGTCTAAATAAATGTGAATGGCTTAAACTCTCCACTCAAGAGACATTAGGCTGGCTTAATGGATAAGAAAATAAAAGCCAAGTATCTGCTGTCTTCAGGAAACACATCTATCCTTCAAGTATGCATATAGACTAAAAGAAAATGGGTGGAGGTCAGTATTTCAAGCAAGCGGAAGCCAAAAGAAGGCTGGCATGGCAGTCTTGATCTCAGATTATTTAGTTTTTAAACCAACAAAAGTAGTGAAAGACAAAGATGGTCATTATATGATGGTGAAGGGTACAGTTCAACAAGAACATATAATAATTTTAACTATATATGTACCCAATTTAGGTGCACCCAGATTCATAAAGCAAACCTTACTGGATCTAAGCAAACTGATTAACAGGAACTCCATAATAACCAGAGATTTTAATACCCCACTGACTGTGCAGGACAGATCTTCCAAACCGAAAATTAATAAAGAAATAATGGACTTAAACAAAACTCTAGAACAATAGTGTCTGACTGACATTTACAGGACATTCTACCCCAAAACCACTGAATATACATTCTTCTCATCAGCTCATGGGACATTCTCTAAGATTGACCATATACTAGGACACAAAGTAAGTCTCAAAAATTTTTTTAAAAATAGAAATCATACCATGTATCTTCTCTGATCACAGTGGAATAAAAGTAGAAATCAACCTTAACAGAAACTCACATTTCTACACAAAAATGTGGAAATTAGTCAACCTTCTAGTAAATGATTACTTCATAAATGAAGAAATAAAGATGGAAATTAAAAAATTCTTTGAACAAAATTACAATGGAGAGACAAGTTATCAAATCCTCTCGGACACAGCTAAAGAAATACTGAGAGGAAAGTTTATTTCTATAAATGCCTATAACCAAAAGTCAAAAAGATCACAAATAGACAACTTAATGAATGGACTCAAAGAGCTGGAAAAAGAAGAACAGACCAATCCCAAACCGAGCAGAAGAAGTAAATTTAACAAGATCAAATGAGAACTAAATGAAATTGACAAGAGGGAAGCTATACAAAAGATTAATAAAATAAAAAGTTGGTTCTTTGAAAAAGTAAACAAAATGGACACACCTTTGACTAGGCTAATGAAAAGCAGGAAAGAGAAATCTCTACTAAGCTCCATCAAGAACAAAAAAGGAGATATCACTACCGATCCCAAGGAGATACAAGATATAATTTACTAATACTACAAAAACCTTTATGCACACAAAATGGGAAATGTGGAGGAAATCGACAAATTCCTAGAAACACACAGCCTCCCTAGGCTCAACCAGGAAGAAATAGAATTCCTGAGCAGACCAATATCAAGAGCTGAAATAGAAACAGCAATTAAAAGTCTTCCTAAAAAGAAAAGTCCTGGCCCAGATGGTTTCACACCCTAATTTTACCACATTTACAAAGAAGTGCCTATCTTGCAGAAACATCAAGAAGAATGGAAACCTCACCAATACCTTTTATGAAGTGAATATTACTCTGATTCCAAAACCAGGAAAGGATGCAATAAAAAAGAAAACTACAGACCAATATCCCTTATGAATATAGATGCAAAAACGTTCAACTAAATCTTAGCTAACCGAATCCAGATACTTATCAAGAAAATAATCCATCATGACCAAGTGGGCTTCAACCCAGTGATGTAGGGATAGTTCGACATACATAAATCTATAAATGTAATTCACTGCATAAACAGAAGCAAAAACAAAGACCATATGATTCCTTCAATAGATGCAGAAAAGGCTTTTGACAAAATTCAACACCCTTTCATGATACGAACACTTAAGAAAATAGGCATAGAAGGGACATACCTAAAAATGATACAAGCCTTATATGACAGACCCATAGCCAACATCATACTGAATGGGGAAAGATTGAAATCATTCCCACTTAGAACTGGAACCAGACAAGGCTGCCCACTATCTCCACTTCTGTTCAACATAGTGCTGGAAGTCCTGGCTATAGCAATCAGACATGAAAGTGGAATTAATGGTATCCAAATTGGTACAGAAGAGATCAAATTGTCACTGTTTGCTGATGATATAATATTATATTTAGAATATCCCAAGAATTCAACCAAGAAACTCCTGGAATTGATCAATGAATTTAGTAAATTCTCAGGATAAAAAATCAATACACAGAAATCAGAGGCATTCATATATGCCAACAACAAACAAATTGAGAACCAAATCAAAGACTTCATACCCTTCACAATAGCAACAAAGAAATTAAAGTACCTAGGAATAAACTTAGCCAAGGAGGTAAAAGACCTCTACAGGGAGAACTATGAAACACTGAGGAAGGAAATAGCACAGGATGTAAACAGATGGAAAGCCATACCATGCTTGTGGGTCGGTAGACTCAACATTGTTAAAATGTCTATACTACCCAAAGTGATCTACAGATTCAATGCAATACCTATTAAAATCCCATCAGCATTCTTCACATATATGGATAAAATAATTTCATGCTTCTTTTGGAACCAGAGAAGACCCCACATATCAAAAGCAATTATAGGCAATAAAAAGAAAATGGAAGGTATCAATAGGCCAGATATCAAACTATACTACAAAGCTGCAGTAATTAAATCAATATGGTATTGACACAAAAATAGGAATATTGACCAGTGGAACAGATCTTAGAACCCTGATATAAAACCATCCTCATATAGCCATCTAATCTTTGACAAGGCAGACAAAAACATACACTGGGAAAAAGAATCCCTTTTCAATAAATGGTGCTGGGAAAATGGGATAGCCACTTGTAGAAGGCTAAAGCAGGACCCACACCTTTCAGCTCTCACAAAAATCAACTCATGCTGGACAACAGACTTAAACCTAAGGTATGAAACTATTAGAATTCTAGAGGAAAATGTTGGAATCACTGCCCTAGACATTGGCCTGGACAAAGAGTTTATGAAGAAGTCCCCAAAGGCAATCACAGCAGCAACAACAATAAATAAATGGGAGATGATCAAACTAACAAGCTTCTGCACAGCCAAAGAAATAGTCATGAAAGTACACATACAACCTACAAAATGGGAGAGAATTTTCGCATCCTACACATCTAATAAGGGGCTGATGATGAGAATCTACTTAGAAGTCATGAAAATCACCAAGAAAAAAATCAAACAACCCTATTAAAAAGTGGGCAAAGGACATGAAGAGAAACTTTTCAAAAAAAGACAGAATAATGGCTAACAAACATGTGAAAAAAATGTTCAACATATCCAATCATTAGGGAAATGGACATCAAAACTACAATGAGATATCACTTATTTCCAGTAAGAATGGCCTTTATCAAAAGGTCTCAAAACAATAGACGTTGGCATGGATGTGAAGATATAGGAACTCTCTTACACTGCTGGTGGGACTGCAAGCTAGTTCAACCTCCATGGAAAGCAATATGGAGATACCTTAAAGTGACAAAAGTGGATCTATCATTTGATCCAGCAATCCTATTACTGGGCATCTACCCAAAAGATCAAATGACACTCTATAAATGGGACACCTGCACTAGAATGTTTATAGCAGCACAATTCACAATTGCAAAGCTGTGGAAACAACCAAAGTTCCCATCAATTCATGAGTGGATTAATAAAATGTGGTATATGTATATCATGGAGTACTATTCAGCTCTAAGAAACAACGGTGATATAGCACATCTTGTATTTTCCTGGATAGAGCTGGAAACCATACAACTAATTAAAGTATCCTAAGAATGGAAAAACAAGCACCACATATACACACCAGCAAACTGGTATTAACTGTGCACCACCTAAGTGAACATATAGGAACTACATAATTTGGTATTTGGGGGTAGGAAGGGGGAGATGGGCGGGTCTATACATACCTAATGAGGGAGATGTGCAGCATCTGGGAGATGGTCATGCTTGAAGCTCAGACTTTTGAGGGGAGGAGAGGCAAGGGCATTATTTGAAACCTTAAAATTTGTACTCCCATAATATGCTGAAATAAAAAAAAATTAAAAGAAAAAAATATAAAAAGTAAGTTATAGATGGGGGGTGGAGCAAGATGGCGGACGAATAACACCACCAGACAGAGTATCTCTGCAGAAAAGACAGATTCTAGCAGAAATTAGAGGAAAGAAGCAAGAAGACGAGCATACAGCAGATGAGGGCTGGAAGGAGGGGTACCTGAGACCCTGGGAGACTCCATGGGAGGAGGCTACGGAGGAGAACTGGAGGCTGAGACCACCAGAGCAGCCCGGAGACAAGCGGCAAGGATAGGTAGATTTGCTGTATCTCCTCCCCTGCATTTGGGATTGCTGGTGGGATACCCAGCGGATGGAGAGACCTGCGGACACCAGCCCGGAGACCGCCACCCCCAGCCAGCGGTGAGCCTGTAGCAGACGTGGCACCAGGTTCCCAACTTCCTCCGGGAACCTCCATGTGCACAGACCCGAGCCACGCGGCAGGCGCCATATTGCCTCCTCCTCCCCTCCACCGACCCTACCCGCAGCTGCCAAGAGAGACAATACAGCCACCAGCCAGAGGCACCTCCAGGGAACAGGAACTTCCCTTTTGGGACCCTACAGCTGACTCAGGGGAACTCAGACTATGAGCTCCCTACGTGCCCACCATCCCAGGTGCTTCTGTCACGGTGTTCCCTGGAGAACGGTGCCGACTCAGAGGCTGAGAGACATAGACCCAGCTTGGGCTCCCTGTGGGTGAATTGGGACCGGAAATCCTCTCCCTGGTGGGGATACAGTTTCAACTCTGGGACCCAGAGTTCGGACCTGCAAACCAGATCACCTGCACCAAGAGCTAGCATTGCCCAGGGCACAAAAGGGCTATACGTGAACAGCCTACTGAGGTGTGTGTGACTCCAGGGGCGGATCGGCATCCTAGAGGGCAACCCTCCTCCCAGGAGGAGGCCGTGCGCCCAACCCAGGTGACGTTCCTGTGCAGGGAACCTCCCTGCCGGAATCACAGTCCGGGGAGGCCTGGTAGCTTGTGGTCTAGCCTGCTACCAGAGGCCTTGGAGTACCTGTGGAGTTGGGGAGGGTGGAAAGAAGCGAGGCCTGCTCCAGACTGTAGGTCTCAGACAACCCCACCCCTACACCCAGACTTTATGGCTGAGCAAGACCATCCCAGCCCCGCCCTGAAAGCTTTCCCTGGAAGCAGAGAACAGAACTTTGACCCCTGCTAACTGCCTGAGGGCAGGCTTACACAACGCAGCTCCGCCCAGAACAAGAGCTGATAACAGGACACAAAACAGCATAGCCTTTTCCTCCAAGCAAACGTCACCTACTGACAGGGACGGCATCTTGCACAGCCTTTCCACAGCACCCACTGACTCAATATACAGGGAGTGGTCCAATTTCACCCACAGACACCACCTAATGCCTCAGAAACTAAAAAAGGTGTGTGAATACCCAAACAATAACTTAAGGAAAGAAACAACAACTGATTGACATGGGAAGAAATCAGCGAAGGAACTCAGGAAATATGAAGAACCAAACGGAAAACACACCCCCAAAAAGGAGCACCAGCCCCCTAGAAATGGACACCAACCAAAATTAGGCAACCAATATGACAGAAGAGGAATTTCGTATGTGGATCATAAGAACACTCAACCAGCTGCAACAACAACTCAATAACCAACACAAAGAAACCACATATAGCCTCCAGGATATGTGAAAAGAAATAAACAGAATGAAGAAAAGTGTAACCGAACTCCTGGAAATGAAGAAACAATTCGAGGAACTACAAAATACAGTGGAAAGCCTCAAGAACAGGGTAGATAAAACAGAAGAAAGAATCTCAGAGCTTGAAGATAACACCCTCCAATTAAATAAATCAGTCACAGAAATAGAGCAGAGAAACAAGAGAAAAGAGCAAAGCCTACAAGAGCTGTGGGATTATGTGAAGAAACCTAATGTGAGGGTCATAGGGTTACAAGAAGGGGAAGAAGACAACACTCAAGGGTTGGACAAACTGTTTGAAGATATAATAGAGGAAAATTTCCCAGGCCTTGCTCAAAATCTTGATATACAAGTTCAAGAAGCTCAGAGGACCCCTGGGAGATTCAATGCAAAGAGGAAGACGTCACGACATGCAGTCATCAGACTAACCAAAGTATCAATTAAGGAGGCCCTTCTAAGAGCTGTAAGACAACAGAAGCAAGTAACATACAAGGGAAAGCCAATTCGAATAACATCAGACTTATCTAAAGAGACTTTACAAGCAAGGAGAGACTGGGGCCCCATTCTCACTCTTTTGAAACAAAACGATGCCCAGCCTAGAATATTATTCCCTGCAAAACTAAGCTTCGTATATGAAGGAGAAATAAAAACATTCTCAGACAAGCAAAGGCTCAGAGAATTCATCAAGACAAGACCAGCCCTACAATAAGTACTTCAAACAGCGTTACGCACGGAACATCATAATAATAACCCACGAATATAAAAACAACCAAAACCCAAAGATATTAAAGGCCAGATATTACAATGGCTCAAGACAGAAATCATAGCAACAACATCCAACCCAACAGAATGATCAGTAATCTACCTTACCTATCAGTTGTCTCAATAAATGTGAATGGCTTAAACTACCACTCAAGAGACATAGGCTGGCTGAATGGATAAGAAAATACAGGCCAAATCTATGCTGTCTTCAGGAAACACATCTAACCAACAAGGATGCATATAGACTAAAAATAAAAGGGTGGAGATCAATATACCAAGCAAATAGAAGCCAAAAGAAGGCTGGTGTGGCAGTTCTAATTTCAGACGATTTAGTTTTTAAACTAACAAAAGTAGTGAAAGACAAAGAGGGTCATTATATAATGTTGAAGAGCACAGTTCAACAAGAAGAGACAACAATTTTAAATATATATGCACCCAACTTAGGTGCACCCAGATTCATAAAGCAAACCTTACTGGAGCTAAGCAAATGGATTAATAGCAACTCCATAATTGCCAGAGATTTCAACACCCCACTGACTGCAGGAGACAGATCCTCCAAACAGAAAATTAATAAAGAAATAATGGACTTAAACAAAACTCTAAAACAATTGGGTCTGACAGACATGTACAGAACATTCAACCCAAAATACACTGAACATTCATTCTTCTCATCAGCTCAGGGGACATTCTCTAAGATTGACCATATCCTAGGACACAAAGAAAATCTCAAGAAGTTTAAAAAAATAGAAATCATACCATGTACCTTCTCAGATCACAGTGGAATAAAAGTAGAAATCATCCCTAACAGAAACTCACATTTCTACACAAAAACGTGGAAATTAAACAACCTCCTACTAAATGATTACTTCATAAATGAAGATATCAAGGCAGAAATAAAAAAATTCTATGAAGAAAACGACAACGAAGAGACAAGTTTTCAACTCCTCTGGGACACAGCTAAAGCAGTTCTGAGAGGAAAGTTTATCTCCATAAATGCCTATAACCAAAAGACAAGAAGATCACAAATAGACAATCTAATGAAACGACTCAAAGAGCTGTAAAAAGAAGAACAGACCAACCCTACACACAGCAGAAAAAGTGAAATCAACAAGATCAAATCAGAACTAAACGAAATTGAAAACAGGGAAGCTATTCAGGAGATTAATAAAACAAAAAGTTGGTTCTTTGAAAAAATAAACAAAATTGACACACCATTGGCTAAGCTAACGAAAAGCAGAAAAGAGAAATCTCTAATAAGCTCCATCAGGAACAAAAAAAGAGATATCACAACTGATCCCAAAGTGATACAAGATACAATTTATGAATACTACAAATATCTTTATGCACACAAACTGGAAAATGTGGAGGAAATGGACAAATTTTTAGAAACACACAGCCTCCCTAGGCTCAACCAGGAAGAAATAGATTCCCTGAACAGACCAATCTCAACAGCTGAAATAGAAACAGCAATTAAAAATCTCCCTAAAAAGAAAAGTCCCAGTCAAGATGGCTTCACACCTGAATTTTACCACACTTACAAAGAAGAACTAGTACCTATCTTGCAGAAACTATTCCGCAACATTGAGAAGAACGGAAACCTCCCCGACACCTTTTATGAAGCGAATATTACTCTAATACCAAAACTAGGAAAGGATACAACAAAAAAAGAAAACTACAGACCAATATCCCTAATGAATATAGATGCAAAAATTTTCAACAAAATCTTAGCTAACCGAATCCAGACACTTATCAAAAAAATAATCCACCACGACCAAGTGGGCTTCATCCCAGGGATGCAGGGATGGTTCAACATACGTAAATCTATAAATGCAATTCACCACAAAAACAGAAGCAAAAACAAAGACCACATGATTCTTTCAATAGATGCAGAGAAAGCTTTTGACAAAATTCAACACCCTTTCATGATAAGAACACTTAAGAAAATAGGCATAGAAGGGACATACCTAAAAATGATACAAGCCATATATGACAGACCCGTAGCCAACATCATACTTAATGGGGAAAAATTGAAATCCTTCCCACTTAGAACTGGAACCAGACAAGGCTGCCCACTATCTCCACTTCTGTTCAACATAGTGCTGGAAGTCTTGGCTACAGCAATCAGACAGGAAAATGGAATCAAAGGTATCCAAATAGGGGCAGAAGAGATCAAACTTTCACTGTTTGCTCATGATATGATATTGTATCTAGAAAACCCCAAGGATTCAACCAAGAAACTCCTGGAACTGATCAATGAATTTAGTAAAGTCTCAGGATACAAAATCTATACACAGAAATCAGAGGCATTCATATACGCCAACAACAATCTAATTGAGAACCAAATCAAAGACTCAATTCCCTCCACAATAGCAACAAAGATATTAAAGTACCTAGAAATATACTTAACCCAGGACGTAAAAGACCTCTACGGGGAGAACTATGAAACACTGAGGAAGGAAATAGCAGAGGATGTAAACAGATGGAAATCCATACCATGCTCGTGGATCAGCAGACCCAATATCATCAAAATGTCTATACTACCCAAACTGATCTACAGATTCAATGCAATACCTATTAAAATCCCATCAGCATTCTTCACAGATATAGAAAAAACAATTTTACGCTTCGTATGGAACCAAAGAAGACCCCGAATATCAAGAGCAATTCTAGGCAACAAAAACAAAATGGGAGGCATTAATATGCCAGATATCAAACTATACTACAAAGCTGTAGTAATTAAAACAATATGGTATTGGCACAAAAACAGGAATATTGACCAGTGGAACAGATGTGAGAATCCTGATATAAAACCATCCTCATATAGCCATCTAATCTTTTACAAAGCAGACAAAAACATACGATGGGGAAAAGAATCCCTCTTCAATAAATGGTGCTGGGAAAACTGGATAGCCACCTGTAGAAGGCTAAATCAGGACCCACACCTTTCACCTCTCACAAAAACCAACTCACGCTGGATAACAGACTTAAACCTAAATTATGAAACTATTAGAACTCTAGAGGAAAAAGTTGGAAACACTCTCCTAGACATCGGCCTGGGCAAAGAGTTTATGAAGACGTCCCCAAAGGCAATCACAGCAGCAACAAAAATAAATAAATGGGACATGATCAAACTACAAATCTTCTGCACAGCCAAAGAAATAGTCATGAAAGTAAACAGACAACCTACAGAATGGGAGAAAATGTTTGCATCCTATGCATCCAATAAGGGACTGATAACTAGAATATACTTAGAACTCACGAATATTAGGAAGAAAAAATCAAATAACCCCATTAAAACGTGGGCAAAGGACTTGAACAGAAACTTTTCTAAAGAAGACAGAATTATGGCCAACAAACATATGAAGAAATGCTCAACATCTCTAATCATCAGGGAAATGCAAATCAAAACCACAATGAGATATCACTTAACCCCAGTGAGAATGGCCTTTATCAAAAAATCTCCAAATAATAAATGCTGGCGTGGTTGCGGAGAGAGAGGAACACTCCTACACTGCTGGTGGGACTGCAAACTAGTTCAACCTCTGTGGAAAGCAATATGCAGATACCTTAAAGCGATACAAGTGAATCTACCATTTGATCCAGCAATCCCATTGCTGGGCATCTACCCAAATGATCCAGTGACACTCTACAAAAAAGACACCTGCACTCGAATGTTTATAGCAGCACAATTCATAATTGCAAGGCTGTGGAAACAGTCCAAGTACCCATCAATCCAAGAATGGATTAATATAATGTGGTATATGTATACCATGGAGTACTATTCAGCTCTAAGAAACAATGGTGGTATAGCACATCTTATATTTTCCTGGTTAGAGCTGGAACCCATACTACTAAGTGAAGTATCCCAAGAATGGAAAAACAAGCACCAGATATATTCTCCAGCACACTGGTATTAACTGAGTAGCACCTAAGTGGACACATAGGTGCTACAGTAATAGGGTATTGGGGAGGTGGGAGGGGGGAGGGGGGCGGGTATATACATACACAATGAGTGAGAATGCACCATCTGGGGAATGGTCATGATGGGGACTCAGACTTTTGGGGGGAGGGGGAAATGGGCATTTATTGAAACCTTAAAATCTGTACCCCCAGAATATGCCAAAATAAAAAAAAATTAAAAAAAAATGTCTATACTACCCAAACTGATCTACAGATTCAATGCAATACCTATTAAAATCCCATCAGCATTCTTCACAGATATAGAAAAAATAATTTTACGCCTCGTATGGAACCAAAGAAGACCCCGAATATCAAGAGCAATTCTAGGCAACAAAAACAAAATGGGAGGCATTAATATGCCAGATATCAAACTATACTACAAAGCTGTAATAATTAAAACAATATGGTATTGGCACAAAAATAGGAATATCGACCAGTGGAACAGATGTGAGAACCCTGATATAAAACCATCCTCATATAGCCATCTAATCTTTGACAAAGCAGACAAAAATATACGCTGGGGAAAAGAATCCGTTGTCAATAAATGGTGCTAGGAAAGCTGGATAGCCACCTGTAGAAGGCCAAAACAGGACCCAACCTTTCACCTCTCACAAAAACCAACTCACGCTGTATAACAGAGTTAAACCTAAGGTCTGAAATTTTTAAAACTCTAGAGGAAAAAGTTGGAAACACTCTCCTAGACATTGTCCTGGGCAGAGAGTTTATGAAGACGTCCCCAAAGGCAATCACAGCAGCAACAAAAATAAATAAATGGGACATGATCAAACTACAAAGCTTCTGCACAGTTAACGAAATAGTCATGAAAGTAAACAGACAACCTACAGAATGGGAGAAAATTTTTGCATCCTACGCATCTGATAAGGGACTGATAACTAGAATATACTTAGAACTCACGAATATTAGGAAGAAAAAATCAAATAACCCCATTAAAAAGTGGGCAAAGGACTTGAACAGTAACTTTTCCAAAGAAGACAGAAGCATGGCCAACAAACATATGAAAAAATGCTCAACATCTCTAATCATCAGGGAAATGCAAATCAAAACCACAGTGAGATATCACTTAACCCCAGTGAGAATGGCCTTTATCAAAAATCTCCAAACAATAAATGCTGGTGTGGTTGCGGAGAGAGAGGAACACTCCTACACTGCTGGTGGGACTGCAAACTAGTTCAACCTCTGTGGAAAGCAATATGCAGATACCTTAAAGCGATACAAGTGAATCTACCATTTGATCCAGCAATCCCATTGCTGGGCATCTACCCAAATGATCCAGTGACACTCTACAAAAAAGACACCTGCACTCGAATGTTTATAGCAGCACAATTCATAATTGCAAGGCTGTGGAAACAGCCCAAGTGCCCATCAATCCAAGAATGGATTAATAAAATGTGTTATATGTATACCATGGAGTACTATTCAGCTCTAAGAAACAATGGTGATATAGGACATCTTATATTTTCCTGGTTAGAGCTAGAACCCATACTACTAAGTGAAGTATCCCAAGAATGGAAAAACAAGCACCAGATATATTCTTCAGCAAACTGGTATTAACCGAGTAGCACCTAAGTGGTTCATATGTACTACAGTAATAGGTTATTGGGGAGGTGGGAGGGGGGCGGCTATATACATATATAATGAGTGAGATGTGCACCATCTGGGGGATGGTCATGATGGAGACTCAGACTTTTGGGGGGAGGGGGGAAATGGGCATTTATTGAAACCTTAAAATCTGTACCCCCATAATACGCCGAAATAAAAAAAATGAATATAGGAAAAAAAAGATATATCACAATTAAATTTCTGAAAATGAAAGACAAAAATATCTTGCAAGCTGTCAGAGAGAACTATATATCATAGGGCAATACCAATTCAAATGACAACATATTTCTAGCCTTAAGCTCTGGGGCAAGAAAGAACTGACATAACATTTTTCAAGTACTGAAAATGAAGAACTGTCAACAGAGCAAAATTATTCTTGAAAGAAGAAACAAAGATATATGCAAAATGAGAAAAAATAAAAAAAATTGTCACTAGCAGACTTAAAATAAAAGAATACTAAACAAATTTCTTAAAAATGTAAGGAAATGAAAAATAAGCAATACTGGACCTGTAAAAGGAAAAAAGAATAGCAGAAAGAGAAGAAATATGGGTGAATTCATTGGAGTTCATGAGTTTTCTCAATCATATTTGATAATTAAAACAAAAATATAACACAATCTGGTACTCAAACAATATTTAAAAGTGAATATTCTAAAATTGACTAAATAGAAATGACATTTGCACACTCCACTCAACATGGTAAAATGTGAATGGATACTAGTAAACTGAAAATAAGTCAATTATGCATATTGTAACACCTAGGGAAACCATTTAAAAAACTCTCCAAAAATTATAACCTCAAAACACTATAAATAAATCAAGACATAATGCTAAAAAGTGTTTGAAGAATCTGCAGGAATTTAGAAAACACAAACAGGATTAAGAAATATTGGAAACAAACAGAAACAAATAATAAAAGGACTCACTTAACCTCTAAAATATCAATAGATATCTTAAATTTAAGGAGTATAAATATATAAATTAAAAGTATGCTATTAGAAAAGCTTATAAAATAATCAAAATAACACTACTCAACTAGGTATTGCTTTTACAAAACTGATTTTAAATTCAATGACAAGCAAGTTTGAAATTAAAAGGATGGAGGAGGAGGGGATGGGTATACACATACATAATGAGTGTGATGAGCACCCTCTGGGGGATGGACATGCTTGAAGCTCTGACTCAGGGGAGGGAGGAGGGCAAGGGCAATATATATAACCTAAACTTTTGTACACCCATAATGTGCTGATATTAAAGAAAATATATATCATGTAAACTTCATTAAAAAAAAAGCAGGAGTGATTATATTAATACCTGATAAAGAAATCTCAGATCAAAGAAAGTGATGAGAGACAAGAGGAGAAATTATATAATTATAAAAGGATCAATCAAGTAGGAAAATATAACTATCATAATGTGTATGCACCACCAAACAAAACCTCAAAAGATATACAGCAAAAGCTGATAGAGTTGAAAGTAGATACTGTCAACTTAAGCAAATCCACAATTACTGTTTGGGTCTTCAAAAGTTCCCCAAAGAAACTAAAATAAATATTAGTCAGAAAATATGTAAAGTCTCATATAAATGGGCTAGAGATTTCCTCTTTGTATTGGCCCAAAGTGATTTGCTGTTTACTTCTTCACAGCAGGCTAAAACCATTAGTCCGAAGTCCATCAGTGACAAATTAAAATTCTTTCACATCCAGTTGCTTTAAAACATAGTTCAAATAAACATATTTTTAGCCATTTAAAGCCTATCTACTTTTCATATCCTGCAGAATTTCTCCCAACATTTGCTAATCATAGATAATACAAACCCTGTAGCAATGAGGGACCCTAAACCATTGCTGCCCTTTGGAGCTCTCTGTCCCAGAGACTCCTCATTTTGCTATTGAGTGTCATCACCTAAACACATAATCCCCCTCTGCAATTTGTTGTTCTCCCCTGGGAAATCCCTTGCCCTATAAACCTTCTGTGTGGTGGAAGGTCTTGGAGGATCTCTTGCTCAACACTGTCCAAGCATTTATCAGTAAAATTTGTTATGTGTCACTGTTGTTCCTGGTCCTGTCTCATGCTTGCTTTAACCTGAAATCTTCTAAATTATCACAAAGTATATAGAGAATATGAACAACGCTATCAACCAATAGGATCTAAATTGACATATATAGAACACTCCACCCAATAAGAATAGAGTACATACTTTTTCAAGTGTCCAAGGAATATTCACCAGGAAAGACCATATCTAAGATCATAAAAAGAAATATATATATATATATATATATATATATATATAGAGAGAGAGAGAGAGAGAGAGATACATATTTAAATCATACAAAAAGTATTCTTGGACATAATAAAATCAAATAGAAATCAATAGAAGTCCCTGGAAAACCTCTAAACACTTCAAAATTAACACATTTAAAATAATTTATAGGTAAAAGAGTATCAAAGGAACAAAAAATATATAGGACTAAATGTATATAAAAACACAACATATATAAATATGTGGAAAACTGCTAGAGCAGTGGTTAGAGGAAATTTTTTACAACTTACTGCGTATATTAAAAAGAGTAAGGGCCTAAAATCAATGAGTATCCTCAAGACACCATAAAATAAAGGGCAAAACAAACTGAACACAATCAAAAAGAAGGAAATAAATAACCATCAGAATAAAAATCACTAATTTTGAAAATAAGAAAATAATAGAGGAAATCAATGAAACAAAAAGCTTTTTCAAAAAATTAATAAACCTCCAGTAAGACTGATAAAAATACTTTAAAAAAAAAAAGACATGAAGCATCAATATCAGCAATAAAAGAGAGGATGCCACTAAACATTCCCAAGCCATTATAAGAATAAGTGAATACCATAAACAATGTTATGCTCATAAATTCTATAACTTAGAAGAAAAGAACTTATTACCCCAAGATTACAAATTACCAAAATACAACAAAGATGAATAATATAATTTGAATAGTCCTGTTACTATTATACATGTCAAATTAATAACTAAATAATTTCCATAACTAAAATCTAAATACCCAGATAGTTTCAATGGATAATTCTGCCAAATATTTAAAGAAAAGTTAGCACCAATTTTATAGTCTCTTTCAAAATATATAAGAGGAGAGGAACACAGCCCACCTCGTTTATGAAGCCAGTATTATTGTAATATCAAAACCAGACAAAAACAGTAGAAAAAGAGAAAACTGCCATCCAATATTTCTCATAAACTTGCATCCAAAAATACTCAGTAAAATATTAGAAAATTAAATTTGACAATGGATAAAATAAGTATATACCATAACCAGGTGGTATTTATTCCAGATATTCAAGGCTTCTTTAAAATAGAAAATCAATCAGTATCATCAAATATATCAATAGGCTAAATAACTAAAAATATAAATATTGTATCAATTGACACACAGAAAAACATCTGATAAAATCCAACATTCATTTATGATAAAAGCTCTCAGCAGTTTAGTAGAGAGAACTACCTCAACTTAAAAAATAGTACTTACAAAAATGCCTACATCAAACATCAATACTTAATGATGAAGGACTCAATGCTTTCACCTTATGATCAAAAATAAAACAAGGACCAGAAACTCCATGGGAAGAAGTTGTGGAGCAGAACAGGAAGTAAAAATGTATTAGTAGAGATCAACCCCTGAGAGGCTTAGAGTCCAGTGAGAAAGGTAGGTGGTGCAGTTTATTTCTCTCCCACTCACACCTCTGACAGACAGTGGGTTCTTGAGCTGCTGGAGTGAAATTCTGCTCACACAAGCACAGAGGCTGCTGCTGCCACTCTACTGGGAGCTTCTTGTGGACAAGGTGCCAGGCTCCCAGCTCCCTGATGTGCTTCCTACCCCACATACCTAAGCCAGGATTATAGATGCCATATTGCATCTCTACCCACTGTGTGCCTTTGTCCTCTCCAGGGTTTCAACTCCTCAGGGTCCATCTTTTTAACTCCCACAAAGATATTTTCCAACTCCATCCCAGACTGCAGACCCATAGTGGTCCAGTTGGTCCAGAGTGAATGGCATGACCTTGGTGTCTGTATACTCAGGGCAGGTGGCCTCCTGGAGGGAGGATGGGCATAACCAGAGTGTTAGCTTATCTCCATCCAGACTCCTTATCTCTCTTTTCCCTCCCTCTCACATGGCTGTCTAGAGAGACAATTGAGGTACCACACCAAGACTTCCACAGTGATTGGGACTCAGACATGTCCTGTTGGGTCCTGCAGCAGACTGAGGGGTGCTCATAGTGTGAGCTTCTTGCCCATTATCTCTCCCTGGCACTGCTTGCCCATCAACCCCATCAGAATGGGGGGCACACCCCAAGGTGGAAGGACATTGAACCTGCAACTCAGGACCAGCTTGGTTCTCCTTGTCATGGTCAGGGATTTATCTTTGAGGACCCATGGATGGACCCACAGGCCAGATCCTGTACCCCCAGGTCTTAATTGCATTGTTTGAGTGCAAGGAAGGGAGTTTTGGGAATTAGACTCAGGAGGTGAGTGAGCCTGTATAGGCAAATCTGGGGAAGAGTGCAGTGTGAATTCTAGATGCAGTGTGCTCACAGGGAAACCCTCCCCATAGAGGAAGATCATGTTCTTAGCTCAAGCTGGGATCCTGGACAGGAAACTTCCTAGCCTACATCACAGTTGTAGGGGAGCCCAGCTGATTTGAGCTCCTGCTGGCTAGAAATGCTGGCGGTAAAAAACCTCAGAGCAAAGGAGGGCAGAAAAGAGCAAGGTCCACCCCATTACCATATTATGAATCTCATATGGCCCCACATCCACAAGCAGACTTTCTGGTTGGGTAAGGCCACTTCGGCCCCTCCCAAACACCTTTTTCCAGAAGCTGAGAGCAGACCTTTGACCCCTGCTGAAACAAACAAGTTGCCAGCTTTCATGGAACCCGAGGGCAAGCTTACCTTACCCATCCCTGCCCAGCTGCAATTCCACTCCCACTTCTGCTGTGGCAAAGAATTTCCATGACCCCATCCACCACTTCAGGCATTTGAGTGCTCTCCTGAGGGATTAGAGCTAATCATAGGACTCTAAAACAATATTCCATCTTGTTCCTTATGGCAAGCACTATCTACTGACAGGGAGATCAACTTGCATGCCCTTTACAGAATTTTCTGACTAAATCATGAATTCTCACCCACAAGCACCACCTACTATCTCAGAGATTAAACTAGGTGTGACATTATCTAAACAAAAGAAAATCCAAAATGAGAAACAACAGCTGGTCCAGATGAGAAGGAATAAGCAAAAGAACTTTACAAGTATGACAAATCAGAGTGAAGGTCACCTTAAAAAGAAACACCAGTTTTCTAGTAATGGATACCAACCAATATCATAATATTAAAATGACAGATAAAGAATTAAAAATATGGATTATAAGTAAGCTCAATTTAATATAAGAGGAAATGGAAAACCAGCAAAAAGAAACCATACAAAAAAATCAGGAAATGAATGCAAAATTCACTAAAGAAATCAATTTCTTAAAACAAACAAACAAACAAACAACTTAACTTTGAAAATGAAATCTCATTCAAGGAAATGCAAAACAGTGGAAAATATTAATAATAGACTAGACCCGGGAGGAAGAAATTATCTCACAGCTTGAAGACAAAACCTTCAAATTATATAAGTCAGTCAAAGATAAAGAGCAGAGAATTAAAAGGAAGGAACAAAGCCTATAAGAAATAAAGGATTATGGAAAAAGGCCAAACATAACAATTATAGGAATTTCGGAAGGTGAAGAAGAAATCAGACAAGGTTTGCAAAAACTATTGGAGATTCATAGCAAAGAGGCAATCACCACAACACATACTCATCAAAATGGCCAAAGTTAACACAAAGTCAGAATTCCTGTAAGACTTAAGGTAATAATATCAGATAACTTACAAAAGAAAACACCTCAGGCTAACTGCAGACTTCTTACTGACACCTTACAAGCCAGAAGGGACTGGGGAACCATCTTAAGACTTCTTAAACAGAATAATGGCAAGCCTAGAATTTTGTATCCTGTAAAACTAAGTGTCTTGTATGAGGGAGAAATAAAGACTTTCACAGAGAATTAAACACTGAGTAAATTTGCCAAGACCAGACCTGCCCTGCAGAAGGGCTCAGAACTACATTATACATAGATCAGAACAATAGACAATCATGACTGTAAAATTCCTCAAAAGCTAAAACTGAGAGGCCATATAAAATAATGGATCAAGACTTAAATCAATAAGATTCTACTCAACAGAATGAAAAGAAATGCACCCCACATATCAATCCTTTTAATAAGTATGAACAGCTTGAATTCCCCACTCAAAAAGCATAGGCTAGCTTATTGGATAAAGAAAAATGCAGGCCGAGTATCTGCTGTCTCCAAGAAACACATCTAATCCACAATTACTCATTCAGACTCAAGGGGAAGGGCTGGAAAACAATATTCCATGCAAATGGAAACCAAAAGAAAGCAAGTATAGCCATTTGCATAGAAGATAACATAGACTTCAACTCAATAAGAGTAAAGACAAAGCTGGTCATTGGTAAAGGGAGCAATTTATCAAGAAGCTATAACAATACTAAAAATGTATACAGCTAACACAGGTGAACACATATTCATAATGCAAACTGTACTAGATCTAAAGAAAGAGATAAACAGTAACAAAATAATTGATGGGGAATTTAACAGCACATAGACAGAACTGGACATATTCTCTAAGCAGAAAATAAAGAAAGAAACATAGGACTTAAATGAGACACTAGAACAAATAGGTCTAAGAGATATTTATAGAACATTCCACCCCAGAATGACTGGATATACATTCTTATCACCAGCACATGGAACATTCTCTTAAAACAGATCAAAACTTAGGCCACAAAATGTGTCTCAGCAAATTCAAAAAAAAGAAAGCATACTATATTTCTTCTCAGAACACAGTGGAGTAAAATATCACCTACAGAAACACTCAATTCTACACAAAGTCATGGAAATTAAACAATCTACTGCTGAACAATTACTGAGTCAAGGAAGAAACTAAGGTAGAAATCAAGATTCCTTGAACTGAATGACAAAGGGGACAAAAGTTATCAAAATCTGTGGGATTCAGCAAAAGCAGTCCTAAGGGGAAAATGGATATCCTTATATGCCTACATCAAAATGACAGAAAGATCATAAATCAACAATCTAATGAATCATCTCAATGAACTAAGAAAAGAAAAGCAGATGAAACCCAAACTGAGCAGAAGAGAAATAACTAAGGCCAGAGCAGAATGAAATGAAATTGAAAACAAAATAAATACAGATTAATGAAATGAGTGGTTCTTTGAAAAGATAAACAAAATTAATAGACCACTAGATAGGTTAACCAGAAATGGAAAAGAAAGGACTCAAACAAACTCAATCAGAAATGAAAAAGGTGATATTACAACAGATAACACTGAAATACAAAATATCACCTGTAAATAATATAAAAATCTCTATGCACATAACTCGATAACATTGAGGAAATGCATAAATTCTTAGAAACACACAACCTCCTATGGCTAAATGAGGAAGTAACAGAATATCTGAATGGACCAATTATAACCAATGAAATTGAAACTGTAATAAAATATAACTGCCAACAAAAAAGTTCCATATAAGATGGTTTCATAGCCAAATTTTTTCAGACATACAAAGAGAAATTGGTACACATACTATAAAAATTAATTCATAATATCGAGAAGGAAGGAATCCTCCCCAACTCTTTCTACAAAGCCAGTATAACCTTCATACTAAAGCCAGGAAAGTACACAATAAAAAAAGAAAACTGTAGACCACTATGCCTCATGAATACAGATTAAAAAAGTAATCAAGGCCGGGCGCGGTGGCTCACGCCTGTAATCCTAGCTCTCTGGGAGGCCGAGGCGGGCGGATCGCTCGAGGTCGGGAGTTCGAAACCAGCCTGAGCAAGAGCGAGACCCCGTCTCTACTATAAATAGAAAGAAACTAATTGGCCAACTAATATATATAGAAAAAATTAGCCGGGCATGGTGGCTCATGCCTGTAGTCCCAGCTACTCGGGAGGCTGAGACAGAAGGATCGCTTGAGCCCAGGAGTTTGAGGTTGCTGTGAGCTAGGCTGACGCCACGGCACTCACTCTAGCCTAGGCAACAAAGCAAGACTCTGTCTCAAAAAAAAAAAAAAAAAAAAAAAGTAATCAATAAAATTTTAGCAAACCAAATTCAGCAGCACATCAAAAAAAATAAATAAATAATCCACCTCAACCAACTGGGCTTTATGCTAGACATGCAAGAATGGTTCAATATATAAATCCAGAAATGTGATTCACCACATAAAAAGCAAAAAAATTCATATGCTCAAATAGATGCAGAAAAAGCATTTGACAAAATTCAGCAAATTTCATAAAAATTCTTAACAAAATAGGCATAGATGGAATTTATCTCAAAATTATAAAAGCTGTATATGACAAACTCACAGCTAACATCATATTGAACAGGGAAAAGTTGAAAGCATTCCCACTCAGAACTGGAACAAGATAAGGATGCCCACTGTTACTTCAATTCAAAATCATATAAGAAGTCCTAGTCAAAATAATCAGCCAAGAAAAGAAAATCAAGAGTATCCAAATAAGGAAGGGGGTCAAATTATTTCTGTTTGCTGATGATATGATCTTGTATCTAGAAAACCACAAACATTCCACCAAGAGACTCCTGGAATAGATAGATAAATTGAGCAAAGGCTCAGGTTACAAAATCAATATACACAATTCAGTAGCATTTCCATATATCAACAACAGTCAAGCTCAGAATTAAATCAAAGGCTCAATAGCTTTTACAATAGCTACAAAGAAAATAAAATACCTAAATAAAATATATTTAGCAAAGGAGGTAAAAACTTCTACAAAGAGAATAGGAAATCAATGAGGAAGGAAATTGCAGATGACTTAAACAAATGAAAACATATACCACGCTCACGGACTGACAGAATCAACATTGTTAAAATGATGTGATACCTAAATTCATTTACAGATTCAATGTAATTGCCATCAAAATACCAACATCATTTTTCAAAATCTATAGAAAATATTCTATGCTTCGTTTAGAAGCTAGATTGCAGTCCCACCAACAGTGTATAAGTGTTCCTTTCTCTCCACATTCATTACAGCATCTCTTGTTTTGGGACCATTTGATAAAAGCCATTCTCACTGGAGTTAGGTGATATCTTGTTGTGGTTTTGACTTACGTTTCTCTGATGATTAGTGATGTTAAGCATTTTTTCATATGTTTATAGGCCATTAGTTTATCTTTTCTTCAAAAGCTTTTGCCAATGTCTTTTGTTGACTTTTCAATGGTGTTGTTTGATTTTTTTTTTCTTGCTGATTGGCTTGAGTTGTTTGTAGATTCTGGTTATTAGTCTTTTATTGAATGTATAGCATGTGAATATTTTCTCCTATTCTGTAGGTTGTCTATTAGCTCTGTTGATTGTTTCCTTAGTTGTGCAGAAGCTTTTTAATTTAATTAGTCCCATTTGAGTGCCCTTGAGGTCTTCTTCATAAATTCTTTGCCTAGGCTGATATCTAGAAGACCTTTTCCAACATTTTATTCTAGAATTCTTATTGTTTCATGTCTTTCATTTAAGTCTGTGATCCACCTTGAATTAATTTTTGTAAGTGGTAAGAGGTATGGATCCTCTCTCAATCTTCTCCATGTGGTTCTCCAGTTTTCCCAGCATGGTGTATTGAATATGGATGCTTTCCCCAGTGTATATTGCTGCTACTTTGTCAAAGGTCAGATGGTAATATATGGATGGTTTTATATTTGGGTTCTCTGTTCTGTTACATTGATCTATGTCTCTATTTTTGTGCCATTACAATACTATTTTGGTAACTATAGCCTTGTAGTATAGTGTAAAAGGCCTCTGGTAAAGTGAGGGCTCCAGATTTTTTCCTTTTGCTTAAGGTTGCTTTAGCTATTTGGCTCTTTTCCAGTTCTAAACGAAGCATAGAATTATTTTTTCTAGATCTTCAAAAAATGATGTTGGTATTTTGATGGGGATTACATCGAATCTGTAAATCACTTTGGGTAGTATGGACATTTTAACAATGTTAATTCTGCTGATCCAGGAGCATATGTTTTTCCATTTGTTTACATCATCTGCAATTTCCTTCTTCAATGATTTCCTGTTGTATTTGTAGATATATTTTACCTCCTTTGCTAAATATATTTCATTTAGGTATTTTATTTTCTTTGTAGCTATTTTAAAGCTATTGAGCCTTTGATTTGATTCTGAACTTGAATGTTGTCGATGTATAGGAATGCTACAGATTTGCATACCTTGCCTTTGTAACCTGAGACTTTGCTGAATTTATTTATATATTCCCGGAGTCTCTTGGTGGAATCTTTGTGGTTTTCTAGATAAAAGATCATATCACCAGCAAAGAGTGATAGTTTGATCTCTCCTTTCCCCATTTAGATACACTTGATTTCCTTCTCTTGCCTGGATGCTCAGGAAAGGAGTTCTAGCACAATTTTGAATAGAAGTAGTGACATTGGGCACCCTTGTCTTATTCCAGTTCTGAGTGGGAATGCTTTCAAGTTTTCCCCATTCAGTATCATGTTGGCTGTGAGTTTGTCATATATGATTTTTATATTTTTGAGATATATTCATTTATGCCTATTTTGTTAAGAGTTTTTTAATCATAAGACAGTACTGAATTTTGTCAAGTGACTTTTTTGCGTCTACTGACATGATTATATTATCTTTATTTTAGCTTCTGTTTATGTGGTCAATCACATTTCTGGATTTACCATCATTGCATTCCTGGGATGAAGCCTATTTGGTCATGGGGGATTATTTTTTGATGTGCTGCTAAATACTGTTTACTAGAATTTTCTTGAAAATTTCGGTGTCTATATTCATGAGCAATAGTAGTCTGTCGTTTCTCTCTCTCTCTCTCTCTCTCTCTCTCTCTCTCTCTCTCTCTCTCTCTCTCTCTCTCTCTCTCTCTCTCTCTCTCTCTCTGTCTCTTTCATGCCCTTTCCTGGCTTTGGTATAAAGGGTATACTGACTTCATAGGATGAGTTGAGGAGGATTCCTTCCTTCTCAATTTTATGAAATAACTTTTGTAGTGTGGGTGCCATTTCTCCTTTGTTGTTCTGTTAAATTTGTCTGGTCTGGGGCTTGTTCTTGTTGATAGAGCTTTTGTCATTGTTTCACAATTTCACTGCTTAGTATTGGTCTGTTCAGGATTTCTATTTCTTACTGATTCACGTTGGGGAGGTTGTGTGTTTCCAGGAATTTATGCATTTCCTCTGTTTTCCAGTTTGTGTCCATAGATACTTATGTAGTATTCACAGATGATCTTGTGTACATCTGTGGTATCAGCTGTAATATCTCCTTTTCATTTGTGTTTGAGCTTATTTGGGTCCTTTCTTTTCTATTTCTGGTTAATCTAATGAGACATCTATCAATTTAGTTTATAGTTTCAAAGAACCAACTTTTTATTTCATTTATCTTCTGTATTTTTTTAATTTCATTTAATTCTGCTCTTACCTTAGTAATTTTTTTCTTCTGCTGTGTTTGGTTTTGGTTTACTCTTCCTTTTCTAGTTCCTGGAGACAATTCTCTAGCTTGTTGATGTGTGATCTTGCTGTCTTTTTGATCTAGGCATTTAAGTTTATGAATTTGCCTTCTAGGACTGCTTTTGCTGAATCCCACAGATTTCATTTATATAACACACTTGAAAATTACCAAATTATAAAAATGGAGAACAGAGTGGTGATTAAGAGGGGTTACAGAGCGAGGATGTATGATGAGAAAACTTATAAAAGGGCAATACTAGGGATACTTGTGATATAAGTGTCTGTATCTTGATTCAACCCACAAGCCTACACATTTGATAAAACTTCCTGGAATTTAATATACATACATACCATATACACAATCACAGAAATGAGGACATGTACACTGGGAAAAATTTGAATAAAATCAGTGGATTATATATCAATATCATGATTACAATATTGTATAGTAGTTTTGCAAAATGTTACCTATTGGGGTTAACTATGTCCAGGGTATATGGGGTTTTTCTGAATTATTTCTTTCAATTGTATATTAATCTATAATTTTCCCAAAATAAAAATTTTAATTCAAAGGAAAAGAGCACACACCAAAGAGAAACAAAGCACACAACAAAAACAAACAAAATACACTTGTCAATGGGAAAGAACTAATGGCCTAAGCTGGTACAATTGAAGGAACAAAATAACTATAGTATTAGATTTTAACCTAATAAGTATTTATGAGTCCCTGAGAATATAAATAAATGATTAAATAAATAAATTCATGTAGGAGAATAGAGAATTCTTCCACACAACAGACTTCAAATTGATAAATGTAAAGAAAAGAGGGAAATAGAAAATCAAATTATGTAAAAATCACAATAATAAATTCTCTGGTTAAGATCCACTGATGGATGCTAAATTTAGTATGTACAATTTAGATGAGAAATAGGATAGTCTCAATGTATTTTCCCCAAGATATTTATCAAGTACAATGAAAAATGTAGAAACTTCACATTGGAGAAATTCAACAGACATCAACTTAATTGAGTGAGCAAGGTTAATGTCATCAGTAATAACACATATTGACAACATGAACTCCTTGATATTATTCACTAAGAAAGTCACAATATCCTAATATTTTTGCAGTGCCTATAACTGGATGTAGTACCAGAATATAGAGCCATTCATTTACATGAACTGATAAAGTTCTTTATTAATTATAGTTTGGGATAGATTCTGTGACTGATAACATAAAGAATCCTAACCAATATTTCACATTATTATTATTCTTTGTGAACCCCTGCACAGTGTTAGAATATTTGTTACCACAGTGCAAATATCCATTGATTGAAGTTGGCACATAAAATGCAACCTAGTTTTTATCCCTGATCCTGGTATGCCATACTCTGTACCTGCTGGTATGGAAGATACATAGATGAATGTGAGAGAGTTTCTGCTTTCCAGGAATGTACATTCTACCACAGAAGTAAAGAAATCTACACAAATAACTGTAAGGTAGAAAATAATATAGTCATAAGTGGCTACAAGTTAAATTTATAAACTTTCAGAAGAATAAAGGATTATTTATGGCTCAGTAGATCAGGAAAGACTAAACAGGATAGGAGCTGGACACAAGGACAGCTATTCACTTTCAATGTAGCTTATCATAACACTCCCACAGTTGGTGGTAATAAATTAATCAAATCAAAATATGTCTTGACAAGCAAAAAGGCTAGATCAATAAAGGTAGGTAAGGTGTATTACTCAGCTCATATTGCTGTTCCAGTGAATTTTTCTCTTTTCTATGAAGACTAGTATATATTCCAATATTAGACATTCTGAGAACTATGCTGATAAATGGCAAATGAGGTTATTTCTTCTGTGCTTCGCAATAAATGTCTATCACTAAAGAAAATCTGTGATTTTATTTTCTTTTAAACCTCCCAAGTTTTACAGCTTAACCTGTATGTTCTCATTAAATAGCACCATTGGTATTAGTAGTAATAGTAGTAGGAGGAAGCACAAGTATGTAGCAAAAGCAAAGCAGGAGATAAATGATCAAGTAAAATTACATATGGACACTCGTTATATCCCAGAATAATGCATATTCTATTATTAATCTTCACAGATACCCAGTGAGATAGGACACATTTTTTTTGGATGAATCAAAGCTCAAGTAATAAAGGATACTGTCTCTAAACAATACAGCTTAGAAGTGGAGAGTTATTTTCTTTCCACTATACCATGCAGCATAAGACAGGTATTCATTCATCTACTTTTAGGTTTGTATGAGACTCAATTACTTCAAAACTGGTCTTTATCCTCATCTCTTGCTTTCAAAGACTATCATCCTGTATTAAGCTGCAGATCATTTGTGGTGAATCAAAGCTTAACAGATTACTCATTGCTAATTAAATAGCTTGATTCTGTCCACTGAAGCTAATGCATTAAAGTATTTAATGTTTGTTTGGTAAACTGCTCTACTAAATGCTCCTTTGACTTTTATTGGTAATAAACATTAAGCATTTATGGCCTGTGAAAGCAGCTTCCCATCCAGCTTATGCTGTTACTATTTACAGTTTGTTAATGAAATACCATTAACTTCCTTCAAATCAAAAGTTGTTTTTGTTCTCCTCTTTAACTTTTATTGTATAGCACAAAGAATAACTTGCTAAAATTTGAATGAACTATACTTTTACTAGTGGTTTTCTTTTATAACGAAAATACTCTGATAAGCCTGGCACACTTTAGGATTCAATGACAAGGCTCCAGACCAGACATAGATCTAATTCCCTTTCTTCACCTGACACCCTCTTCTCGCTTCTCTGTGATCTTGCTTGGGTATATTCAGGTTTTAGCACTAATAATAAGGTAAAAATAATATATGACTGTCTCACTTTTAATGTGATTTGACTTCTTTTAATCTAAATTTTTTCCTTTAACCCTTCGGTATACTAATTTCTTAAAGTCTGATTAACTTTCATCTTCAGGTTGAGCTCCTCTTACAGGAAAGAATAAGAAGAGTTTAGGACTTAAGAACAGGGCCCTGAATCTTTAGAACCTAAATCCAAGTGTCTGAGCATGTCTTCTTGAAATTTTCTTAATCAAGTCTGGAGGAAGCATACTTGTTTAATTTGTGAACCTACTTACTGAAGTTTTTCAAAGGTAGAGCCTGACACAGAAGAAATACATTTAACTCCAAGTTTCTCAATTCTTTTTTGTTGATTCTCTGACGCATTTTGACATTTCTGCCTCTTGGTTCAAAAATGTGGATCCTCAAATGATCATTAAATCTACTCAAAATAGGGAAAGGAGGCTAATTGAAAAATGACTGAATAGTTTATCCTATAAGGTTAGTTGTGTCCCCAGTCACTCAAAAGGCAACAGAATCTGGGGAATGTTCTGACCTTTCAAGGAAGCCACTTATAACATAAACTACAGATGAAAGGAAAGCACCGTCCCTAATGTGCTGTTTTAATGCTCAAAGAGAATGTCAAAAGACCTGTGGAAACCAAATGCCTTGCTCTATAATTCAATTCATTCAACACTTTTGAGTAGACATACATTTGACAAGTTTGTTTTACCTGTGTTTACATTATGAATCACTGAAGGATAATTTATTTAACAGAAGTATGTTATTCCAAATTTCACCTGTGACTGCTGGAAAGAATTACAGTGGTTGCAAACATTGATTGATAGTAAGAATGAATGATTTGTACTGATAGCAGAGAAAGGATGATTTGTCCTGAGAATACCAACTACCTGAGTATTTGTAAAGTGTCTCTGTCTGTCATGTGCAGTCATTAGGTAGTCAGAATGAAGTAAAGATATTCAGGTGTGGAAAAGAAAAATAATATATGTTCTTGTTGAACACAATTTGGCTTTGTGAGAAAGCTGTCCTTGCTTTGTATTAGTCTTGAAAAAAACTTTCTCTAGGTATCTGACATAAATAATGGGTGTAGTGCTGGGATTTTTGTTGCTTTAAATGTAAGTTAGGAACTAACAAAAAATATATTTATCAATTTATGCAATAAGTAGTTCTGAGGCAATTATTTATAGGTTTTTGTCAATCAGTAATGAAAGGTAAATGTAAGCCAAGAAGCAAAGCTTGTAGGTTGCCTTATTTTACTTTGTTTTGCTATTAAAATGCTGAAATAAAGCTTCTTCCTCTTTGATCTTTTTATGTGAGAAAAAATATTCCATTTTTCATTTTAACGATAAAAATACTAGAAGGTAAAAGAATAATATGTGTTAAAGTGTAGGTATATCACAAGTTGAAATCTAGGTAGTTTTTACTGTTATACTGTTTTATACTATTGTATACTTGAGGAATTTTATTCAGAAGCCCTCATAGTGCCTCAGAAAAGCTAGCAGCTTCACTTCATTCTATGATGTAGGCATAATGCTATATATACTATCATAAAATATCTGCCTATGACATAAATTCATCCTCACTATATTCTAAAACAGCTAATTATATTTTAACTTCTTTATTCTAAGATCTGGGAGATTGTTTTCCAATCAACTTAATGTGTGGGTCATACTTCAAGGGTAACCCACATATATGGCCCACTTCCCTGGGGTCACTAAATTTGATCAATCACCTTGAACAGGATATGAGTGACCCCTCAAATTGACCTATTCTCTTAGTCACACACATATCTAATTGTAATACTGAACATGCTGTTAAGAAATGATTAAAAACAACAGTCTAATAACAATATTTGAATAGTACTCAGCAAAATGCCTCCATCTCTTCTTTCACTGCCAGCACATCTCTTTCATATGATTTCATTTTTTACATTATTTAAATGAATGTGCCTCCCCACCAACAACACTTCTCTGCCCTGATTGGAAGATCTGTTCAGAGTTAGGGACATTTAATTTTGTTTACCAGCCCACTATCTTCAGCATCTAGAATGCTGCTGCTTCACACTTGTTCTTGATATCTCTTTTTTCTTTATTCTGTATCATTTCTTTGTATATATATATATATATATATATATATATATATATATACACATATATGTACACACACATATGTACGCTATGTATGTAATACCTTTACATAATAATGCTAATACTAATTACTATTGTCAAATCATAGTTAACACTTGAATTGCACATATTTGCTGATTGATATTTTAACTATTTTATATTTATTACTTAATCTTTATAATAATCCTATGAGGTAGATAATATTATTACCCCCATTTTATATGTGGAGTAACTAATGTACAGAATAATTAGTGATTTTCCAATATCTCAGTAACCTACAAAGCTGAGATTTCAATCTAGGCAGGTTGCTGCCAAAGTAAGTATGTTCCCTTATTCACAACATTATACTGTAAAAAATGTTAGGGAACACAAGTAAATCAAAGAAAATATCTTTTTTTGTTCAGCTGATTCTACTTCATAGACCATAGTATATTTTTTTAAATTTCAATGTATTATGGGGGTACAAATGTTTTTGGTTACATGGATCACTTTTATAATGCTTGAGTCAGGGTTATAAGTATGTCTGTCAACCAGATAGTGTTCATTGCACACATTAGGTAGATTTTCACCCTTCTGCTCCTCATGCCTCTGCCCTGATTGATTTTGATTGAATTATACTTCCCCCATGCACACATGTGCTCATCAGTTAGTTCCAATTTAATGGTGAGTACATGTGGTGTCTGTTTTGACATTCTTTAGATACTTCACATAAGATAATGGTCTTCATTTCCATACATGTTGTTGAAAAGGCATTAAGCCTTCCTTCTTCATGGCTGAATAGTATTCCATGGTATACATATACCACATTTTGTTAATCTACTCATGAAAAAATGGGCATTTGGATTGATTCCCTATCTTTACAATTGTGGCATGTACTGCAATAAACATTTGAGTGCAGACGTCTTTTTGATAAAATGACTTTTCTTTGGGTAAATACCATGTAGTGGGATTGCTTCATTGAAAGGTAGGTCGATTTTTAGTTCCTTGAGGAAGTACCATTATATTTTCAACAGAGGTTGTACTAATTTGCAGTCTCACCAAGAGTATATAAACGTTTCTTTCCCTCTGCATCCACACCAGCATCTATTATTATTTGGACTTTTTTTCTAAAGCCATTATATTGGTGGTAAGGTGATATCTCTTTGTGGTTTTAATTTTCATTTACCTGATAATTAGTGACATTGAGCATTTTTTTCATATGTTTATTGGCCATTTTTCTACCTTTTCTTTAGAAAAGCTTCTGTTCATGTCTTTTACCCACATTTTAATGGTGGTGTTGATTTTTTTTCTTGCTGATTTGCTTGAGCTTTTTGTAGATTCTGGTTATTAGCCCTTTACCAGATGTATAGCATATGAATATTTTCTCCCATTCTGTAGATTGTCTGTTTGCTTTGTTGATTATTTCATTGGCTGTATAGCTTTTTAATGTAATTAATTCCCATTTATTTGTTTTTGTTGTTGCCCTGATTGCCATTGGGTTCTTCATAAATTCTTTGCTTAGGCCAATATCTAGAAGAGTTTTACCAGGAGACATTCAATTCTAAAAAAAGTCATGGAAATTAAACAGCATGCCACTGAAAGATTATTGGATCAACAATGAAATTAAGGTGAAAATCCAAAGATTTCTTGAACTGAATGACAAAAAGGACACAAACTATTAAAATCTATGGGATTCAGCAAAAGCAGTCCTAAGGGAAAAAATCATAGCCTTAAATGTCTACATCAAAAAGACAGAAAGATCACAAATTAACAATGTAATGATACATATCAAGGAAGTAGAAAAGGAAGAGCAAACCAATTGCAAACCCAGCAAAGGAAAAGAAATAATTAAAATCAGAGCAAAACTAGATGAAATCAAATACAAGGAAATAATACAGAATATCAACAGAAAAACATTCATTCTTTGAGAAGATAAACACAATTGATAGACCAGTAACAGAAGAGAAAAGACCCAAATAACCTCAATCAGAAATAAAAAAGTAGGTATTACATCTGATACCGGAAATACAAAATATCATCTGTGAATATTATGAAAATTTCCATGCATGTAAATTCTAAACTGTTAACAAGACAAATTCCTGGAAAAATACAGCCTCTCAAGACTCAATCAGGTGGAAATAGAACTCCTGAACAGACCAATAATGAGCAATGAGATTGAAGCAGCAATAAAAAATCTTCCAACAACAACAACAACAAAAAGCCTCTGACCATATGGATTAACAGCTGAATTTTATCAGACCTTCAAAGAAGAGTTGGTACTTATACTACTGAAATTAATCCATAACATTGAGAAGTAGCGAATCCTCTCCAACTCATTCTATGAAGCCATTATCACCTTGATATCAAAGCCAGGAAAGGCCACAAATAAAAAAGAAAACTAGAGATCAAAATGTCTCATGAATATAGATGCAAAAATCCTCAGTAAAATACTAGCAAACTAAATTCAACAGCACATCAAAAAAAAAAAAGAAATCCACCATGAACAAGTGGGCTTCATCCTGGGGATGCAAGGATGATTCAGCATACATAAATCAATAAATGTGATTCATCACATAAACAAAAGCAAAAACAAAGACCATATGAGCATATCAACAGATGTAGAAAAAGCATTTGACAAAATTAAGTACCCTTTCACGGTAAAAATCCTCAATAAACTTGGCATAGAAGTAATAATTCTCAAAAAGTATAAAAACCATATATGACAAATGCACAACCAGCCTCCTACAAAATGGGGAAAAGTTGAAAGCATTCCCACTAAGAACTGGAACAACGCAATGATGCACATTCTCACCACTTCTATTCAACTTATTTCTGGAAGTCCTACCCAGAGAAATCAGTCAAGAGAAAGAAATTAAATGTATCCATATTGGGAAAGAACAGGTCAAACAATATCTTTTGCTAATGATATGATCTTATATCTAGAAAACCCCAAAGATTCCACCATGACATTCCTGGAATTTATAAATAAATTCAGCAAACACTCAGGTTAAAAATCAATGTACACAAATCGGTAGCATTCCTATACACCAAAAACAGTCAAGCTGAGAGTCAAATCAATGACTCAATAGCTTTGACAATAGCTATATAGAAAATAAAATACCTAGGAATATACTCAACCAAGGATATGAATGACCTCCACAAAGGGAATTATGAAATACTGAGGAAAAAAATTCTGGTGATAAAAACAAATGGAAATACATAACGATGCTCATGGATTGGTAGAATCAACACTGTTAAAATGCCCATATTTCACAAAGTGATTTACAGATCAATGCAATTCCCATCAAAATACCAATGTCATATTTCACAGATCTTAGAAAAATAATTCTACAATTTGTTTGCAACCAGAAAAGAACCTGAATAGCCAAAGCAATATTAAAAAAAGGGAACAAATCTGGAGGCATCACATTACCATGTTTCAAACTAAATGCAAGACTATAGTAAGCATAACAGCATAGCATTGTCATAAAAATAGACACATAGACCAATGGAACATAACAGAAAACCCAGACATAAAACAATCTACATACAGCCAACTGATCTTTGACATAGCAAACAACAATATATACTCGGGAAAAGAATTCCTATTCAACAAATGGTGCTGGGATAACTGGATAGCCACATTCAGAGGAATGAAACAGGATCCATATCTCTCACCTCTCATAACAATTAACTCAAGATTGATAAAAGACTAAAATATAAGGCATGGAACCATAGAACTCTAGAAAATATCAATTTTAAATCATACTTATTTCTACCTATCAGATATAGTCCTTGTTAACATTTTTTATTTATTAGTATTATTTTAATAGAATGATTATATACATACAAATTTGTAGCCAATTTTTATAAATTAATTTTTGTGAGTGGTGAGAGATATGGATCCTGTTTCATTCTTCTGCCTGTGGCTATCCAATTCTCCCAGCACCATTTATTGATTGGGATTCTTTTCCCCAGTGTACATTGTTGTCTGCTTTGTCAAAGAGGACTTGGCTGTGTGTGGATGGTTCTATATCTGGTTCTCTGTTCTGTTCCATTGGTCTAGGTCTCTAGTTTTTTGCCAATACTATGCTGTTTTGGTTACTATAGCCTTGTAGTATAATTTGAAGTCTGGTAATATGATGCATTCAGATTTGTTCTTTTTGCTTAAGATTGCTTTGGCTATTCAGGTGTTTTGCTGGTTCCAAATGAAGTGCAGAATTATTTTTTCTAGATACGTGAAACATGACATTGGTATTTCGATGGAGATTGCGTTGAATCTGTAAATCTTTGTGGGTAGTATGGATATTTTAACAGTGTTGATTCTACCAATCCATGAGCATGGTATGTTTTTCCATTTGTTTGTGTCATCTGTAATTTCTTTCCCTCAGTGTTTCATAGTTTTCTTTGTAGATATTTTACTTCTTTGGTTAAGTACATTTCTAGGTTTTTGGTTTTTTTTTAATTTTTTGTGGCTATTGTGGATGGTACTGTGTTTTTATTTGACTCTCAGCCTGACTCTTATTGGTATATAGGAATGCTATTGATTTGTGTACTTGATTTTGTAACCTGGGACTTTGCTGAATTTATTTATCAATTCCAGGAATCTCTTTGTGGAGTCTTGGGATTTACTAAATATAAGATCATATTGTCAGCAAAAGGCAATAGTTTGATCTACTCAAATAGATTTCCTGACAAATTTTGACAATGTTTAATCCCTCATCCTTCGCTTTCTTGTCACTTATATGCAAAACAAAAAAAAAGTACATAATTTTAATCTACAAAATTTTCCTCTTATTTCTAGCTATAATTTTCTGATGTTAAGACAATTTATTTTTCCATGTAATTTCTGTTGATTAAATATAAATAAGGACTCTATTATTTTGCTGTAAATTACATACTTAACTCCAGAATAATCATTCCTTAATTAAATATTGATGTGTGGCAAGAAGGAAACAAATATGTATATAGCCAGCCTGAAAATAAATCAAAGCATATTTCCTGTCCATGTTATAAATTGTAATCTTCCTTAAAGCAAGCCATTATTTAAAAAAATAAAGTACAAAATAAAGTATAGGATATATTTGTCATATTGTTAAGAAGAATTTTATTTGAAATTGTTCATCCTAAGATACAAGATGATGTTTGAGGATGTTTGCAGTTTAACTGCATTTCCATTTTCTTTCCTTGGCTTGTTGAGTAATCTGTACCATAATGTGTTTTTATAATTCAGGGAGATGAAAAGTGAAATTGATAAAGATGCATAATTGGTTTCTCTTTTTATTGGGTGCTTCTGTTCAAAGTTTTATGCTATCTTCCTGTACAATCTTAAAATTCAAAGAAGACTTTGCAGATGGCATTTAAAATGTTTCTCTTTAAGCTGTTTCAGTCCACAGTATTATGTTCTATGTCTTAGAAGAAATAATTAGAGTCTTGAGAAGCAAAATGATGTTGTCATAGGTTGGGTGTTTTAATTTAGCTTGAATAAATGAAAAATAAATGGACATTTTAGAAGTAATTCACATTACTTCAGTTATAATCAAATACTTTATTCAATCCTCAGAAATGTGGATGAGATTCTATCCTGCACAAGTATTTTTGAACTAGAGAAAATCTGGATTTTCAAATAACAAACAGCTTTAGTTTCAGAGATTGCCAATAGGGACATCTTTGCATTAAATGATAATTTAGTTTAGTTATATCACATGTTGCCACACCTGGTCTGAATATACCTGAACTGCTATAATAAGCCAAAAACCCTTATAATTTAATTATCTTCCTTTCTATTTTAAAATCATTGGCCCTGAAAATTCAATTAATTGCACAAATAATAGTCCCAATTAAATAAGTAATTGAAGTATAAATCCAGATATCCCTTAACTTAGTTTGTGCCTAAAATATGTCAAAATATTCATAATATTTAATTTACATTTAGATAGATAAGAGATGGATTGGATTGATGAATGGATATATAGATAGATGTTAAGGAGTAAGTATTGTAATGAAAAATAAAAGCTATGGAGTAGGACAGCTCTCTACCGAAGTCTTTTAAGGGGTCTTACTAAGTAATCCACACTAGATTGCTTCAGACATGATGTAAATTAAAGTAATAAAAAATAACATTGTGGTTTCTGGATATAATAGGACAACTTTGTAGCGCAGGCAAATCATGTTTGTTTAGTGATTCCTTATATCCACACATATATACTTAGTTCTTCATGTGCGCTCAGGGACAAAGTAGGTGCTTTGGATACAACAATGTAAACAAAAACCTTATTCTGGTCCTTAAGAAGACTTTATTAGTTGGAATGACAAGAACAACACATACACATATACACACAGGCCAGGTGTGACAACTTGTGATATAACAACTGAATTGGCCGATTTTCTGTGCTGTCAGAACAAATACTTCAAAATTAGCTAGATGAAATTTATTCACCAATATATACAAATGTAAGAAAACATGACATTCCAATGTCTGTATCAACTGAAATATTCTTATTATCACGATCTTTATGATCTTTACTTCTTTTGGTTCTCAAAGGAAGCACAAATGTTAGTTTGAAATAATTAAAAGTAATAGAGGCATGGGGGAAAATGTTGATTTGCCAAATTATATATTACTAGTTGTTTTGTTCCATATTATGCTTTTATTTTGTCCCATTTTCACATAATAAAATTGTTGCTTTATACAATTGATTTTAAAACATTAATATCTATTTGCTTGACCAAAGATTATTGTATCTTCTTGGCTTTGGTTTTAAATATTGCAAAGCAGCATCTGATGATCCTTTGGTGGGGAAAAAAACTACTCTGATCATGACTGATTGTTAGGTTATGGCGCTGAGTGAAGTGGTTTTAAACATTAGCAAGTGCTTTATGATGAATAACTGTTAAATACAGTTTTGAAGACCGCTGGTTTTTAAACCAAATCATACTGTTAAAAAAAGAAGCAGCAGCAAAGGAGTAAGCTAATTGTAAGATGTGGCTAAAAGAAGCTAATCTATTCTTAACCTCACTTTATAAGTGACAGCAAAATTAAATGGAGACAATCATGAATCACAGGAGGATGAGAGTTGGGTAACTAATTGGCCTATTTTCTGTGCTGTCAGAATCCTCTCAAGCAATTTTCTTCAATTATAACTGCAAATCAGCATGCTATTTCCTCCACATGAACTATCCATTGCCTGAGGACTAACTAGGTATCCTGGGACAACTCATGATAAATTGCTGGAGACCGTTTTCCACTAGTGAATAATTACAGGAAGTTCACAATGAACTATCAATATTACATCTCTTTAAAAGTCCATGGTGAAAAAATCCACAAAAAATAGCATTACATGCAAAAGGCTGACAGCCTTGATCATCAACAAGAAATAGATCAATCGGCTGGCAAACCCTATGAAACAAAACAAAGGAAACCAGAAACCAAAATACTGTCCCTATTTGCTGACCTCTCTGCTGGATGTACTTGGCCCACTGAGTGTCAAATAAATGTTGTGCTAGCCAGAGACTTCTTATAGTTTCAGGTTGAATTGTGCTTTTGTTCTGTAATATTAGTTGAATCAATTCTGTTACTCAGAATGACATATTCTCACTTATGTCATCTGGTTATATAGGTTATTGTGACATATAAATCTAGTCATCTACACATCAACATCCCCAGAGTATTCTCTTAGAAGTGAAAAAAACACTATAGTTTCAGGTTTTCAGTGTTTACAAAATTAATTAGTCAAATATTCTATTATTTCCAAAATTCATGTTTCTTTTGTAAATAAGGTAGCCATCTGACAAGCAATTTCAAGAACTTCCAGAGAAGTGACCATATCTTCTATGGCAATACCCAGTTGCAAAAAAGAAAAGAAAATGCTTTGGGAGAGCCTCTATAGTACAGGCTATGTGTTTTTATAACAGTCTTTTCAGTTTTAGTATTCTTATTTGTCATCCAGTATATTAAAATCCATGTCATAAGAAAACATTACCATGATGTCCAATCCATTTTATTATACCATAGTGAATTTAATTAGGTAACTAATACTGTAAGAGTATTTTGAGTCTGTTTTTAGCTCTTCTTCCAAAGCATTTATTTGGGGATTTTACACAAAGTGTATATTCAATAAATAATTTTAAAGCATGATATTTTTAAAGAATAGATCTATTAGGTATGACAAAGAAATTTACACATTGAAAGGAAAGTTAACCTTTGGCATTTATATGATTTCTTTTGGGAAGTAACATTCAATTAAAGGTGAAAAGACATTTAGCCAGTTGAAGTAAGGTTATTTTTTTCCATTTATTTCATTATATTATGGGGGTACAGCATACAGATATTGTTAGGGTTACATATATTACCCCTGCCAACCCTCTCCCCCACCATGCCAGAGCTTCAAGCATGTCCAACCCCCAGGTGGTGCATACTACACCCATTATATAAGTATGCCCCCTTCCCCTCCTTCCCCCCCACCTGCCTACCACCTGATAAAAGTTTTTTTTTTCTTTTTAGACATTTTGGTTACATTGCATATCTTTGTTTTTACATTGTATATCTTTGCCTCTCCCTAATAAGAATTATTCTCTTCCCCCCCACAATGCTCGCCATATCCCTAGGATATGGTCTCCCCCCCCCACCCGAATCCTTGGTGAGTACTACCACCATTTGACCACCATAATTTTAATAAGTCAGTACCAATTTGATGGCGAGTAGATGTGGAGCCCACTTTCCTGGTCTTGTGTCGCCTCACTTTGGATAACAAGATTAAGCTTAATCCAGGATAGCATGAACAGTCCTAGCTCACTGTTGTTTCTTAGAATTGAGTAATATTCCATTGTAAGCATATACCAAATTTTAATTATCCACTTCTGAATTGATGGGCACTTGGGTTGTTTCCATGACCTTGCAATAGTGAATTGTGCTGCAATAAATATTTGGGTGCAGATGCTTCCACAATGTATATTTTTGTCAGCTTTATCAAAGATTAGATTACTGTATACTGATGGTTTCATCTCTGGTATCTCAGATCTATTCCAGATATCGATGCTTCTGTTCTTGTGCCAGTCCCAGGCTGATTTAACTATTATTCCTTTATAGTACAGTTTGAAGTCAGGAAGACTGATGCCTCCCAGTTCGTTCTTTTTACTTAAGATTGCTTTGGCTATACAAGGTTTTTTTTCACAGTCCCATACAAAGTGAAGAATTATTTTTTCTAGTTCTGTAAAGAATGATGGTGGTATTTTGATGGGGATTGCATTAAATCTGTAGATCACTTTAAGTAATATTGACATTTTAACAATATTGATTCTACCAATCCATGAACAAGGTAGATTTTTCCATCTGTTTAAATCTTCTGCAATTTCTTTTTTAGTATTTTGTAGTTCTCCTTGCATAAATCTTTCATATCTTTTGTTAAGCATACTCCCAGATATTTAATTTTCTTTGGTGCTATAGTAAAGGGTATTGTATTTTTGATTTGAGTTTCTGCTTGATGGTTCTTTGCATATATAAATGCTTCTGATTTATATATATTGATTTTGTAACCTGAAATTTTACCAAATTCATTTATTAAATCTAGGAGTCTCTTGGATGAGTCCATGGAGTTTTCTAGGTATAATATCATATCATCGGCGAAGAGCGAGAGTTTGATCTCATCTGCCCCCAGTTGGATGCCCTTAATACCCCTCTCTTGCCTGATTGCCATAGCTAGGACTTCCAGTGCTATGTTGAATAGAAGAGGATATAGTGGACATCCTTGTCTAGTTCCTGTTTGAAGAGGGAATGGTTTCAATTTTTCCCCATTGAGAATGATATTAGCAGTGGGTTTGTCATACATGGATTTGATAAATTTAAGGTATGACGCGTCTATGCCTATTTTGTTAAGAGTTTTTATCATAAAGGTGTGTTGGACTTTGTCAAATGCTTTTTCTGCATCTATTGACAGAATCATATTGTCTTTGTTCTCGATTTTATTTATGAAGTGAATTGCATTTATACACTTGCATATGTTGAACCAGCATTGCATCCCTGGAATAAAGCCCAACTGCTCATGGTGAATTATTTTTTTGATGTGCTGCTGAATTCTATTTGCTACAATTTTGTTTAGGATTTTTGCATCTATATTCATGAGGGATATGAGTCTATAATTTTATTTTTTCATTGCGTCCTTTCCTGGCTTTGATATCAAGGTGATATTGGCTTCATAGAATGAGTTAGGAAGGATACCATCCTTCTCAAGGGTGTGGAATAGTTTCTGTAGTATAGGTATGAGTTCATCTTTGTATGTTTGGTAGAACTCTGAAGTGTAGCCATCTGGCCCGGGACTTTTACGTTTTGGGAGGTTTTTCATTACTGCTTCAATTTCTGAGCTTGAGATTGGTCTATTCAGGAATTCTGTTACCTTCTGGTTGAACTTAGGGAGGTTGTATGAATCCAGGAATTTGTCCATTTCATCTTCATTCTGTAGTTTTGGGGCATATAGTATTTTATAGTATTCAAACATAATGTTTTGTAATTCTGTGGTGTCTATTGTGATCTCTCCTTTTTCATTTTTTATTGTGTTTATTAGAATCCTTTACCGTGAGTCCTTGTCAATCTAGCAAGAGGGCCATCAATTATTTTTTATCTTTTTGAAAAACCAGTGAAGTATGGTTTTGAGGAGATAAGAACACATCTTTGTTCTGTAAAGAATCTTGTAGATGCCTACAAATACAACTTGGAATATGTAAACACATCAAGTATTCTTTAAAAGAAGTAGATTGATATCTGGCATATTAATACCTCCCAATTTGTTTTTGTTGCCTAGAATTGCTCTTGATATTCTGGGTCTTCTTTGGTTCCATACGAAGCATAAAATTATATTTTCTATATCTGTGAAGAATGCTGATGGGATTTTAATAGGTATTGCATTGAATCTGTAGATCAGTTTGGGTAATATAGACATTTTAATGATGTTGATTCTGCTGATCCACAAGCATGGTATGGATTTATATCTGTTTACGTCCTCTGCTATTTCCTTCCTCAGTGTTTCATAGTTCTCCCTGTAGAGGTCTTTTACCTCTTTGGTTAAGTATATTCCTAGGTACATTAATTTCTTTGTTTCTATTGTGAAGGGAATTGAGTCTTTGATTTGGTTCTCAATTAGATTGTTGTTGGCATATATGAATGCCTCTGATTACTGTGTATTGATTTTGTATCCTGGGACTTTACTAAATTTATTTGTCAGTTCCAGGAGTTTCTTGGTTGAATGCTTGGGGTTTCCTAAATATAATATCATATCATCAGCAAACAGTGAAAATTTGATATCTTTTACCACTATTTATATACCTTTAATTCCACTTTCCAGTCTGATTGCTATAGCCAGGACTTCCAGCACTATGTTGAATAGAAGTGGAGATAGTGGGCAGCCTTGGCTGGTCCCAGTTCTAAGTGGGAATGCTTTCAATATTTCCCCATTCAGTATGATGTTGGCTATGGGTCTGTCATATATGGCTTGTATCATTTTTAGGTATGTTCCAGATATCAAACTATACTACAAAGCTGTAGTAATTAAAACAATCTGGTATTGGCACAAAATTAGGAATATTGACCAGAGGAACAGCCCTGAGAATCCTGATAAAAAACCATCCTCATATAGCCATCTAATCTTTGACAAAGCAGACAAAAGCACACCCTGGGGAAAAGAATCCCTTTTCAATAAATGGTGCTGGGAAAACTGGATAGCCACCTGCAGAAGGCTAAAGCAAGACCCACCCCTTTAACCTCTCACAAAAATCAACTCATGCTGGATAACAGACTTAAACCTAAGGTATGAAACTATTAGAATTCTAGAGGAAAATGTTGGAAACACTCTCTTAGACATCAGCCTAGGAAAAGAGTTTATGAAGAAGTCCCCAAAGGCAATCACAGTAGCAACAAAGATAAATAAATGGCACATGATCAAACTAAAAAGCTTCTGCACGGACAAAGAAACAGGCATGAAATTAAACAGACAACCTACAGAATGGGAGAAAATTTTTGCGTCCTATGCATCTGATAAAGGGCTGATAACTAGAATATACTTAAAACTCATGAACATCAGCAAGAAAAAATCAAATAACCCTATTAAAAAGTGGGCAAAGGACTTGAACAGAAACTTTTCTAAAGAAGACAGAAGAATGGCCAACAAACATACGAAAGAATGCTCAACATCTCTAATCATCAGTGAAATGCAAATCAAAACCACAATGAGATATCACTTAACTCCAGTGAGAATGGCCTTCATCAAAAAGTCCCCAAATAATAAATGCTGGCATGGATGCGGAGAGAGAGGAACACTTCTACGCTGCTGGTGGGACTGCAAACTAGTTCAACCTTTGTGGAAAGCAATATGGAGATACCTTAAAGCGATACAAGTGAATCTATCAGTTGATCCAGCAATCCCATTGCTGGGCATCTACCCAAAAGATCCAATGACACTCTACAAAAAGGACACCTGCACTCGAATGTTTATAGCAGCACAATTCATAATTGCAAGTCTGTGGAAACAGCCCAAGTGCCCATCAATTCAAGAATGGATTAATAAAATGTGGTATATGTATACCATGGAGTACTATTCAGCTCTAAGAAACAACGGTGATATAGCACATCTTATATTTTCCTGGTTAGAGCTGGAACCCATATTACTAAGTGGAGTATCCCAAGAATGGAAAAACAACCACCACATATACTCACCAGCAAACTAGTATTAACTGAGCAGCACCTAAATGGACACATAGGTACTACAGTAAAAGGTATTGGGCAGGTGGGACGGGGGAGGGGGGTGGGTATGTACATACATAATGAGCGAGATATGCACCATCTGGGGGATGGTCATGCTGGAATCTCAGACTTGTGGGGGGAGAGGGGGAAATGGGCATTTATTGAAACCTTAAAATCTGTACTCCTATAATATGCTGAAATAAAAAAAAATAAAAATATTTATAAAAACAAGTAGATTGAACTCTCTTAACAAATATTCAGCAACTCAAGCAAAGCTACATTTATTCTTTAGTTTTGTTTTGTTTTATCCTCAGATTGGTTTAACTGTTATCACAGAAAGTCTGCATATCAAAGTATGAGTTTAATGGTGGCAGATTACATTGTCTTTTTGGTAATTTTAGTGTTTCATGTTTTTAATAATTCTTTCAATGATTGGACACCATATTGAAAATAATTTAATCTACCCTGCATAGCAAGAGTTGACATTTTTAAAACAATAAAACAAATATTTTTGTGTGAGTCAGTCAAAATAAAACTATGTATACAATTAAAGGTATATGTATAAACGTACATGCATAATGTACATGTATAAATATATATGTATAACTTAAATTTAGGTGGGAGATTGACAACATTGAACTTTTTTGTTGTTCAAAACATTTTTGTTGTTCAGTTGTAGTGACAGTAAAATTGTATGATCCAACTAATAACAATGTATCTCTTCTAAATTGGAAACTTTGTCAAGGCAAATCCTTGCTTATTGTATTTACCTCATACTATGGTGCTAAGATAGTACTTAGCAACATAGTGTTTGCTTGGTGAATATTTGTTGAATGAATGCTTGAATAAGTCATTAAAATAAACACAAAATGCCAGGATAAATTATCTTCATAAGAAAAGTGGAGGAGGAAAAAAGATGGCAGATGAGAAATACCGCCAGACAGAGTGTCTCTGCAGAAAAGATAGATTCTAGCAGAAATCAGAAGAAAGAAGCAAGAAGATGAGCCTACATCGGATGAGGGTCGGAAGGAGGGGTACCTGAGACCACGGGAGATTCCACGGGAGGAGGTCACGGAGGAGAACTGGAAGCTGAGACCGCCGGAGCAGCCCGGAGACCAGCGGGAAGTATCGGCCATTTCCCCTCCCCTGCATCCTGGACTGCTGGTGGGCTCCCCAGTGAGTGGAGAGACCTGCGGACACCAGCCCAGCGACGGCCGCTGCCAGTGAGCGGGAAGCCAGTGGCGGATGCGGCACCGGGCTCCCAACTCCCTCGGGGCACCTCCGTGTGCACAGACGCCATATTGCCTCCTCCTCCTCTCCACGGACCCTACCCGCGGCTGCCCAGAGAGACAGAGAGACAATATAGCCACCAGCCAGAGGTACCTACAGGGAACAGGACCTTCCCTTTTGGAGCCCTACAGCTGACTAAGGGGAACTCAGCCTGTGAGCTCCCTACCGGCCAGCCCTCCCAGGTGCTGCTGGCACGGTGTTCCCAGGAGAACAGGGTAGACTCAGAGGTTGAGAGACATAGACCTAGCTTGGGCTCCCTGTGGGTGAATTGGGACTGGCACTGCTCTCCCTGGTGGGGATAAAGTTTGAACTCTGGGACCCAGAGGTCAGACCTGCACACCACATCCCGTGCCCCAAGGTCTCGCATTTCCTGGGGCACAGAAGGGATATTTGTGAACAGTCTACTGCGGTGTGTGTGCCTTCAGGGGTAGATCAGCGTCCTAGAGGGCAATCCTCCCCGCAAAGGGAGGCCCTGCACCCAGCCCAGGTGGCATTCCCGAGTAGGGAACCTCCCCACAGGTAGCACAGCCAGGGGAGGAGTGGTGGCATGTGGTCTGGCCTGCGGGCAGAGGCCCAGCAGTAGCTGCAGAGTTGGGGACGGTGGAAAGAAGGCAGGCCCGCTCCAGACTGTGAGTCTCAGACAGTCCCATCCCCACACGCAGACTCCCTGACTGAGCCGGGCCATTCCAGCCCCAACCTGAAAGCTTTGCCTGGAAGCAGAGAACAGAACTTTGACCCCTGCTAACGACACGGTTGTTGCTTGAGGGTAGGCTTACCCAACCCAGCTCTGCCCAGACTCTCTCCTAGACTAGCCCTCATTGAAGGCAAAAAAAAGGACACACCTGGAATTCCCAGGGCCCCACCAACCACCTGAGGCACTAGAATTCTCTCTACAGGAACAAGAGTTGATAACAGGGCATAAAAACAACAGCATAGCCTGTTCCTCCAAACAAGCGCCACCTACTGACAGAGAAATAATCCTGCACACCCTTATTAGGACAGGGAATGGACGAATCTCACCAACAGACACCAACCTCCGGCTCAGAAACTAAACAAGGCGTATGAATATCCAAACAAAAACCTAAAGAAAAGAAACAACAACTAATCGATATGGGAAGAAATCAGCGAAGGAACTCAGGAACTATGAAGAACCAAAGGAAAACTCTCACCCAAAGAGGAGCACCACCCCCCTAGAAATGGGCACCAACCAAAATCAGGCAACCAAAATTACAGAAGAGGAATTTCGTATGTGGATCACAAGAACACTCACCGAGCTGCAACAACAACTCAATAACCAACACAAAGAAACCACAAAAAGCCTCCAGGATGTGGAAAAAGAAATGGACACAATGAAGAAAAGTCTAACCGAACGCCTGGAAATGAAGAATCAATTCAAGGAACTACAAAATACAGTGGAAAGTCTCAAGAACAGGGTAGATCAAACAGAAGAAAGAATCTGAGAGCTTGAAGATAACACCCTCCAATTAAATAAATCAGTCACAGAAATAGAGCAGAGAAACAAGAGAAAAGAGCAAAGCCTACAGAGCTGTGGGATTATGTGAAGAAACCTAATGTGAGGGTCATAGGCTTACCAGAAGGGGAAGAAGACAACACTCAAGGGTTGGACAAGCTGTTTGAAGATATAATAGAGGAAAATTTCCCAGGCCTTGCTCAAAATCTTGATATACAAGTTCAAGAAGCTCAGAGGACCCCTGGGAGATTCATGCAAACAGGAAGACGTCACGACATGCAGTCATTAGACTGACCAAAGTATCAACTAAAGAGGCCCTTCTAAGAGCTGTAAGATAAAAGAAGCAAGTAACATACAAGGGAAAGCCAATTCGAATAACATCAGACTTCTCTAATGTCTGATGACATTAGAGGGAGAGACTGGGGCCCCATTCTCACTCTTGTGAAACAAAACAATGCCCAGCCTAGAATATTATTCCCTGCAAAACTAAGCTGCGTATATGAAGGAGAAATAAAGACATTCTCAGACAAGCAAAGGCTCAGAGAATTCACCAAGCAAGACCAGCCCTACAAGAAGTACTTCAAACAGTGTTACACATGGAACATCATAATAATAACCCATGAATATAAAAACAAAAAAAACCCAAAGATATTAAAGGCCAGATATTACAATGGCTCAAGACAGAAATCATAGCAACAATATCCATCCCAACAGAATGAACAGTAATCTACCTTACCTATCAGTTCTCTCAATAAATGTGAATGGCCTAACCTCTCCACTCAAGAGACATAGGCTGGCTGAATGGATAAGAAAATATAGGCCAAGTATATGTTGTCTTCAGGAAACAAATCTAACCTGCAAGGATGCATATAGACTAAAAATAAAAGGGTGGAGATCAATATTCCAAGCAAATAAAAGTCAAAAGAAGGCTGGCGTGGCAGTTCTAATTTCAGACGGTTTAGTTTTTAAACCAACAAAAGTAATAAAAGACAAAGAGGGTCATTATATAATGGTGAAGGGCACAGTCCAACAAGAAGAGATAACAATTTTAAGTATATATGCATCCAACTTAGGTGCACCAAGATTCATAAAGCAAACCTTACTGGAGCTAAGCAAATGGATTAATAGTAACTCCATAATCACCGGAGATTTCAACACCGCCATGACGGCACGAGAAAGATGCTCCAAACAGAAAATTAATAAACAAATAATGGACTTAAAGAAAACTCTAGAACCATTGGGTCTGACTGACATTTACAGAACATTCTACCCAAAATCCATTGAATATACGTTCTTCTCATCGGCACACGGGACATTCTCTAAGATTGACCATATCCCAGGACACAAAGTAAACCTAAAGAAATTTAAAAAAATAGAAATAATACCATGTACCTTCTCAGATCACAGTGGAATAAAACTAGAAATCAACCCTAACTGAAACTCACATTTCTACGCAAAAAGGTGGAAATTAAGCAACCTCCTACTAAATGATTACATCATAAATGAAGAAATCAAGATAGAAATAAAAAAATTCTATGAAAAAAATGAGAATGGAGAGACAAGTTATCAAATCCTCTGGAACACAGCTAAAGCAATTCTGAGAGTAAAGTTTATTTCCATAAATGCCTATAACCAAAGTCAAAAAGATCACAAATAGAAAAACTAATGAAACGACTCAAAGAGCTGGAAAAAGAAGAACAGACCAACCCCAAACCCAGAAGAAGAAGTGAAATCAACAAGATCAAATCAGAACTAAACGAAATTGAAAATAGGGATGCTATTCAGGAGATTAACAAAACAAAAAGTTTGTTCTTTGAAAAATTAAAAAATTGACACACTACTGGCTAAGCTAACGAAAACCAGAAAAGAAAAATCTCTAATAAGCTCCATCAGGAATAAAAAAGGAGATATCACAACTGATCCCAAAGAGATTCAAGATATAATTTATGAGTACTACAAAAATCTTTATTCACACAAATTGGAAAATGTGGAGGAAAAGGATAAATTTAGAGAAACACATAGCCTCCCTAGGCTCAATCAAGAAGAAATAGATTCCCTGAACAGACCAATCTCAACAGCTGAAATAGAAACAGCAATTAAAAATCTCCCTAAAAAGAAAAGTCCTGGCTCAGATGGCTTCACACCTGAATTTTACCACACTTACAACGAAGAACTAGTACCTATCTTGCAGAAACTATTCCACAACATCGAGAAGACCGGAAACCTCCCCGACACCTTTTATGAAACGAATATTACTCTGATACCAAAACCAGGAAAGGATGCAACAAAAAAAGAAAGCTACAGACCAATATCCCTAATGAATATAGATGCAAAAATTTTCAACAAAATCTTAGCTAACCAAATCCAGACGCTTATCAAAAAAATAATCCATTACGACCAAGTGGGCTTCATCCCAGGGATGCAGGGATGGTTCAACATACGTAAATCTATAAATGCAATTCACCACATAAACAGAAGCAAAAAAAAGAGCACATGATTCTTTCAATAGATGCAGAAAAAGCTTTTGACAAAATTCAACACCCTTTCATGATACGAACACTTAAGAAAATAGGCATAGAAGGGACATTCCTAAAAATGATACAAGCCATATATGACAGACCCATAGCCAACATTATACTGTATGGGGAAAAACTGAAAGCATTCCCACTTAGAACTGGAACCAGACAAGGCTGCCGACTATCTCCACTTCTATTTAACATAGTGCTGGAAGTCCTGGCTACAGCAATCAGACAGGAAAGTGAAATTAAAGGTATCCAAATAGGGGCAGAAGAGATCAAACTTTCACTGTTTGCTGATGATAAGATATTATATTTAGAAAACCCCAAAGATTCAACCAAGAAACTCCTGGAACTGATCAATGAATTTAGTAAAGTCTCAGGATACAAAATCAATACACAGAAATCAGAGGCATTCATATATGCCAACAATCATCTAATTGAGAACCAAATCAAAGACTCAATACCCTTCACAATAGCAACAAAGAAATTAAAGTACCTAGGAATATACTTAACCAAGGAGGTAAAAGACCTCTACAGGGAGAACTATGAAACACTGAGGAAGGAAATAGCAGAGGATGTAAACAGATGGAAATCCATTCCATGCTCATGGAATGGCAGACTCAACATCATCAAAATATCTATATTACCCAAACTGATCTACAGATTTAATGCAATCAATACCTATTAAAATTCCATCAGCATTCTTCACAGATATAGAAGAAATAATTTTACACTTTGTATGGAACCAAAGAAGACCCCGAATATCAAGAGCAATTCTAGGCAACAAAAACAAAATGGGAGGCATTAATATGCCAGATATCAAACTATACTACAAAGCTGTAGTAATTAAAACAATCTGGTATAGGCACAAAATTAGGAATATTGACCAGTGGAACAGATGTGAGAATCCTGATACAAAACCATCCTCATATAGCCATCTAATCTTTGACAAAGCAGACAAAAGCACACCCTGGGGAAAAGAATCCCTTTTCAATAAATGGTGCTGGGAAAACTGGATAGCCACCTGTAGAAGGCTAAAGCAGGACCCACACCTTTCACCTCTCACAAAAATCAACTCACGATGGATAACAGACTTAAACCTAAGGTATGAAACTATTAGAATTCTAGAGGAAAATGTTGGAAACACTCTCCTAGACATCGGCTTAGGCAAAGAGTTTATGAAGAAGTCCCCAAAGGCAATCACAGCAGCAACAAAAATAAATAAATGGGACATGATCAAACTACAAAGCTTCTGCACAGCCAAAGAAATAGTCATGAAAGTAAACAGACAACCTACAGAACGGGAAAAAATTTTTGCATCCTACATTTCCGATAAAGGGCTGATAACTAGAATATACTTAGACCTCACGAAAATCAGCAAGAAAAAATCAAATAATCCTATTTAAAAGTGGGCAAAGGACTTGAACAGAAACTTTTCTAAAGAAGACAGAAGAATGGCCAACAAACATATGAAAAAATGCTCATCATCTCTAATCATCAGGGAAATGCAAATCAAAACCACAATGAGATATCACTTAACTCCAGTGAGAATGGCCTTTATCAAAAAGTCTCTGAACAATAAATGCTGGCGTGGATGCGGAGAGAGAGGAACACTCCTACACTGCTGGTGGGACTGCAAACTAGTTCAACCTCTGTGGAAAGCAATATGGAGATACCTTAAAGCGATACAAGTGAATCTACCATTTGATCCAGCAATTCCATTGCTTGGCATCTACCCAAATGATCCAATGACACTCTACAAAAAAAGACACCTGCACTCGAATGTTTATAGCAGCACAATTCATAATTGCAAGGCTGTGGAAACAGCCCAAGTGCCCATCAATCCAAGAATGGATTAATAAAATGTGGTATATGTATACCATGGAGTACTATTCAGCTCTAAGAAACAACGGTGATATAGCACATCTTATATTTTCCTGGTTAGAGCTGGAACCCATACTACTAAGTGAAGTATCCCAAGAATGGAAAAACAAGCACCAGATATATTCTCCAGCAAACTGGTATTAACTGAGTAGCACCTATGTGGACACATAGGTACTACAGTAATAGGGTATTGGGCAGGTGGGAGGGGGGAGGGGGGCGGTTATATATATACATAAGGAGTGAGATGTGCACCATCTGGGGGATGGTCGTGCTGGAGACTCAGACTTGTGCGGGGGGGGGGGAAGGCTTTTGTTGAAACCTTAAAATCTGTTCCCCCATAATATGCCGAAATAAAAAAAAAAAAGAAAAGTAAAAAAATCCTCTTTCCTCTTGCTAGCCACCCATAATTCCAAAAGGAAATAAGGCTAATGGGAAGAAGGTGGCCTTGAACTCCTGCAATTGTGAAGAAATAGGAGACCCAGAAGGTAGTAAATCCCTTGTTTGAGAAAAGGCTCAAGAATTTTGGTATTGGACAGGACATTCAACCTAAAATTTACCTCATATACCTTGGCAAATGGCCCTGTTACATCTACCTGCATCAGCAGAGGACTATCTTCTATAAGCAGTTGAAAGTGCCTCCCATGATTAACCAGGTCACTGAGGCTTTACACCACCAAATAGCTACTCAACTGCTTAAGCTAGCACAAAAGTACAGACTAGAGACAAAGGAAGAAGAAAAGCAGAGACTGTGGGACTCAGTTGAGAAGAAAGCTGCTGGCAAAGAGGATGTCACCACCAAGAAACCACCCATCCTTTGAGCAGGGGTTAATACTGTCACTATCTTGGTGGAGAACATGAAGTTTCAGCCGGTGGTGATTGCACATGACTTATGGATATTATCAAGCTGGTTATACTTCTGCCTGGCTATGTGTTGTAAGGTGGGAGTTACCTACTGCATTATCAAGGGGAAGGTCAGATTGGGATATCTAGTCAACAGGAAGACCTGCATCACCACTACCTTCACACAGGTTAACTCTGAAGACAAACGAAGCTCTGGCTAAGCTGATGGATACAAAGACATATATAAGATCCTCTATCACCAGAAAGGTAAATCCTGGGTTCAAGATCTGTGGCTCAAATTACCACGCTGGAAAAGGCAGTCTAAAGATCTTGCCACTAAACACTATACATGTGGATAATGATAGCTACACACAGTAGCAATTCCAGTTTCTAAAATAAAACAAAAAATCTATAAATGGGATCACCTTTTATTACTCTTTAACTTTAGGTGAACTTGAAGTAGACTTGACATTTATATCTATTCAGGTCAGACACTCTTAACTCTACAAGGTGCAATTCCAAGAATCCCTCAGGAAAGATTGTTCAGTCTTAATGAATGCATACACTTGCTTTATGTTTTCCCAAAGCAAAGTGAGGCTCAGTTTGAGTTTGGCTAATATCCAGGGTTGGAGAGTAAAATAAACATGAGATGACTGTGAATATATTAATCAATAATGCAGAACATTGTTAGTTTTTTAAAAAAAGAAAAAAAAGACAGTAGGTTACTACTTCAAAAAGCATCTCGGAAGAGAGGTTGGCTAATGGGTACAAAAATACCGTTAGACAAAAATAATAAGTTCTAGTGTTCAATAGCACAGTTGGTTGACTCTAATCAACAATAATTTAGTGTACATTTCAAAACAGGCAGAAAAGAAGATTTGGAATGTTTTCAACATACATAAATGATAAATGTTTGAGGTGATGGATATCCCAATTACCCTCATTTGATCATTACACATTATATGCATGTATCAAAATATCACGTGTTCCCTATAAAGAAGTACAATTATGTATTATGAATGTAAAAATTAATTAACAGGGTTTATACTTTGGAAAAAGGAGAGCTTTATTTCTCATAAAGGGTAGCCACCTGTTGGGCAGCCATTCCAACAGGTTGGGAAGCAGAGCCCTAGCCAAAAGCCAGGCACACGTGCTTTGAAGAAGAGACAAAGAGCAACAGGAGTTTATACTGATCAGACTGGTCAAATATACATATTTAACAAGCTATAGGAGACACTACTATTTATGAATGGAAATCATACACATGTAATTGCCCTTGCTCTATCATCCCATCATGGCTGGGAACTCAGTTTTAAGGTGTTTCTGGGGTCCCCTTGGCCAAGAGGGATCCATTCATTTAGCAATGGGCTTAGGATTTATTTTTAATTCACAGTATCAATTTTAAAAAATGTCTCAGGCATCTAACAAACATGTAGCCTATAGACCTAGCTAATGCTCAAATAGCCTCCATGTTTCTTATGGACCCACAGAAGAAGGCCCAGTTTACCCTGGGATCAGAAATATGAAATTATTTCAAAAACTTTATATATTATATCTTAATTTACAGAGTCAGGACCTGGATTTTGAGTGATTTGAGAAATCATGTTTGAAGAAGGTACAGTAGATAGTTAAGCAACAATAACAAAATTTATACAATACAAAGACTGGTTTATTATTATTTAGATCAAGTCATTCATTCTAATCCTATAAAGCCCAACAGAGCTATAGAAATTTAGATAAGGCACAATAAGCCAAATAGCTACAAAGAAAAAATAGCTTGGGATAAACTGGCATATAGACAGTCAATGAGGATACTTTAGCCTGGAGAACTTCCTTCAAAATGTATCAGACCACTAACCCTGTTTTGATTACAATGCGAAATATTGAGTTGGTCATTAAGACATGTTGTGGTTAGATTAATTAATGTGGTTTTTAATTGTTTTCATCTTTAACCTATAATTAGTCTCTCAAAAACAAAGACCATGTATATTGAATTAAATGAATATATTGAGAACCTACTATGTACTGGGAACTGCAGGGGATACCAAATAATAAAATGTAATCCCTTTCCTCAAGAAGTTTAAAGCTATTAGGAAAGATAAACATGGTTCACCTGTGTGCAACTAACTAATGCAGGAAAAGGTAAGTTATAATATATGTTATAATAAAACAGTTTATCAGGGAAGAATGTCCAATTTGTTGATTAATTATAAAAAAATTACCTAAAAGGAATTTCAAAGTTTTGGGGTCTTGTATAGTTTGCTACTTTATGTCCTATACTATTTTTTCCAAACATTGAACAGAAATATTTATTTTACAGTCATAAAAATGTGGGGAGTCTCACTAGAATATTAAAAGCAAAAAAGCATGTATAGAGGGAAAGGGATATATAAAATAGATAGAAAGGTATAGATATATAGATATAGATGAACACAAAAAATGCCTAGAATATCTTAAGTTAGATTTAGTATTTATTTAGTGCAGAGATTGAAGCTACTATCTTTTAAAATTTAGTTAGCAAATACTTACATAGTGCTAACTCTGCATCAGCCATTATTTTAAGTAATTTTCTATAATTCATTTGGTTTATTTAATTCTCACAACTTTTAGAAATGGGTATACCATAATATTCAGTTTAAATAAAGCACAGAGAGGTTAAATAACATCCCCACTTACTTCTTGTGTGACTACTTACAAAGTTGGGAAGGGAGAGATCATTTGCTGTAGCACTATCCCTTTATTTGTCTTTTTAATGAGCAGTGCTTTCAAGTTACTTACCTCCTTCCTGGTATCTTACACTGTCTCACACATTTTGTTTTACCTTTCTAGATAAGAATTTCAGGGCTTTTCTCTGCTGCCCTCAATTAAAATACATATATTTAAAGGACTTGCTAGGTGATGGTATGCAAGTGCCTGATAACCTTCTATGGATAAGGTAGCAAATATATTTAATCATATATTCACTACTTCAAATCTAATAGCTGTCCTTCTCAGAGGCACTAGATAGAAGAGTTCAGTTCAGGTGTTCTATGGCACCTATGCTAGTTATTATCCTTGTGTTATCTCATTTGATACCCAACACAACACTGTTAGAGAGTTATTGTCTTCTCATTTCACATATGTGGAAACAGACTCAGAAGACTCAGATAACATGACAAAGGACTGGTATTTGGACAAAGGTATCTCTAACTCTAAATTCTGTGCTTTTCTCACTCTTGAAGATATTCTGCCCTAATATCAAGCTGGAGAATACCTGACATGTATGCTTCCACTCACCTCTCCCATGCCCTTGGTAGTCATTTACTAATTAGTCACAATCCTTCTCAGCCCAGTACTCTAGGCCACCACTACAAAGTGATCAGGGTTGACATGGGAGATAAAGTAGCTTTATCACCTTTGCCACAATCCAAATGTGAAATTTTTCATTTTATGTTTAAATGTCTTTAAGACTTTTAATTTAAATGATGTCAAATCTATCCACAGTTGTTTTCACACAACACTCTACTGAGACTGGAGGGAAAAACAGAAGGCAAGGATCAAGACTAAATTTTAGCACTATGTTATATTTTCCAAAAATGGAATTATATAGGGTTAAACATAATCTAAAACAAGTTATTTTTCTACATCTAGATCAGCAATATTCTTTACTGAACAAAATTAAAAGACAATTTTAAACTTAGGGCGATGATGTATAATTAAACACATAAATGTCAAATTCAGAAATAACCTGGAATTCAACCATGAAAATGTATATTTTAGAGTAATTAGCCCACTGCTAAGACACATTAAGGATGTATGAAGATGTGAGAGCCACCTGTTCCAAGTTAAACAGCAAACATGTATTCATTTAAAAGAACCCAAAAGCTTTAAAACACCATAAATAGCTAGTTTGCTGCTTTTCAGCATTAAGCACGTGTCTAGGACTTTATTTCATAGAAAATTGCATGTATATGAAACTATTTGTTCCCCAATTCTATAACAATGAAATCAGTGTTAAGTATAACAGTTTAAGGTTATTGGAGATTAGTGGATATTATGATAAACACACACATATTATTTCCATTGTAAGATGCAGCATATGCACTTTTTTCTTTACAGTATTTTAGCCCATATCACTACAATAATATCCCAATGATTTAATTTAGAAAATTTCATTGTAGATATGTATTAGTAAAAACAGCCTTTTCAACCAATATCAATATTTGGAGTGCTACAGAGACCAAATTGATCTCACTGCCAATAATAATAGTAACAGATATAAAATAACAATGACATTCTAATATTTATATACCACTTTTGGTTCATAAAGCACTGCACATACACTTTAATCATTTAATCTTCATAATAACCACCAGATTGCTTATAGTGTAGATCACTGATTCTCACTTCCAGAATTATGATACAGTAGATCTGGTTGGACCAAGAATCTGAACTTTACATACTCATTTGCAGGTGATTCTAAGGGAATAAATATCACTACTCAAAGTGCTGGTTAACTCAGACCAACAATGTAGGCATCACATGACAGCTTGTAAGAAATGTTGAAACTTGGACCCCACCCAAGACCTACCGAATAGGAATTTGCATTTAATCAAGAGTTCCTGGGTGAGTCATATGTTCATTTAAGCTCAAGAAGCATCCCTCTAACTATACTTTAAAGGTAGATGTGGTTATCCTCTCTTTGAAGTTTAGTGTTATCTACGAAATAGGTATAATGAGTACTTGTTTCCAAAGATAGTTGTAAAAATAATTGTGAATATAAAATTAGGAAGCTTTCAGTCAATGGTCTGTGTTCTGCTTATTAAGGGCCTTTAAAGCCTCCACATAATGTGATCTGATACCAAAGAATGAAACAGGAGGACCAGAGAAAAGAGACATGAGGTTTTTTAAGGGAACTTTAGTGCCAGGGCTCCAGTGATGGCTAGCCAGGCAATTCTCCATGCTGCACCCAGAAACAGCAAGTGGTTATATAGGCAAGCACAAACAAAGAAACATTAATTTGGGGATATGGTATGTGTCACCAGGTATGGTAGGGCAGTCTTCCATAAAGGTCAGCATGGTCTTTGTAGTGCTCCTCAGTAGGGTGGCCAGTCCCCTACAGCTTTCTTTGTTTTAACTCTGTAGGCCTCCATGAGTGGATTGCGGTCAGGATCTCCAATTTCTCCACAGTCTCTCCTATCATTATCTTTCATTCATTTAACAAATCTTTTCCTCGAGGACTTGCTTCAAACCAAAGACTCTGTTAGGCTTGCTATATAAAATGTTAAAGAAGATAAATACAGTTCCTGCCTTCATAGAGTTCATAGTTGAGTGCAGAACTTATAATTATCATCATAATTGTTATCATCATTGTCATTATCAATGGTATTGTAATGATTTTTATTAGTAGTAAAATAAGATCTTAAAGGAATATAATAGAAATAGACTAGGAGAAGGAGAACCAAATGTCTCTCATCAGCAGTTGTAACGCAAGCAAAAGCAAGGAAAATTAGTATATTAGTTTGGATTCATGGTGAGAGAGGTCATGGCTCATGGCAAAAAGTACCTGTGGCTGGAGGAAATAATGGGAGGGGAAGAATGAGAAGGATAGGAAAAATACATATCTGGAACTGTATAAATCATTTTCACAAAGTCTTAGACAGTTCTTTATTGATGGGTGAAACATTTTGGACTGGATATTTAAAAAATAGGGAAAATAACACATGCAAATTGTCTCTAGCTCCTGCCTCAACATTTTCTTAGTTCTGGCCTCATCGAGGCTGTGTGTCCAGGGCTTACCTCTTCTGAAGAAGGTTTCAGAAATATGTTCTGTCCTGTTGTAAGAGTACTGACTCCACATGAATTGGCCTTCCTTTCTTACAATCAAAGTAACTCTCTCACATGAATACGTGAATGGAAGGGAAGAAAAAAAAATAATCACCCTACACAACTGCTTGACTCAAAGCTGGAGGGATAAAAAGTAATATATACTTAGATTGAATTCCTGACTGCCCCAAAGTACACACCAGGAACCCATTGCTTGCATTGACAAATTTCTTAATTAGAAGATAGGATTCACTCTCAATTAGAGAAACAGATTGAGATGCTCTCTTTAAAGATAAAGCCATTGAAAAGTGTGCAGCAGTTTGGTAGTGAAAAAGACAATTAGGCATATCACCTGGAGCCTCCTTGCATTTGCAGCAGTGAATGCACAAACAAAACAATTACTTCACTCAAGAGGTACTTCACCATGGCTGAGAGAAAGAATGGGATGAATCAATGCTGATGAGTATTTAACAAATGTCCTCTGAGATTAATTCCCACACAAAAGAGACAATCACTCTCACCGCATTATTTTGGTTTACTTTTCCTGAAATTCCAGTGAATTTCCAAAAAAGAATATGAAGATCATACTTAGAACACAATTAGAAGCAGGCACTTTTTGATCTATGAATTTACTACATCTAAGAATACCTATTTTTAGCCAGCTGTTTGGTGTCATTTCATTAATTAATTCATTCAAGGAGTAGCACCTATTTTGGGCACAACTCTCTACTAAACACACAATTATATTCAAATATGTAAAATAATAATTCACTGTCCTCCAGGATCTCATTAGCCAAATATTTGGCAAGATATTCCATTAGATAATTAGACAAAAATTAAGTCCATGTGTTATAAAATGTGTGAAAGAGAGCTGGCATGTGTGTGGGTGTTTCTGTGTGTATGTGTGCATGTGTGTGTGTACAGGAAGAAGGCTGTCAGAGAACAGTCAGAACATGAAGGATTCTTAGTAATGTGTGGAAGATGAGCCATAGCATACCCTTGGCCCTGAAAAGAGTACAGGCTTTGAATTTGCTTTTATAAGATACCAAAAAGAGCCAGTTCAAAAGCTAAACATCCAATTACGTAATTAGACCTTTTAATCTCTATGATGTCAACTGTACAACCTGATATTTTCAATGAATTTGATTGGTTATTCTAGCACACAGCCCATCTCATATTTATTTATTTATTTGTTTGTTTGTTTATTTATTTATTTATTTTTTACTGAATCCAATAGGTTACTTAAACATATTTTCAATAATAGCTTATTTATTTATATAGGTCATTCTTATACATAGGCAAATGTGTTTTAGGAGCTCTACAGAGGTCTGTTGTCCAGAACAAATAATCCTCCAACTGTTTTTTTGCTATTTGATGTTGAAAGAGACAAATATTTTACTACAAAAGAAGACAGGCTTAAAATTGCCATCCAAGAGAAAAGAGAATCCAGAAATTTAAATACAACTTCATGTGCAAATGAAGCCATCCCCAGAACCTGGAGATTTGGCCAATAAGCTACCTCAATGTGGAGGATTCCATGGTGAGTGGCTCAAGGACTCCTTTAGGATTTCTTAAACCTAAAAAATGTGTTCCAAATTCCAACGCCTACCCTCAAATTCCACATGATTTTCCTCTGTTTCTCAGACATGACTCAAATATTTCAAGTTCATTTCAACTATGCAATTTGCCAAATATATGGTTTGCTTGGATTTAAATTTTTACACTATTGTTTAGGTATATAGACAGGCATATAGATACCAATAAGAAAGAATTAATCAAAAGCACTATATATTTATTCAAGCATATTGCAGTCATGAAGAAAGAATCAACTCATCTGATACTTTGTTAACTTTTCTGATACATACTAGAATTTAAAAATAAAAAATAAATGTCAGAGAAGTTTCTATATATGTGATTATTTACTATGATTAACAGTTGTCAAAAGGTACCAGACAACCAAGAAGGTTCATTTATATTTTGCATTTCCTTTTAACTCAGGCAACACAACCAATACTTTTGTGCTGAAAATATATCCTGCTGATATTTACAAGATGCCTTGTTATTAAAAATCTGTTCTATCTATTGCATGATCACATATCTCAGAACATGAAATTCCCTTGATAGATACTTATTAACATCAGATTTACAACTTACTCTCCAATCAAAAGAAAAAGTTTGACTTATTTTCCCTTCTGGGAAAAACACTAACAAAGTTTTGTGAACTCATGCCATGGATATATACTCCTTTCCTTGTAATTTTGATTCAGCTGGAGACGTATAAGACATCAATTTTCAATAGCACATAAATAATCTTTACACTCCTTTAGGCTTAATTTTACTTTTTCTCAATCGATTTGAACTATTGTAATCTTAACTCTAAGCATAGCAATCTGACATTGATGCTCTAAATTTTGCACAGTGTACTCAAACAGAGGGCCTATTGTCACAAACCATGTTGGTAATAAATTATGGGAGTTTCGCTATCAACTCTTCCTCACAACAGTAAGAAAAATACAAAGATTTCTTTCTTATGGAGTGTAAAGGACAAAATACTTGGCCCAAACAAGAGACAGAATAAGTGCTTACCTTTTCAATTTAATTTTTTTATAATTTATACTTTATGCTCCAACATTACCAATTCCCCTGTATCTCCTTGCACACATCATGATGGTGCTTGAATCGTACACTTTGCTTAACTCTGTTTACTCTGTCTAAAAATTATTCCTCCAAACTCAACTATTTAGCCATTAACACTTGGCTCTTAGCTCCTCCAGAAAACTTTATTTTTCTTTAATCATTTCCTCCACCTCTACCCAGCCTAATTTAATTATCATTATTATTCTTCTGGTTCTCTTACATCTAGTATGCATATTTCATTTCTATAGTGTTGCTTCACACTTCAGGGGCCACCTGATTTTTCTCTATTCATCAAGCATGACTAAAATATTTTTCGAAGTCTATTTCAATGAAAAAACTTGCCAAAGGCATGATTCACTTGAATTTAAATTTTCACTCTGTTGCTTATATAGACAGGGATTTAGAAACCAAGATGTACTTAACATTCTGAGATGACTAAGATTAGGTGGAGAGAAAAGGGTTGATATAGCAACTTCTATAAGTAGATTCTTGGGGGAGGGGAGAAGTGAGTCATATCAGACAGCAAAACAACTGTGTTATTTTCTTTTGGAAGCAAAACAAATGGCACTGGTATTTGGAGAAGAAGGATAATGACAGTAAATGGCATAGAGATCTCTGGGAAAGAGGCAGCTTCCACAGATCTTTCTACTAACTCAAAGTCTCCCTGATATGCTTATCCTTTTCTCCTTCTCTCCAGATACCTAGAGGTCCAGGTTGGACTAATGCATCAGTTCAGGTATTAATCGACCACAAGATCTCAAGCACTTGTTTTTGTGCCTCTGGATATCCTGAAGTCCTCATGGTCTCAGTCCTCAACCTTTGCTATCAGTGATGACATACATGAAGTAACGGAGAATGTGTTGAAGAAATGTTTGCTTCATCACCCTCCTCTATCTCTCTCTTCATGTCTCCTGTATTTTAGGATACACTTTGTCTTCAATGATCCAATCACACTTTGGAACGGCTGGTCCCACATGGTAGAGAATATTTCACAATGGAATGAAATTGTTAATTTTTGAAGAAAGTTTACCTCTCACCCCTTTTCCTCTTTTGTGACCATCTGGAGACCTAAAATTTTCTGTTATATTGAATTTATTAGAAAAACAAAGTGTTTTATGGATGCTGTAAAACTAAAAACATCCCATTTATTCCATGTAGCTTTAAGATAGTAAGGACTATGATGTGGGACCCCATTTAATCATTTTCATTTCAAAGTGGATTTTAAATGTAAACAGTATTTTAGAAGACTCACTAAGAAGAAAACAGGGTAAAAAATGTATCTTAGGGGATTGTACATAGTTGTCATTCTTTTTTGTTTTATTTTTGTAACATTTTGAATTAAAAAGTACAAAATAAAAGTTCATTTCCTTGGGTAAATAATGCTATTTTGAATTAAAAGACCTCTCTCTCTCTCTCTATCACGTATTGGCAAATAATAGTGCCACTTTGTGTTAACATGTGATGATTTTTAACTCTCTCTGATATACCAATTAGACCTTTGATTTTAATTGTTAATTGCCAAACTAAATGAAACCTCTCTAAGTTCCCATCATAGTCTTTATTATCCTTAATAACATCATAAAAATATATTTATTGAAGTTCACTGACTGATGGCCTTGGCTCTCTGCAAGGTATTAAATTTCATATATAATTATGTATATTCAAATGGAACAATGGAAATACAAAGTGTTTAACAGACTTGGAGGAAGTCACAAATATAACTGGCATTTGAGTTCCCAACCAAGGGCTGATATTATCTGGGAAATAGTACAATAGTCACCCAAGGAGCCAAGGTTACCTAAATCTGATCAAGTTTTCTGCTTTTCCAAAACTGAATTAGCTTCCATTGGGATTTTTACATCGATAGCCTTTATTTATTTTTATTTTTTTATTATTATTTTCTTTTTGGAGACAGAGTCTCACTCTTGTTGCCCTGGCTAGAGTGACGTGGCGTCAGCCTAGCTCAGAGCAACCTCAAACTCCTGGGCTCAAGCAATCCTCCTGCCTCAGCCTCCCGAGTAGCTGGGACTACAGGCATGTGCCACCATGCCCGGCTAACTTTTTCTAAATATTTTTAGTTGGCCAATTAATTTATTTCTATTTTTAGTAGAAATGGGGTATCACTCTTGCTCAGGCTGGTCTCTAACCCCTGAGCTCAAATCATCCGCCCACCTCGGCCTCCCAGAGTGCTAGGATTATAGGTGTGAGCCATTGCACCCAGCCTTACATTGATAGCCTATAAAATGAGAAAATAAGAGTTGGAGGTGCAAAACTGGTACCTAGTACTTGCATCATACTATGTCAAAATTAGTATTAAAAATACACATTCAAGAAATGAGATCTTTACACACTTTTTTATTCAGCAAATAATATCAAAGTATAAGTGTACATATAGAATTTCACCATGGAGGCAGCACTGACATTCTGCAAAAGAACATGGCTTGTTCTTCCTTGTGTGAGTTGCATGTCTTATGTCAACCAAAGCCTACCACCTGACATCAGTGACATAGCCCACCTCTATTCATTGCACATCTTAAGGTACTGAAAACCTTAAGATATGACTTGACATGAGTGGTACCACTTCTCCAGGGACATTGACAGATGATTTATATACTGACTCTGATGGTGACAAAGAGTCAGTATTTCTCATATCAAAGCAGCCTCCTCCCATAACATCTTCACCACTTTACTCAGTCCTACCAAAGTTTTAGAAACATCATGAAAATTTCAACCTAATGTTGTGAGTCCAATTAGGAGATGTGTGAACAAATACTGGCAAAAGATACTGCCTACACACTACTCTAAATAGAGTATGAAAAGGGATATATACTATATCTCTCCAACATTAGAACAACTGGTTGAAAATTGAATAATTCAGAGTAGAAATCTTAGTGATTAGTAGATAACTAACCTAACTAATTTTTTTCCTCTTTTCAAGTCAAGAAAATTTTATTTTACTTATAACCTTTGGTGATTCTTGCAAGAGGCAAGAATCAGGGTAAAACATAAAAAGAAAGCATTATATGTTGCCCTTTTTCTAGAAAAATTTCTAATCTCATTTGGAAGATAATATTGGGATATAGGAAACAATTAGAAAACAAAAGAAGATACTATGGATGCAAGTGTTAGATTGAGTGCTACAGGTAATTGACCACTCTGACATTACCAGGCATAATAAATCCATTCTGTATAGTTGATCTAAACAGTTAGAATGTTTCAAACCAATGATTTCTACTTAAATAATCTAGTTATTAACATATCTTTATTTATATTTAATATCAAATGTAAATGCTAAATTAACACTGTCCCTCCAATCACACTTGGAATAACTCATCAAGAAATACTTTAGTATAAGTAGACAAGAATTATACCAAGGAATGAGTTTGTATTACATATAAAACAATGTCAGATACATCAGTGCAGAGAAAAAAAGTAGCATGATATAAATATATCTAAGTGTCCAAATGTTTGTCATCATGTCAATAAATTCTGGTTTCTATTTTTTTTTTTTGTCATTCAAAAACACATCATCTCTAAATCTTAACTGTAATTAACTCTAGTGGTATAAAGAGATCAATAATTGACACTGATTTTTTTTTCACTACTGAGTTCTGCAATTGAGGACTGAAAAAGCAGTAAGGCAGTTGGAGAACTAAATGTCAGCATTATTATTGATGGAGCTATTGAAGAATTTGGATTAGCTATGTGTCAAAGGTGGAATTCTTAATGCTGTGCCTCAGTCATAGACTGTATGTGGCAAGGTGCTGGCCTCTCCCTGCAGGGGAATAGCCTGGCCTTGAAAGACTTAAGGCATAAAATAGCTGAACAAAATGGATGGTCTCTGCAGAGAGGCTGAGCTTAAAAAGAAAGAAAGAAGGTGCTGAATTCTGCATGCCCAATTCTTTCTCTTGAATTTACTATGTGAATAATTCACTCTTCTTCTAAGGAGGAAGATACTGAATAAGGGGGAGCACAGAAAAGCCATGACTTCCCTAATTGATCTTTCTACATATAGACAACATTTAAGATAAAAGATGTTTCAGATATTCCAGCACTACCTCACCCCCCATAACAGACATTCAAGCAAACCTCGTTCCAAGAAAAGGTAATGCAATATAAAAGCAGTATGAATAGTGGTTAAAAACTTAGGCTCTGGAACTAGACACAGGTAAGTGTGAGTCCCAGCTCTACAACTTACTGGCTGTGTGATACAAGGCAGGTTAATCTTAGGGTTTTCATTTCCACATCTGTAAATTAGAGCATAATCATAATACCTAATCCAAAGTGTTATTTTGTGAGAATTAAGTTAACACATAAGTTAGTTAAGCCATATAAAGCACCTAGAAGGCAGATTATAACAGACAGTATAATGAAATAATTGATGAATTTTTAGATTGAATGACAAAAATGAGTCTGTGTAATATGATTTAAAGGATGCTTGAAAGCTTCACCTGTCCAAATAATTTGTCATGGTACTCTGTGATATTTCCCTATATCAATTGATTGGGCATGGATATATCAGATTTTGATGAGAAAAAGATTTAGGAAAGTTTGGATGGCAAGCTTACTTGGGATTGTTCTAAGGACAGGGACGAGGAAGATTAAAAATACCTAATTATACCCTTTTTATTGTCATGCCTTGGGCTATTTTGAAATACATGGGAGACACGTGTGTCTGATGCAACTGGCTCTCCCTCGAGTATTGTAATTTGGGAGGTAATAGTGTCTATTCCCAGCACAAATATCTCTTAACAGCATTTTGGCAACCAGCCACTGATTATACCATGAAATATAACTTTCAATGATTTTTTGAATATTCTCTTATATATGACTACTAAATATTCAAAAATTTGTAAAATTCCCATCTTGCGACATAACTGTATTCAACTTGCTATCCTTCTGAACACACTTATACCTGATTTCGACTGATACTCTCCTACTTTGTTTAGTTACCTAGAAACAGAACTGAGTTTCATATATTAAGGTAAAACCAGAGCTCACAGAAAGGACATGAGAATCCAACCTAGAAGTTTCCCATTCCCTAATGTAATTCTTTTCTCATGTAATTACTAGCTTCTGGCTGTTCGCTTTCTTTTGCCTATTTTCTATTAGTTCCAACTTGTTCAAATAGCTCTTAGAAAAGAAAGGCATTGTTACTGTTAAATATAGACTTGAGAAAGCACATACTTAATAGTCATTTTTAATTGTAGTTTCTTCAATTTATTAGCAAATCCATTTTGTTTCTGATCTATGATATAATCATAAAGGCTTTCCATTTCCTGCGCCCTCTTTTAATTTCTGACTGCTTTTGTGAGCATGAATTCATTTCACTTTCCTGTTGCCTTTATCTCTTTCCTAAAATTCTTAACTGATGCAGCAGACTCTTATTTTATACCATTTCCATTTTCCCTCTGTTTCCAGAACAGATTTTTCTTTACCTGGAGATCTTTGAATGGTCCTTGGGAGGCTATACTGAATTCGTCTTGCTCTTTAAAATTCCTCTGAAAAATAAAAATACAATCTGTTGTGCTTTAATTATAATTTGCCTTAGGATATGCTATTCTTCCATAGTCAGGAAGTTTAACACTTCTTCCTAGCAAACAAGAATCACTAGATTGCTTAGTTCCTTCAAATCTTAAAGCATTTTGTAGTCTGAAATTCCATTTCTAACACAATTTAAGTAGCCCTGGTCACTGGTTTCCTGCTGTCTGAGTTTCCCACATTTCCAATCGATTTCCCAGGTTAAAATTGGTTTTCTTCACAGCCACGAATTGACTAAGATACATTAGCTTGGCTGCATTTGTTACTCATATATATAGATATATTCTGCCTTTTCAAGCTCAAACGAATTGAAGGGAAGTAAGTCTATATTAGTGAAGTCTAGATAAAATAACAGCTTAAACAGTGATTTTTCTTTAACTTCTGTTAAGAAGAACACATCTGTAAAACTCTTAAGAAATGTAGTTAGGATGCTTTACCAAATAAAGACCATTCTGAACCATTTTTAATGAATAGGGTCAGAGTGATACTTCTGTGTTAAATAAATAAAAATCAATAACTCACAAGTGCTAAAAATCAATATTTTCTTAAACAAAATAGGTAGTTTTTATCTCTCCAAAATAACAATACAGTATGTATTTCATGAAAAATCTAACACACAAAATTGTATGTGTGTTCTATATGTGTATACACACACACACACACACACAACTTTTCTATGGACACACACAAACACATACACATGGCATTTAAATCTTTAAAGCCTGATTAACTTTTTAAAATTCCTATTTATCTTTCAGGTTTCAGAAAAGAAGCCACCACTTCTATTTTAACCTCACCATGCAGGCAGAGTTGGTTGTCTCCTCTTGATCCCATAGCACTAATAAATATTTGTGAAATAGGACTTATGACATTATATTGAAATTATTTACTCACAGATAGCTGTGATCTCCATAAGGGCAAAGACTATCACATGTATTTCTGTCACCATTGCATCTCTGGAGTCTACAGTATAGTAACTGACACTTAGATCTTCAGTATAAATCAAAACAAAACCTCCATATTCACTGCTTAAATTATTAGTCTGAATTGATAATGTCAGAAAGCAGTAAATGACTTTAGATATCTAAACAAGCAAAACTATAAATGCTATCTTACTTAATACAATATAAGATGCTTGTTGTTGGGTGAGAAATGACAAGTAGATTTAGGATCCTCCTTAGTCTTTACCACTACTCTCAAGAGGTATTTTTAGGAAGTCATCATCTTAAAGTTTGGGGACAATAGGATATAACAGGGAAAAAAAAACAGAACACATTGCAAGAGAAACTGTAAGGCTTTGTAGAAAACATTTGCCCAGGTTTCCCCATATTAGGTATTTTCTATACCTATCCTCATATCAGGAGACTGCTTGTGCACACCCACACACTACCTAGACTAATTTTATGAATAAGAGACTGATTCCTTGGGTCATTCAGTCCCACTTAAAAGGAAGGAACAAAGATATGGCTTGACAGCAATTTAGGTAAAATCTCTCCCCTCTACCGCCAATCTGGGTTTTAGTTAAACATAAACTCAATATGATCCAAGAACTAAATGATATTTTAGAAAATTAGGTAATTTCAATAAACTTAAAACATGCTATTTGAGGAAAGCTTAATCCCCACACATGGAGAACTAGTAATCAGGATGGACTGTCACAATGTTAGAAGACCATTAGCAAAGTAAAGAATGAACAAAGGAGGACAACTGGAATGGTGGGGAGTCTGGAAAAATTGTCAGATGAATGACATTTAGAAAAACACAGTAAAAGACAAGGAAAGGAAGTGGCAATTATGTCATATGTTTATCAAATCTGATAGGCAACCATGTAGGTAGAGTTACTTTTTCTTCTATTGATCTTCAAAAACAAAGAGGACCAATGGGTAGAATCATAACAGGCAAGTTTTTGAGTGCCTATTATGTGTCAGGCACTTCACATACATCTCATGTAATCTTCACAGAAAACCTGTGGGTTATACACAAAGATTATCCTCATGTTCAATATGAGTAAATGGACAGTCAGAGAAGTTAAGCCATTTGCCTTAGTTCTTACCTCTAAGAAGTGACAGAAATAAGATCTTAGGCCTATGAGAGTTAAGGACAACTGCTCCTCCTATTATATCCTGTTGTATCCTGGATCAATGACACCTCTAACTTCAGTAGTTAGGAAATTTTTCATCTTTAATATTTGGGATACTTAGAACCAACCACTTAGTAGCTTTTTAAAATAATAAAACCACCATTGCTAAAAGTGTTAAGCAGAGGTTAGATGCCCATAGTTTACATGGGTCTTATAAAGGGGCTCTTGGACTTGGATTGTATTAGAACAGTGATTTTAAAAATCTGCTCTGAAAAACCACAAGAATTCAATGAACCTCCATGGAGGCTGCTATTCTCTGAGCTAAGTGAGGAAGTGAGGCTCTGTGATGACCATATCCACCCTTCCTTCAAACACATTGTGCTTTCATCCGAAGCTCAGAATTACCAAGCACTACTGTTTTTAAAAGCTTTACAGGTACTAATTCATTTAGTATCTTCAATAGCACTTTGAGGTAGGTACTAATATTTTCCCCATTTTATAAATGTAAAAAAAAAGAAAACTAGAGACATAAAGAAGTGAAGAAACTTGTCCCACAAGTCACACAGGTGGGATAAGTGGTAGAACAGGAAACTGAATCCATTTAATGTTATAAAGATTTAAAAATTTTGAAAATAACTATAATTATATCCTTTGGGAATTTCCTTACAACTCTAAAAGTCTGTAATATCAAGTTCTTTACTTTAACAACAGTACTCTGGGTTGAGTCGAGAACCCTCTGTGACTCTGTCTACCCAGCTACATCCTTGGCTTCAGCCTCCGACTACAGATTTGAATCTTGCCCTTGGCTTTGTTAAGCCAAAACTTGCTGGGTTTGGTCCGGGTTATACCTGCAAACTGGCAAGTTGTCACACTGGACTTTGTTCCTTGCCTCATGTGCTTGGGAGTCCATGACATTTCTTCACACTGTGACCACTTAGCCTGAGCATAAACCAAGATTATGGTTCATGGGACACAACTGTGGAACCTTCTGTGGAAAGACATTCCTGGAAAAGATGGAGCCATCCAGGAGTCATGAGACTGACCAAGTGAGAAATCCCTTCATCAGAGTGGAGGAGAACATTCACTGTGCAACATGATTGTCTATCAGATTTGTCCCCTAGCCAAGACTACCACGGACATAAAAATCCCAGAGCACTGGTCTATGCAAAACTCCATAACATATCTGGACACCAGCAGCATCCTTCTACCACAGATTTTGAAGTCTTTGGGAATATTCCCAAAAAGCAATTGTATTATCTACCTAAGTTCTGAACCATTTAAAGAAAAATGGGCAATAATTGAAAACTAAAATTATCCCTATATCTGAAAGTTTAAGTGGGAAGATAAAACTTCATGTGAAAACCAAGATGAACTTGCAAAACTCCTTTTAAAATTTTAACCCTTCACTTGAGGGGATATTTGAATTTACCCAATTCCTTTCCCTTTTTTTTTTTTTTTTTTTTTTTGAGATGGAGTCTCTTTCTGTCACCTGGGCTAGAGTACCATGGTGTCAGTCTAGCTCACAGCAACCTCAAACTCCTTGGCTCAAGAGCTTCTCCTACCTCAGCCTTCCGAATAGCTGGGATTACAGGTGCACACCATCTATTTTTTAGTAGAGACAGGGGTCTCACTTTTACTCAGCCTGGTCTCGAACTCCTGACCTCAAGAGATCCTCCCACCTCGGCCTCCCAGGGTGCTAGGATTATAGGCTTGAGCCACTGTGCCCAGCCTGAATGTATCCAATTCACTGGCTTTTACTAGTTTAGGAGAAAGAGAACGTATCTCCTCCATTTGAGATTGTGTAATGTTAATCTACACATGATTCTATTTCAAAGTGGAGGGTAACACAAAAAGAAGAAAGATAGATTTTCTACAGCATACTGTGGCACCTTCAGTGCCTCAATTGTTTAGTATATATATACCCAAATGAATAGCCTCAGCACCCAGAAGGAGATTAGGAAGTCCCGTAAAGCAACAGTAGTACCTAAACATTTTTCCTCACTCAGAGAAGCCCATGTAAATGACTGACACAAAGAAAAGCAAAAGTGAGTGAAATTTCAATATCATTGCTCCTTAATGTGTAGAGGCTGATGAGATTTAGGGATATGCAGCTAACCTAAGTACGTATGCTACTTTATTTAATAATTATATTAACATAGCTGATGTTTTATTTTCTATAAAGGGTCACCTGTTAGAATAATTTGTATGAATCTGTAAATTGAATAAAAAGTGTGCCCCATAAGAACAGGAAATATGCCATGTCTTTGAAATTTCAGAGACTAGAACAATTTCTACTTACATACAAATAATTAGATTTTGAAGAGATTGAATAAATAAATATTGCTAAAATTAGTAGCATTTAGCAGAATGTTCTAACCAATGAAAAACCATGCTACAGACTGGTAATTTCCTATCAACCATATTGAAATAAACTATAATCTAATTCAATCTGGTTAACTTCAGTCTTTCAGACAAAACCTACATCTTCCCTTCAAATTTTGCACATATTACCATGAATACTGACTCTTTAATCTGCTTCAGTTTTACACTTATAATACAAAACAAGAAGATCCAAGGAAGAAAAACATAGACTTGCCAGTTTAAACAAGCAGCCAAATGAAAGACATATAACTCTAGGGAGCATAGCATAATTATTGCCCAAGATCAGAGATTCTTGATAAATTGACTTTCTGAATGTGCAGCAGAATAAATTGAATGAACATTGCCTTGAAAATTGAAGAATAAAATAAGAGCTTACTCCCAGAAAAGATGCAATCATCAAGAGGTAGTAAATAGCCATTTCTATTCTTACAGGGACTTCAATACCATTCCTTTACTAGCTACAGTACCACAAGGGGTATGTTTATTAATGAATGCAAAGTTTCTTTAAACGGAATATAACATAATAATTAAAATGGAATAAAATGTTGATATTATATAGTAAATTCATGTGGCAAATTATTATGGAACATTGGAAACATTATCATTTTCTTGACCAATAGTGGTGGTGAGGAAATTTGTCACAGTAAATTCAGATTCTTCAAGAAACATATATAGGTCATTAAATATGATATTTACAATTTTGAATCAAAAGTGTTTTTATTACATCTCGAAAAGAAGCATTACAATTAATCAAAGTATGTGCCTAAACTATCAACGCAATTTTGCCATCTTAACGATAGCTTGTTTATGTCGGCAGCAAAGAAGCCTAGAGAGGGAGTGGCGATGAAATTGTGAAAGGCATTTTCCACAGCTTGTTGAAAATTGAATATTTTCCTTTGGAAGAGGCAGTTCAAAGGCTGGAAGAAGTGTAAGTGAGTTGGTGCAAGGTATGGTTAATATGGTGGATGACAGAGAGTTTCCAAGTCCAGCTGCTGTAGTTTGAGCAGCGTTAGTTTTGTGACACGTGGTTGTTCTTGAATGAGGATTGGCCTGTTTCTGTTGACCAATCTCACATGCTTAATCACAAGAATGTTCATCATTTCCTCCAACTGGTTGCAGTAGACATCCACTGTAATTGATTTAACAAGTTTCATGAAGCTGTAGTGGATAATACCAGCACTAGACCACCAAAACACACCATTAGCTGTTTTGTTTTGTATTGCTTTATGTATTTCAGCATATTATGTATGTACAAATGTTAAGGTTACGTATACTGCTCTTGCCCTCCCCCCCATCAAGTCAGAGCTTCGAGTGTGTCCATCCCCCAGATGGTGCGCATCGCACTCATTATGTTTTTATATACCCATCCCTTCCTCCCCTCGCCACCTGCCTGACACTCAATAAATGTTATTCCTATATGTCCACTTAGGTGTTGATTAATGAAAGCAATTTGCTGGTGAGTACATGTGGTACTTATTTTTCCATTCTTGGGATACTTTACTTAGTAGAATGGATTCCAGCTCTATCCAGGAAAATACAAGAGGTGCTATATCACCGTTGTTTCTTAGAGCTGAATAGTACTCCATGGTATACATATACCACATTTTATTAATCCACTCATGTATTATTGGGCACTTCGGTTGTTTCCACATCTTTGCAATTGTGAATTGTGCTGCTAGAAACATTCTAGTGCAGATGTCTTTTTTATATAGTGTCTTTTGGTCTTTGGGGTAGATGCCCAGGAATGGGTTTGCTGGATCAAATGGTAGATCCACTTGTATCGCTTTAAGGTATCTCCATATTGCTTTCCACAGAGGTTGAACTAGTTTGCAGTCCTATCAGCAATGTAGGAGTGTTCCTATCTCTCTGCATCCATGCCAATATTTATTGTTTTGGAACTTGTTAATAAAGGCCATTCTCAATGGAGATAAATGATATCTCATTGTGGTTTTGATTCGCATTTCCTTGATGATTAGAGATGTTGAGCATTTTTTCATGTTTGTTGGCCATTATTCTGTCTTCTTTTGGAAAGTTTGTGTTCATGTCCTTTGCCTACTTTTGGATAGGGTTGTTTGCTTTTTACTTGCTGATTTTCCTGAATTCTAAATAGATTCTAGTTGTCAGCCCTTTATCGGATGTATAGCTAATGAAAATTTTCTCCCATTCTGTAGGTTGTCTGTTTGCTCTTGTGACAGTTTCTTTGGATGTGCAGAAACTTTTTAATTTGATCAGGTCCCATTTATTTATTTTTGTTGTTGTTGTGATTGCCTTTGGGGACTTCTTCATAAATTCTTTAACCAGGCCGACGTCTAGAAGAATATTTCCAATGTTTTCCTCTAGGATTCTAATAGTTTCACACCTTAGGTTTAAGTCTGTTATCCAGCATGAGTTGATTTTTGTGAGAGGTGAAAGGTGTGGATCCTGCTTCTGTCTTCTACATGTGGCTATCCAGTTTTCCCAGCACCATTTATTGAATAAAGATTCTTTTTCCCAGTGTATGTTTTTGTCTGTTTTGTCAAAGATTAGATGGCTATATGAGGATGGTTTTATATCTGGGTTCTCTGTTCTGTTCCACTGGTCAATGTCCCTGTTCTTGTGCAAGTCGCAAGGTGTTTTAATTACTATAGCCTTGTAGTATAATTTGAAGTCTGGTAAATTAATACCTTCCATTTTATTTTTATTGCTTAGGATTGCTTTTGCTATACAGGGTCTTCTCTGGTTTCATAAGAAGCATAAAATTATTTTGACCTCTACAAGGAGAACTATGAAATACTGAAGAAGTAAATAGCAGAGGATGTAAACAGGTGGAAGACCATACCATGCTTGTGGATCGGCAGAATCAACATTGTTAAAATGTCTATACTACCCAAAGTAATCTACAGAGTCAATGCAATCCCTATTAAAATACCATCATCATTTTTCACAGATATAGAAAAAATAATTTTATGCTTCGTATGGAACCATTAGCTTTTTAAATGAATATTTGGTTTTGGACTGTTTTTCAGCACTTCATTTTTATCTAACCATTGTTCTGACTGCTTGTAATTGTCAAAAAGAATCCATTTTTCATCCCATGTAACAATATGGTATAAAAATGGTTCGCCTTTATGTCGTGAGAACAAAGAAAGCAAACTTTGATACAATTTCTCTGCTGACACTTGTTGAATTCATCCAGTACCCATCTATGCAGCTTCTTTACCTTGCCCATTTGTTTCAAATGGTCCAATATTGTCGGAATATTAATGTCAGACTTTGCTGCTAATTCACTCATAGGTTGAGATGGATTCACTTCCACTACAGCTTTCAGCTCATCTTTATCCACTTTGGTCTCAAGTCACCCACATGGCTCATTTTCAAGATTAAAACCACCAGAATGGAACTTCTCAAATCATTGACATACTGTGCATTCATTAGCCATATGCTTCTCAAGCACTTTGTTGACATTTCGAGTTGTCTGCACTGCATTTGTTCTACGATGGGACTCATATTAAAAAATAACATGAATTTTTGGCTTATCCATGGATTCAAAAAATTATTCTAAAAAAATTTGAAAGATTATCACAAGCCAAAACATGTATTTGAAAGAATGAGTATGTACCTTCACAACTAAAAAAAGAAGCGTCTAAGTGTAACATCACAGATATCAACTGTCAAAATTAGTACTTAAAGAAATCGGACATTCTATACTTAACCTATGGCATGATATTCAGAAAAATAGTTTACTGATGTAGATGTAAGGAAACACTTAGAAACGTGGAAAATCTTCTTATATCAGATTATAGAAAGTCCCATCAAAATAAAGCTAGTAAAAATCAAGGCTAAAGGGCAATTAGACAAGATACTTACCATCAGAGAGATTCATACTCTGACCAAATAGTAAAAAAAAGTTCCCTCCTATGAAGTAACCCTAAGTGTATAAATATATACACAAAGATTTATGTATAATAATGTTCATAATCATAGATGAGACCAATGCTAAAGAAATAGAAAAGATTTTGTGAATATTTGAAGCTCTACATTATGCACATAAGGAAAATAAAATAACTTATAAAACTTGAGTTATAATGGCTAAGGTGAACCTGTTATTGCCAATAATTATTGAGCCTAGGAAACCTTTGAATTAGAAGGAAACTACTACAAAACCTTAAAATTCTCAAACTGTATTAATAGAAGGATATTTAATAACATGACAAAAATCTCATAATATATTTGTATGTGACTAGAAAGATATAAAGTTGTCTATCTATACCTACAGGGGATTAGTTCCAGGACCCACCCTCCCCATACCCAAGTCTGTGAATGCTTAAGTACCTTAAATATAATAAAATTGTGTAGTATTTGCATATAACCTATGTGCATCCTCCCACATACTTTAAATCATTGCTAGATTATTTATAACACTTAATACAAATGTAAATAGTAATTATACTACATTGTCTTTTTTATTTGTATTAGTGTTTATTGCTGGGTTTTGTTTGTTTTTTTCCCAGTATTTTTGATTGGCAGTTGGTTGAATCCACGGATGTGGAACCCATAGATACAGAGGGATGACTGTATAGCAACATGTTATTAATAGTCATCTCTGGATAGTAAGAATAAAATTGATTTTCCCTTTTGTAATTGTCTATTCTTTTCTTCCAAGTTTATATTATTAGAATTATTTTTTTATACAATAGCTACAAATTTCCTAATATTTACCTTTGTGTTTCATTTACTCATCATTTCACAAAATATTGACTCTTTATTCTCTGATAGATCTAGGGATGTTAGATGCACTTGATACCAGTTGGTGTTTCTAACAAGCCCAAATGTATCTTCATTCTTAGAGAAATGCCTCCATATTCCATATTAATATTACATGGCAGTGTCATCCTGACTACACTTTATTGGACCAGGGTGAATGTTGTACAAAAGTTGCACCAATCAGATTATTTCTCTTTAGAATTTGGAATGTAAAATATAAGATTTTGTTTTCAATCAGACTTGTCACTTAAACTGAAGTGAAATAAACTATGGAACCGTGGGGTTGGTAAGGTTGTTTACATGCAAGCTGAAACAGACAAAGGTTTTCTGGATTGATAGAAAATAGAATGAAAGAGAAAAGAGGAAGTGATATCAGTGAAAATGGCAGAGTATGGGCTACCAATTTTTTTTTCCTCTGTAAAAACAATGAGAACACTGGGGGAAATGGCAGAACTAGCATTTTCAGAACTCGAGAAATCAACCAGAGCCTTACAGCAATCTGAGCAGTGTTGATTCAATGAAAATGGCTGAATCTCAGTAAGAACAATTAGTTTTGTTGTGTTTTAATTTGCCAACAATAGTCACCATCATGGTGAAAATCAGGAATGTTACAACTACAGAGGATAGAATGAGTTAGGAGCTCCTTCAAAGGCAAATTCCCAGAAAATTGTTATTATTTAATCTGGTGGTTACCTAGAAGACACCACTCACAAGGCTGCCTTTATTAAACAAGATCTGGAGCTTGTCTAGTGCAAAAAATATTTTTTTCTGGGGGTTGTTTATTGGAAAAAATTATTAGAAGAAATTATTTAACATCTCAACTGCCTGAGGCAGTGGATATGAGATAGAACAAACCCAAGAGCTTAAAAGGAAAAGCTGAGGAATGAGATGTGTGTGCATCGGGGCTTTGAAAATCTCAGACATATTCCTGGGAATCTAGAAGGTGATATGCATGTATGAGGCTCTGCACATGAATAGGGTTGCGTACATGCACAAGAAAGACCTCAGAAGGTCCTAAACTCTCACTTCAGGCTGCCCTTTAGTCTCCGCACAAACAAGAAGTAAAGGATAGAGCAGACTTGTTATAAACTGTCTGACCAGGTGTTAGCATACCCTAACATACGCACATACACAAACACACACATGCCTTTGGCAAAATATGGGAGTTAAATGAAAAAGTTTTCATAGCAATAAAAGAGTCAATTTAGGTATCCATATTCATAATATATCCTGCTTGAATCATTAAAAAACAATTTAACTTCTTTATTTCCACATGATGTAAGAGTGCTAGTATTGAAAAAAGAAGGCATATTTTCTTCCCCAAGCACCTATCCTAGTAAATAAATTATGTATCAATAAAAATGAGAGCTGGAACTAGAAGCAGACAAGGTTGCCCTCTAGCATTGCTTCTATTCAACATAGTGCTGGAATTCCTAGCCAGAGCAATCAGACAAGAGAAGGAAATCAAGGGTATCCAAATAGGGGCAGAAGAGGTCAAACTATCACTCTTTGCTGACAATATGATCTTATATCTAAAAAAACCCCAAACATTCTGCCATGAGACTACTGGAATTGATAAACAAATTCAGCAAAGTCTCAGGTTACAAAATCAATGTACACAAATCAGTAGCATTTCTATACACCAACAACAGTTAAACTGAGAACCAAATCAAAGACTCAATACCCTTCAAAATAGCAACAAAGAAAATAAAATAGCTAGGAATATATTTAACTAAGGAGGTGAAAGACCTCTACAGGGAGAACTACCAAACACTGAGGAAGGAAATAGCAGAGGGTGTAAACAGGTGGAAAACCAGATCATGCTCATGGGTCAGCAGAATCAACATTGTTAAAATGGCTATACTACTCAAAGTGATCTACAGATTCAATACAATCCCTATTAATACCAATAACATTTTTGCAGATCTAAGAAAAATAATTCTACACTTCATATGGAACCAGAGAAGATCCTGTCTAGCAGAAGCAATCTTAAGCAATAAGAACACATTGGGAGGCATCAATTTACCAGAATTCAAGCTATAGTACAAGGCTATAGTAACTAAAACACTATGGACTGGCACAAGAACAGAGACATAGACCAGCGGAACTTAACTGAGAACTCAGATATAAAACCATCCTCATATAGTCATTTGATTTTTGACAAAGTAGACAAAAACATACAGTGGGGAAAATAATCCTTATTCTACAAATGGTGCTTGGAACACTGGATAGCCTCACGTAGAAGACTGAAACAGGATCTGCGTCTCTCACCTCTCACAAAAATCAACTCATGGTAGATTCCAGACTTAAGCCAAAGGCATGAAACTGTAAGAATTCTAGAAGAAAACGTTGGAAAAACTCTTATAGACATTGGCCTAGGCAAATAACTCATGAAGAAGACCCCAAAGGCAATCATAGCAACAATGAAAATAAATAAATGGGACCTGATCAAATTTAAAAGCTTTTGCACAGCCTAGGAAACTATCACAAGAGCAAACAGACAACCTACAGAATGGGAGAAAATATTCACATGCTACACATCCAATAAAGGGCTAATAACTAGAATCTATATAGAACTCAGGAAAATCAGCAAGAAAAATTCAAACAACCCTATCAGAAAGTGACCCAAGGGCATGAACAGAAACTTTTCAAAAGAAGATAGACTAATGGCCACAAACATATGAAAAAATACTCAACATCTCTAATCATCAGGGAAATACAAATAAAAATCACAATGAAATATCATTTATCTCCATTGAGAATGGCCTTTATCAAAAATTCCAAAACAATAAATGTTGGCATGGATGCGGAGAGATAGGAACACTCATACACTGATGGTGTGACTGCAAACTAGTACAACCTCTCTAGAAAGTAATATAGAGATAGCTCAAAGAGCTACAAGTAGAACTACTATTCGATCCATCAATCCCATTATGGGGCACCTACCCAAAAGAACAAAAGACATTCTATAAAAAAGATATATGCACTAGAATGTTTATAGCAGCACAATTCACAATTGCAAAGACGTGGAAACAACCCAAGTGCCCATCAATTCATGAGTGGATTAATAAAATGTGGTATATGTATACCATGGAGTTCTACTCAGTCACAAGAAAACAATGGTGATAAAGCACCTCTTAGATTATCCTTGCTAGAGCTGGAGCCCATTTACTAAGTGAAGTATCCCAAGAGTGGAAAAACAATCATCACATGTACTCACCATCAAATTGGTATTAACTGATCAATACTTAAGTGCACATATATTAATAACATTCATCAGGTGTCGGGTTGGTGGAGGGGGAGTAGGAGATGGGTATATTCACACCTAATGGGTGTGGTGCACACCGTCTGGGGGATGGACACTCTTGAAGCTCTGACTCGTATGGGCAATGGCTATATATGTATCCTAAACATTTGAACCCTCGCAATATGGTGAAATGAAAAAAGATAAAAATAGATAAAAATTTAAAAAAGAATCAGAGCCTCCCTGACAAAAAAAAAATAATAGTCCCCTTTATAATTACTTTAAATCCTCATCTAAAAAAAGAAAAGTGTCATGTGGGATTTATTAGCTCCATTGTACAGATGAAGTGACTAAATAAAAAAGTTATATAAGTGTACTCATTTCAAAACTCAATTGTGCTCTTTCTGGTACCCCTTATTGCCTCTAGCCACTTTCTCTTTTGAAGCACTCTACACTTCCATCTTCTGGGAAGGCCAGCTGTCAGAGCTCAGCTTACTGCCTCTGGGCTTCCATAGCAATACCTTATGTACCTCCTATCAGAGGAGTAGCCACACTGTATTTCATCATTCATTTATTACCTGACAATGACCCTCTTTATACCAAACTCCTCAAGACCAGCAACTGTGTTTTAGTCATCTTTATATCCAAATTTTACAAAATTTCCAAAACATACCAGAAGATGCTTAAACAATACTTTTTTGAATAGAGGAATAAGCACTGGGGAATTTCAAGAGGAAGAATGAAATGTTAAAGAATCTAGATACCAATTTTTTATCTGTTAATTTAGGCACAACCAAGCAATTTTTATTTAAATAAATGGGGACTATCAGAATTTATATAGTTGGCCAAGGGTAGTATCCCTCATGGAGAAAAATACATTTTTCCAACTTCTATTTTTTAGGTAATACAAGAAAATCATGAAAATAACCATGGCAATAAGTACTATTAAACTGTATCAAGAAAGGTAAGCTCTTAAGAAAACTCTTCTCTGAACATTTTAGCTTCTTGATTGCTAAAGAAGATTGTTGCTAAGCTGGGTCAGCCTTATGTGAAGGTAAATTAAGTATTATCTAGATGATGTGATTTGAGGAATACCAGGAAATACCTCCCTGATTAAAAATCTCTCCCCATTGATCTCTCATAGTACTTGAATTTAGAATTTTCACAGTAATCATTACTCTGAGTTATGGTTCTGAAAGCCCCAGCCAAAATGCACACATTATGTAGGGAAGTAAACACATAAAACTGCTGTGAGTCATTGACATTTGGACATCCTTTAGTTTCTCAGGAAGCTGTCACTCAGTAATTCAGAGGCAAGACTCATGAGAATGACGCCCTGATGTATAGGTTTGGATTGAGGATAAATGACAGAAAAGGCAGATTCTGAGGTGGAGACATTGGAGGGAGCGCTATGAGCATCCTTTGCTGGAGTGGGGAGTGTCAAAGGAGAGAAAGGGAAACCACAAGAAAAAAATAGGAGCTCATCTGATTTTGCAACTTGATAATTTTACCAAGGAACAGCTCTATGACTAAGAACATAACATGTGTTACCCAAGGAGATAATTAAGTCCCTATAGTGCATGAAGCTTGGTCTTTTTATAATACATTTGCAATAAAAGCCTCATGCTTAAGAGAGTGGAGAGTATGTAAAAAGGCTGAAAAAAACGGCAGCTGCTGCTCTCTTCCTTTTCCAGTGAGAATGGGCTACTACTTATGACGTCCATGCTAATTGGAGCCTGACATTTCTTTACGAATGTTATTTCTTTAAAGTGACCATAAGATGTTAATCAACTTTTGCCATAGAATTTATGCTTAAAATCGTCACACATCTTCCTAATGTGTCATCTGACATTGGTTATTATTTGGTTGTGAACTGGCTTTGAATATCTTATGAAATATTTATGACAGCAAGGGATGTGGACTCAAATGAACAAAGCATACACAACCAGTTAAAGATTAGCAACAGGGGGGTGGAGCAAGATGGTGGACGAATAACACCTCTAGACAGAGTGTCTCTGCAAAAAAGACAGATTCCAGCAGAAATTAGAGGAAAGAAGCAAGAAGACGAGCATACAGTGGACAAGGGCCGGAAGGAGGGGTATCTGAGACCCTGGGAGACTCCACAGGAGGAGGCTGCGGGGGAGAACTGGAGGCTGAGACCACCGGAGCATCCCGGAGACCAGCGGCAAGGGTAGGTGGATTTGCTGTTTCCCCTCCCCTGCATTTGGGAATGCTGATGGGCTCCCCAGCGGGTGGAGAGACCTGTGGACACCAGCCCAGAGAACGCCACTGCCTGCCAACGGTGAGCTTGTATCAGACATGGCACCAGGTTCCCAACTTCCTCCGGGCACCTCGGTGTGCACAGACCCAAACCGTGCAGCAGGCGCCATATTGCCTCCTCCTCCCCTCCGCCGACCCTACCCGCGGCTGCCCAGAGAGACAATACAGCCACCAGCCAGAGGCACCTCCAGGGAACGGGACCTTCCCGTTTGGGACCCTACACCTGACTCAGGGGAATTAAGACTGTGAGCTCCCTACACGCCCACCCTCCCAGGTGCTGCTGGCACTGTGTTCCCAGGAGAATGGCTCCGACTCAGAGGCTGAGAGACATAGACCCAGCTTGGGCTCCCTGTGAGTGAATTGGGACCGGAAATCCTCTCCCTGGTGGGGATACAGTTTGAACTCTGGGACCCAGAGGTCGGACCTGCAGACCAGATCCACTGCACCAAGGGTTAGCATTGCCCAGGGGCACAGAAGGGTTATACTTGAACAGCCTACTGAGGTGTGTGTGCCCCCAGGGGCGGATCGGCGTCCTAGGGGGCAACCCTCCTCCCAGAAGGAGGCCGTGCGCCCAACTCAGGTGGCATTCCTGTGCAGGGAACCTCCCCGCCGGCATCACAGTCCGGGGAGGCCTGGTGGCTTGTGGTCTGGCCTGCTGGCAGAGGCCCAGGAGTAGCTGCGGAGTTGGGGAGGGTAAAGAAGCGAGGCCCACTCCAGACTGCGGGTCTCAGACAGCCCCACACCCACACCCAGACTTTCTGGCTGAGCGGGACCATTCCAGCCCCGCTCTGACCGCTTTCCCTGGAAGCAGAGACCAGAACTTTGACCCCTGCTAACGGCCTGAGGGTAGGCTTACCCAACCTAGCTCCGCCCAGAACAAGACCTGTTAACAGGACACAAAATGAACAATATAGCCTGTTCCTCCAAGCAAACGCCACCTACTGACAGGGATGACATCTTGCACAGCCTTTCCACAGCACCCACTGACTCAATATACAGGGAGTGGTCCAATTTCACCCACAGACACCACCTAACAACTCAGAAACTAAACAAGGTGGGTGAATACCCAAACAATAACCTAAGGAAAGAAACAACAACTGATCGACATGGGAAGAAATCAGCGAAAGAACTCAGGAAATATGAAGAACCAAACGGAAAACACACCCCCAAAGAGGAGCACCAGCCCCCTAAAAACGGACACCAACCAAAATCAGGCAACCAATATGACAGAAGAGGAATTTCGTATGTGGATCATAAGAACACTCACCCAGCTGCAACAACAACTAAATAACCAACACAAAGAAACCACAAAAAGACTCTAGGATATGGGAAAAGAAATAGACACAATGAAGAAAAGTTTAACCGAACTCCTGGAAATGAAGAATCAATTCAAAGAACTACAAAATGCAGTGGAAAGTCTCAAGAACAGGGTAGATGAAACAGAAGAAAGAATCTCAGAGCTTGAAAATAACACCCTCCAATTAAATAAATCAGTCACAGAAATAGAGCAGAGAAACAAGAGAAAAGAGCAAAGCCTACAAGAGCTGTGGGATTATGTGAAGAAACCTAATGTGAGGGTCATAGGGTTACAAGAAGGGGAAGAAGACAACACTCAAGGGTTGGACAAGCTGTTTGAAGATATAATAGAGGAAAATTTCCCAGGCCTTGCTTAAAATCTTGATATACAAGTTCAAGAAGCTCAGAGGACCCCTGGGAGATTCAATGCAAACAGGAAGATGTCACAACATGCAGTCATCAGACTAACCAAAGTATCAACTAAAGAGGCCCTTCTAAGAGCTGTAAGACAAAAGAAGCAAGTAACATACAAGGGAAAGCCAATTCGAATAACATCAGACTTATCTAAAGAGACTTTACAAGCAAGGAGAGAATGGGGCCCCTTTCTCACTATTTTGAAACAAAACAATGCCCAGCCTAGAATATTATTCCCTTCAAAACTAAGCTTCGTATATGAATGAGAAATGAAAACATTCTCAGACAAGCAAAAGCTCAGAGAATTCACCAAGACAAGACCAGCCCTACAAGAAGTACTTAAAAGAGCGTTACGCACGGAACATCATAATAATAACCCACGAATATAAAAACAACCAAACCCCAAAGATATTAAAGGCCAGATATTACAATGGCTCAAGACAGAACTCATAGCAACAACATCCAACCCAACAGAATGATCAGTAATCTACCTTACCTATCAGTTCTCTCAAAAAATGTGAATGGCTTAAACTCTCCACTCAAGAGACATAGGCTGGCTGAATCGATAAGAAAATACAGGCCAAGTATATGCTGTCTTCAGGAAACACATCTAACCTGCAAGGATGCATATAGACTAAAAATAAAAGGGTGGATATCAATATTCCAAGCAAATAGAAGCCAAAAGAAGGCTGGTGTGGCAGTGCTAATTTCAGACGGTTTAATTTTTAAACTAACAAAAGTAGTGAAAGACAAAAAGGGTCATTATGTAATGGTGAAGGTCACAGTCCAACAAGAAGAGATAAAAATTTTAAATATATATGCACCCAACTTAGGTGCACAAAGATTCATAAAGCAAACCTTACTGGAGCTAAGCAAATGGATTAATAGCAGCTCCATAATCACTGGAGATTTCAACACTCCACTGACTGCACAGTACAGATCTTCCAAACAGAAAATTAATAAAAAAATAATGGACTTAAAAAAAACTCTAGAACAATTGGGTCTGACAGACATCTACAGAACATTCTACCCAAAATCCACTGAATATACATTCTTCTCATCAGCTCACGGGACATTCTCTAAGATTGACCATATCCTAGGACACAAAGAAAGGCTCAAGAAATTTAAAAAAATAGAAATCATACCATGTACCAACTCAGATCACAGTGGAATAAAACTAGAAATCAACCCTAACAGAAACTCACATTTCTACACAAACGTGGAAATTAAACAACCTCCTACTAAATGATTACTTCGTAAATGAAGAAATCAAGACGGAAATAAAAAAGTTCTATGAAGAAAATGACAATGGAGAGACAAGTTATCAACTCCTCTGGGACACAGCTAAAGCAGTTCTGAGAGGAAAGTTTATCTCTATAAATGCCTATAACCAAAAGACAAGAAGATCACAAATAGACAATCTAATGAAACGACTCAAAGAGCTGGAAAAAGAAGAACAGACCAAACCCAAACCCAGCAGAAGAAGTGAAATCAACAAGATCAAATCAGAACTAAATGAAATTGAAAACAGGAAAGCTATTCAGGAGATTAATAAAACAAAAAGTTGGTTCTTTGAAAAAATAAACAAAATTGACACACCATTGGCTAAGCTAACGAAAAGCAGAAAAGAGAAATCTCTAATAAGCTCCATCAGGAATAAAAAAGGAGATATCACAACTGATCCCAAAGAGATACAAGATACAATTTATGAATACTACAAAAATCTTTATGCACACAAACTAGAAAATGTGGAGGAAATGGACAAATTTCTAGAAACACAGCCTCCCTAGGTTGAACCAGGAAGAAATTGATTCCCTGAACAGACCAATATCAACAGCTGAAATAGAAACAGCAATTAAAAATCTCCCTAAAAAGAAAAGTCCTGGTCCAGATGCTTTCACACCCTAATTTTACTCACTTACAAAGAACTAGTACCTGTCTTGCAGAAACTATTCCACAACATCGAGAAGAACGGAAACCTCCCGGACACCTTTTATGAAGCGAATATTACTCTGATGCCAAAACCAGGAAAGGATGCAACAAAAAAAGAAAACTACAGACCAATATCCCTAATGAATATAGATGCAAAAATTTTCAACAAAATCTTAGCTAACCGAATCCAGACACTTATCAAAAAAATAATCCACCACGACCAAGTGGGCTTCATCCCAGTGATGCAGGGATGGTTCAACATACGTAAATCTATAAATGCAATTCACCACATCAACAGAAGCAAAAACAAAGACCACATGATTCTTTCAATAGATGCAGAAAAAGCTTTTGACAAAATTCAACACCGTTTCATGATACGAACACTTAAGAAAATAAGCATAGAAGGGACATACCGAAAAATGATACAAGCCATATATGACAGACCCATAGCCAACATCATACTGAATGGGGAAAAATTGAAATCATTCCCACTTAGAACTGGAACCAGACAAGGCTGCCCACTATCTCCACTTCTGTTACATAGTACTGGACGTCTTGGCTACAGCAATCAGACAGGAAAATGGAATCAAAGGTATCCAAATAGGAGCATAGGAGATCAAACTTTCTTTCACTGTTAGCTGATGATATGATATTGTATCTAGAAAACCCCAAGGATTCAACCAAGAAACTCCTGGAACTGATCAATGAGTTTAGTAAAGTCTCAGGATACAAAATCAATACACAGAAATCAGAGGCATTCATATACGCCAACAACAATCTAATTGAGAACCAAATCAAAGACTCAATTCCCTTCACAATAGCAACAAAGAAATTAAAGTACCTAGGAATATACTTAACCAAGGCGTAAAAGACCTCTACAGGGAGAACTATGAAACACTGAAGGAAATAGCAGAGGATGTAAACAGATGGAAATCCATACCATGCTCATGGATCGCCAGACTCAACATCATCAAAATGTCTATACTACCCAAACTGATCTACAGATTCAATGCAATACCTATTAAAATCCCATCAGCATTCTTCACAGATACAGAAAAAATAATTTTACGCTTTGTATGGAACCAAAGAAGACCCCGAATATCAAGAGCAATGGGAGGCATTAATATGCCAGATATCAAACTATACTACAAAGCTGTAGTAATTAAATCAATATGGTATAGGCACAAAAATAGGAATATTGACCAGTGGAACAGATGTGAGAATCCTGATATAAAACAATCCTCATATAGCCATCTAATCTTTGACAAAACAGACAAAAATATACGCTGGGGAAAAGAATCTCTCTTCAATAAATGGTGCTGGGAAAACTGGATAGCCACCTGTAGAAGGCTAAAACAGGACCCACACCTTTCACCTCTCACAAAAATCAACTCACGCTGGATAACAGACTTAAACCTAAGGTATGAAACTATTAGAACTCTAGAGGAAAAAGTTGGAAACACTCTCCTAGACATTGTCCTGGGCATAGAGTTTATGAAGAAGTCCCCAAAGGCAATCACAGAAGCAACAAAAATAAATAAATGGGACATGATCAAACTACAAAGCTTCTGCACAGCCAAAGAAATAGTCACAAAAGTAAACAGACAACCTACAGAATGGGAGAAAATTTTTGCATCCTATGCATGCAATAAGGGACTGGTATGATAAGTAGAATATACTTAGAACTCACGAAAATTAGGAAGAAAAAATCAAATAACCCCATTAAAAAGTGGACAAAGGACTTGAACAGAAATTTTTCTAAAGAAGACAGAAGAATGGCCAACAAACATATGAAAAAATGCTCAACATCTCTAATCATCAGGGAAATGCACATCAAAACCACAATGAGATATCACTTAACCCCAGTGAGAATGGCCTTTATCAAAAAATCTCAAACAATAAATGCTGGCGTGGTTGCGGAGAGAGAGGAACACTCCTCCACTGCTGGTGGGACTGCAAACTAGTTCAACCTCTGTGGAAAGCGATATGGAGATACCTTAAAGTGATACAAGTGAATCTACCATTTGATCCAGCAATCCCATTGCTGGGCATCTACCCAAATGATCCAGTGACACTCTACAAAACAGACACCTGCACTCGAATGTTTATAGCAGCACAATTCATAATTGCAAGGCTGTGGAAACAGCCCAAGTGCCCATCAATCCAAGAATGGATTAATAAAATGTGGTATGTGTATACCATGGAGTACTATACAGCTCTAAGAAACAATGGTGATATAGCACATCTTATATTTTCCTGGTTAGAGCTGGAACCCATACTACTAAGTGAAGTATCCCAAGAATGGAAAAACAAGCACCAGATATATTCTCCAGCAAACTGGTATTAACTGAGTAGCACCTAAGTGGACACATAGGTACTACAGTAATAGGGTATTGGGCAGGTGGGAGGGGCGAGGGGGGCGAGTATATACATACATAATGAGTGAGATGTGCACCATCTGGGGGATGGTCATGATGGAGACTCAGACTGTTGGGGGGAGGGGGGAAAATGGGCATTTATTGAAACCTTAAAATCTGTACTCCCATAATATGCCGAAATAAAAAAAAGATATATATATAAAAAAAAAAAAAGATTAGCAACAATTACTGACAGGACAAAATCAGTAATCAGTCTTCATTTTCCACTTGTTTATTTTTAAGTGTGCTTGATTTGTGGAGGTGGATGTCTTTTGGTCTCAAGTTACAGTCTGAAGACATTTGCTTGGTATTCATCAAATGGCAAGTACAAATAAACTCTGGATTTTATTAAAACATTTGTAAATTCACTCTCCCGAACCAGAGGAACCTGGTTCCAAAAAATAGTTTCGTGTTTCTCTTCCGTGATTGACAGATGTCAAAATGTTGGAGACATGAATTTCAGACTAGAATCTGGCAAACAGGCCTGAAGGGGAGAAGAGGCAAAATGCAATAAGGGGTATAATTAGGATTCTAGAACCAGGATATGGGCACTATGCTTAGAAAACACTGAATGTAATGTGCATTCCAAGCCACCAGCAGGGTTATTCACTATTTAAAATCTCCAAAACTATCTTGATGTTGATGTAAGGTTTCTTGCCAGGGAGTGGCAGAATTGTGATTTGATCCTAGTTCCTCATATCCCAGGACCTGTGCTTTCTTACTATGCTACAGCTGTTATTAATAGGTCACATGACTTCCATTTTTATCAATGTGAGAACAAAAGCCCATAGACAAAACAGACTAACCCCTCTTTTGTTCCCCTCATGTCTTAGAGCTTTTTATGAAAGCATTTACAACACTTTGTTCTACTATTCTACCAGCACTAAGTTTGTGTCATTTGGCACTGCTATCATCTGCAAGTAACAGAAACTCAGATCTCATTTGCTTAAACAAATATGAGCTTATTTTTTCTCATAAAACAAAAGGTTTAGAAATAGTCTGTTGTTAGCATGGTGACTAACTTTGGTTAAATAGGTCAGTGATGTCAAGGTCATTGTTTTCGAAATTTTTTTGGTATTTCTCTCATGGTCAACAGATGGTTGCTGTGTGAGTTAATGTCAAGGTTCTCCGGAAGCAAAAACGTGCAGGTTCTCCAGACAACTCAGTGTCATAAAAGAGGCACTGGGACCTAAAAGCAGTGGAGAAACCTGTTACACAGCACAATTCAAGGGTCATGGAGTCAAACTTCATCCTTTTAAATTCTGCTAAGATTCAAGTTTGCTATTAAAGTACTCACAGAATTAGAAATTTGAAGCTAGTGTTAGTGCCTTGCTTTGCTTTTCAGAGGTACATTAAAAAGTAGAGTGTAGAAAAGATTTTGTGTTGCCCTGGAGAGGCATTAGAAAGCTGGAAGAAGAAGGACTATTTACTCATTAAAATTTGAGTGATAAAAATCACTTACTTTTGGCAGACAATCGGCCAAAGGCTTCTTTCAAATCTCAACAGGGTCTCATTGATGCTGAGAGTGTGCTTTCAGCCTTTAAATATACAGGTAAGACAAGAAAGCTGAATTTCATAAATTTCTCCCATGCTCATTTATAGAAAATAACTTACCAAATGTAGTTTAGTATATCTGCTATGGTATTAACAACAATAAAAAACAGAAGAATTAAGGTCCCAGATCAGAGAGCAGTAAATGAATGTAGGAATGGGATCTTACTGATTAAAACATAGGTGTATGCACGCACACGAACACACACTCTCACTCTCAAGTGATGTCTTTGTCACCAATGGGTTACAGAGTTATACAATACAAGTGTATAATGGATGAATTCTAGGTTCAGTAATTAAGATCCAGAAAAACAGGGAGCATCATTAATCAAATGTACCTATATAGCCTTGCTTTTTTGAAGGGCAAAACAAAGAAGACAGGATCAATTAAAATTAAGCCAATCCAGTCATCTACCCCTTCTACACCTGCTGCTAGGTGGTGAGGATTTAGGCATGAAAAGACAGTGTCTGCCTTCAGTGAACTCAAATCTAGTGGACTTTTGATGTGCCTCTTTCATTTTTGTTTTTTCATAAGCTCTGACAAATGTGTCTGTAGTTCCTAGATGTTTCCTATCATTTCAATAAGTTTTAAAATACAGGACATAGCCTAGTATTCTTGTCATTCTCAGATACAAGGCAGTTCTTTTCCCAAGAGTGCACATCTAACTCAAACTTTTATACTTGAATATGCCTTATATTGTTTAAAATAATAACTCTGTTTATTTAAAATCGCCACAGCTTTTTGTTATTTTTGTCTACAAGAAAGCATGTCAACCCCTAGTTAAAAATTAACCTAAAAGATCTTGTATAATTATTTCTTCATTACCTTCACAATGGAGTCAAAACTCCTTATCATGTCATCAAACACCTTCCATGGTATGTTTTCATTCTTATTTTACCAGATAATCTTATAAGTACTTTATGCACCAAACAAACTGGACTTAAGTAAAACTGTGATAATATGCCCTGTAGTAAAGCCAGCTTGGACGTAACTTAGTTGACAACAGATTCCCATCTTCTGTGCAGGCTCAGCTGCAAATGCAATGAGGTTAAAGTTTTTACCTTGGTCCAGGGTGGTAAGAGGCAAGATATAGAGGCAGTGGCAGGGGTGTAGTGGGTTGAGTGGTGGGCCTGGTTTGAGAATAAATAAGCAATCAAATTTTGGGAAGCAGAGGGATACAGGCCATATCCCATATCACTGGCCTCATCATATCTCCCTGGATCTGGTCAATGAAACAAGAGCTAAGTATTGGAATAGTCTTTTAATTGCTGTTCCAATCCTGAAAGAACCTAGCCAGTTACCAGGTGTTTGGAAACCAAAGCCAAAACCTGGACAAGTTTGAATTGTTTAACCAGACACCCAGTACACTAGCAGAATAAGCCAGGCCATGTCCTTCCACTAACCTCTCAAAAACGTAACACATGTGCACACACGAAATAAAAATAAAAATAAAATAAAATAGCACACACATACCTGTTTTACAAAATTAGTTTTCTTTTGAATATCACTTATTACTTATTATAAACTTTATTGCAATTTCTTTTCCATGAACAAACACACCAATGACTCTCACACCACTCCCCTTGCTCATACCATCTCCTGCTTATAATGTCCTCCTCTTAGAATTCTCCCAGTACAGTCTCAAATATCATTTTTCTGTACATTTTAGACAGTACATTTTTGGCATCGTGGGTCACAAAGTCTCTGTTATAACTACTTAACTCTGCAATCATAGAATGAAAGCTATCATAGACAATACATAAATGAATGAGCATGACCATGTTTCAAGTAAACCTTATTTACATCAATAAATAGTGCTAGATTTGGCTCCCCAAACCATAGTTTCTTCATCTCCAGTCTTAGTTGATTCTTTCCCTAATGCTCTGGCTAGAATTAATCTCTCCCTCTTCCGGGATACGTAGAACTTTGCTTAAGCCTTTCTGATATTTATCACTTTCTGCCTATCTAGTTTGTTATTGTTTCATTTTGTATTCTATTTTTCTTCCCTCTGGATTGAAAATTCCTTTATTTATTTTAGTGCTAAATAAGCCATTTGTCAAAGAAACAATGAAGAATACTCTCATTTGTAATTTATAATTTGTAGTATAAAATTTAAAAAATAATCTCTGAACCTTGTTTGTTAGTGCTGTAGACAGCAGAAACTCCTAGTTTGCCTAATTTCTGTTCTACCCCTTTTCCTTAGTTATTTACTAAATTTTAGCTGGAAATGTGGCTTCCTGGAAAGAAAGACTTTAATTTTAAGTTTCCCTTTAAGTTAGATGTGGCTATGTGACCATGTTTGGGCTATAGGAACACAAAAACAAGTGTCATGTGCAACTTCTTTGAAGTATCCTTTAAGGAAGTAGGTTTATCCTTCTTATTCCACTGAGTTAAACAGCCAGCTTGGCATGTGGTGTAAAATTCACATTACAAGAGCAGAATAAGAGATTTTGAAGAAGCTCAAGATTTTCATGTTTGTGGAGTTGATATAACCTCAGACTACTGCCTTCAGATATATTTACATAGAAAAGAAACAAATTCCATTTTATTTAAACCACTTTTATTTAGGTATTCACAGCCAAATCCAATCATCTCTGGCATGACTAACAGTTCTCTACGTAATAAAATCAAAGCTATGGACTTGTTCTGAGTTACTTCCTAGGGTCAGAGGCCTTCCTGGGCTGATCCCATTGATTGTATAATTCTTTACAATGACAGGACAGCAAAAGGAAGGAAACCTGTCAGGATGCTTCAGCTACATACAGCACTGACACTGACCTGCTTGTGAAAGTCAGCACTGCATTTTTCACTCTACCTTTGCCTCAGCACAAAGCTTGTTGTCACTCAGTGCAGCCTGGCTCCAATTGAGCTATTGCTGACATACTATTTCCTCCTCTTAGTCACTGTTCATCTCTCACTAAGTAGTTTCACTGGATAGGTATAAGGCCTCAACTTGATGTTTTTCTCTACACCCCTATTCCTTGAGCATTTTTCACCTAAGTCATAAGCAATAAATGAATATACATTTAATATGGAAAAATATTAGGTTACCCCTCTTCTCACTCACAGCTTCTATTTAACAATCAGTCCCTGACAACTACCTTTATTTCAGAAGTAGTATGGTTACCTTGGTGACTAAATCACCAGCTTGGTTAGATTCTATTCTCCCTCTGCCTTCCCACTCTTCTGAATTCTCTTTCCTCCTTCTTTTCTAATGAATAGCTAATTTCTCTAAAAGGATTAAGCTAAACTGCATTTTATAACTCCTGTCTCTCCTGAAATTTTGAAAGCTACTTCTTGCTTGAGATTGTCTTGAAGGAGCCTGAGCTCTTCTATTTCTTCCGAACACTTAAAGGATTTTCAAACGTAAGAAAACTGAAGGGTTTTAACAATGTTTCTTCACTGAATACATGAGAAAGTCACTCCCCCAACTCCATTTATTTTTTCCTTTGCACTTTTTTCTTCTTCCCACAGTCTATCTGTCCAGTAAGAGAATGTAAACACTTAAATGCATTTGAGAGTTCCCCTGCAAAAAGTTCCACTCAGCCACAAAAAAACGATGGTGATCTAGCACCTCTTGTGTTATCCTGGATAGAGCTGGAGCCCATTCTACTGAGTGAAGTATCACACGAATGGAAAAGCAAGCACCACATGCACTCACCATCAAATTGGTATTAACTGATCAACACTGATGTGCACATTTAGTAGTAACATTCAGCGGGTGTCGGGTAGGTGGGAGGGGATGGGTATATACACACCTAATAGGTGCAGTGCACACATCTGGGGGATGGACACCCTTGAAGCTCTCACTTGGGTGGGGCAAAGGCAATGTATATAACCTAAACATTTGTACCCCCATAATATTCTGAAATGAAAAAATAAATAAAACAAAACAAAAAAAGAAATATGAATTTTTTATATAAACTGAAGCATCCTATTAGAATTATGAATATTTGACACACATTTCTCTGTTTCATCAGTTGGATTTTAGCTTATTGTTTCTAAAATTCCATCTACGTTGTTCCTGTTTTTTGTCTCTTTCCTGCTTTCCTTGTTTTCAGTTATAGGAAGATAAAGATGCAGTATCAGAGTTCTGTGTTTCAAGATTTCTTTCCAGTGATATGAATTGCTTGTAGGAAATTCAGAAAAGATTAGAAACCAAAGAAGTAAACAAGAATCTTATATGGCTAAGGATACAGAGAGAACTAAGGGCACATGTATTCAAAGTGTGTGCATGTGTGCACATAAAAACTCATCATACTTTAGCTATCTGGAAGTGATTAATTATATATGTTTTATAGCTGAAATAATCCCCAAACAGAAAATTATTTGCCCACTTTGGATCCTAGTTTAATATTCAATGCTGTTTTAGTTTAGTGGAAGAAAAAGATAATCACTAACAGATTAATACATCTTTGACAGGTAAGTAGTAAAAAGAAACTAGTGTCCTTAGAGGGTGAAGACAATGTCAGAAAGCTGAAGTCTTCATCTTCAAGGGTGTCTCAAAATAAGGGTCAGTACTCACCACAGAGTGCCCATACTAATTTGGATAAAAGCAGAGAGCCTAATAATCCCTAGAGTGCCAGCAAATTTTCCAGTATTAAAGTATAAAATGTTCAATAATATGATATTATTCAATAATATGATATTATCACTACCATTACTATTAGTAATTGTGGTAGTAGTACTAGTAATCTTTTTAGCCTCTGGATGAAATTGAGAACACAAATATATTTGGAAAATAACAATTTACAAAGGACTATAACATTCATTGCTTCATACCAACAAGCTAGCTTAGGCAAGTACTTTTACCCCATTGAGTCTCATTTTTGGTTTTTGCTTCCTGGATCACCAGTGACCTCAGCTAGGACACTTTACTTACTCTGCTATAAATTTTAATAACATTAGCCTATACACAGTTATTTTTTTAAAGCACCTCAGGTGATTTGAACGTGCAGCCTGTGCTGAGAATTACTAAATCTATCTAAATTTGTTAATGATTAAGTAACTCAAATAACAATTGAATACCAACAGGTGCCTTTGGAAAAACACTCACATTTTATAGTGCCTAAGAATCACCTAGAAAGCTTATCATAACAGTTTCTCATCCCCAGTGATTCTGATTTAGTGAGTCAGGGTGAGGCCCCTGAATCTGCATTTAATTTTTTTTATTTCAACATATTATGGGGGTACAAAGGTTTAGGTTATATATATATTGCCTTTGCCCCACCCAAGTCAACACTTCAAGCTTAAAACCTTACAGAGAGTAGCATAATCTATTCAAAATGCTGAAGAGAAAAAAAATAACAAAACAAAAATCTTAACCCAAGAATCATATATCCTGGAAAAATAGCCTTCAAACACAAAGAAGAAATAAAGACTTTCCCAGACAAACAAATGATGAGGGACTTCATCAACATTAGACCTGTCCAATAAGAAATGCTAAAAGGAGCTCTTCAATCTGAAAAGATGTTAATGAACAATAAGAAAGCATCTGATGATATACAACTCACAAGTAACAATAAGTAAACAAGTACAGGACACTGTATTGCTATAATTGCAGTGTGTAAACCACTTATATCCTGAGTAGGAAGCTTAGAAGACAAATTTACCAAAAATAACTACAACTTTTTCAAAGATAGATAGTATAAAAAAACGGATGGAAATAACAAAAAAGTTAAAAAGCAGGTGATATGGAGTTAAAGGGTACAATTTCTGTTAGATTTATTTTTGGTTGTTTATTTGAAAACAGAGTTGCCATATGTTTAAAATAATTTGTTATATTTAATTTAATAGTAAGTACATGTGGTTTTGTTTTTCCATTCTTGTGATACTTCACTTACGATGATAGTCTCCAGTTCATCCAGGTTGTTACAAAAGATTATTAGTTCACCATTTTTTGTTTGTTTGTTTGTTTGCTGAGTATTACTCCATGGTAGCCAAAACACTTGTACCCCTGTAATATTCCGAAATAAAAAATGAATTTTTACTATAAAAATAATTTGTTATAAAATGTTTAAAAATGTTATAAAATGTCTTTTCAAGCCTCATTGTAACCTCAAACCAAAATAAAAACCTATGACAGATACAGAAAAAATAAAAACCAAGAAATTAAAACACACTGCCAGAGAAAATCACTTTTAACAAATTAAGACAGAAGGAAGGAAGGAAGGAAGGAAGGAAGGAAGGAAGGAAGGAAGGAAGGAAGGAAGGAAGGAAGGAAGGAAGGAAGGAAGGACCATATAACAACCAGAAATCAAATATCATGGCAGTAGTAAGTCCTTACATATCAATAATAACATTGAATGTGAATGGACTAAACTTTCCAATCAAAGGACATAGAGTAGATGAATGGATAAAAAACAAGAGACAAATATATATTGTCTACAAAAAATTCACTTCACTTACAAATACACATATAGACTGAAAATGAAGGGATAGAAAAATATTACATGCAAACAAAAACCAAAAAAGAGCTAGAGTAGCTATATTTCTTTTAGATAAAATGAATTTCAAGATAAAAACTATATAAAGAGATAAAGAAGGTCATTATATAATGATAAAGGGGTCCATTCAGTAAGAAGATAAAACAATTATAAACATATATGTACCCAACACTGGAGCACCCAGATACATAAAACAAATATTATTAAAGTTAAAGAGAGTTATAGACCCCAGTACAACAATCATTTGGAGATACCAACATTCCACTTTCAGCATTAGAGAGATCATTAAGACAAAAAGTCAACAAAGAAACATTGGACTTAATGTGCAGTAAAGAACAAATGGAACTAATAGATATTTACAGAACGTTTCATCCAACGGATGAAAAATACACTTTCTTTTCCTTAGGTCATGATAGACTATAGGTTAGGCCACAAAACATGTCTTAAAATGTTCAAGTAATTTGTAGTCATACTAACTATTTTCTCTGACAACAATGGAATAAAACTAGAAATCAATAACAACAGAGACATTGGAAAATATACAAATACATGTAAGTTAAACAATATCCTCCTAATAACCCATGGGTCAATGAAGAGAATAAGAACGAAATTAACAAATTTCTCAAAACAAATTAATATGAAAACACAATATACTAAAACCTATGGGATATAGCAAAAGCAGTAATAAGAGGAAAGTTTATAGCAATAAGTGCCTACATCCATAAAGTAGAAAAATTTCAAATAAATAAACAAACAATTCATTTCAAAGAACTAGAACAACAAGAATAAGCCAAACCCCAAATTAGTCAGAGAAAAGAAATTATAAAAATCAGAGGAGAAATAAATGAAATTAAAACAAAAAATACAAAAGATTAATTGAAACAAACAGTTGGTTATTTGAAAAAATAAACAAAATTGACAGACCATTAGCCAGATTAACTATGAAAAAAGAGTAGACATAAATAAATAAAAATCATAGATGAAAAAGGGGACATTACAACTGATACTACAGAAATCCAAAGGATAATTAGTGACTGCTATAAGCTACTATATGCTAATAAATTTGCAAAGCTAGAAGAAGCGGATAAATTCCTAGAAACATACAACTTACCAAGATTGAACCAGGAAGAAATTGAAAACTTGAATATGCTAATAACAAGTAATGACATAAGAGCAGTAATAAAAAATCTCCCATCAAAGAAAAGCACAGGACCTGATGGCTTCACTGCTGAATTCTGCCAAGCATTCAAGGAAGAACTAATACCAATCCCGTTTAAACTATTAATACTTCAAAAATCAAGAAGAGAATAATCCTAAACTCATTTTATGAGGCCAATATCACCCTGATACCTAAACCAGAGTAAAACACAACAAAAAAGAAAACTACAAGCCAATATCTCTAATGAATTTTTTTCACTTTTTGAGATGAAAAAATCCTCAACAAAATACTAGCAAACTTAATTCAACAACAGATTAAAAAGATTATTCATAATGCTCAAGTGGGATTCATCCCAGGAATGCAAGGATGGTTCAACATATATAAATCAATCAATGTGAGACATCATATCAACAAAATGAAGGACAAAAACCATATGATCGTTTCAATTGATGATGGAAAATCAATTGATAAAATTCAACATCCTCTCATGATAAAAACTCTCAGAAAACTGGGTATAGAAGGAATTTACCTCAACTTGATAAAACCCATATATGATAGCTACTATCCTACTTAATGGGAAAAAACTGCAACATTTCCTTTAAGGTCTGGAAGAAGACAAGGAAGCCCACTTCCACCACTGTTATTTACCATAGTACTGGAAGTTCTAGCAAGCGCAGTAAGAGAAGAAAAGGAAATAAAGTTCATCCAAATAGGAAAGGAAGAACTTAAATTACCCTTGTTTGCAAGATGATATGATTTTATATCTGGAGAAACCTAAACATTCCACAAAAACCTCAAAAGAAGGGCATACAAATGGCCAGCAAGTATATGAGAAAATGCTTAACATCAATAGTCATCGAAGAAATGCAAATCAAAACTTCAATGAGATATCATCTCACCCCAGGTAAAATTGCTTTTAACTAAAAAGACAGGCAATAAGGAATGTTGGTGAGGAGGTGGAGAAAGGGGAACCCTAGTGCATTGTTGGTAGGAATGCAAATTAGTGCAGCCACTATGGAGAACAGCATGGAGTTTCCTCTAAAAACTAAAACTAGAACTACCATATAAGCCAGCAATCCCACTGCTGGGTATATATCTAAAGGAGGGGAATTCAGTATATCAAAAACATATCTTCACTCCAATGTTTATTACAACACTATTCACAATAGATAAGATTTGAAATCCGCCTAACTATCAATGGATGAATAGAGAAAGAAATTGTTGTACATATACACAATGGGATATTGTATGGCCACAAAAAAAGAATAAAATTCTGCCATTTTAAAAACATGGATGGAACTGGGAACAGTATGTTAAGTGAAATAAACCAAGCACAGAAAGACAAATCTCATTTGTTAACTTGTTCTCACTCATATGGGAGCTAAATATTAGAAACAATTGATTTAATGGAGACAGAGAATGGAATAACAGTTACCAGAGGCTGGGAAGGGTAGCAGTGAGGGGGAGATAGAGTGGGGATGATTAATGGGTACAAAAATATATAGACAGAATTAACAATATTTGATAGCACAACAAAGTGATTATAATCAATAATAAGTTAGGGTTTGCTTTCATATAACCAAAAGAGTGGAATTAGAATGTTTCTAAGACAAAGAAATGATAAATACCTGAGGTGATCAGTGCTCCAATTGCCCTGATTTCATTAATTCACATTGTATTCCTGTATCAAACATCACATGTACCCTTTAAAGATATACAACTATTATATACCCATAATACTTAAAAATTTTTAAAAAGCCTTGGCTCAAGTTGGGTGTGGTTGCTCACACCTGTAATTCTAGCACTCTGGGAGGCTGAGGCCAGATCACTTGAGGTCAGGAGTTCCAGACCAAACTCAGCAAGAGCGAGATTCTGTCTCTACTAAAAATACAAAAACTTAGCCAGGAGTGGTGGCACGCACCTGTAGTCTCAGCTACTTGGGAGGCTGAAGCAGGAGGATCATTGGAGCCCAGGAGTTTGAGGCTGCAGTGAACTATGATGATGACACTTGGCTATAATTAGTCAATATGTACATAGCTTATAGTACGAGAGAATGAAAGATGTAGTCAACCAATGTGCCTAGGAGCAAAACGAAGTGGATTTTTTATGAAATATCTCATATAGGATAGGAATTATAATCTTATAGATGATTATATGATGACAGCAAACAATATAAGAGTTTCATTAGTAAAGATGGAAAGAATGGATGTAGGGTAGGTAGGTAACAGTCTCTGCCATCTCACTTTTATTTTTAATTTACAGAGTACACTATAGAATTGCTAGTTGATTTTAAATTTGTAAGAAAGAAGTGAGATGCACCAGAAGTCAGATGACCTGCATTCTCATATAGAGTTTTTTGGTCCTTTTTTGGTTTGTTTGTTTTTAGTATTGAACTGTGTGATCAGGAGAATATCACTTAAACACTTTGCTTTAATTTCCTTATCTATAACTAGGAATAACTGCTTCTACTTATATCTGAGAAGTGTTGTGATAATCTAAAAATAATATGTATGCCAAAGTGTCTAAAAAAAGACAAACCAAGTGTAAGATTGTCAGAAAATACAGTTTCCTCTTTAGGCTATCAATATCAAGCGGAAAGCATATCAGAGTCTGTATGTCAAGATAGAAGTCAGGGAAGGAGAATGGTTGGAGTAAAGATCCATGAAAACTGATCCAAACTTTGAGCCAGAGAAAAAGGCAACAAGGTAGCTTGTCATTATAGAGCCATAACTTGGAATAAAAAGACCAACCTGCCACTTGATTTCACAACAACATTGGTTTGTAGCAGTAATAGTGATCTTTGTAGCATAAAATAGATGGTCATGAACAGTGGTAAAGGTGGCAAATTCAGAGTGGCAACTAATGCGACAAGAGAAAATTACTCCAAAAGGCTAAAATGCAGTGTCTGCCTTAGCCTCAGGCCACAGTTGAAAAGGGCATAGATATTATATTTGGACAAGATAAGTGAGAGAACCACAGAGCTCATTCCTTCCTATAAAGTACAATTTCATTTCTGGAGTGAAAGGTGTTGCTTCTTTCTTGGACTGATAAATTCCTTCAAGCAACCAGGGAGAACAATTTACACCTCTTTGGGGGAGGTAAGTGTAAGCATCGTTACTTTAGTAAAAGAGATGACAGGAAGCAGAAGAAAAGAAATGAGGTAACTTGACTTGAAAAGTCAACCTGTTCTTTCCAGAGTAAATACACTGGTTACAGAGGTTTTATTGTTAGCACTGCCCAGAGTGCCAGCTATAAATTGAGATGGTCGACGTAGAAGTATTTGGGGACAAGTGAAGGAGCTATGAGAGTTGTGGAAAGGCCTACACTAAGCTGTCATCTTTCCATCTCCGATGACCACATGACCATCACCTACCTCCTTATTACCAAAGCCTAGTTGTATGAAAGAGCTACCTGGGATACAGCTTTGGCCTGGAATATATTAATACTTATAATTTTGTTTCTGTGCATAAAAATATGTCTTCTCAAGAGCATAGAAAACTTCTTTTGTACAAGACTCATATTTCATTATTGTTTTCCACCCCATGTTGGGATGGGGAACCTGTGGCCTTGGAGCCACGTGTTGCCTTCTGGATCTTTGAGTGTGGCCTTTTGACTGAATCAAAATTTTATAGAACAAATCCTTTTAATAAAGGGATTTGTTTTGTGGGGTTTGGATTTGGTTGAGAGGCTGCATTTGAGGGCCCAGAGGGCCACATGTGGCCTTGAGGCCACAGGTTCCCCACCCCTGTGTGACAGGTACTTATTGAATGCCAAGGGACTAAACTTTGAAAAAATATCAGACTCTCCCAGGGATATCAAAGGCTCATTGTCACCGTGTTTTTAGTTGATTAGTTTCTAATAACTAGTAGTCAAATTAGCACCTGGCTGTGCAGATTCCTGGGCTCACTGCAAGATCTACTAAATTGTAATCAGAGAATGGGTAAGGAAATTGATTTTTGTACCTTTAACAAGCCCCTTTGGTAATCCTTATGTACCCTAAAGTATATGCCCCTTTGGTAATCCTTATGTACCCTAAAGTATATGAGACAGTAGTTATTAATCTGAGGTACAGAAGTGAACCATCTGAAGAGTTTATACATATTTTAAATAAAACATTCTTTTCACGAACTTCTTATTCAGTAATTTTGGGATAAAATTTTGGCTACTTGTGGTTTGTTCAGCTCTTGAGGCAATTTTGCTAACCAACCATGGTTAAGTAAGATTGCCTTGAACTAACACTAACTGGCCATTTAAACAGAAATTTATTCTTTTTTTTTATTTTTTAATTTTTTTTTTATTTTGGCATATTATGGGGGTACAGATTTTAAGGTTTCAATAAATGCCCATTTCCCCCCCTCCCCCCAAAAGCCTGAGTCTCAATCATGACCATCCCTCAGATGGTGCACATCTCACTCATTATGTATGTATATACCCGCCCCCCTCCCACCTCCCCAATACCCTATTACTGTAGCACCTATGTGTCCACTTAGGTGCTACTCAGTTAATACCAGTTTGCTGGAGAATATATCTGGTGCTTGTTTTTCCATTCTTGGGATACTTCACTTAGTAGTATGGGTTCCAGCTCTAACCAGGAAAATATAAGATGTGCTATATCACCATTGTTTCTTAGAGCTGAATAGTACTCCATGGTATACATATGCCACATTTTATTAATCCATTCTTGGATTGAGGGGCACTTGGGCTGTTTCCACAGCCTTGCAATTATGAATTGTGCTGCTATAAACATTCGAGTGCAGGTGTCTTTTTTGTAGAGTGTCACTGGATCATTTGGGTAGATGCCCAGCAATGGGATTGCTGGATCAAATGGTAGATTCACTTGTATCGCTTTAAGGTATCTCCATATTGCTTTCCACAGAGGTTGAACTAGTTTGCAGTCCCACCAGCAGTGTAGGAGTGTTCCTCTCTCTCCGCAACCACGCCAGCATTTATTGTTTGGAGATTTTTTGATAAAGGCTATTCTCACTGGGGTTAAGTGATATCTCATTGTGGTTTTCATTTGCATTTCCCTGATGATTAGAAATGTTGAGCATTTTTTCATATGTTTGTTGGCCATTCTTCTGTCTTCTTTAGAAAAATTTCTGTTCAAGTCCTTTGCCCACTTTTTAATGGGGTTATTTGATTTTTTCTTCCTAATTTTCGTGAGTTCTAAGTATATTCTAGTTATCAGTCCCTTATCGGATGCATAGGATGCAAACATTTTCTCCCATTCTGTAGGTTGTCTGTTTACTTTCATGACTATTTCTTTGGCTGTGCAGAAGCTTTGTAGTTTGATCAGGTCCCATTTATTTATTTTTGTTGCTTCTGTGATTGCCTTTGGGGACTTCTTCATAAACTCTATGCCCAGGACAATGTCTAGGAGAGTGTTTCCAACTTTTTCCTCTAGAGTTCTAATAGTTTCATATCTTAGGTTTAAGTCTGTTATCCAGCGTGAGTTGGTTTTTGTGAGAGGTGAAAGGTGTGGGTCCTGTTTTAGCCTTCTACAGGTGGCTATCCAGTTTTCCCAGCACCATTTATTGAAGAGGGATTCTTTTCCCCAGCGTATGTTTTTGTCTGCTTTGTCAAAGATTCGATGGCTATATGAGGATGGTTTTATATCAGGATTCTCACATCTGTTCCACTGGTCAATGTTCCTGTTTTTGTGCCAATACCATATTGTTTTAATTAACACAGCTTTGTAGTATAGTTTGATATCTGGCATATTAATGCCTCCCATTTTGTTTTTGTTGCCTAGAATTGCTCTTGATATTCGGGGTCTTCTTTGGTTCCATACGAAGCATAAAATTATTTTTTCTATATCTGTGAAGAATGCTAATGGGATTTTAATAGGTATTGCATTGAATCTGTAGATCAGTTTGGGTAGTATAGACATTTTGATGATATTGAGTCTGCCGATCCACGAGCATGGTATGGATTTCCATCTGTTGACATTCTCTGCTATTTCCTTCCTCAGTGTTTCATAGTTCTCCCTGTAGAGGTCTTTTACCTCTTTGGTTAAATATATTCCTAGGTACTTTAATTTCTTTGTTGCTATTGTGAAGGGAATTGAGTCTTTGATTTGGTTCTCAATTAGATTGTTGTTGGAGTATATGAATGCCTCTGATTTCTGTGTATTGATTTTGTATCCTGAGACTTTACTAAATTCATTGATCAGTTCCAGGAGTTTCTTGGTTGAATCCTTGGGGTTTTCTAGATACAATATCATATCATCAGCAAACAGTGAAAGTTTGATCTCTTCTGCCCCTAATTGGATACCTTTAATTTCATGTTCCTCTCTGATTGCTGTAGCCAAGACTTCCAGCACTATGTTGAACAGAAGTGGAGATAGTGGGCAGCCTTGTCTGGTTCCAGTTCTAAGTGGGAATGATTTCAATCTTTCCCCATTCAGTATGATGTTGGCTACGGGTCTGTCATATATGGCTTGTATCATTTTTAGGTATGTCCCTTCTATGCCTATTTTCTTAAGTGTTCGTATCATGAAAGGGTGTTGAATTTTGTCAAAAGCTTTTCCTGCATCTATTGAAAGAATCATGTGGTCTTTGTTTTTGCTTCTGTTTATGTGGTGAATTGCATTTATAGATTTACGTATGTTGAACCATCCCTGTATCCCTGGGATGAAGCCCACTTGGTCGTGGTGGATTATTTTTTTGATAAGTGTCTGGATTCGGTTAGCTAAGATTTTGTTGAAAATTTTTGCATCTATATTCATTAGGGATATTGGTCTGTAGTTTTCTTTTTTTTGTTGCATCCTTTCCTGGTTTTGGTATCAGAGTAATATTCGCTTCATAAAAGGTGTCGGGGAGGTGTCCGTTCTTCTCTATGTTGTGTAATAGTTTCTGCAAGATAGGTACTAGTTCTTCTTTGTAAGTATGGTAAAATTCAGGTGTGAAGCCATCTGGACCGGGACTTTTCTTTTTAGGGAGATTTTTAATTGCTGTTTCTATTTCAGCTGTTGAGATTGGTCTGTTCAGGGAATCTATTTCTTCCTGGTTGAGCCTAGGGAGGCTGTGTGTTTCTAGAAATTTGTCCATTTCCTCCAAATTTTCCAGTTTGTGTGCATAAAGATTTTTGTAGTATTCATAAATTGTATCTTGTATCTCTTTGGTATCAGTTGTGATATCTCCTTTTTTATTCCTGATGGAGCTTATTAGAGATTTCTCTTTTCTGCTTTTCGTTAGCTTAGCCATTGGTGTGTCAATTTTGTTTATTTTTTCAAAGAACCAACTTTTTGTTTTATTAATCTCCTGAATAGCTTTCCTGTTTTCAATTTCATTTAGTTCTGATTTGATCTTGTTGATTTCACTTCTTCTGCTGGGTTTGGGTTTGGTCTGTTCTTCTTTTTCCAGCTCTTTGAGTCGTTTCATTAGATTGTCTATTTGTGATCTTCTTGTCTTTTGGTTATTGGCATTTATGGATATAAACTTTCCTCTCAGAACTGCTTTAGCTGTGTCCCAGAGGAGTTGATAACTTGTCTCTCCATTGTCGTTTTCTTCATAGAATTTTTTTATTTCCGTCTTGATTTCTTCATTTACGAAGTAATCATTTAGTAGGAGGTTGTTTAATTTCCACGTCTTTGTGTAGAAATGTGAGTCGTGTTAGGGTTGATTTCTAGTTTTATTCCACTGTGATCTGAGAAGGTACATGGTATGATTTCTATTTTTTTAAATTTGTTGAGATTTTCTTTGTGTCCTAGGATATGGTCAATCTTAGAGAATGTCCCGTGAGCTGATGAGAAGAACGTATATTCAGTGGATTTTGGGTAAAATGTTCTGTAGATGTCTGTCAGACCCAATTGTTCTAGAGTTTGGTTACATCCATTATTTCTTTATTAATTTTCTGTTTGGAGGATCTGTCTCGTGCCGTCAATGGGGTGTTGAAATCTCCGGCGATTATGGAGCTGCTATTAATCCATTTGCTTAGCTCTAGTAAGGTTTGCTTTATGAATCTTGGTGCACCTAAGTTGGATGCATATATACTTAAAATTGTTATCTCTTCTTGTTGGACTGTGCCCTTCACCATTATATAATGACCCTCTTTCTCTTTTACTACTTTTGTTGGTTTAAAAACTAAATCGTCTGAAATTAGAACTGCCACACCAGCCTTCTTTTGGCTTCTATTTGTCTGGAATATTGATCTCCACCCTTTTATTTTTAGTCTATATGCATCCTTGCACGTTAGATGTGTTTCCTGAAGACAGCATATACTTGGCCTGTATTTTCTTATCCATTCAGCCAGCCTATGTCTCTTGAGTGGAGAGTTTAAGCCATTCACATTTATTGAGAGAACTGATAGGTAAGGTAGATTACTGATCATTCTGTTGGATTGGATGTTGTTGCTATGATTTCTGTCTTGAACCATTGTAATATCTGGCCTTTAATATCTTTGGGGTTTGGTTGTTTTTATATTCGTGGGTTATTATTATGATGTTCCGTGCGTAACGCTCTTTTAAGTACTTCTTGTAGGGCTGGTCTTGTCTTGGTGAATTCTCTGAGACTTTGCTTGTCTGAGAATGTTTTTATTTCTCCTTCATATACGAAGCTTAGTTTTGCAGGGAATAATATTCTAGGCTGGGCATTGTTTTGTTTCAAAAGAGTGAGAATGGGGCCCCAGTCTCTCCTTGTTTGTAAAGTCTCATTAGAGAAGTCTGATGTTATTCGAATTGGCTTTCCCTTGTATGTTACTTGCTTCTTTTGTCTTACAGCTCTTAGAAGGGCCTCTTTAGTTGATACTTTGGTTAGTCTGATGACTGCATGTTGTGACGTCTTCCTGTTTGTGTTGAATCTCCCAGGGGTCCTCTGAGCTTTTGAACTTGTATATCAAGATTTTGAGCAAGGCCTGGGAAATTTTCCTCTATTATAACTTCAAACAGCTTGTCCAACCCTTGAGTGTTGTCTTCTTCCCCTTCTTGTAACCCTATGACCCTCACATTAGGTTTCTTCACATAATCCCACAGCTCTTGTAGGCTTTGCTCTTTTCTCTTGTTTCTCTGCTCTATTTCTGTGACTGATTTATTTAATTGGAGGGTGTTATCTTCAAGCTCTGAGATTCTTTCTTCTGTTTCATCTACCCTGTTCTTGAGACTTTCCACTGTATTTTGTAGTTCCTGGAATTGATTCTCCATTTCCAGGAGTTCAGTTACACTTTTCTTCAATGTGTCTATTTCTTTTCTAATATCCTGGAGGCTTTTTTTGGTTTCTTTGTGTTGGTTATTGAGTTGTTGTTGCAGCTGGGTGAGTGTTCTTATGTTCCACATACGAAATTCCTCTTCTGTCATATTGGTTGCCTGATTTTGGTCGGTGTCCGTTTCTAGGAGGCTGGTGCTCCTTTTTGGGGGTGTGTTTTCCGTTTGGTTCTTCATATTTCCTGAGTTCTTTCGCTGATTTCTTCCCATGTCGATCAGTTGTTGTTTCTTTCCTTAGGTTATTGTTTGGGTATTCACACACCTTGTTTAGTTTCTGAGGCGTTAGGTGGTGCCTGTGGGTGAAATTGGACCACTCCCTGTATATTGAGTCAGTGGGTGCCGTGGAAAGATTGTGCAAGGTGCCGTCCCTGTCAGTAGGTGGCGTTTGCTTCAGGAACAGGCTATGGTGTTGATTTTGAGTCCTGTTATCAGCTCTCCTTCTGGGCGGAGCTGGGTTCGGTAAGCCTGCCCTCAGGCCGTTAGCAGGGGTCAAAGTTCTGTTCTCTGCTTCCAGGGAAATCTGTCAGGGCGGGGCTGGAATGGTCCAGCTCAGCCAGAAAGTCTAGGTGTGGGGGTGGGGCTTTCTGAGACCCGCAGTCTGCAGCAGGCCTTGCTTCTTTCCACCCTCCCCAACTCTGCAGCTACTCCTTGGCCTCTGCCAGCAGGCCAGACCACAAGCCACCAGGCCTCCCCGGACTGTGATGCCGGCGGGGAGGTTCCCTGCACAGGAACGCCACCTGGGTTGGGCGCAAGGCCTCCTCCTGGGAGGAGGGTTGCCCTCTAGGTCGCCGATCCGCCCCTGGAGGCACACAGACCTTAGTAGGCTGTTCACGTATAACCCTTCTGTGCCCCGGGCAATGCTAGCCCTCGGTGCAGGGGATTTGGTCTGCAGGTCCGACCTCTGGGTCCCAGAGTTCAAACTGTATTCCCACCAGGGAGAGGATTTCCGGTCCTAATTCACCCACAGGGAGCCTAAGCTGGGTCTATGTCTCTCAGCCTCTTAGTCGGCACCGTTTTCCTGGGAACATGGTGCCAGCAGCACCTGGGAGGGCGGGCAGGGTCCCAAATGGGAATGTCCCGTTCCCTGGAGGTGCCTCCGGCTGGTGGCTGTATTGTCTCTCTGGGCAGCCGCGGGTAGGTTCGGCGGAGGGGAGGGGGAGGCTATATGGCGCCTGCCGCGCGGCTTAGGTCTGTGCACACGGAGGTGCCCGGAGGAAGTTGGGAACCTGGTGCCACGTCTGCTACAGGCTCACCATTGGCATGCTGCGGCAGTCTCTGGGCTGGTGTCCGTAGGTCTCTCCACCCGCTGGGGAGCCCACCAGCAGTCCCGAATGCAGGGTAGGGGAAACAGCAAATCCACCTACCCTTGCCGCTGGTCTCCGGGCTGCTCCGGTGGTCTCAGCCTCCAGTTCTCCTCCGCAGCCTCCTCCCGTGGAGTCTCCTGGGGTCTCAGGTACCCCTCCTTCCTGCCCTTGTCCGCTGTATGCTCGTCTTCTTGCTTCTTTCCTCTAGTTTCTGCTAGAATCTGTCTTTTCTGCAGAGACCCTCTGTCTGGCGGTGTTATTCGTCCTCCATCTTGTTCCGCCCCCCAGAAACTTATTCTTAACACCCTTGTTGTCATTTTCCCACCCATACACACATTTTCCTGTGAATCCAAAATCTTCCCTTCATTATTTTACCACTAACCAGTTTCCACAAGGCTCAGGTTCCCCAGGTACCATCCCTACTTCTATATACTCAAGGGAAAAAAATAAGGCTCACTGATGCATAACTTAAAGATGTACATTGTTTAAAATTTACAACTGTTCTGATTATCCCACAAGAGGTGGAAGGAGTGGGTTTACTCAGTGTTCATTTTAATTTATTTGTTTATCAAACTATAGCCCAGACATACTCATTCTGACAGTTTGTTTGAAGTTTATACATCTCTTGATGCAATATGTAATTCCTGCCACTGTTGATGGGAATTGTAGCCTTCCAAAGAGGGGAGAAGAGACCCCTAAGAATCTTGTAATGATGGCTTAGAAGAGTATATTGACAACATAAATGTTAGAACAATTATGTACACTCTCCATCTACCTCCTAGCCTGATACATTTAAGTGTGCTATTTATAAAATAGGTGTATCTTCATCCACATATTTGGAGAAGCTGTTGTAGAAGTAGACATTTCTATCAAGTCACTTTACCTGGGAACACAGTAGTTGTGGCCTTTATTGGGCAGTGGAGCCCTATAATAAAAGCTCTGCTTTCCTGTTGTTTCCAAGAGTGATCAAGGACAACACAAGGAAGCAAGAGTTTATAATGTACAATCAGCATAGAATTTCAACTTACTAACCAACACTCTACTGAAATTGGGTCTGTGGACACAAGCTAGATAGTTAATAATGGAAGACATTCAGCACTTATCATGCATTTTGGAAGTGTTTTATGTGCACTTTTCTCCATTTCATACTTGCAATGTTATCAAATAGATATATTACCATTATTATCTTCTCCATACATATTTTACAAGTGAGGAAACTGAAGCACAAAAAGTTAAAGTAATTTGTTTACACTTAGTCAATGACAGACTATACTTCAAATCCAAGCAAGATCTTAGATCATTAAATATGAAATGTCTGATTTTGAATCAAAAATGTTTAGTTTACTATATCTCAAACAAGGACTACAGCTGATCAAAGTATGTGCTTAAACTACTGACATGGTTTTGCCAGCTTAACAGTAGCTTGTTTATACTAGCAGAGAGAAGCCTGGAGAGTGAGTAATGATAAAATTGTGAAAGTCATTTTCCACAGCTGGTTGAGAATTGAATACTTTATCTTGAAGGAGTGGTCTAAAGCCTGGAAGAAGTGATAGTCAGTTGGTGCAAGGTATGGTGAATACAGTAGATGACACAGAGTTTCCAAGTCTAGCCTCTGTAGTTTGAGCAGCATTGTTTGTAGGACATGTTGTCAAGCATTGTCTTGCAAGAGCACTGCCCTGTCTCTATTGACCAATCTTGGCTGCTTAATCACAAGCATCCTCATCATTTCATCCAATTGGTTGCAATATATCTGCTGTAATCAACTGACCAGGTTTCATGAAGCTGTAGTGGATAATACCAGTGCTGGACAATCAAACACACACCATTAGCTTTTTTGGATAAATATTTGGTTTGGGACTATGTTTCAGCACTTCATCTTTATCCAACCATTGTTCCAAATGCTTATGATTGTCAAAAAGAAGCCATTTTTTTCATCCCATGTAATAATATGGTATAGGAGTGGTTCACCTTTATGTCATGATGGCAAAGAAAGGCAAGCCTTGAGATGATTTCTCTGTTGACCCTATTTAATTCATGTGATACCCATCTATCCAGCTTCTTTACAGTGCTGATTTGTTTCAAATGGTCCAATATTGCTGGAATAGTAACGTTAAACCTTGCTGCTAATTCACTTGTAGGTGGAGATGGATTTGCTTCCACTCCAGCTTTCAGCTCATCATTATCCACCTTGGTCACCCACGTAGCTCATTTTCAAGATTAAAATCACCAGAACGGAACTTCACAAAACATTGACATAGTGTGCGTTCATTAGCCATATCCTTCCCACTTTGTTGATATTTTGACCTGTCTATGCTGCACTGGTTCCATGACAGAACTCATATTCAAAAATAACTCAAATTGTTGATTTATCCATGGTTTCACAAAAATTGCTCTAAAAAATTTGAAAGATAATTGCAAGCCAAAACATGCATTTGAAAAGAGGATGCACCTTCACAACAAAAATAAAACAAGGAATGTCAAAGTGAAATATCAGAGATATCAACTGTCAAACTTAGTACTTAAGGAAATCAGACATTTCATACTTAATAATCTAACAGCTCCAGAGACAGAGCTCTTAATCATGATAGTATACTTCCTCCCATTATAGTAGAAACAGAAAGTGCTTTGGAATCAGGCTGGAACCTACTTCCATCACTTTCCAGCTAGTTGATATTGCAAGAGTTGCCTAACTTCTTGGAGTCTCAATATGCTCATCTGTAAAATGAGGATAATAATAGCACAGTAGAATCACATATTTGTGCACTTAAATTAAAAGCTAATTTTAAGGAGTTTTTGTCAAAAATGGCGGACTAGGGATGACCTCCCTGTTCTTTGCTCTTGGAATGGGAGGTGAAGAAGTCGGCCTGAATCACTCGAGTGGGTAGTTCTCCAACAGGATCAGCTTCACAGAACTACAGGGAAGCTTTGAGGGACAGCAGAGCCGGGAAAAGGAAGAAAGTGACTCAGTGGATTTATTCTGAAGTTCCCAGAATCCGAGTGGCACTGCGGGGATTGGAGTGTAAGCTGGCCGCACTTAGCAGCCAGCCAAACAGCTGTGTGAACCTTTCTACAGGAAAACAACTTCTCCCTCACCGACCTCCATGCCCAAGCAAGCAGAGAAGTGCCTGAAGACAGGGTGAAGAGGTAACACGGATGGGCAGGCAGGTTAGAGAGGAGGCAGGAACAGAAAGTAATTTGAAATCTCCAGGGCACCGTGTAAGGTCGCCATTGCTGGGAGAACTATAAACACTAGAGGCTTACACCTTGCATGTGAAGGGACAGAAAAGTGAGACAGATTGCTCATTTGACTGAGTTGCTGGGTGGACTCAGGCAGTGGCCCAAGTGCTGCAATGGAGGGAGTGGAAGAGGGGAGTGAGAGCCATCCTCCAGGAAACTCCCAAGGTCTCCAGAGACCCAAGCTCCGCTGCTGCAGGACACGCCGATAGTTCCATCCCCTCGGCGGGACCTGCCCACGGGCCCCGGCGTTCACGGATCCTGCACAGGGATTTCCAGAGACTTAGACCGCGGGTGCGTGCTGATAGCTCTCACCGCTCAGGGGGACTAGCCCGTGGGCCCCGGCCTTCGCGGATCCTGCGCTGGGATTTCTGGTGCCTTGGACTGTGGGTTTGCACCCCACGGCGGGACTTGCCCGCAGGTCCCGGCCTCCGCGCATCCTCCGCAGGGACTTTCACCAGCTTGGACTGCGGGTGCGCACTGATACTTCTCGCCCCTCGGTGGAAATTGTCCACGGCTCCCAGTCCCTTGAGCTCTGCCAGTGAAGGGACAGAGGGCGGGATGAGAGCCATCCTCCACGGATCCTCCGCAGGGATCCCCAGCGGCCCAAGCCCCACCACTGCGGATATGTGCTGATAATCTCTGCCCCTGGGCGGAACTTGTCCAGGGTTCCCAGCCCCTAGAGCCCTACTGGTGAAAGGTCAGAAGGCAGGGCAAGAGCCATCCTCTGGGGACCCTCCACAGGGGTCTCAAGAGGCTCACGCCCCACTGTCGGGAGGACATACAGATAGTTTTCGCCCCTCCCAGGAACTTGTCCACAGTTTCCAGCCACCTGAGCTCTGCCGGTGAAGGGACAGAAGGAAGGGTGAGAGCCATCCTCTGCAGACCCTCCCCAGAGTTCCTCAGTGACCCAAGCCCCGCCTCTGCGGGGACGTGCTGTGAGTTTTCGACCCTCGGCGAAACTTGTCCACGGATCCCAGCCCCTTGAATTCTCCAAGTGAAGGGACAGAAGGTGGTGTGAGAGACATCCTCTGTGGACCCTCCACAGGGGTCTCCAACGTCACACACCCCGCTGAAGCGGGGACCCACAGATAGTTTTTGCCCCTCCGTGGAACTTGTCCGTGGTTCCCAGCTGCTTGAGCTCTGCCGGTAAAGGGACAGAAGGCGAAGTGAGAGCCATCTTCTACAGACCCCCCCAGGGGCCTCCAGTGGCCCAACCACACTGCTGCAAGGATGAACCGATAGTTTTCAATCTCCCGCAGAACTTGTCTGCAGACCCTAGTCGTTTGAGCTCTGCCGGTGAAGGGACAGAGCCAGGGGCGAGAGCCATCCTCTGCAGCCCCTCCCCAGGGATCTCCAGCGATCCAAGCCCTGCTGCCAGGGACGGAGACGTGTGGATAGTTTTCACCCCTCAGTGAAGCTTGTCCTCGGTCCCTAACTACTTGAGCTCTACCAGTGAAGGAGAAGAAGGGGAGGGGGAAGAGAGCCATCCTCCGTGAACCCTTCCCAAAGGTCTCCAACAGCCCAAGAACTGCCACCGGGGTGCAGAAAGTTTTCATCCTTCAGTGGAACTAGTCTACAGACTCCAGCTGCTTGAGCTCTGCCTGGGAAGGGACGTAAGAGAGGGAGAGTGCCATCCTCCGTGGATCCTCCCCAGGGGTCTGCAGTGGCTAAAGCTCTACTGGTGACACACGGAAAAGGGATAGTTGTCACCCCTCAGTGGAGATTCTCAGTGGTCCCTGGCAGCTCAAGCACTGCTGATCTTAGCTCATAATCCATTCACTGCATTTCCTATCCTCAATAAAGCATCCAGATGAGAAAGAACCAGAGAAAGTTTACAGGAAACATGAAGGACCAGAGAGAAAAGTCACCTTCAAAGCAAAATACTCATTTTCCATTGTCTGACACCAACTTACATGACATGAGTAAACTGACAGAGGAAGACTTCCGAATATGGATTGCTACAAAACTGATTGGAATTGAAGAGAAAATAGAATTACAACATAGAGAAACCATAAGAACAATACAAAAAATGAATGAAAGATTCTCCAAAGAAATTGAGACTATCAAGAAAAACCAAACAGAAATCCTGGCAATGAAGGAAACAATCAAGGATATTAATAATTCAGTGGAAAGCCTAAAGAACAGGATGGACCATGCAGAAGAAAGAATCTCAGAGCTTGAAGATTATGCCTATGCTTTAAACAAATCAGAGGAAGAAAGGGAACACAGAAACAAGAAACAAGACCAAAGTTTACAGGAAATGTGAGATTATGTTAAAAAACCAAATATCAGACTGATTGGGATTCCGGAAGGGGAAGAGGAACATTCACAAGGGCTGGAAAACCTATTTCATGGAATACTGGAGGAAAATGTGCCAGGCCTGGCCAGAAATCTTGACATCCAAATACAAGAAGCACACAGAACTCCGGGGAGACTCAATGTGAAAAGGCATTCACCTCGCCATGTGGTTTTTAGGCTGACCAAAGTAAACATGAAAGAAACAATTCTCCGAGCAGCGAGACGAAAGCAGCAAATGACCTATAAAGGTAAGCCTATCAGACTAACAACAGACTTCTCATCTGAAATCTTACAAGCCAGGAGGGATTGGGTACCTATCCTTAATCTTCTAAAACAGAACAAAGCCCAGCCTAGAATTCTATATCTGGCAAAATTAAGTTTCATCTATGAGGGAGAAATAAAGTCCTTCTCAGACAATCACTGAAGGAATTTGCAAAGACCAGACCACCCCTATAGCAAGTTCTTAGACCGGCATTTCCAACCGAGCAAGGCAGTAGACACTCCTCAAAGTGAAATCATCAAAGAATTAAAGTTTAGATCTCGAACTAAAGGATGGCCCAAGGAGTAAGACAAAGCAACAAGACTCCACCCAACAATATAAATGGTAATCTTCCTCCAATTTAAATCCTCTCAATAAATGTAAATGGCTTAAACTGTCCTCTGAAGAGACATAGACTGGCAGAGTGGATAAAATTGCACAAACTTAGCATCTGTTGTCTACAGGAAACACATCTAACTCACAAAGATACCCGCCAGCTGAAGGTCAAGGGATGGAAAACTATCATCCAGTCAAACGGAAGTCAAAAGAAAGCTGGAGTAGCTATACTATTTGCAGATAATATAAGCTTTAAAATAGCAAAAGTAAAAAAGGATAAAGATGACCATTATATAATGGTGAAAGGGAAGATCCAACAAGAAGATTTAACAATTCTTAATGTCTACGCACCCAATACAGGAGCAATCAATTACTTAAAGCAAAACTTGTCTAATATAAACACCTTGTTACATAACACTACCATAGTAGCAGGGGACTTCAACACCCCATTGAATGACCTGGAGAGATCCTCCAAACAGAAAATAAGCAAAGATATAATCGACCTGAATAAAGCCCTTGATCAAAAAGGCCTGACAGATATCTATAGAGCATTCCACCCAAACAAACTTGAATTTACATTCTTTTCAGCAGCCCATGGATCCTACTCCAAAATTGATCACATCATAGGCCGCAAATCAGATCTCAAAAAATTCAAGAAAATAGAAATTATACCTTGTATCTTCTCTGACCATAACGGTATAAAATTACAGTTCAAATCCAATAGAAACACTCAACCCCTCACAAAATCATGGAAACTAAACAATCTATTATTGAAAAATTATTGGGTAAAGGAAGAAATTCAGAGGGAAATCGAGAATTTCTTCGAACAAAATGATAACGGCGATACCTCTTACCAAAACCTGTGGGATACAGCAAAAGCTTACCTGATAGGAAAACTAATAGCAATTAACACTCACATTAAAAAAATAGAAAGCTTAGATACTGACAACCTAATGAATAAGCTCAAGGAATTGGAAAAAGAAGAGCAAACAATATCCGATATTAACAGAAGAAAGGAAATAACAAAGATCAAAGCATAACTGAATGAAATGGAGAACAGAAGAACTATACTAAAATTCAACAAAACCAAAAGCTGGTTTTTTGAAAAGATAAACAAAATCAATGGCCCTCTTGCTAGATTGACAAGGACCCAAAGGGAAAGGACTGTAATAAACTCAATAAGAAATGAAAAAGGAGAGATCACAACAGATACCAAAGAAATACAAAACATTATATTTGACTATTATAAAAAACTATATGCCCCAAAACTACAGAATGAAGATGAAATGGACAAATTCTTGGATTCATACAACCTCCCTAAGATCACACAGGAGGCAACAGAATTCCTAAATAGACCAATCTCAAGCTCAGAAATAGAAGCAGTAATTAATAACCTTCCCAAATGGAAAATTCCTGGGCCAGATGGCTACACTGCAGAGTTCTACCAAACATACAAAGAGGAACTCATACCTATACTACAGAAACTATTCCACACCATTGAGAAGGATGGTATCCTTCCTAACTCATTCTACGAAGCCAATATCACCTTGATACCAAAGCCAGGAAAGGACACAACAAAAAAAGAAAATTACAGACCAATATCCCTCAATACAGATGCAATACCTGAATACAGATGCAAAAATCCTAAATAAAATTTTGGCGAATAGGATCCAGCAGCACATCAAAAAAATAATTCACCATAACCAGGTAGGCTTTATTCCAGAGATGCAAGGATGGTTCAACATACGCAAGTCTATAAATGCAATTCACTTCATAAATAAAATCAAGAACAAAGACCATATGATTCTTTCAATAGATGCAGAAAAAGCATTTGACAAGGTCCACACACCTTTATGATAAAAACTCTTAACAAAATAGGCATAGATGGCTCATACCTTAAACTTATCAAATCCATCTATGACAAACCCACTGCTAGTAACATCCTAAATGGAGAAAAATTAAAATCCTTCCCCCTTCAATCCGGAAATAGACAGGGGTGCCCACTATCTCCTCTCCTATTTAACATAGTGCTCGAAGTCCTAGCAATAGCAATTAGACAGGAGAGGGGTATTAAGGGCATTCAAGTGGGGGCAGATGAAATCAAACTCTCGCTCTTCGCCGATGATATGATATTATACCTAGAAAACCCCATGGACTCTTCCAAGAGACTCCTAGACTTGATAACCGAATTTGGTAAAGTGTCAGGTTATAAAATCAATATACACAAATCAGAAGCATTCATATATGCCAAGAACCATCAAACAGAAACTCAAATCCAAAACGCAATACCCATTACTATAGTCCCAAAGAAAATTAAATATCTAGGAGTATTCTTAACAAAAGATATAAAAGATTTATATAAGGAGAACTATGAAACACTAAAAAAAGAAATTGCAGAAGATTTAAACAGATGGAAAAATCTACCTTGTTCATGGATTGGTAGAATCAATATAGTTAAAATGTCAATATTACCTAAAGTGATCTACAGAATCAATGTAATCCCCATGAAAATACCATCAGCATTCTTTACAGATCTAGAAAAAATAATTCTTCGCTTCGTATGGAATCAGAAAAAACCTTGTATAACCAAAGCAATCTTAAATAGAAAGAACAAACTGGGAGGCATCAGTCTTCCTGACTTCAAACTGTACTATAAAGCAATATCAGCATGGTACTGGCACAAGAACAGAAGCATAGATATCTGGAATAGATCTGAGATACCAGAGATGAAACCATCAGTATACGGCAATCTAATCTTTGATAAAGCTGAAAAAAATATACATTGGGGAAAAGAATCTCTCTTCAACAAATGGTGCTGGGAAAACTGGTTAGCTACATGCAGAAGAGCGAATCAGGATCCCTACCTCTCACCTCTCACAAAAATTCACTCAAGATGGATAACAGACTTAAACTTAAGACATGAAACCTTAAGAATCCTAGAAGAAGATGTTGGGAAAACCCTATCAGACATTGGCCTAGGCAAAGAATTTTTGAGGAGGACCCCCAAGGCAATCACCACAGCATCAAAAATAAACAAATGGGATCTGATCAAATTAAGAAGTTTCTGCACAGCCAAGGAAACCATCAATAGAGCAAATAGACACCCCACAGAGTGGGAGAAAATATTTGCTCTCTATACCTCTGATAAAGGCCTAATAACAAGAATTTATCTAGAGCTTAAAAAAATTAACAAGAAAAAAATCAAACATTTCCATCAAGAAATGGGCGACGGAATTGAAAAGAAACTTCTCCAAAGAAGACAGAATATTGGCATGCAAACATATAAAGAAATGCTCAACCTCTCTAATTATTAGAGAAATGCAAATCAAAACCACAATGAGATACCACCTAACCCCAGTAAGAATGGCCTATATCAAGAAATCCCAAAACAACAAATGCTGGCGAGGATGCGGAGAGACAGGAACACTCCTACACTGCTGGTGGGACTGCAAATTAGTGCAACCTTTGTGGAAAAGAATTTGGAGATACCTCAAACAGCTAGAAATAGAAATACCATTTGACCCTGCAATAGCATTCCTAGGCATCTACCCAAAAGAGCATAGACATTCTATTATAAAGACATCTGCAAACGAATGTTTATAGCAGCACAATTCACTATTGCACGATTATGGAAACAGCCCAGGTGCCCATTAATTCATGAGTGCATAATTAAAATTTGGTATATGCTCACAATGGAATATTACTCAATCCTAAGAAATGACAGTGAGCTAGCACCATTTATGCTATCCTGGATTAAGCTTAAGCCTGTTATCCAAAGTGAAGCAACACAAGACTTGGAAAATGGGCTCCACATATACTTGCCATCAAATTGGTACTGACTGATTTAAACTTCGATTTTCAAATGGTGGCAATACCCACCAGAGACTCGGCGGGGGGGACCCAATCTTAGGGATAGGATGAGCATTCTGGAGGGGGAGGGCATAACTATAACCCTTCTTAGGGAGAGGCAAAGATATACAATGTAACCAAAATGTTAAACAAAACAAAACAAAACAAAACAAAAAAAAAACTTTCTAGCAGGTGGTGGGCAGGCAGGAGTGGGGAGGAAGAAAGGGATGTATGTTTCCATAATGTGTACGATGCACATCACCAGGGGATTGGACATTTCGGGGGGAGGGAGGGGGCAGAAGCAATATTTGTAACCCTAACAATATTTGTACCTCCATAATATGATGAAATAAAAATCATGTTCTAATAAAAAAAAGCTAATTTTAATAACCTAATGCCACAATAACCCAAATGCACAATTATACTACTTCTTTTATTCCTAATACCAAAAAATTCTGATAACACATATTAATGTCAGAGAGACTTAATATAAAAAATGTGGAGTAAACTGTGAAGACTACCAGGAACACTGCAGAATTCTCTGTTCATCTTCCATTATTTTCTAGAGATTTGATAATTATCTCAAAGGCAGTATAGTCTGAATTTTAGCACCTACATATAGTGGTTTTTGTTATTATTTCCTTTAATTTAGCTCAGGGACTGTCAAACTTTAATGTACATAATAATTACCATACAGTGGAGCATACATAAAGTCATGCATACTTTTCTTTATGGGAAAATTAAGGGATTTTGATGGATAATTTTAACTCCTACAAATCTTTTCATATTTATGTGAAATAAAAATACCCAAGTACCTAACACTTCTGTCCCTACCACAAATGTGTTTTGAATATTAACTGATATAACATTTATGAGTGTATCAGTTAGTGCCTGGCACATAGATGTTAAAAATATCTAAAATGGAATTGGGGTGCTCCTACAAACACACCAAGTAAATACCTACACACAGATCAAGTCTTTCTTAGAGAAAGCCAGAATCCACTTGAAAGACTCCTACACAGCAGACAACTGAGAAAATATCCACATCTAAAGAGGTAGGAAAAGCAGGGATAAACTCACATATTAACCCCATCCTGAGCACAGTGCCTTAAAACTAGAAAGAAAACCCCAACTCCCAGTTTCTTCCTGAGGGGTTGAGGGCTTGTACCACACATATAATCCTCAACTTTTAAAGTCCCTGCCAGCAGGTTTGGCTCTGAAATCACCTGCTTGAGGAATGGCAGGGACATAGCATCAGAGGATTTCCCTCAAATACAACAAATAAAAGGGGACTTTGAACTATGCAAGCACTCCTAGCAATTGTACAACCCTGTATCAGTGCAGTTTCCATCTTCCCCTTGGAAAGGGTTTGGCCACACACTTTTCCAGAAGCTCCCTGTTGTTTTGTCCTCTAACAAGCTAGTATATGACAGCCTACCTAGAAAATAAATAAAAAACCTCCTAGAGCCTAAACATGATGGAAGTCATTCCACACACCTTCTTCCCTAGCTTGCTTCAGCAATAATTCCAGCCCTATAATCTCTTCTTGGAAAGAGATTGGAGGCCTCAGCAAGCAAAATCAGGTGGGATGACACCTCCATGCTTTCTTCCCTGGCTTGATCCTAAAAATTAATTCTGCTAACTTATTGGTAGGAGGTGTGGGTACCCCTATTCCTGAAAGGGAAAAGGAGAACTTCTTGTGCTTTCTTCCCTGGCTTGCTTCAAAAATAACTCTATACCAGAAGGATCTCCTTGCAAGGAGGATATACAACTTCTGCTTACTTAAACAGGAGACTGAACACTTCCTGTACCTTCTTCTTTGGCTTCCTGTAGTAATAATCCCAGCCTAATATCTCTGTGGAAACAAGTTAGAGGCCTCTGCCAGCAAAAATGGCAGGGACAGCACTCCCTGAACCTTTCACCTTGGCTAGCTCCTTAGATAAATTCCTACGATCTCTCAATGGAGGCAGGGTGGAATCTCCCTGTGCCTAAATGAGAAAATGGAAACTTCCTATGCCCCTCTTCTTCAGCTTACTTCAGTAATAACTCCAGATTAGAAGGCTTCCCCTGCAAGGAAGGCCTGAGACTCTTGCATGCTTAAACAGCAGAGAGGACACTGCCTTTGCCTCCTTCCCTGGCTTACTCCAATGATAATCACAACTCTATTCTCTCTCCATGGAAAGAGACTGGAGACCTCTTCCAGAAAGAATAGAAGATACGGAATTCCTTATGACATCTTCCCTGGCTTTATCTAGAGATGAATTATTGCAGTCTGTCATTGGGAGGAGGCTGGAGGATATCTTTGTGCCTGAAAGGGAAAGTGGACACAACATGTGCCTTCTTCCCAGGCTTGCTCCAGCAATAAATACAAACATGCAGATTCTTCCTGGAAGTAGCTTCAGCACACATCAAGCACTCCAACTTTTATAGCTTTCATCCAAGAATGGCTCCTAAATTACTTAGCTATGGGAGTATGGAGCCCTGCATTCCTGAGTCTCTTGGACCACAGAGAACAAAAAAGTGACTTTTAAACTTGCAACCCCCCAGTAACGATCTTTCCAGCTTTAAAGTGAGTAGCCTGATCAAGACTAAAGGCATCTTCCTTTGATAATGGCCTAGGTACAGGACAGAACAAATGGGAGATGCACTGTGGCTCTCAGATTCTCTACAAGGAAAGAAGAAACTGGAATACATGTCTAACAGCCCAGCATCTCTAGCTGCATACCAAGGGAATGGCTTTGATTGCACCTCTCTCAAGGAAATAGCACAACTTGACATTCTCTAATTTTGTGGGGCCACTCAGAAGAAAGACAGCATGTTGGACAAGCACAAAGAGTTCAGACACACCTAGAATCTCTGGTCTGGCTGATTAAGTAAAACATTTCATACATAATACCACTCTATGACTAGAAAAGTTGGGGCTCTTATCTATTGCACAAAAACTGATGCACAGAGTCAAGAAGAATGAAGAAACAGGAAAATATGCTCCAAAAAAAAAAAAAAAAGATAAGTCTCCAGAAACTAACCTTAATATAACAGAAATATGTGATTTTCCTGACAGGGAATTTAAAAGGGCCATCATAAAGATGTTCACCACAGTAAGAAGAGCAATGTGAGAACAAACTGATAATTTTAACAAAGAGATAGAAAATATAAAAACATGCCAAAAAGAAATCATAAAGTTGAAGAATACCATAACTGAACTGAAAAATTCAACAGATGGATTTAAAAACAGGTAAGATCAAGCAGAGTAAAACAAGCTTGAAGACAGGTCATTGGAAATCATCTAACATGAGGAGCAAAAAGAAAAAACAATGACTTCGAGCACTATGTTGAATAGAGGAGGAGATAGTGGACATCCTTCTCTAGTTCCAGTTTGAAGAGGGAATGGTTTCAATTTTTCCCCATTCAGAATGATATTAGCAGTGGGTTTGTCATACATGGATTTGATAAATTTAAGGTATGAGCCGTCTATGCCTATTTTGTTAAGAGTTTTTATCATAAAGGTGTGTTGGACTTTGTCAAATGCTTTTTCTGCATCTATTGACAGAATCATATGGTCTTTGTTCTTGTTTTTATTTATGAGGTGAATTGCATTTATAGACTTGCGTATGTTGAACCAGCCTTGAATCCCTGCAATAAAGTCCACCTGGTCATGATGAATTATTTTTTTGATGTGCTGCTGAATTCTAATTGCTAAAATTTGGTTTAGATTTTTGCATCTATATTCATGAGGGATATGGGTCTGTAATTTTCTTTTTTCGTTGTGTCCTTTCCTGGCTTTGGTATCAAGGTGATATTGGCTTCATAGAATGAGTTAGGAGGGATACCATCCTTCTCAATGGTGGGGAAGAGTTTCTGTAGTATAGATATGAGTTCATGTTTTTATGCTTGGTAGAACTCTGAAGTGTAGCCATCTGGCCCTGGACTTTTCCGTTTGGGAAGGTTATTAATTACTGCTCCAATTTCTGAGCTTGAGATTGGTCTATTTAGGAATTCTGTTACTTCCTGGGTGAACATAGGGAGGTTGTATGAATCCAGGAATTTGTCCATTTCCTCTTCATTATGTAGTTTTTGAGCATATAGTTTTTTATAGTAGTCAAACATAATGTTTTGTAATTCTGTGGTGTCTGTTGTAATCTCTCCGTTTTCATTTCTTATTGAGTTTATTAGAGTGCTTTCCCTTGGAGTCCTTGTCAATCTAGCAAGAGGGTCATCATTTTTGTTTATCTTTTAAAAAAAAACAGCTTCTGGTTTTGTTGATCTTCAGTATAATTCTCTTGTTCTCCATTTCATTTAGTTCTGCTTTGATCTTCATTATTTCTTTTCTTCTACTAGGATTGGAATTTGTTTGCTCTTCTGTTTCCAATTACTTGAGCCTATTCAGTAGGTTGTCAGTATCTAAGCTTTATGTTTGGGGGATGTGAGCATTTATTGCTATTAGTTTTCCTCTCAGGTAAGCTTTTGCTGTATTCCACAGGTTTTGGTAACGAGTGTCACTGTTATCATTTTGTTTGAAGAAACTCTTTATTTCCCTCCGAATTTCCTCCTTCATCCAATAATTTTTCAATAATAGATTGTTTAGTTTCCATAGTGCTTGAAATCCTAGCTACAGTAATCAGGCAAGAGAGGGGTATTAAGGGCATCCAACTGGGGGCAGATGAGATCGAACTCTCACTCTTCACTGATGATATGCTATTATACCTAGAAAACCCAAAGAATCATCCAAGAGACTCCTAGATTTGGTAAATGTATTTGGTAATGCTTCAGGTTACAAAATCAATATACACAAATCAGAAGCATTCATATATGCCAAGAATCATCAAGCAGAAACTCAAATCAAAAATGCAATGCCTTTTACTATAGCCCCAAAGAAAATTAAATATCTAGGAGTATATTTTACAAAAGATATGAAAGATTTATACAAGGAGAACTACAAAACACTAAAAAAAGAAATTGTAGATGATGGAAACAAATGGAAAAATCTACCTTGTTCATGGATTGGTAGAATCAATATCGTTAAAATGTCAATATTACCTAAAGTGATCTAAAGAATTAATGCAATATCTATCAAAGTACCACCATCATTCTTTACATATCTGGAAAAAATAATTCTTCACTTTGTATAGAACTGGAAAAAAGCCTTGTATAGCCAAAGCAATCTTCAGTAAAAAGAACAAACTGGGAGGCATCAGTCTTCCTGACTTCAAGCTGTACTATAAAGCAATAATAGTTAAATCAGCCTGGGACTGGAACAAGAACAGAAGCATAAATATTTGGAATAGAACTTAGATTCCAGAGATGAAGCCATCTGCATACGGTAACCTAATCTTTGATAAAGCATACAAAAATATACAAAGGGGAAAAGGATCTCTCTTCAATCAATAGTGCTAGAAAAACTGGATAGCTACATGCAGAAGATTCAATCAGGATCACTTCCTCTCAACTCTCACAAAAATTCACTCAAGATGGATAACAGATTTAAACCTAAGGCATGAAACCTTAAGAATCCTAGATGAAGATGTTGGGAAAACCCTCTTAGACATTGGCCTAGGCAAAGAATTCTTGAAGAAGACCCCCAAGGCAATCACCACAGTTTAAAATAAACAAATGAGATCTGATCAAATTAAAAAGTTTCTGCACAGCCAAGGAAACTATCATTAGAGCAAATAGACAACCCACAGAATGGAATAAAATATTTTCTCTCTACACTTCTGATAAAGGTCTAATAACAAGAATCTATGTAGAACTCAAAAGAATTAACAAGAAAAAAAAATCAAACGACCCCATCAAGAAATGGGCAATGGAAATGAAAAGAAACTTCTCCAAAGAAGACAGAATAATGGCCTGTAAACATATAGAAAAATGCTCAACATCTCTAATCATTAGAGAAATGCAAATCAAAACCACAATGAGATACCACCTAACCCCAGTGGGAATGGCCTGTATCAAGAAATCCCAAAACAACAAATGCTGGCAAAGATGTGCAGAGACAGGAGCACTCTTACACTGCTGGTGGAACTACAAATTAGTGAAACCTTTGTGGAAAAGAATTTGGAAATACCTCAAACAGCTAGATATAGAAATACCATTCGACCTAGCAATAACATTGTTAGGTAACTACCCAAAAGAGTATAAGACATTCTACTATAAAGACGTCTGCACCCGAATGTTTATGGCAGCACAATTCACTATTGCAAAGACATGGAACAACCCAAGTGTCCATCAATTCATGAGTGGATAAGCGAAATTTGGTGTATGTTCACAATGGAATATAACTCAATTCTAAGAAACAACAGTGCGCTAGCACTGCTTATACTATCCTGGATTAAGCTTATACTATCCTGGATTAAGCTTAAGCCCACTATCCAAAGTGAAGTGACATAAGTTCAGGAAAATGGGCTTCACATGTATTCTCCATCAAATTGGTACTGACTGATTAACACTATGGTGCTCAAAGGGTGGTGGTGTTCACCAGGGATTCGGGGGTTGAGGGAGTAGTCCCACATCTGAGGGATGAGGTGAGCATTGTGGAGGGGAAGGGCATACCTCTAACCCTTCTTTGGGAGAGGTAAAGATATAAAATGTAACCAAAATGTCAAGAAAATACCTTTTATTGGGTGTTGGGCAGATGGAAGGGTGGAGGAGGGGATGGGTGTATACTTACATAATGAGTGCGATGCATACCACCTGGAGGATGGACATGCTTGAACCTCTGATTTGGCAGTGGGAGGGGAGGGGTGGCAAGGGCAATATATGTAACCTGAACTATATTTGTACCCCCATGCTATGATGAAATAAAAAGAAAAAAAAGCATAAAAAAAGAAAAATAATGAAAATAAGTGGAGACACCCTAACGGATTTATAAGACACCATCAAGTGGAATAATGTGCACGTTATCAGAGTTCCAGGTGGAGGGGGAGAGAGGGGGAGAGAGAGAGAGAGAGAGAGAGAGAGAGAGAGAGAGAGAGAGAGAGAGAGAGAGAGAGAGAGACAGACAACAGAAAAAACATTCAAGGAAATAATGACAAAAAACTTACCAAGACTGGGGAAGGAATTAGAAATACAGATTCAGCATGTAATAAGATGAAGTGATCAACACCTAGCCCATTATAATCAAATTATCAAACATTAAAGAAAAAGAGAGAATATTGGAAACTGCAAAAGAAAAACAGCTTTTTACATACAGGGGGCCCCTCATAAGATCATCAGCAGTTTTTCCAACAGAAACTCTGTAGGCTGAAGGGGAATGAGTTAATATTTTTAAAGCCAAAAACAAAATACTGTCAACCAAGAATACTGTACCCAGAAATCCTGCCCTTGAAAAATGAAGGGGAGATAAAAAAACTTCTCCAAGAATAAAAAGCTGATGGAATTTATAACCCACAGACCTGCCTTATAAGAAATGTTAAAAGAAGTGCTTCGTGCTGAAGGAAAACGTCACTAAGTAACAATGTAAAACTATAAAACTCATTGGTAAAAGAAATTATATAGTCAAGCTCAGGACACTTTTACTGTAATAGAGATGTGAAAATCAGCTATTAATATATCTCTAGTATGAAAGTTAAACAATCAAAATCAACTATAATTACAATAATTTGTTAAGAGATATAAACCACAAAAGATATAAATATATCATAAAAACAAATTGTAAGAAGAGAATAAAAACAAAGTTTGTGTAAGTAATCAAAGTTAAGTTAATATTACCTTAAAATTATTCCTAGTGTTTATTAGTATTAGTTATTAGTTTCAGATGTTTTATGTAAGCCTTATAGTAGTAATAAAGCAAAAACTCTTAGTAGATACACAAAAGCTGAAAAGAAATGGTTCAAAGCATATTATTAAAGAAAACCATCAAAATACTATGGAAGACAGGAAGAGAAGAAGAAAATAACAAAGCATCTATAAATTTACCAGAAAATAATTAACAAAACATAAGAAGTAAGAACTTACTAATAATTACTTCTAATGTAAATCTATTAAAGTATCCAATCAAAAGATATTAAGTGGCTGAATGGATTTATAAAAGACCTTACTATACATTGCCTGCAAGAAACACACTTCGTCTGTAAGGACACACATAGACCAAAAGGGAATGGATAGAAAAACATATTCCTTGCAAATGGAAACCAAAAGAGTGTGGGGACAGCTATATTTATACCAAACAAAAAAGACTTTATGTCTAAAACTGTAAAAAGAGACAAACAAAATAATTATATAATGATAAACAGGTCAATTCATCAAGAAGTTATGACACTTATAAATATATATTCACCAAACATTGAGGCACCTAAATAAACAAAAAATATATTTATAGACCCAAATAGATAGACTATAATACAATAGTCAAAGGAGAATTCAATACCCCACTTTCAACATTGGACAGATCATTTAGGCAGAAAATCAATAACAATTTCTTGAACTTTAACTACACTCTAGACCAAATGAGTACAACAGATATTTATGGAACATATTATCCAAAAGCAATAGAATACACATTCTTTTCAAATGAATGTGGAACATTCTCCAGGATAGAACATATGCTAGGCCACAAAACAATTCTTCACAAATTTAACAAGATTGAAATCATATTGAGTATCTTTTCTGATTATAATGACATAAAACTAGTAATCAATAACAGGAGAAATCTTGGAAAACGTACAAATATGTGTAAATTAAACAACATATCCCTTAACACCAATGGGTCAAAGAATAAATTAAAAGGGAATTTAAGAAGTATCTTGAGATAAACAAAAATGGAAATACAATATACTAAAACTTATTGGATGCAACACAAGCAATCATGAAAGAAAATATTATAGCAATAAATCCCTACAACAAAAGTGAAGAAATACCTATAATAAACAACGTAATGTTAAACCTCAAGGAAATAGGAAAAGAAGAATAAGGTAAATGCAAACTTATCAGAAGGAAGAGAATAACACAAATCAGAGCAGAAATAAATGGAGACTAGAAAACAACAGATCAATAATAGTGAAAGTTGGTTTTTCAAAAATATAAAACTGTAAAACCTTTAGCTAGACTCACGAAAAAGAAGCAAGACTCAAACAAATTCAGAAATGAAAGAGGGGACTTTAACAATTGATACCATCAATTGTTAAAGAATATAAAACTATAGGTCAATATCCCTAAAGAACATAGCTGCAAAAATCCCCAACAAAAACTGAGTTCAAAAACACATTAAAAAGATTATTCATCATGATCAAGTGGGCTTTATACATGGGGTACAAGGATGTTTCAACACACATAAATCGATAAATGTGATACACCATATTAACAAAATGAAGGACAAAAACCACATGAATCTCAATAGATGCGGAAAGAGAATTTGACAAAATTCAACATCTGTTCATGATAAAACGAATTCCCACAAAATAGGCATAGAAGTAATGTAGCTCAACGTTGTAAATTATATGACAAGCCCATCCTACCATTATACTCAATGGTGAAAAGTTGAAAGCTTTACCTCTAACGTCAAGAACAAGACAAGAATGCTAACTCTTGCCACTTCTATTCAACATAGTATTGGACAATTTAGCCAGAGCAATTTGAAAAATAGATAAAAGCATTCACATTGGAAAAAAATAAAATAAATTATTTCTCTTTGCTGATGATATGATTATATGTACTATATATCAAACCCTAAAGACTGCACCAAAAATATGTTTAAAAAATTCAGCAAAGTTGTAAGTTAACTGATAAACAAATTCAGTAAATTGCAAATTAAAGTATCAACATAAAAAATCAGTAGTGTTTCTAGAAACTAACAACAAACTATCTGAAAAAGAAATTAAAACAATAATCTCATTTATAATATCATAAAAAATAAAATACATAAGAGTAAATTTAACCAATAAGGTGAAAGATGTGTACACTGTAAACTATAAGACATTGATGAAAGAAAATGAAGACATAAATAAATGGAAAGATATTCCATATTCACAGATTGGAATAATTTATATTGTTAAATGTTCATACTACCCAAATCATTCTACAGGTTCAATGCAATCCCTATCAAAATTCCAATGGTATTTTTGACAGAAATAGAAAAAAAACTTCTAAAATTTATAGGGAACCAGCAAAGACTCCTCATAGCCAAAGCAACCATGGATAAAAATAACAAAGCTGGAGACAAAATACTCCTGATTTCAAAATATATGATAAAGCTGTTGTAATCAAAACAGCATGGTAATGTCATACAAACATGTTTATCAATGATATGTGTGTGTGTATATATATATATATATATATATATATATATATATATATATATCTCACTAGAATATTATACAGCCTTTAAAATAAGGAAATCCTGTCATTTGTGACAACATGGATGGAAATGAACATTATGCTACGTAAATTATGCTAAGTAAAATAAGCTGAGTGCAAAAAGACAAACACTGTATGATCTCACGTATATGTAGAATCTAAAATAGTCAATCTCATAGAAACAGAATAGAAATGTGGTTACCAGAGACTGGGTGGGATGAGAAAAAGAGAACATATTAATCAAAGGGTACAAAGTTTCAATGACATTGGAGGAATAAGTTTTAGTAATCTATTGCACTGAATGGTAACCACAGTTCATAATAATGTATACTTTAAAATTGCTAAAATAACAATATTTAACTTTCTCACCACAGAAATATAAGTTTGTGAAGTGATAGATATGTTATTAGCTTGAATATTTCTACAACATATACATAGATAAAAACATCACATTATACCCGATAGTCATATAAAATCAGCTGCCAATTAAAATGAAATTTAAAAATCATTACCTTTAAAATATTTATAATGCATATGTTAGTATTTATAGAGTGCAGAATAAATTAATTATTCATGACTCCATGGTATAATCACTAGAGACATAAGGTCTAGAGACAGATTCCCTGGATTCATAGCTTCTTTCTTTCACTCACTAGCCAGTCCATTGTGACAAGGACAATTTACTTAGACTTCCTGTGACTTGTTAACTCCCCCATAAAAAGTGAGAATAATAGAAGTATAATAATAAATAATATTATTGAAAGGATTAAATGACTTAATATATGAAAATATTTAGGACAAGTCCTGGCACAGAGTAAATGTAAATTATTAATACTATTTATTTGAGAAGGTAAATTATGCACTAGCTCTTGAAAGTCATGAACAGAGATTGCTTAAAGAAAAGAGAAGGGTGACATTTCCAGGTCATGTGAGGCACAGAAGTCAGACTGAGCAATATGGACATAGCTTGAGTGGCTATACTCAGGGGTACCATTAAATATAAGGATAGGCAGTAATCTACGCATTTCCAGGGTTTTTAGAGACAAGTCACTTTGAATGTATCAGAATTGTATGTAGCTCAGAGCAGAGCTATTTGTAGCAGCTTTCTAGATACTCAAGATTTCCGGTTTCAATTAGCTTAGTGATATTGCATCTTGCAGTCAATGGCTATAATAACACCTGTTTTCTTTCTAACTAGGATATAAAAAACATCATTTTCTATCATTCACATTTATTGGAACCTCTCTGGTGTGCAACAAATAACTGCCATAAAGCCTCTGAGGTTGAAGATTGCCTTACTTTTTCTTAGGCACACATAAATGGAAAAAAATTGATGTTCCTAGTTTAGGTTTACATATAGTATGCGGTATAGCAATTTGATTAGTAGTGTGAATTTAAATTATTAAATATATTTGTAAGGGGTATTTTCACTGTTTGCATAATCTTTGTGAAGTTGAAAATATGAAACACTAACACTAAACATTATTAGTGTTTTAGGTATCTCCTTTCTGAAGCACATTTTAAGCACTTAAAACTCAAGGTGATTTTTATGATGACTGAAAAAACAAAACACAATATCTTCACATTTTTCCATGGAAAGCATAAAAGTAAGACCATATACAAATTAAAAGGAAAACAGGGGCTAATAGAGTCATTGATTTTAAGATACAATAGCACTGGGGGCGGAGCAAGATGGCGGACGAATAACACCGCCAGACAGAGGGTCTCTGCAGAAAAGACAGATTCTAGCAGAAACTAGAGGAAAGAAGCAAGAAGACGAGCATACAGTGGACAAGGGCCAGAAGGAGGGGTACCTGAGAGCCTGGGAGATTCCACGGGAGGAGGCTGCGGAGGAGAACTGGAGGCTGAGACCACCGGAGCAGCCCGGAGACCAGCGGCAAGGGTAGGTGGATTCGCTGTTTCCCCTCCCCTGCATTCGGGACTGCTGGTGGGCTCCCCAGCGGGTGGAGAGACCTGTGGACACCAGCCCAGAGACTGCCGCCGCCTGCCAACGGTGAGCCTGTAACAGACGTGGCACCAGGTTCCCAACTTCCTCCGGGCACCTCCTTGTGCACGGACCCAAGCCGCGCGGCAGGCGCCATATAGCCTCCCCCTCCCCTCCGCCGACCCTACCCGCAGCTGCTCAGAGAGACAATACAGCCACCAGCCGGAGGCACCTCCAGGGAACGGGACCTTCCCGTTTGGGACCCGGCCCGCCCTCCCAGGTGCTGCTGGCACCATGTTCCCAGGAAAACGGTGCCGACTCAGAGGCTGAGAGACATAGACCCAGCTTGGGCTCCCTGTGGGTGAATTAGGACCAGAAATCCTCTCCCTGGTGGGAATACAGTTTGAACTCTGGGACCCAGAGGTCGGACCCGCAGACCAGATCCCCTGCACCGAGGGCTAGCATTGCCCGGGGCACAGAAGGGTTATATGTGAACAGCCTACTGAGGTCTGTGTTCCTCCAGGGGCGGATCGGCGTCCTAGAGGGCAACCCTCCTACCAGGAGGAGGCCATGCACCCAACCCAGGTGGCGTTCCTGTGCAGGGAACATCCCCGCCGGCATCACAGTGCGGGGAGGCCTGGTGGCTTGTGGTCTGGCCTGCTGGCAGAGGCCGAGGAGTAGCTGCAGAGTTGGGGAGGGTGGAAAGAAGCAAGGCATGCTGCAGACTGCGGGTCTCAGACAGCCCCACCCACACACCCAGACTTTCTGGCTGAGCGGGACCATTCCAGCCCGGCACTGACAGCTTTCCCTGGAAGCAGAGAACAGAACTTTGACCCCTGCTAACGCCCTGAGGGCAGGCTTACCCAACCCAGCTCCGCCCAGAAGGAGAGCTGATAATAGGACTCAAAATCAACACCATAGCCTGTTCCTTCAAGCAAACGCCACCTACTGACAGGGACGGCACCTTGCACAGCCTTTCCACGGCACCCACTGACTCAATATACAGGGAGTGGTCCAATTTCACCCACAGGCACCACCTAACGCCTCAGAAACTAAACAAGGTGTGTGAATACCCAAACAATAACCTAAGGAAAGAAACAACAACTGATCGACATGGGAAGAAATCAGCGAAAGAACTCAGGAAATATGAAGAACCAAATGGAAAACACACCCCCAAAGAGGAGCACCAGCCCCCTAGAAATGGACACCGACCAAAATCAGGCAACCAATATGACAGAAGAGGAATTTCGTATGTGGAACATAAGAACACTCACCCAGCTGCAACAACAACTCAACAACCAGCACCAAGAAACCACAAAAAATCTCCAGGATATGAGAAAAGAAATAGACACATTGAAGAAAAGTGTAACCGAACTCCTGGAAATGAAGAATCAATTCAAGGAACTACAAAATACAGTGGAAAGTCTCAAGAACAGGGTAGATGAAACAGAAGAAAGAATCTCAGAGCTTGAAGATAACACCCTCCAATTAAATAAATCAGTCACAGAAATAGAGCAGAGAAACAAGAGAAAAGAGCAAAGCCTACAAGAGCTGTGGGATTATGTGAAGAAACCTAATGTGAGGGTCATAGGGTTACAAGAAGGGGAAGAAGACAACACTCAAGGGTTGGACAAGCTGTTTGAAGATATAATAGAGGAAAATTTCCCAGGCCTTGCTCAAAATCTTGATATACAAGTTCAAGAAGCTCAGAGGACCCCTGGGAGATTCAACACAAACAGGAAGACGTCACGACATGCAGTCATCAGACTGACCAAAGTATCAACTAAAGAGGCCCTTCTAAGAGCTGTAAGACAAAAGAAGCAAGTAACAGACAAGGGAAAGCCAATTCGAATAACATCAGACTTCTCTAATGAGACTTTACAAGCAAGGAGAGACTGGGGCCCCATTCTCACTCTTTTGAAACAAAACAATGCCCAGCCTAGAATATTATTCCCTGCAAAACTAAGCTTCGTATATGAAGGAGAAATAAAAACATTCTCAGACAAGCAAAGTCTCAGAGAATTCACCAAGACAAGACCAGCCCTACAAGAAGTACTTAAAACAGCGTTATGCACGGAACATCATAATAATAACCCACGAATATAAAAACAACCATAACCCAAAGATATTAAAGGCCAGATATTACAATGGCTCAAGACAGAAATCATAGCAACAACATCCAACCCAACAGAATGATCAGTAATCTACCTTACCTATCAGTTCTCTCAATAAATGTGAATGGCTTAAACTCTCCACTCAAGAGACATAGGCTGGCTGAATGGATAAGAAAATGCAGGCCAAGTATATGCTGTCTTCAGGAAACACATCTAACCTGCAAGGATGCATATAGACTAAAAACAAAAGGGTGGAGATCAATATTCCAAGCAAATAGAAGCCAAAAGAAGGCTGGTGTGGCAGTTCTAATTTCAGACGATTTAGTTTTTAAACCAACAAAAGTAGTAAAAGACAAAGAGGGTCATTATATAATGGTGAAGGGCACAGTCCAACAAGAAGAGATAACAATTTTAAGTATATATGCATCCAACTTAGGTGCACCAAGATTCATAAAGCAAACCTTACTGGAGCTAAGCAAATGGATTAATAGCAGCTCCATAATCGCCGGAGATTTCAACACCCCATTGACGGCACGAGACAGATCCTCCAAACAGAAAATTAATAAAGAAATAATGGATGTAACCAAACTCTAGAACAATTGGGTCTGACAGACATCTACAGAACATTCTACCCAAAATCCACTGAATATACGTTCTTCTCATCAGCTCACGGGACATTCTCTAAGATTGACCATATCCTAGGACACAAAGAAAATCTCAACAAATTTAAAAAAATAGAAACCATACCATGTACCTTCTCAGATCACAGTGGAATAAAACTAGAAATCAACCCTAACAGAAACTCACATTTCTACACAAAAACGTGGAAATTAAACAACCTCCTACTAAATGATTACTTCGTAAATGAAGAAATCAAGACGGAAATAAAAAAATTCTATGAAGAAAACGACAATGGAGAGACAAGTTATCAACTCCTCTGGGACACAGCTAAAGCAGTTCTGAGAGGAAAGTTTATATCCATAAATGCCTATAACCAAAAGACAAGAAGATCACAAATAGACAATCTAATGAAACGACTCAAAGAGCTGGAAAAAGAAGAACAGACCAAACCCAAACCCAGCAGAAGAAGTGAAATCAACAAGATCAAATCAGAACTAAATGAAATTGAAAACAGGAAAGCTATTCAGGAGATTAATAAAATAAAAAGTTGGTTCTTTGAAAAAATAAACAAAATTGACACACCATTGGCTAAGCTAACGAAAAGCAGAAAAGAGAAATCTCTAATAAGCTCCATCAGGAATAAAAAAGGAGATATCACAACTGATCCCAAAGAGATACAAGATACAATATATGAATACTACAAAAATCTTTATGCACACAAACTGGAAAATGTGGAGGAAATGGACAAATTTCTAGAAACACACAGCCTCCCTAGGCTCAACCAGGAAGAAATAGATTCCCTGAACAGACCAATCTCAACAGCTGAAATAGAAACAGCAATTAAAAATCTCCCTAAAAAGAAAAGTCCCGGTCCAGATGGCTTCACACCTGAATTTTACCATACTTACAAAGAAGAACTAGTACCTATCTTGCAGAAACTATTCCACAACATCAAGAAGAACGGACACCTCCCCGACACCTTTTATGAAGCGAATATTACTCTGATACCAAAACCAGAAAAGGATGCAACAAAAAAAAGAAAACTACAGACCAATATCCCTAATGAATATAGATGCAAAAATTTTCAACAAAATCTTAGCTAACCGAATCCAGACTCTTATCAAAAAAATAATCCACCATGACCAAGTGGGCTTCATCCCAGGGATGCAGGGATGGTTCAACATACGTAAATCTATAAATGCAATTCACCACATCAACAGAAGCAAAAACAAAGACCACATGATTCTTTCAATAGATGCAGAAAAAGCTTTTGACAAAATTCAACACCCTTTCATGATATGAACACTTAAGAAAATAGGCATAGAAGGGACATACCTAAAAATAATACAAGCCATATATGACAGACCCATAGCCAACATCATATTGAATGGGGAAAGATTGAAATCATTCCCACTTAGAAATGGAACCAGACAAGGCTGCCCACTATCTCCACTTCTGTTCAACATAGTGCTGGAAGTCTTGGCTACAGCAATCAGAGAGGAAAATGAAATTAAAGGTATCCAAATAGGGGCAGAAGAGATCAAACTTTCACTGTTTGCTGATGATATGATATTGTATCTAGAAAACCCCAAGGATTCAACCAAGAAACTCCTGGAACTGATCAATGAATTTAGTAAAGTCTCAGGATACAAAATCAATACACAGAAATGAGAGGCATTCATGTACGCCAACAACAATCTGAGAACCAAATCAAAGACTCAATTCCCTTCACAATAGCAACAAAGAAATTAAAGTACCTAGGAATATATTTAACCAAAGAGGTAAAAGACCTCTACAGGGAGAACTATGAAACACTGAGGAAGGAAATAGCAGAGGATGTCAACAGATGGAAATCCATACCATGCTCGTGGATCGGCAGACTCAATATCATCAAAATGTCTATACTACCCAAACTGATCTACAGATTCAATGCAATACCTATTAAAATCCCATCAGCATTCTTCACAGATATAGAAAAAATAATTTTACGCTTCGTATGGAACCAAAGAAGACCCCGAATATCAAGAGCAATTCTAGGCAACAAAAACAAAATGGGAGGCATTAATATGCCAGATATCAAACTATACTACAAAGCTGTAGTAATTAAAACAATATGGTATTGGCACAAAAACAGGAATATTGACCAGTGGAACAGATGTGAGAATCCTGATATAAAACCATCCTCACATAGCCATCTAATCTTTGACAAAGCAGACAAAAACATACGCTGGGGAAAAGAATCCCTCTTCAATAAATGGTGCTGGGAAAACTGGATAGCCACCTGTAGAAGGCTAAAACAGGACCCACACCTTTCACCTCTCACAAAAACCAACTCACGCTGGATAACAGACTTAAACCTAAGATATGAAACTATTAGAACTCTAGAGGAAAATGTTGGAAACACTCTCCTAGACATCGGCCTGGGCAAAGAGTTTATGAAGAAGTCCCCAAAGGCAATCACAGCAGCAACAAAAATAAATAAATGGGACCTGATCAAACTACAAAGCTTCTGCACAGCCAAAGAAATAGTCATGAAAGTAAACAGACAACCTACAGAATGGGAGAAAATGTTTGCATCCTATGCATCCGATAAGGGACTGATAACTAGAATATACTTAGAACTCACGAAAATTAGGAAGAAAAAATCAAATAACCCCATTAAAAAGTGGGCAAAGGACTTGAACAGAAATTTTTCTAAAGAAGACAGAAGAATGGCCAACAAACATATGAAAAAATGCTCAACATTTCTAATCATCAGGGAAATGCAAATCAAAACCACAATGAGATATCACTTAACCCCAGTGAGAATAGCCTTTATCAAAAAATCTCCAAACAATAAATGCTGGCGTGGTTGCGGAGAAAGAGGAACACTCCTACACTGCTGGTGGGACTGCAAACTAGTTCAACCTCTGTGGAAAGCAATATGGAGATACCTTAAAGCGATACAAGTGAATCTACCATTTGATCCAGCAATCCCATTGCTGGGCATCTACCCAAATGATCCAGTGACACTCTACAAAAAAGACACCTGCACTCGAATGTTTATAGCAGCACAATTCATAATTGCAAGGCTGTGGAAACAGCCCAAGTGCCCCTCAATCCAAGAATGGATTAATAAAATGTGGCATATGTATACCATGGAGTACTATTCAGCTCTAAGAAACAATGGTGATATAGCACATCTTATATTTTCCTGGTTAGAGCTGGAACCCATACTACTAAGTGAAGTATCCCAAGAATGGAAAAACAAGCACCAGATATATTCTCCAGCAAACTGGTATTAACTGAGTAGCACCTAAGTGGACACATAGGTACTACAGTAATAGGGTATTTGGGAGGTGGGAGGGGGTAGGGGGGCGGGTATATACATACACAATGAGTGAGATGTGCACCATCTGGGGGATGGTCATGATGGAGACTCAGACTTTTGGGGGGAGGGGGGGAAATGGGCATTTATTGAAACCTTAAAATATGTACCCCCATAATATGCCAAAATAAAAAAAAAATAAAAAAAAGTCAAAAACAAAAAAAAACAAAACAAAAAAAAAACAAACAAGCAAACATTAATTTAGGAGAATAGAATGTCACCATTAGCCTTCTATATCATCTCAGGTATGCCATGAAATTCTTATTAAAATATCACAAATTAAAATGTATTGTATTTCCTTTTAATTTAAAACAATAACACTTGCCATGTGATAGCCTTAGAAAAGTTCAGGAGGCAACAGGAATTCAGATGCACAATAATACAGCTGTTCTACCTCAGAATTTTTACCTAGCTAGCAATACATTCTGTCTCAGTTGTACTCAGTTGTTTTGCTCATTTATTCATTGCTTACAACGTGCCAAGAAGTGTGTTAGTTGCTGGATCAATCATGCAGCATAATTTATTAGAAAAGTATGGGCTTGTGCAGAACTGATGTTTAATCCTTTCTCTTT